>NC_052151.1:160811713-161443101 GCF_902713615.1 Scyliorhinus canicula | reverse complement strand
GCAAAGCCAGCCCTCCCTCGCTGCGGTTCCTCTCCAACATCGCCTTCTTCACCCGCGGGGATTTTCCCGCCCAGACAAAGCTCATGATCATCCTGTTAACTCTTTTGAAGAAGGACTGTGGAAAAGATCGGGATGCACTGAAAAACAAACAGAAATCTAGGGAGGATTGTCATCTTTACAGTCTGCACCCTCCCTGCCAGCGACAGCGGGAGTGCATCCCATCTCCGAAACTCTCCCTTCATTTGCTCCACCACCCTGGCCAAATTTAACTTGTGGCCTGCCCCAGTCTCGTGCCACCTGGATTCCCAAAAACCAGAAATTTTCCTCAACCAGCCTAAACGGTAGCCCTCTCAATCTGTTCTCCTGGCCCCTTGCCTGGACCACAAACATTTCACTCTTGGCCGTATTTAATTTGTATCCTGAAAACTGGCCGAACTTCCTCAGCATTCCCAGTATACTTCCCATCCCGGCCACTGGGTCCGACACGTACAGGAGCAGGTCGCCTGCGTAAAGAGAGACCCTATGTTCTATCCCGCCCCTCACCATCCCCTTCCAACCCTCTGCGGCTCTCAGCGCAATCGCCAGCGGCTCTATGGCCAGCGCAAACAGCAGCGGGGAGAGCGGGCAGCCCTGTCTGGTCCCTCGGTACAAGCTAAAGTACTCCGACACTTCTCTGTTAGTCCTGACGCTGGCCCTCGGGGCCTGATATAATAATTTGATCCAATCCACCAATCCCTCCCCGAACCCAAACCGTCCGAGCACCTCCCATAGATAATCCCACTCCACCCGGTCAAAGGCCTTCTCGGCGTCCATTGCCACCACTACCTCCACCTCCACCTCCACCTCCCGACCCGCCGGGGGCAGCATTATCACATTAAGTAATTTTCTCAGGTTGGCCGCCAGCTGCCTACCTTTCACGAACCCAGTTTGGTCCTCCCCAATCACCTCCGGTATGCAGTCCTCCATTCTAACCGCCAGTACTTTTGCCAGGAGCTTGGCGTCAACATTAATCAGGGAGATTGGCCTGGAGGACCCACATGCCTCCGGGTCTTTACCCCGCTTCAATATCAGTGATATAGTGGCTTGCGACATTGTCAGCGGCAGGGTCCCTCTGTCCCTTGCCTCATTGAAAACCCTTGCCAAGACCGGGCCCACCAGCTCAGAGAACTTCCTATAGAACTCTACTGGGTATCCATCCGGCCCCGGGGCTTTCCCCGACTGCATGGCCTTTAGGCCCCCCAATACCTCCTCCACTCTAATCAGGGGCACCCAGCTCATCCACTTGCCCCCCACCTATTGTTGGGAAGGTTAACCCGTCCAGAAACCTTTTCAACCCCTCCGGTTCTTCTGGCGGCTCCGAAATATACAGCTTGCGATAGAAGTCCCGGAATACCTTATTCAATCCTGCCGGGTCCTCCACTTTGCGCCCCTCCCCATCCTCACTCTACCTATTTCCCTGGCCGCCTCCCTCCTCCTGAGTTGCTGCGCTAACAGTCTGCTAGCCTTTTCCCCATGCTCGTACACCACTCCCCTCGCCTTCCTAAGCTGTTCCACGGCCCTACTCGTGGATAGTGCCCCAGTTCCGCCTGTAGTCTCTGCCTCTCCCTGAGTAAAACCTCCCCCGGGGACTCCGCGTGCTCTTCATCTATCCGACCCATTTCCCTGACCAATCTATCCATTTCTGCCCTGTCTGCCTTGGCTCTGTGGGCCCAATTGAAATCAACTCTCCCTGCACTACTGCCTTTAGCGCCTCCCACAGGGTCGCCGCTGAGACCTCCCTTGTGTCATTCACCTGCAAGTAATTTTGCATACACCTCCGAAGCCTCTCACAGATTCCCTCCTCCGACAGCAGTCCCACGTCTAGCCTCCATTGCGGGCGTTGGTAGCTCGCTCCCCCGATCTGCAGGTCTACCCAGTGCGGGGCATGGTCTGAGATAGTAATTGCCGAATATTCCGGGTTCTTTACCTCCCCTATACAATCCTTAGTACGAAGAAATCTATCCTAGAATATACTTTATGGACGTGCGAGTAAAACGAGTAGCCCCTTCCTGTCGGCTGTCTATCTCTCCAGGGGTCCACTGCCCCTATTTGCTCCATAAACCCTTTCAGCTCCCTTGCCATTTAAGGAGCCTACCCATTCTGGGACACAACCGATCCAAAGCTGGGTCAAGGACCATGTTAAAGTCCCCCTCCCATTATTAGCCTGCGAGACTCCAGGTCCGGGATCTTCCCCAGCACTCTTTTAATGAAGTCTACGTCATCCAAGTTCGGGGCACATATATTCACCAGCACCACCCTTCTCCCCTCCAGTCTGCCCCGTACCATCAGGTATCTGCCCCCCTTGTCTGTGGCTATGCCCTCCGCCTCAAATTGCACCCGCTTGTTGATCATGATTGCCACCCCCCTGGACTTCGAGTCCAAGTCCAAGTGGAAGACCTGGCTAATCCAGCCCTTCCTTAGCCTGGTCTGGTCAGACACTTTCAGGTGTGTCTCCTGCAACATAATTACGTCCGCCCTCAGAGCCCGCAAGGGCGCGAACACCCGCGCCCTCTTAACCGGCCCATTCAGTCCCTTGACGTTCCAGGCGATCAGCCTGGTCGGGGGGCACAACCCACCCCCTCCACCACGCGGGTCAACCATAGCCTTTCTCGGGCCGGTCCCCGGCCCGTGCATCGCGCCATTCCTGGCCCGCCCGTTGGCTGCCTCCATCCTCGACCTCCTTTCCAGTGCCTATTTCCAGTCCCTCCCATGTCAGCAGAACAACCCCCACCCCCACCCCCTAACCACATCCCCCGATACCCCCACCCCTGCCATCCACTGGCTGTGATCTCCCCCCCCCCCCCACCTGACTCCCTTGACTAGCCAATCTGCTAGCCCGGTGACTCAACACTCCGGTGCCTTCCTGTCTCATTCCCATTGTTTCCCCGTCCCCCTCCCCACTCCCCAGCGCCCCATCCCCCTCTCCAACCCACTGGAGCAAACTCACTGGCACAGGAAGGCATGGACATCAACGAAACAAAAACAAAAAAACCCCCAACCCACGTCCTTGGCCTCCCTTGCTGACCGCCCCCCCTTCGTTACCGTGCCGGCTCCAGTGTCCTCCGCGAGCTGCACAAAAAGTACAAATCCGGCCAAAAAGGAAAAAACACAAAAAAGAGGAAAAAACAAAAAACATGAGAAAAAAGAGAAAAAAAGAAAACCCCCCAAACCAATGTCCGTGAACAAAGGAAAGAGTCCCAAATGTTCCGCTTGGTACCTTTGACCCAGCAAACTGTTGAACAGCAGTCCAGGCCCATTCGGCGTACCTTCCCACGGTAGTCCTCGGGCCCTAATTCGCGTCCGTGAGGCCTCTTTTCGGAACTAGCCCCTGATCCTTTGCAAAGTCTATCGCTTCTTCAGGCTCGGAGAAGTAGTGGTGTTGACCCTGGTGCGTGACCCATAGGCGTGCCGGGAACAGCAGACCAAACTTCACGTGCTTCTTGAACAGCTCCTCCTTGACATTCTTAAAGGCTGTTCGCCGACGAGCCACCTCCTGGCTTAGGTCCTGGTAAATGCGGAGAACACTGTTGTTCCACATGCTGCTCCTGGCGCCCTTTGCCCACCGCAGCACCCGCTCCTTACCCACGAACCTGTGGAACCTATTCACCATCGGGCTGGGGAGGGGGGGGGGGGGGGGGGGTCCGCCCGGCCGCCCCTGCCTTGCCTGCACTCTGTGTGCCCCCTCCAGCTCAAGCGGTCGCGGAAAGGCTTCGGCCCCCATCAGCTGCATCAATAGGTCTGCTACAAATGCTGCGGCATCAGCTCCCTCAGCCCCCTCCGGGAGGCCGACCATCCTCAGGTTGTTCCTGCGGGCTCTATTCTCCAGCTCCTCCACTCTGTCCAGCAGTCTTCTCTGCCGCTCTTTCAGCCCGTCAACTTCTAGCGCCGCAACCGTCTGCGCATCCGCCTGCTCCTCCACCACCTCTCCCAGCTCCTTAACTAATATCTTGCGCATCCAGCCTCTGGTTCAGCTGATCCACCGCTTTCTGGATTGGGTCGAAGCTGTCCTGCTTCAGCGCTTCAAAACTGGACTTCATTACCTGGAGCATGTTATCCAGCGCCTGCTGGATTGCTGAATCCGGGGTCCGTGTGTCCGCCATCTTAGGTCCCAGGTAATTTTCTTCAGGTCCTTGCCTCTGTCCCTTTTTCTCCTTTTTCTTCTGCCTTCTGGACTCTCGCTGTTCCATGTGCCGCAGCCCGCTCCTCAGCGCCTTCGCTGCCGTCTTCCTCCTCCCAGCTCCTTAACTTTTACCTCTTGAGCATCTGAAGTGGGTCCAAGTTGTCCTGCTTCAGTGACTTCAAACCTGTTTTTCTTCTCTTGGAGCAAGAAAGGTCCGTGTGTCCGCCATCTTAAGTTACAGGTCAGCTTCCTCTGCTCCTTGCCTCTGTCTTTTTCTCTCTCCTCCTCCTCTACTTCCTGGACTCCCACGGTTCCATCGATTGCAGCCCGCTCTCCAGCACTTTCGCAGCCGCATTTTTGCCACTCCGTGGTCCCGCTATCGCGGTGAATCAGCCCTAAAGCCCCGCCGGAGTGAGAGCCCGCCAAATGTGCGGCTCACTCGAGCATCGCCGCCACCGGAAGCCAATAAGGTTCAATCTTTGACGAGTGAAGTGTAAATGCATGATGCACAGGGAGAGACTGAATGCATCAGAGATCATTAAAATTAAAGGTGAGATAGATTTAACAGAATGAAAGAGCAAACTTTAACCCCTGCCATTTTTAACCATTGAAATAATCTCTTTGCAAAAGTAGGTCTGTGTGTGAGTGGAATAGGCCTGGGTATACAGTGTGTGAGTGGAATAGGCCTGGGTATACAGTGTGTGAGTGGAATAGGCCTGGGTATACAGTGTGTGAGTGGAATAGGCCTGGGTATACAGTGTGTGAGTGGAATAGGCCTGGGTATACAGTGTGTTAGTGGAATAGGCCTGGGTATACAGTGTGTTAGTGGAATAGACCTGGGTATACAGTGTGTGAGTGGAATAGGCCTGGGTATACAGTGTGTGAGTGGAATAGGCCTGGGTATACAGTGTGTGAGTGGAATAGGCTTGCGTATACAGTGTGTGAGTGGAATAGGCCTGGGTATACAGTGTGTGAGTGGAATAGGCCTGGGTATACAGTGTGTGAGTGGAATAGGCCTGGGTATACAGTGTGTGAGTGGAATAGGCCTGGGTATACAGTGTGCGAGTGGAATAGGCTTGGGTATACAGTGTGTGAGTGGAATAGGCCTGGGTATACAGTGTGTGAGTGGAATAGGCCTGGGTATACAGTGTGTGAGTGGAATAGGCCTGGGTATACAGTGTGTGAGTGGAATAGGCCTGGGTATACAGTGTGTGAGTGGAATAGGCTTGGGTATACAGTGTGTGAGTGGAATAGGCCTGGGTATACAGTGTGTGAGTGGAATAGGCCTGGGTATACAGTGTGAGTGTAATAGGCCTGGGTATACAGTGTGTGAGTGGAATAGGCCTGGGTATACACTGTGTGAGTGGAATAGGCTTGGGTATACAGTGTGTGAGTGGAATAGGCCTGGGTATACAGTGTGGGAGTGGAATAGGCCTGGGTATACAGTGTGTGAGTGGAATAGGCCTGGGTATACAGTGTGTGAGTGGAATAGGCCTGGGTATACAGTGTGTGAGTGGAATAGGCCTGGGTATACAGTGTGAGTGGAATAGGCCTGGGTATACAGTGTGAGTGGAATAGGCCTGGGTATACAGTGTGTGAGTGGCATAGGCCTGGGTATACAGTGTGTGAGTGGAATAGGCTTGGGTATACAGTGTGTGAGTGGAATAGGCCTGGGTATACAGTGTGTGAGTGGAATAGGCCTGGGTATACAGTGTGTGAGTGGAATAGGCTTGGGTATACAGTGTGTGAGTGGAATAGGCCTGGGTATACAGTGTTAGTGGAATAGGCCTGGGTATACAGTGTGTGAGTGGAATAGGCCTGGGTATACAGTGTTAGTGGAATAGGCCTGGGTATACAGTGTGTGAGTGGAATAGGCCTGGGTATACAGTGTTAGTGGAATAGGCCTGGGTATACAGTGTGTGAGTGGAATAGACCTGGGTATACAGTGTGTGAGTGTAATAGGCCTGGGTATACAGTGTGAGTGTAATATGCCTGGGTATACAGTGTGTGAGTGGAATAGGCTTGGGTATACAGTGTGTGAGTGGAATAGGCCTGGGTATACAGTGTGTGAGTGGAATAGGCCTGGGTATACAGTGTGAGTGGAATAGGCCTGGGTTTACAGTGTGTTAGTGGAATAGGCCTGGGTATACAGTGTGTTAGTGGAATAGGCCTGGGTATACAGTGTTAGTGGAATAGGCCTGGGTATACAGTGTGTGAGTAGAATAGGCCTGGGTATACAGTGTGTGAGTGGAATAGGCCTGGGTATACAGTGTGAGTGGAATAGGCCTGGGTATACAGTGTGTTAGTGGAATAGGCCTGGGTATACAGTGTTAGTGGAATAGGCCTGGGTATACAGTGTGTGAGTGGAATAGGCCTGGGTTTACAGTGTGCGAGTGGAATAGGCCTGGGTATACAGTGTGTGAGTGGAATAGGCCTGGGTATACAGTGTGTGAGTGGAATAGGCCTGGGTATACAGTGTGTGAGTGGAATAGGCCTGGGTATACAGTGTGTGAGTGGAATAGGCCTGGGTATACAGTGTGTGAGTGGAATAGGCCTGATTATACAGTGTGTGAGTGGCATAGGCCTGGGTATACAGTGTGCGAGTGGAATAGGCCTGGGTATACAGTGTGTGAGTGGAATAGGCCTGGGTATACAGTGTGTGAGTGGAATAGGCCTGATCATACAGTGTGTGAGTGGCATAGGCCTGGGTATACAGTGTGTGAGTGGAATAGGCCTGGGTATACAGTGTGTGAGTGGAATAGGCTTGGGTATACAGTGTGTGAGTGGAATAGGCCTGGGTATACAGTGTGTGAGTGGAATAGGCCTGATTATACAGTGTGTGAGTGAAATAGGCCTGGGTATACAGTGTGTGAGTGGAATAGGCCTGGGTATACAGTGTGTTAGTGGAATAGGCTTGGGTATACAGTGTGTTAGTGGAATAGGCCTGGGTATACAGTGTGTTAGTGGAATAGGCCTGATTATACAGTGTGTGAGTGGAATAGGCCTGGGTATACAGTGTGTTAGTGGAATAGGCCTGGGTATACAGTGTGTGAGTGGAATAGGCTTGGGTATACAGTGTGTGAGTGGAATAGGCCTGGGTATAGAGTGTGAGTGGAATAGGCCTGGGTATACAGTGTGTGAGTGGAATAGGCCTGGGTATACAGTGTGAGTGGAATAGGCCTGGGTATACAGTGTGAGTGGAATAGGCCTGGGTATACAGTGTGTGAGTGGAATAGGCTTGAATATACAGTGTGCGAGTGGAATAGGCCTGGGTATACAGTGTGATTGGAATAGGCCTGGGTATACAGTGTGTGAGTGGAATAGGCCTGGGTATACAGTGTGTGAGTGGAATAGGCCTGGGTATACAGTGTGAGTGGAATAGGCCTGGGTATACAGTGTGTGAGTGGAAAAGGCCTGGGTATACAGTGTGTGAGTGGAATAGGCCTGGGTATACAGTGTGTGAGTGTAATAGGCCTGGGTATACAGCGTGTGAGTGGAATAGGCCTGGGTATACAGTGTGTGAGTGTAATAGGCCTGGGTATACAGCGTGTGAGTGGAATAGGCCTGGGTATACAGTGTGTGAGTGGAATAGGCCTGGGTATACAGTGTGTGAGTGGAATAGGCCTGGGTATACAGTGTGTGAGTGGAATAGGCCTGGGTATACAGTGTGTGAGTGGAATAGGCCTGGGTATACAGTGTGATTGGAATAGGCCTGGGTATACAGTGTGTGAGTGGAATAGGCCTGGGTATACAGTGTGTGAGTGGAATAGGCCTGGGTATACAGTGTGTGAGTGGAATAGGCCTGGGTATACAGTGTGTGAGTGGAATAGGCCTGGGTTTACAGTGTGTGAGTGGAATAGGCCTGGGTATACAGTGTGTGAGTGGAATAGGCCTGGGTATACAGTGTGTGAGTGGAATAGGCCTGGGTATACAGTGTGATTGGAATAGGCCTGGGTATACAGTGTGTGAGTGGAATAGGCCTGGGTATACAGTGTGTTAGTGGAATAGGCCTGGGTATACAGTGTGTGAGTGTAATAGGCCTGGGTATACAGTGTGTGAGTGGAATAGGCCTGGGTATACAGTGTGTGAGTGGAATAGGCCTGGGTATACAGTGTGTGAGTGTAATAGGCCTGGGTATACAGTGTGTGAGTGGAATAGGCCTGGGTATACAGTGTGTGAGTGGAATAGGCCTGGGTATACAGTGTGTGAGTGGAATAGGCCTGGGTATACAGTGTGTGAGTGGAATAGGCCTGGGTATACAGTGTGTGAGTGGAATAGGCCTGGGTATACAGTGTGTGAGTGGAATAGGCTTGGGTATACAGTGTGAGTGGAATAATGTGGTGCTTCAATTAAGTATTTCCTGAGCCACAGACCTTCCAGGATTTTATGAGTGATGCACTTCAAAACTCGATTTTTCAATAAATAGTATTTTATAGCTAATCTATTATTAGAATTACTGTTTATTCTGTGTCTTGTAGCATATTATCTTGCCAAAATACTAACTTGACTCAACTTTACAGATTGAGCTATGTTGACTTTACAAATCAGATACCAGAAATAAATTTAATTGGAAGCAGCAATGTTTGGAGTAAGATTGAAGTTGTTTACCTCAGCATGGTGTCTTGATGTCGACCATATTAACTTCTGTGGTCTTTAATCATGAAACCCAGGAACTTTAATTGAATATAATCTCCAATAAAAATTTAAAATAAAAACTACTGGAGATACTGAGCGGATTTGGCAGCATGTGTAGAAAGAGAAACAGAGGGTGCGATTCTCTGGCCTCGTTGCACTCTCGCTTGAGCGAAACGACACTGGCGAATAGCGGGAGAGGCAGAAAACAAGAACCGCACCAGGTGCCAAACAATTTGCGATGCAACTGGTCCCCTCCGTGGGTGAAATCGGGATCTCGCCGTAGTGTGGCGAGAAACCAATTACCACCACTTAAGCCCCATTTCCATACAATTAATGAGAGCCACCCCTTTTCCAACAGCCTCCCGTCATTCAGCGGCCTCCCCAGCAAGTGGTCATGCTGGCGCCGATTACTACTGCTTTTGAAAAACATGAGCTAAGCGGAAGGGCTTCTGTGGGGAGCAGAGAAGGCTCACAGGCAAGGAGCCCAGGGGCGGGGGCTAGTGCCTGGCGGGAGATGGGGGACCCTCCGCAGGAATGGGCCGCCATGGGATGGGTGGAGGCACTGGGGGTCGACTGGGGGGGGGGGTGGGGCAACCGCTCGCGGCACCAGCATGCCAACCCCTGGATTGTGTTTTCCCATTCCAGGGGCAACCCTTGATCCTTCCCGTCTGGCCCACTGACCACCCATAACCCTTACCAACTACCGAGGCCTCTGGCTATTCCAATCATGGTTAAGTGAGAACGTCTCACAACCCAAGTGGATTCCTGTGGATGGGCATGCCATGTAGCATGTGGGGGGTATTGCCTAGCATCCCAATCAGACTGCAAAGCCTGGACACTGCGGGAGGCAACACCACACATGCAGCAGCCAACAACCGAACACCTAGGGGATGGGGCACAGCTCCGGGGACATGTCCACATCCGAAGATGTGCAGGTTAGGTGGATTGGCCATGATAAATTGCCCTTAGTGTTGGGTGGGGTTACTGGGTTATGTGGATAAGGTGGAGGTGTTGACCTCGGGTAGGGTGCTCTTTCCAACAGCCGGTGCAGACTCGATGGGCCGAATGGCCTCCTTCTGCACTGTAAATTCTATGAAAATTCTATGATATCCGGAGGATGGGTGAGTGCCACGGTGAGGTGACCAATGACAAGTCCAGGTGACATTGTGAGCGGGTGCCGGGGTACAGGGTCCAGTGAGGGATGCCTGCTGTGGCCTAGCGTCTGTGGGCAGGGCATTCCTGGTAAGATGGTGATGGGGAATCAGTGGGGGAATGGAGGGTCCCGGGCTGGGATCCACTACTGTTTGTCAATCTAACACCCTCTCCCAATCCCTTTAAGGTTTTGAAAGCTATGGCAGGGATATTGGATGCAGAGCTTGCCCGAGTGGTGCTGCTGGTAGTGCGGGCGGACAGATGCCGGAGAAGGTGGCAGCAGCGTCTGCAGATGCTCGAGGCAGCGGACTATCTGCCGGATCCCGCTCCACACCCTGAGGACCCGGCTATCCATCAGGCCAGGGAGGGACCCGGAGGGGGAGTCTCACAACGGCCCAGGGTGTACAGGCATCGCAGGTTATTTGAACAGATGACGGACACGCGTGCTGCAGGAGGCTCCGCCTCAATAAGGAGACAGTGTGATGACTGTGCCATGTCCTCGTGGACTTGCCATCAGATGGTGGCCGTCAAGGTCACTGCAGCTTTGAATTTTTATGCCTCGGGATCATTCCAGATCTCAAGCGGGGACCTGTGTGGTATCTCACAGGCCAGAGCACACTGGTGCATCCAATAGGTCACGGATCCTGTATGCCCGCGTGGAAAACTACATCACGTTTCATATGGACCAAGCCCAACAAGATGCTGGAGCAACAGGTTTCTCTGCCAACGCTGCGATGCAGCAGGTCCAGGGGGTAATAGATGCCACGAATGTCGCCCGTGGCTCGCTGGTCATTCTGGGGGTGCCCAATATTAACCAAAAAGGGTTCGTTCCACTTCCTGATAATGCAGGTCATGTGCGACCACCAGATGAAGATAATTCACGTGTGGGCACGTTTCCCAGGAAGTGTCCATGACAGGTACAACCTGGGGCAGTCGGTCATCCCTGGCCTCTTCGAGGTGCACCACAGGATGGGTGGCTGGCTCTTGGGGGATAATGGGTACCCGCTGAGGATTTGGCTAATGAGGCCAGTACAGAGGCTAGTGATCAAAGCAGAGATCCAATACAACGAGCCCCTGCAGCCACCCGGGCAGTGATTGAGCAATGCACGGACTCCTAAAGATGCGGTTCTGATACCTCGACCGCTCCAGTGGTGCACTCCAGTATACCTCCCGGAAGGTCGCACACTTAATGGAGGAGTGATGTTTCCTCCACAACATCGCACAGTAGTAGGGAGACAAACTGGAGGTTGGTGATGAGGAACATGGAGCCATCTCCGAGGAGGAGGAGGACGAAGATGAGGATGATGAGATGGTGCCAGACCAGCAGGGGCTGCAGGACGAGACTGGGAAGAAATCTGAGCGCCGTGATAGCATAGTTGTGTTGTAATTCACCGACTGACCACTAGGAGTCTCATTAGTATGTAAGCGAATATTCAAGTCAGGTGACCTCAGACTGACTGGAGAGCTGGAAGAGATAGGTTGCTCATGCCTGATCATGTTATTCACCTGTTGTTTTGTATATAGTTGACCCACAATTAATGTTAATAAATCGTATATAGCTTTAGCTACAAATATTCTTGTAATATAAATCAGGCCATCCGACACGAACATTACATGGTACCATGGCTGGATGGTATTAAACACTGAGAAAAAAAACAAGCCTGCCACGAGGTCCACAGAGATTTGAAGATTTTGCAGACTGCCAGAATTAACAACATGGAGTCGTTGAAGCCACCATTGAGTCTCAGATTTCATGGTAATGTGGACAGCAACTGGCATGTGTTTAAACAGCAATTTAATCTGTTTCTTACTGCAGTAGATTTCGGAGATCAATCAGATTTGAATAACATAGCAATGCTCCTAAGAGCGACATGGCCTAAAGTAATTGCTGTATTTAATACATTTAAGTTTGCAAACTATGAAGATAGTAAAAATGTTAACAAAGTAATTTGAAGATCTGATGCACATTGCACCCCCAGAAAGAATGAAATTCATGAGGGCTATGCATTTAGATCATGTTTACAGAAGACAAGGGCAGCATGCGGTGCAGTGGTTAGCACTGGGACTGAGGCGCTGAGGACCCGAGTTCGAAACCCGGCCCTGGTTCACTGTCCGTGTGGAGTGTGCACATTCTCCCCATGTCTGCGTGGGTTTTACCCCCACATCCCAAAAGATGTGCAGGTTAGGTGAATTGGCCACGCTAAATTGCCCCTTAATTGGAAAAAAATAAAAATAATTTGGTATTCTTAAGACAGAAGAGTCCATAGATCATTTCATTACTGATTTAAAGCTAAAAGCCAAAACCTGTAATTTTTCTGGGGTAGAATCTTCCATGATTCAGGACCAGATTGTGTTTGGTGTGAATGAAAATAAACTGAGGGAATTCTGGCAGGCTAAGGGAATCAGAGCTGCCTTTCAACAAGCAGTTAAAATTTGTCAGGCTCACGAGCTAACAGCACAGCATTCTAAAATGTTTCTTAGTAATGGCCACGTCTTCTTGGAGGAAAACACTCAGGTTGCCGCCCTTTTTCCAAAAAGGCGAGAAACATCCGAAAAAAGGCGGGAAAGATCCTGCAGCTCCTCGCACATCATTAAACAGGTTAAAGATGAGAATCAAATATTTCTGTGTAAAAGATCTAATCAAAGGCACAAGGCAGTGTCCAGCGTATGGCAAGTTTTGTTTCAGATGCAAAGGAAAAAAAAATCACTTTGCTCAGAATTGGTACTCGAAGCTCAACCCCAGATCAGCCAGCACAGTGGAAGACAGCATTTCCAGTGATGAAACATCATAGAACCTAGAACATACAGTGCAGAAGGAGGCCATTCGGCCCACTTAAGCCCTCACATACACTCTATCCCCGTAACCCAATAACCCCTCCTAACCTTTTTTGTCACTAAGGGCAATTTATCATGGCCAATCCACCAAACCTGCACATCTTTGGACTGTGGGAGGAAACTGGAGCACCCGGAGGAAACCCATGCAGACACGGGGAGAACGTGCAGACTCCGCACAGACGGTGACCCTGCGGGGAATGAACCTGGGACCCTGGCGCTGTGAAGCCACAGTGCTATCCACTTGTGCTACTGTGCTGCCCAACAACCATCACTGTTTGTTGGAGTAATAACAGAGAAGAATATTTTTTGGAGACATCAAAAAATTCTCCTGCACTTAGAAAATGAAAACAGATGGTCCATTTAATATAAATGCGGCTGATGAGGTCAAATGGCTGCTACCACTTGAAGTGAATGGTACAGTGCTCCAATTGAAGTTAGATTCTGGTGCCAAAGCCAATTTAATCAGCATGACTGATATAAAATATGTAAAAATTCAGCCGATTAGAAGAAATCATAAAATATCTCTGCGAGATTATAATGGTTCAAGCATTAAATATTATGGTCCTTGTGGCCTGAGTGTGTTGGCGAATAGCACCGTTTATTCTGTCCCATTCTGCATTGTTATCCGAGGGCTTGGATACATTATTAGGTGATCAGTCCTGTGAAGAATTAGGTCAAGTACAGTTGGTATATCGCATCTGCAATGATTCTGAGAACATTAGTAGCAAACTCAGCGACGTGTTCACAGATTTTGGTGCGCTAGCATTCACCTACAAGATATAAATCAAGGAGGATGCAAAACTTGTGATACATGCACCGAGAAGAGTACCTGCACCTCTTCGGGATTGCCTCAACAAGGAGCTAAACAGAATGACAAAATTAAAAGAAATCAGAAAGAGAGAAGAACCTACCGATTGGGTAAATTCCATGGTGTGTAAAGAAAATGAATGGCGAAATTTGCATATGTATGGATCCCAAAGATCTTAATGAGAATATCAAAAGAGAACACTACCAAATAGCAAAGTGTGGAGAAATCACATCTGAGCTGGCTGGTGCACAATTCTTTACCAAACCTGATGCATCTCAAGGTTTCTGGCAGCTAAAGCTGGAGGAACAAAGTACAAAGTACTGCACTTTTAATACGCCATTTGGACGGTATTGCTTTCTGAAAATTACGTTTGGCATAATTTCGGCACCAGAAATTTTTCACTGTGCCATGGAGCACATAATCGAAGGCATCAAAGGTGTACGTGTGTATGTGGATGATATCATCATTTGGGGCTCAACCATAAAGTTCCATAAAGTTCCATCGAGCATCAAGAGAAATGAGCTGAAGCTCACCAAGCAAAAGTGCCAATTTGGAGTAACTGAGGTCACATTCCGAGGTGACAAGCTCTCCTTCCATGGCATTGAACCTGACAAGGACAAAATCCAAGCAATTCTCAACATGCCAAAACCACACAACAAGAAAGTCATCTGAAGAGTAATAGGTATGATCAATTTTATAGGGAAATTCATTCCAGGCCTGTCAGTAAAAACAACACATCTACGACATCTCCTGCACAAGACAACGGATTTCACTTGGACTGAGCAACATGAGCAAAAGTGGAAGAAACTCAAGACTTCACCAACCACCACACCAGTTCTCACATTTTTTGACCCATCTGAGCAGATTAAAGTGTTAACAGACGTGTTGAAAGATGGTCTCGGAGCAGTTCTTCTGCAGTCGGATGTGCATCACAATTTATGATGACAACAGAGCAGAGGTACGCTCAAATCGAAAAAGAATGCATGGGTTAGTTGTAGGTTTGGAGAAATTCCATGGCAACGTGTATGGACTTCCAACTTTCACAGTTGAGATCGATCATCGTCCTTTGATTAACATCATCAAGAACAATCTCAAACCAAATTTTTCCAATAAAAGCCAATAAAAGCCAAGAAAGGTGTACATATTGTCAAGCAATTGTTGAATAAGGCAATGGTTATCCAATATGATCTACAGTGTCACAATTGTCACATGATAGATCGCCAGCAGAGTTACTCATGAATAGAAGGTTGCGTACCACACCATACTTGGAAAAGAAGGAGGAAAATACAGTGGTACTGCAGGAAATACAAAACATTAAAGCAATCCAAAAGCAGTTATATGATAAGAGTCTAGAATTTTACCATCTCTGAGTAGTGAAGACATTGTAAGAGTAGAAGATTTAGGCAATTGGTCGAGAAAAGCCATTGTACTTGAAGAAGTAACCCCTGTTCCTACAATGTACAGACAGAGGAAGGGTTGGTTTTAAGAAGAAATCATTGTGCACTCTTGAAAAGCAGAGAAAACTTTCTCAAAAAAGTGATGGATGATGAATTTACATCAGAATCAACATCAGCTGCAGTGTCAGATAGTTTAGCAGTTTCTAAGAATGAGAATGTAATGGAGAACATTGAATCTACAAGTTCTGAGCAGCAAGGTCAAACTTTCAGAAGATCAACCAGAGTCAGAGGAAATTTTGACGATTTGTACATACTATGCATGTTGTTCTTGTATATGTGCATATATTTGTGAAATTGGTTTTAAAAATTTTAAAGAAAAAATTAATACTGTTGGACTCACAGTCTAATGATATCACAGGTAAATATACCGATGATAATGTGTTAATTTATTCCTTCAAAGGAATGGGGATGTAGCGATATCATGGTTGTGTTGTAATTCACCGACTGACCACTAGTTGTCTCAATAGTATATACCGGTAAGTGAATGTTAGAATCAGGTGACCTCAGACTGATCGATAGCTGGAAGAGAGAGGTTGCTTGTGCATGATCGTACTGTTATTCATCTGTTGTATTGTAAATAGTTGACCCACAGTTAATATTAATAACTTATTTATAGCTTTAGCTACAAGTGTTCTTGTAATATAAATCAGGCCATCCGACAAGAACATTACACTGAGGACCAGCTGCAGGCTGCAGGTCAGGCAGCAGTCGGAGATTCTGGCAAGCCCGGAGGTCCAGGGAGGCCTTCATACTTATCCGATTCAACGAGTATGTGGCCTGGTCTGGCACCCCGCCTTCCCATTTTCCACCCTCCCAGGATATGTGTCACATAACTGCAGGGTGCTGGACTTTGTTGGCACAATCAGTGGGTCACTGTTGAGGACAGGTGGGTGATGATAACCCGCAGAGAGCTGAGTGCTGGTACACCTCAATCTATGCCTGGCGGACGTCTTCTGGGGTCTCTGGATCCGGAGGGCTGCAGCTCACTTGTCGACGGCACATGTACAGTCGTGCTGACCGGTCCCGTGTGCTGGCTGCCAGACGTGGCCATCGGAGGGGTGGAACACGGGGGAGCTGATGGCCACAATCCCCACTCCATGGGATGGGTTCCGGTTGGCACCCAGCGCCACTTCCTCCCAGTCAATGCCCATAAGACTGTGGGCTTCACCTTGGGATGGAGCGGCAACAAGTTTGAGCCCCAGCTGCCCCTGCATCATCTGTCTCTTCCAGCCCTGGCAGTTTCCCATGGTCCGCACCATCGTGTCGACGCCTTTGATGATGCTCCTCAGTGACTGGGACATGCTCTGCAGTGTCTTGGTCATGCCCACCTGAGAGCAGAACATGTCCCGCAGAGCCTCATGAAGGTCAGCCTGGTACTGGGTGACATCCTCCAGCGAGGCGAACATTCTGTCGAGACCCTCAACCATGGCCGTCACTGACTGTGCGATGCCTTGTATACCTTCTCTAATGAAGCCAACATTGTGCACCAAGCTCTCCACTGCGGTCGCCACTCTACCTGTGTTGGCCTCGGTGCCACGCATTGCCGACGACATCACCAGCACCCGTAGCCTCAGGGACCCCTCCAAGCGGCTATAGATCTGTTGGAGTGTCCCTGACATCTCCTCTGAATGTTCCGGCCGCTCCAAAACTGCTCCATGTGCTCTGGGAAAACCTATTCCATAGGCTGAGCATCAGGCTGGAACCCAGCTGGATCCTGGGATCCAGTAGACCATCAACTGCTGTCTCACCTGGGGAGAGGAGGGGGTTCCTGACTCCACCTGATGTGCATCATCAGCTGTGGGGTGCTCACCAGGTTGTGGGCCAGAAGCCTGACCACTAACATTTCTCACCGTGGTGCTTGTATCTGCGCTAGTGGAGGGTGGGGATAACAGCTGTGATGCAACAATTACGGTGGCATCCTCGGAGCCCTCCTCCAAGGTGGTCTCCTGGGAGGCTGGAGAGGGTGCCATCCAGGATGGACCTGCACTGTCGGCTGGAGGATCTGCGGGAGAATGGACATGTGGCCAGTGGGAGGGATGGGTCAATCAGTAAGGCAAAAACAGCCCATGTTTGACAGGTCCTTCGGGTGGAGCCCAGTGATTCCTCCCCTCTGCGGCGTCTGCCAGCCTCTGTGTTGGTGACCACCTGTTCTTGGCCACACCGGTCACCTCCAGGGCACGGTCCTCTAAGTTGGGAGGATTCTGATATCTGACATGCCTCCGTCAGTCTGGACCGTCTCCCAGTGAATTTGAGAGAGATTTTCTGATATGGCACAGAGAGGGCATCGTTAGATACACCCATAGTCCACAGTGGTGGGAGGAGGGGTGTGAAGGGAGGGTTGGTGGGGGTTGGCGGGGGAGGGGGTGAAGGAAGGGTTGGGGTATTGAAAGGGGAAAGGGTGTGGAGCGACGTTTGGAGCTCACTGCTGCTGCCATCTCGTCACAGATGGCACTGGCTGCCTTGTGGCTAACCCTTCTGGAACCTCTGGGGAAGAGGACATCCCTCCCAGCCTCCACAGCATTTAGCAGCCTCCCCAGCTCAGCGCCCCCGAATCTTGGGGCTAGTCTTCTCGCTGCTATTGTTGCGAGCTGGCTGGGGTTGGCTGAGCAAGTGCAGCTTAAGTGCTGCTTGACCTTGTTCACAGGGGGCTGGCGAGCCTTCATTTGCAACAAGAAGCCTGTGAGGCCTCGTTAAGTGGGCCAATTAGCATTGAATTGCATTGCTGGCCTGGCTGGGCCAAGCGCCTTGAAGCTCACGGCTGCCAGACCTGCTGAGTGTTTCCAGCATTTTCTGTTTTCATTTTGCTTTCATGGTTTCTTTTCCAGAGGTAGGGTGGGGGTAAGGATGTCACTGGTGTCAACGAGACACTTTCATATTGCATCCAGTATGAGTATTCCCAGGTCCAGTATTTCTGGAATAGATTCAGATTGAAGCTGGATTAATAAAATGCCTTAATGATGGATCAAAGGAACATATCCCACTGTACCAAAGTAAGTTGTCCATTTCCAACAAGTGGCGGTCTCTCTGAATGAGATTTCCAATTGCTGCCAAATTAGAAGCAGTTTATTTTTTAAAAATTAACTACTACCTGGCTTGCTTCTCAGGCCTCTGTTTGTCATGAATGAGATACAATCATTAAAATTATTTTTTTCCCAATTAGTAAAATTCCGAGTCTCAGCTGCCAATACAAACGAGAAGCTATAATGAAGGTATCTAACCATCAGTCACTGGAGACACCAGTTCAACAGGATTTAATTTGCAAGTTAAAGTAATGGACAATGGTCGCTGCCTCCTGTGTCCGGGTTTACGATCCTGCTCTGTAAATATTCCCAGAACAGTGTGTGAAATATTTTGAGCGCAATTTCTTCTCTGTGCTCGGAAGTTGATGATTAGACTGCCTGGATAAATGTTGCACAAGTCTTTAATGTGGTTGTGCAGCAAGGGATCAATGTGCAGCACAGAACGATCAAAACATCTCAATCTTTGCTTTAGCAGTCCGAAATGTTTCCCACAGTTATTTGATACACGCGATATGGATTCTTCACGGCTTAATTTGGCATATGCTGCAGGTTCATAGACATGGTCGCGTTAAAAGTGAAAGTGTTTTGTGTGGAGCGAGAGGGTCTCCAGGATTTTTCTTCCCTGGTCAGGGCAGCAACGACACATCGTCTGGTCCTGGTTCCACAAACGCCGACCAGGGCAAAAAGTGCCCCATAAGGTTGGATTTTCGTTCTGAGGTGGTAGGATTACTTGGGGGAACCTGAAATGAGTGTGGAGTGTGGGTGGAAGGCCTGCCTTGGTGGAACAGCTCTGTATCAAATTATTAAGATATAAATAAAAAGCAAAAAAATAGCCTCATGTCCACACAAACCCTATGCCACAACCATGTTAACGATGCTTCCTCATGCCTCCTTCCCATCCCCTTGACCCCATACCCTCCATGCCAATATATGTTCCGTGCCATCCCATGACCCTTTATAACTCCCTGTGCTAATTGAGTGGCAATACATGCCGTCTACCCACCACCCTTTGCTCTAACATTATTCCATATAGCAAATTTGGGTCGAACCCGGGTCCTTGGCGCCGTGAGACAGCAATGCAAATCACTGTGCCACCCTGACACCCCATGTGACTCGGTTCTTAAAGAGGTATTGCACACAAATACAATAAGCCAGACATATAAACTCCCTCCCTCTGTTACTTCCAACACAACTAATAACTAGTATTTTAAAATAGTCATTAGCATCTATGTGCAAGTGCAAGCATCTTATTAATAAGCTAAATAACACTATCAGTAAGATAGACGATCAGCTGGTGTCTATTTCTTGCTGGTTGACTGCGCACTTCCGAAACGTTGTCATTCTCGTTCTTAGATGTATTTTCAGTTTCTCCAGTTGATATCTCTACCCTGGAAGTCATTACAGTCTTTTTCTGAGTGAAGACTAGTTGTAGCAGATACACAATCTCTTCTTCAGTAGATGAATGAGAACTTACACAGACAGACGGAATGGAGACCATTGCCTCTTAAGATAGTTCTGGCACAGGTACACACACACGTGTTGACAATAATTGATCCACAGGTGTCTTCACATGAGTTCATCTGTCGTTTGGACCATGTTGGATATTCAACACATTTGAGTCAATACCGTTGCAGGGCCCCATTTCTCACTCGTGGTGTGGCTGCACACTAAAATTTGTTCTTTGTTGAACCAACTGTTTCCTTGAATCACTTTCTCACCTCAAGATCAGTGACTGTTGGTTTCACTCTACTATGTCAGATACCTCCTCTGGCAAGAGTAAATCATAGGTAGTCTTCAGCTTCCTTTTTATCAATAGCAGAGCTGGTGAACTTTGTGTCGTTGCATGTGTCCTATTTCGCTATGTTGCTAAGAACTTGTTCACACTGTGATGAAGTGAACCTTGGTCCTTCGAGGCTTTCAGTGCATGCTTCAAGGATTGGACTAACATTTTGCTAAACAATTCGTGGATGGATGCAAAGGTGCTAGCTTAATATGTTGAACACCACACATCTTTAAGTAGTCTTCAAATTCTGTGAACAGCGCCCCATTGACGCTCATGATCTGTTCTGGTTTCCCGAATCTTGTAAAGATCTTGATGAGTTTCTCAATGGTTCTTCTACAGTCGTTCATTTCATTAAGATCACCTTAGACCACTTTGCGTGTATGTCTGCAATGACCGTGAACTTTTGATCAAAGTTAACGTGCAGACGTTGCCACAACATTTTAGACCACTCTTATGGATGCAGTAGGGAGAACAGTAGTGGGTTCCTTACCTGCGCACATGGCAGGCACAGTCCTGCTTATTGTTCTATTTGGGAATTAATTCCTGGCCTTCAAAAGTAACGTCTTGCAAATTCCTTCATTCGAACTATACCCGTGTGTCCATCGTGTAACCCAGTGTTTTTCAAACCTTTTTTCCGGATCCATTTTTACCAACCGTCTAACCTTCGGGACCCATGCCGGCCAACCTTCGGGACCCATGCCGGCCGACCTTTGCGACCAATGCCAGCTGACCTTCGCGGCCTACGTCGGCTGACCTACGCGACCCACCATTTTCTCTTACCTTGTTTGATGCTGACAAAAATAGAGGAACTATTTTTGAGTTCCTTTGGCCCTCGTACACGCTCCTCCAATGGGACCTGTTGGATGAAGGTGAAGCCTCCCGGTGCCGGAAAGTATGGAGTCTCCATCTGTCTAAAGTTTTGCATTTTTTTTCTGTAACATTTTATCAAATAAAACCTGCCCGAAATTGTAAAAAATAAAATAAAATAAATTTTAAAAAAATGAAAAAAAAAATAAAATGAATAAAATAAAATGACTAAAACCCCCCCAAACATGTAAAAAAAAGCTGCAACTGTTTACAAAAAAAGCAGCAGCACTGCGCATGCAAGTCTGATCATCAGTGCGCATGCACATAGTTTTGCGCATGTGCACTGTATAGATCTTGACTTCCTTTTGAATGTGTGCTGCCAGATCTTTAACTTCCTTTGAGTTATCTGGAATAAAAGTGCATCACTCCGCACCAATCAGGACGCAGGTGCCACCTTTTTCGGCTAGTACACAGTCAAGTGCCATTCGATTTTGTAATGAAACGGTTCAAATTGCTCGCATGTCGTCAGAAATTTTATCTAGGGCTACGGTGTAATCGGCTACATTTTGTTATTTTATTTAATTCATTGGCAACCCTTGTCTCCCAATAAAAAGGAATGTTTAGCATAAATTGCATCTCGTAAGGTTATAGCACGTTTATTTCTTCGAGTGGTTGGTCCTGAAACATAAGGGAGATGAGAAAGATGACGGATGGCAGGTACTATGTAAATAGCAACATCCTGACCAGTATTTTGGGATCCAGGCATATGCTTTGTCATTACAAGTAAAATAAGTCCCATTATAAGCAGAGTATAAGTAAATATCTTCTAAGTACCAACGATCGAAGAATGTTTTATTATTTGTGATGTTATGTATGCCTGTTGTTGTTGAGGACTGTTCAGTTCTTTGTACTAAATTTTGCGTACATTTATAAGCTGTGTTAACATTCAAATAATTAGTACAAACACTATTGCCTACTTTCATCCCTTTAGAATGATTACTAGTGAGGCATATTGATCCTTCTTGGTTAATAGTAGTTGGAAGGCTAATATATCTAGGATTTTTGTTAGGGTTATATTTAAGTTGGAGCCATCCTGAAAAGGTGTTTAGTGGATAGCTAATAAATTTCTTGAGATAAATCTTGTACCTTCCTTTTTCACATGAATATGCTCCAGAACGGACCACTACAGAGCGAGGGACACTTTGATAAATGTAGCATTCTGCTGTTTCTGAAGCATTAAAGGGGATAGTTAAGAAGGGAATACCTTCTCCTGAGTTTGTATGGGTTGCAATGCAAACCCAACAATTGGAAATGTTGAAATTTTTAGCATATATCTTAGATGTGTAAAGGAATGTGTTCTCATTCAGTTCTGGGACAATGTTTACAAGGCCAATTATATAACTGAAAATGAATATTACAGCAAATATTTTTACAGATCTTAATACTTGTACACACGCCTCACATGTGATGCATGGATCCAACTTTTCTTTCCTTAGTATTACTTAAAACATTGATACACTGATTAAAAACTAAGCTGGTTTAGCTCACTGGGCTAATCGCTGGCTTTGAAGGCAGACCAAGGTAAGCTAGCAGCACAGTTCAATTCCCGTAACAGCCTCCCCGAACAGGCGCCGGAATGTGGCGACTAGGGACTTTTCACAGTAACTTCATTTAAAGCCTACTCGTGGCAATAAGCGATTTTCATTTCATTTTCATTTCAATTGACATTATGATTACATCATTCAGTAATAAACTATTGATAATAATAATTTCATGTATACAAATAAAATGATTATACAGTAAAATAACTGAAGTTGAGTATATGATTTAGTAATAAATGGTAAAATGATTATCAACATTGATTATAATTTAGTAATAAATTATTAATAATATTTCACTCATAAATGAATAATAATGCAGTAAATAATAGTTCAAAAGAAACTTTCCATTTTGATGCTATTGGCTAGTGGTGCATATGAATTAACATGAACCATGTGGATTGGTGGGGCACTATGGGTAGGCATTAGCCAAAGTATCTGATATCAGCAACAATAGTACGTAAATGATAAGTCCAAATATGCAAAATAGGAAAAGTCCCTGAATGATGTTAATTCCTGTGCCACCCAACCAATTGGAAAGCGAAACCCAAAGGTTTGGTCAAGTTTTTTTTAACTTTGTATTGGATGTGAATTGCCAAGTCTTTGACATCTTCTGGATTATACACAAAAGCCTGTTGAAAGGGTTAATTTCCCTGCCGAAAAAAAAAGGGGTGTACAGCTTGGAATGATGCCATTCACATCTTTCTCAAACTTTTTTTATATATATATGTTACTCAAATGGACTGGGAATAAAAGTTGGATTGTTGCCAAATTACTGCATATTAATTGTCTTAGAATGGTGTGTTCTCAAACATAGATTTGCTTTTAATCAGAGTTTTGCTTTTCTTAAAAACAGCTTCCACATTGTCTGAAGTTTTAATTTCCAAGCTAATTTTAAACATTTATTTTAAAATATCTAACACAATAACTTATTGAATATACAACTGAACCAATCTTGCGCTGAATTAACTTGGTTTTCTGTAAATGAATTCGTCGGCTCTGTTAAACAGCTAACAAGATTTGTTAATTTCTTAAAACAACATTCAAAATAATGACAGTTTTCTCAAGTTAACAGTTCTTGGCAACTTTTTGGCGATACGTGGCTTGGGGGGTATCCCTATAGCCAGAAGGTGGGCCTTCATCATAGGAGTCCAGTTTGTAATCATGAAATCTGAAATTCGCAAAATGGCCATCTTCAAAACGAGACAGGAATTTCATATATTTTCTGGAATTCTTTTTCGAAGTGAGTACAGGGATCGGATTTGTCGTTAATGGAGGAGGAGAAGCAACAATTGACGTGCTATTTTTAGCAGTTGCTGTTTCGGATTGGGACTGAGGTTTGAGTAGGATCAAGTTTTAAGCTGCAGACAGTTCTGGTCTTAAACCAGTTACAAAATGGGTTTTAGATGATAGATCTTTCAAATGGTTTAAAAGCCAGGCTGTTGTCTCCATCACCCCAACTCCAAGCTGTTTGGTGCTCAATTTGCCAAGCTGTACTACACTTCATTTGCCACTAGGCACGTTGCTCAACCGAATAGACTTTTCTTGTTTAAAAAATTCACAGTCTATTAAAGCTGCCAGGAGAGGCTTTTAGATTGGGGCCAGCAGCATTTCTTGGTTGGTTTCAAAGTAAGATACCGGTTTGTTCTGGGGTAAAAGGGTCCTTGAACCCGGAACGGACAGATAGTTCATTTGGCCAGACTCCCCCTGTGGAACTTCAATCATTGTATTCATTGTTTTCGTGTCAGTGGCAGCTTGCAATAATGTAGGATTTGATTTAGATATCACTGGTACATCTTGGCCTTCGTTAAAATCATTTCAACTCTTCCCGTTGGTGACGCTGTTAATTTGTCTGTCATTAATTTGTTATGACATTTCATGGTGCCCATGTCACTTTCCAAAATACATTTTTCCTCAAGTAACTGGCAATTTTGACTTTTAAGACCATCATTTTCTGATATTAACTGTTGAAGTTTGGATTCTGAGTCAGTATTTTTGTTTTGGAGTTCATCAATTTGTAATAGTAATAGCTGAGTTCTGCATTTTGAGTCTGCCAATAGTGTTTCAGTTTGATCAGATTTCTCGAGCTTAGATTTTCCAGCTCGCAATTGGTCAATGACTGCCACTAGTTTTTCTTTGGCAGCTTTAAGTTCGCAATTGTGTTTTTTGTTTGTGATTGTTTCTTGCTGCTTATGGAGCTGTGCCATTACTGCAAAAGACCATTTCATAGGTTTCTTTTTGGTCAATCGTGTACTTTTTCCAAAACTGTTTTGATGGTGTCAAGGGACCACTGTCCTTTTGCGGTGTCATATTTAGATTCAATTTTTGTAGATACTTTAGACAATCCAAAATGTCTATAAATCAAAGATCTCCCAATATATCATCAACAGAGACATCTGGTACAGTGCGACCTCCCCTTGAAGATGTGGGAAGTTGTTCTCTACCTTTTGAAGGTTCTGAATCTATTTTAGGATTCATGTCCACCATAAATTCAGCCTTACATCCAATTTTTTGGTCGTCAACTATGTTTTTGTGCAATCTTTGATTACACCGCCACGACTATTTACTATTCAGTCCGTTTTTATTTTAGTTTCTACGACCGGCACCCGATTGAATAACACCTTCTGAAAAAGGTCCTTTCTAAGAGGTCAGGCACTATTTGATGCGGCTTTAAGACTTTTAATGGGTGAAAAAGATATTTCCTTACCCCAATCTAAGCCATTTTTTGGATAGATGTCTTTGGATCTTCCGTCCTTCTGGTCTTTCTTCGGTCTTCCGATTTCCTCCAACTCTGCACTCCTCCCCTTTTGCCGACTGCGCCAATTGTAGAGATCTGGCATGCGGATCTAGTGAAGTCTCGCAGCACTAAAACTTAGTAGAAATTTCAGTTAAACTTCTCGGATGCAAATAAGAATCTTTTATTGCCTCTATTTGATTTCAATTGAGAGAAACTTAAATCTATTTTCAATAAAGTCCGGCTGGCAAAAGGACTTAAAGGACTTAATTTATAAAACAATTTAACTTTCAAAATAATGCAGAAATAGTTTCTTGCTTACAGCAAAACAGCTTGCATGAACTTCAAAAGTTAGAGTGGAAAAGTGAAAATATGAAAATAGAGACAGCGAATAGTTAGATCAATGTATAGAGTGATCCTGGAATAAAAATAGCTGTGTGGACCCTCATATTTAAAGAGAATTTTATCAGTCTGAAGCCATCTGTCTATACCTCTATGTCGTCCTAATTGGTTTGGATGAGAATCAAATTTGATTCGATGGTTAACTGTCAATCCTCAATGTGCAAAGTAAGTTCTGAATGTTTCATGTTTGAATTTTTGTGTATGCTATTTTGTGCTATTATCATGACTGGTTTTCCCTGGTTTTCTGCTGACTTTGCTTTATCCATATTCTGGATAATGGTGCCTTCATATTACTATGGTGCTTACTTCGACTTTGATCTCGATTATTGGTACAGCTTATTTCTTAATGTCAAACTGACTTTGAAAATCTGTTTATTAGAACAATAGCTTGTTCTAAAATGTTGTTTTAATCTACAATTAGTTTATGCATGTGTCAGGCTTTTGTGCTTCTTTTGAAGTTATGTGTTCTGTCATGGACTGAGGTTATGAGTACTGAAATGCTTATTTTAAAATGGGTATTAAAACTGGGCTTTAATATTTACATTAAAATAGCCTTCTTACCTATCAGAAAATAGTTGATTATTATCACGCACCGATGATCTGGCACGCATGTACAGTGCGGCCACATTGTTTTGCGTTAGCAGCTATTTTGAAGGCCGCTTGCAGCTGGCGTTATTAAAACCCGGCTGCTGGGGCTGTTTCGTGCGGATTTGCGCAATTGGGAGCCCCTTGGGGATCAGCGACCTTAATATGATAGAATCTTTCATCAAAATTGAGAGTGAAGTAATTGATTCTGAGACAAGGGTCCTGAATTTTAATAAAGGAAATTACGATGATATGAGGTGCAAGTTGGCTGCCATCAGTTAGGAACAGTAAGAAGTCTTACAACACCAGGTTAAAGTCCAACAGGTTTGTTTCAAACACGAGCTTTCGGAGCACGGCTCCTTCTTCAGGTGAATGGAAAGGCTTTCCATTCACCTGAAGAAGGAGCCGTGCTCCGAAAGCTCGTGTTTGAAACAAACCTGTTGGACTTTAACCTGGTGTTGTAAGACTTCTTACTGTGCTCACCCCAGTCCAACGCCGGCATCTCCACATCATCAGTTAGGAAAGTTTGCTTAAAAGGAAGTCAGTGGATAGGCAATGGAAAACATTCAAAGAGTATATGGAGGAACTACAAGAATTTTTTATTCCTGTCTGGTGCAAAAGTAAAATGGGAAAGGTGGCCAAACCATGGCTCACAAGGGAAATTCGAGTTAGTATTCGATCCAAGAAAGAAGCATACAAATTGGCCAAGAAAAACAACAGGTCTGAGTATTGGGAGCAGTTTAGAATTCAGCAAAGGAGGACCAAGGGAAAAATAGAGTACAAGAGTAAACTTGCAGGGAACATAAAAACTGACTGCAAAAGCCATGATTGAATGGCGGAGCAGACTCGATGGGCTGAGTGGCTTAATTCTGCTCCTATGCCTTTTGGTCTTATAGGTACATGAAGAAAAAAAGATTGGTGAAGGCAAACCTTACAGTCAGAAACTGGGGAATTTATAATCAGGACAAAGAAATGCTGAGCAATTGAATACATGCTTTGGTTCTGTCTTCACAAATGAGGACACAAATCAGATACCAGAAATGTTGGGGAATGCAGGGTTTAGTGAGAGGGAGGAACTGAAGGAGATCAATATTAGTAGAGAAATTATGTTGGGGAAATTTATGGCATTGAAGGCTGATAAATTTCCAGGGCCTGATAATCTACATCCCAGAGTACTTAAGGAAGTGGCCCCAGAAATAATGGATGCATCGGTGATCATCTTCCAAGATTCTATAGACTCTGGAATTTCTACAGAATGGAGGGTAGCTAATGTAACTCCACTATTTAAAAAAGGGAGATAGATAGAAAATGGGGAAATACTGATGTCGATCGTGGGGAAAAGGCTTTATGGTAGAGCACTGAAAAAACAGGGGCAGGATCGGACAGAGTCAACATGGATTTACGAAAGGGAAGTCACGCTCGACAAATCTACTGGAGTTCTTCGAGAATGTAACTAGTAGAGTGATGAGGGGGAGCCAGTGGATATGGTTTATTTGGACTTTCAAAAGGCTTTAAACCATGTCCCTGCTGTGTTGTGTGTGTTGATTGGTCTTGCAGTGTGTCAGTCAGTGTGTGTCTCTGCACCATCATATACTGATGTGTATATTATGATAGCCCCTGCTGGCTGGCTCCGCCCACTAGGAGCTGTATAAATATGCGTGTCCTCCATTGATCTGCCATTTCGCCAGCTGCAGTAGGAGGCCACACATCTGACTGCAATAAAGCCACAGTTGTACCCAATCTGAATCTTTGTCCAATTGATCGTGCATCAATTTATTGCAGTTTATTTCAATGAAATGGATATCAGGATCAAATCAGATCGCCTGCAGCTGGATCCGCACTCGCCCGATGCCAGAAAGGACTTTAATCACTGGCTAGCTTGTTTGGAGGCTTAAATCAACCCAGCGACCCCCATGCTGATGGAGGCTCAGAAGATACAGGTCTTGTATTCCAGGTTGAGCTCAAGCGTGTTCCCGTTGATCCAGGACACCCCGAGTTACGCGGAAGCGATGGCACTCCTAAAAGAAAACTACGCGCAGAAAGCGAAAACGATCTTCGCCAGGCACGTACTCGCCACTCGCTCTCAACTCCCTCGTGAGTCCATCGAAGACTTCTGGTGGGCCCTAATCCCACTCGTCCGGGACTGTGCCTGTCAGGCCATTACGGCCACCGAACATTCTAATCTCCTCATGCGCGATACGTTCGTAACGGGGATTGCTTCGGAGCCCATCCGACAACGACTACTGGAAGGAGCCACGCTCCACCCAGCGGAGACAAATCCTTTAACGCTCTCCATGATGGTCGCATCCCGTAATGTCCAGGCCTACCCAGCGCGCTGCGCGGCCCAGTAGTCCTACCCCTCCTGGACCCTTCAAACGACCTCCCCAGCTGGGACCCTGCCTAGCCAATACGCCTGCACTGCACGCCAATCCATGCACCCTGGGGTCCTGGCTGCTAATTCTGTGGCCAAGAGAAGCACCCCCGCCAACGCTGCTCGGCCCGCGCCGCCACTTGCAAGTCCTGTAGCAAAAAGGGCCACTTCGCAGCAGAGTGCCAGGCCCGCGCAGTCGCCGCTATTGCCCCCTCCCCCCTGCCAAATGCACAATGGGCGCCACCATCTTCTCCTCCTGGGGCCACGTGCAGCCAGTGGGGGCCGCCATCTCCTCCCCCTCAGTCCACGTGCGGCCCATGGGCTCCGCCATCTTGCCCAGCGCCACCAACATCCGTCCCATGGGCGTCGCCATCTTGTCCCGCCCCCGCATTGTGCACCCCATGGGCGCCGCCATTTTGTTCCCCACAGGACCTCTGGAAGCCACCATCTTGTCTTCCCCACGGGGCTGGAACGCCAACTACATCCCACGATCTGTGTCGCCGCCACTCTCCATCCGAAACCTCTGACGACCACCCTCAGCTCGCCTCCATGACGCTGGACCAGTCTCGTCCACACAACCTGGCCACCGCTTCGACAATGGTGAAAATCAACGGCCATGTGACCTCTTGCCTGCTGGACTCCGGGAGCACCGAAAGCTTCATACACCCGGATACGGTAATGCGCTGCTCCCTCGCGTCTCACCCCGCCAATCAACGGATCTCCCTGGCCTCCGGATCCCACTCTCTCCTGCTCCGAGGATTCTGTACGGTCACTCTCACTGTCCAGGGCGTAGAATTCAGCGGTTTCCATCTCTACGTCCTCCCCAACCTCTGCGCTGCACTGTTGCTGGGCCTGGATTTCCAGTGCAATCTCCAGAGCCTCACACTCAAATTCGGCGGACCCCTACCTCCACTCACCATTTGCGGCCTCGCGACTCTCAAGTTCGACCCCCTCCCCTTTTTGCCAATCTAACTTCAGATTGCAAACCCGTTGCCACCAGGAGCAGACGGTACAGTGCCCAGGACAAGGCCTTCATCAGGTCCGAGGTCCAGCGGCTGCTTCGGGAGGGTGTCATCGAGGCCAGCAGTAGCCCCTGGAGAGCCCAAGTGGTAGTAATAAAAACAGGGGAGAAACACAGAATGGTTGTGGACTACAGCCAGACCATCAATCGGTACACACGGCTCGACGCGTACCCCCTCCCACGCATATCTGATATGGTCAATCAGATTGCGCAGTTCCGGGTCTTCTCAACAATTGACCTGAAATTCGCCTACAACCAGCTCCCCATCCGTAAATCGGACTGTCCATACACTTTCTTAGGATTCCCTTCTGCGTCACTAACGGGGTCTCGGTCTTCCAAAGGGAGATGGACCGAATGTTCGACCGGTACGGTTTGCGGGCCACGTTTCCGTACTTAGATAATGTCACCATCTGCGGCCATGATCAGCATGCCCACGACGCCAACCTCACTAAATTCCTCCACACCGCCACTCTTCTCAACCTTACGTATAATAAAGAGAAGTGTGTGTTCAGCACTACCCGCTTAGCCATCCTCGGCTATGTAGTCCATGTGTTGTTCCTTGTGTCTTAATAAAGCTCGTAGTGTCAAAGGTGGACAAGATGCTTTATTGTGAATTTGTTCTGTCTTCAGAGCTTAATTTACGGCTACCTCAAAATGCTGCCTGCCTGTGTCTGTGTCTTGCTGCCAAGTCCCCCTTCTGTGAAGTGTCTCCTCACTTCCTGTCCCTGTGTATTTATAGCTCTCCCGTGCTCCCTCTAGTGCTTGCTCAGTTGTATTGCATCTACACTTGATCCACAATCACCACAGTCCAAAACGGACTTCTGGGCCCCAATCCCGACTGCATGCTCCCCCTCATGGAGCTCCCCCTCCCCCACTGCCCCAAGGCTCTCAAACGCTGCCTGGGGTTCTTTTCGTACTACGTCCAGTGGGTCCCAAACTATGCGGACAAGGCCCGCCCACTCATACAGTCCACTCAATTTCCCCTCGCGGCCGAGGTGCAACATGCCTTCGCCCGGATCAGAGCAGACATAGCCAAGGCCGGGATGCACGCAGTAGACGTGACATTGCCTTTTCAAGTAGAAAGCGACGCTTCAGATGTAACCCTTGCCGCCACTCTAAATCATGCAGGCAGACCCGTGGCATTCTTTTCCCACACCCTTCATGCCTCTGAAATTCGACACTCATCCATCGAAAAAGAGGCCCAAGCCATTGTTGAAGCTGTGCGGCATTGGAGGCATTACCTGGCCGGCAGGAGATTCACTCTCCTCACTGACCAATGGTCGTTAGCCCTCATGCTTAACAACACGCAGCAGGGCAAGATCAAAAATGAAACAACCTTGCGGTGGAGGATCGTGCTCTCCACCTATAATTCTGTATCGACCCGGCAAGCTCAACGAGCCCCCAGACGCCCTCTCCCAAGATACTTGTGCCAGCGCACAAGTAGACCAACTCCGGGCCTGTCACGACAGCCTTTGTCACCCGGGGGTCACACGACTGAACCACCTCATCGAGGCTCGCAACCTGCCCTACTCCGTCAAGGAAGTACGGCCAGTCACCAGAGACTGCCAGGTCTGTGCGGAGTGTTGCCGCACTTCTACCAGCCGGACCATGCACGCCTGGTGAAGGCTTCCCGCCCCTTTGAACGCCTCAGCGTGGATTTCAAAGGGTCCCTCCCCTCCACCGACCGCAACATGTATATCCTCAGTGTGGTTGATGAGTACTCCAGATTTCCCTTTGCCGTCCCATGCCCGGATATGACGTCTGCCACCGTCATCAAGGCCCTCAACACAATCTTTGCTCTGTTCGGTTTCCCCGCCTACATCCACAGTGACAGGGGATCCTCATTCATGAGTGATGAGCTGCGTCAGTTCCTGCTCAGTAGGGGTATCGCCTCCAGCAGGACAACCAGCTATATCCCCCGGGGAAACGGGCAGGTACAGAGGGAGAACGGGATGGTTTGGAGGGCCGTCCAGCTGGCCCTATGGTCCAGGAACCTCCGAGCCTCTCGCTGGCAGGAGGTCCTCCCTGATGCACTACACTCCATCCGGTTACTACTGTGCACCGCCACAAATAACACACCCCATGAACGTGTTTTTACCTTCCCCAGGAAGTCCACATCCGGGGTGTCGCTCCCGACTTGGCTCGCAGCTCCAGGACCGGTCTTGCTCCGTAGGCACGTCCGACTCCACAAGGCGGACCCCTTGGTGCACAGGGTACACTTGCTCCACGCCAACCCCCAGAATGCCTATGTGGCGTACCCCGACGGCTGCCAAGATACTTTCTCCCTCAGGTACCTGGCACCATCAGGTCCCAGCCAAACACACTTCCCCACCCATGCACCACCCTCCCCTCCACCGGCGCTACCAACATTAACCTCACCAGGTCCATCCCTCCTTCCCCTACCTACGCAAGAGGACAAAGAAGGTTTTGGCATGCTCCCGGGGTCATCTGACTACAGGCCAGCACCAGCACCACTAGCACCAACGTTGGTGACACCAGCACCGACATCGTCGCCACCTTTATGTCGCTCCCAGCGAATTGTCAAAGCACTGGATCAACTGAACCTCTGACGGGCACCGGTCCATCAAAATGGACATTTATTTACTTCCCCACTCATTTTATAAGACACTGTACATAATTCTCAACACTGTATCTAGTTCCACACCACCTCCGCCGGACTCATTTTAACAGGGGGTGAATGTGGTGAACCACTGTGTACACCTGTATTAGGGGATGTAAGGTAGAACCTGTACTACAGGTTCGCCGGTATCCCCTGCCGGCTGGCTCTGCCCACTAGGAGCAGTATAAATATGCGTGTCCTCCATTGATCTGCCATTTCGCCAGCTGCAGTAGGAGGCCACACATCTGACTGCAATAAAGCCACAGTTGTACCCAATCTGAGTTTTTGTGCAATTGATCGTGCATCAGTGATTTAACCTGAGGATCACCACACCTTAGGCAAGGGGAAGTGTTAAGAAAGCAGGGCCTTCATGAATAACCTGAACCAGTACGGGAATTGAACCCACGCTGTTTTCAATGCTCTGTATCACAAACCAGCTGTCCAGCCAACTGAGCTAAACCTTCAACTATCAAGAATTGGTTCAGGAACATTTAGAATCAGCATTCAAATTGATGTACAGCCATTAACAGGGATCAGGCTAAATTCTTTAAGACGAATTCCGGCCATTTTAATGAAAAAAACGCTCTTCATGCGGTACGAGTCAAGAGAATATACAGGTAATACAGTTTAAAAACAAGCTTAATTAGTGCTTTCACAACTTACACAATAATTTGTACTATTAAAGCTTTTCTTCATATGAACAGCATGTTGCAAATTACCCCCAACTCTGGTCATAGTGATCACAGGGTTAATCTGTTCCCTCCCTGTAAACCACCTGAAAAGATTTACCAGTGCAAGCAGCTGAATGTTTTTCTTCGTACTGCATACTGCTGCATAGTCAGTAAGTAAGCAGTGCATAAAAAATATCTTAAGCTTAGTAGTGTCTGGAATTTTGTAAACATGAGTCACATTATTCATTTACTCCATTTGTACTTTTCATATTCAATTTCTACAACACCAAAAAACTAGAATACCAAGGGATTTTTGTTTTTGCTTTTGCAAAAAAAAGCAGAAAATCATTTTACACGAGCCAATCCTTATCTTGTATAAATTTACGGTTGCAAATCTGGTTCGCACAAGATACAGCTGTGCTTTATTTTCTATTTTTGGCTCGAGCAAAGGAAAATGTTTCTGCATTGAGTTCAATTTTTACTTCCGGATGCAGCAAAAAAGGGTGAGACTGACGTGTTTCTGTCATAGATCTTTCTTTTTCAAAGCAACAAATTACTTACGTCAATGATGCTGGTCGAAGGTTGATTTTACTGCACAGATGAACACCAAAGTGAGTTCAAGCCATGTTTCACTGCTTACAAGTGCAGGAGGTGGGACAGCCTAGACAACAGATGCATTGAGAACATGCACAAGCATAGCAGATGCTGCCAGTCAAAGCCATAGTTAATTATTCCTGGAGAAACAGACTGTTCGGAACCAACATTTGCTGAATTGTGTACAGATCTAAATGTTGAGTACCTTATTGCTGCATTATTCCGTGATAACAATGGTCACTGGCTCATTCCAGTTACCTGCTGAGAATTCTGTGATTCGGAATTGAACTTTTATATTTAGTTACCATGTTACACCTTTTGACTAATTAAGCAAGTTTCTTAATTTTTTTTCCCCCAGGAATAAACAGCTAGCACACAATATACAAATCCCTCCACGGAGTTTGCGAAACAGAAGTGAAATTGAATCCATAACTTACATTTGTGTACAAAGGAAATGTTCCCCAGGAGAGTCCTATAATAGTGCATTTGGCCTTTCCAGGTGTCTGGGACTGTCTGATTCTTTGCAGGTGTACCCGGCAATAAATGGAGTTAAATGAGTAAAAATGTAATTTCAGGGTTCTTTCCTTTTGGGAAATAATCATCTTTATTCAAAGCTGTGATCAATGTCTCCAATCATTTCAGGGACAAATGGATGGCACAATGGGGAGGACAGGATCTCCATAGATGGATACGTTAAGATGGGCTGAATGGTGTTCTCCTCTGTAGTCATTTTGAGAGTATGCCACAATATAGTTCTAAAACAAAAGTTTGATTTGGTCCTGTGGCTGTAACTTGACAAGACTGACCAACAGTCCACTTTTCCCAACCTCAGCACATTCCAAAACAATTGACAGCTATTGAAGTACATTTTTGAAGTGTAACCACTGTGGCCAGGTAAGGAACATGACAGCCAATTAGCGCACAGCAAGCTGTCACAAACAGCAATACGATAATGACCAAATAATCTGTTTCTGGTCACTTTGGTTGAGAGATAAATATTTCATAGAATTTATAGAATTTGCAGTGCAGAAGGAGGCCATTCGGCCCATCGAGTCTGCACTGGCTCTTGGAAAGAGCGCCCTACCCAAGCCTGCACCTCCACCCTATCCCCATAACCCAGCAACCCCACCCAACACAAAGGGCAATTTTGGACACTAAGGACAATTTAGCATGGCCAATCCACCTAACCTGCACATCTTTGGACTGTGAGAGGAAACCGGAGCACCCGGAGGAAACCCACGCAGACATGGGGAGAATGTGCAGACTCCGCACAGACAGTGACCCAAGTCGGGAATTGAACCTGGGACCCTGGAGCTGTGAAGCAATTGTGCTAACCACTATGCTACCGTGCTGCCCTAAACCTGCCCTTGCCTGGACACCACGGAAAATCCAGCCTTCTTTTGAATAGTGCTGTGGGAACTTTAAAGTCCACCGAAGTGAGCAGCCTGAACCTTACTTTAACATCTCATTCAAAAGGTGGCACCTTTGACAATGCAGTACACTCACAGTATTGCACTGGAGTGTCAGCATCGATCTTCTGTTCAAGGTGCTTGAAGGAGACTTAATTGGGGTGGGGGAGCCTAGCCAGGTTGCGCCATGGGGGGGGGGGGGGGGAGGGGGGGGCAGTTGAGTGGTAATGCATGGTCAAGTTGGATCAGGATGATAATTGAGTGGTGTGGGCTTCTCGAGTCGGGGCTCGCCAGGTTATGTCAGGAGGAAGTCAGGGTGTTAGGAGTTGGTGTTGCTAGTCAGGGGAGTCAGGAAGATCAATCATATAGTTATTCAGAAGTCTAGACTAGATTATTTTTCTAACACCTCTTGGGTAAATATATAGGTACGTAAGTCAGTACTGTCCAAAGAATCTGACTCTAGTTCAGTTCAAGACTTTATCGGAGGGTCCCAAGAGTCTGGGGAATTGACCTTTGGAAATTCAACCTTCCCGAGCAATTCCCATGGAGTCCTTACATTGGCATTTGTGAGGGGTCTTGTAATGCATATTCTGGGATATGCCTGATATCTGACCATCCAGAGATGGGGAAGGTCTCGGCTGTTTAGTCTGATTACTAAAAGACTATTAAAAATAGAAACTATAAGACTTGCATTCATACAATGCGTTTCACTGAGTTGGATTTACAAACCAACCCCCACTGGCAGCGGAGGAGGCCCACCAGCGGGAGTTACCCACCCAGCCGTTGTCAATGGGATACCCCGGTGACTGCACCCCTCGTCGCCCGGAAACCCGTGCACCAGCGTAGGACCAGAATATCCCGCTGGCGTGAGCAGCCGGTAGATCACGCCCTTTATCTCAGGGCATTGCAAAACAGTTTGGAAGTGTAGCTTGGAAGTATAGCCACTGTTGGAACGTTGAAAAGCCAGCAGCTGATGGGTTCTTAGCACTACCCCACAAATAGCAAATTTTTTTTTTATTCGTTCATGGGACATGTGCCAGCATTTATTGCCCATCCCTAATTGTCCGTGAGGGGGCAGTTAAGAGTCAACCACATGGCTGTGGGTCTGGAGTCACATGTAGGCTAGACGAGGTAAGGATGACAGATTTCCTCCCCAGATGAGTTTTGATGACAATGGTTTCATGGTCATAATTAAACCTTTAATTCCAGATATTTAATTTGTTTATTTTTATAAATTTTAGAGTACTCAATTCATTTTTTTCCAATTAAGGGGCAATTTAGCATGGCCAATTCACCGAGCCTGCACATCGTTGGGGCGAAACCCACGCAAACACGGGGAGAATGTGCAAACTCCATACGGACAGTGACCCAGAGCCCTGGATCGAACCTGGGACCTCAGTGCCGTGAGACAGCAGTGCTACTAATCACTATGCCACCATGCTGCCCTATTTCCAGATATTTTATTGAGTTTAAATTCCATCACCTGCCGTGGTGGGATTCGAACCCGAGTCCCCAGATCATTTTCCTAGGTGACTAGTCCAGCGTCAATTCCGCTATGCCACCACCTCCCCAATGGAATAAAGTATCAGATAATCTGTTTTAGGCATTGTTTTAGGGATAAATGTTAGCCAGAACACTGGGGGGAACTGGCCTGCCCCTTGAATAGAGCCAGGGGATATTTTATATCGGCCTGGGAAAGCAGGCAGAGCCTCAATTTAATGTCACATTCAAAATATTGGCACCACGGGCAGTGCAGCAGTTTCTCAGTCTAGCAGTGAAGTATCAGTTTAAATTATGTGCTCAAGTCTGGAGAATGAGACTGATTAATACCATTGAGCCAAGACTGGCATCCATAGTCACATAGACAGAAATTCCATGTAAGAGGATCAGTCTCCCAACATTAGCTGAAAAAAATAACAGTAATGGTAATAGCACTCTTTTATTATTTATGCACAAATGCTGCAGTAAACTTCATGAGAGAGCAGATGTGCACTTTCACATGGAAATCCAAAAGTTTTTGTCCAAAGTGTGCTGCTCCACCCTTAGCTTTGCAAAAACAGCCACTCGCCAAAGAAAAGCATTTAGCACTGTGATGTTCCTCTACTTGCTATTTAGATATGATTAAACTCCCCACAGAAAATCAAGTCACGTCCAATCCAATCTTAAATACCATTTTCACCATATACAATGCTAAATGTGAATAACTGTCGATCACCTTCTCTGGCACTGCAAATGCTATTGCACGTGGCCTCCCAGTCAATTCTTCTTGGAGGTTATAAAATGTTAAATTTTAAATGTAAAAGGAACCATTTCATTTATGTCTTCATCCACTCTCTCTTAATCCAAGTTTTATCTCCCTTTCCTTACTTTTCCTCTCTGTACCTGAGTTGACATTTATTGCAACATTCTAATTCACATTTCATTCTCAATCCTTGCAATAATTGTTTTATTTATTTTTTTAAAATAAATTTAGAGTACCCAATGATGCGCGATCAATAACTACTGAAACGAGGATGTAATCCGAATTGAAGGCTTTAATCAACAAGTTGTTTCCCCAGCAGCTCACGTACAGAAAGAGGACGGCTGCTGCGAAACACGGGTTCTTATACCCCGCCTCACTGGGCGGAGCTACCTTACGTTCCAACCAATGAAATGCAAACACTTGGGCCAATGAGCAGCGAGCCTTCTCCACCAATGGTAGCTCACACTCCCAGGTACCGTAGTAACTCTAGTCATACTACCACACCCAATTCTTTTGTTTTCTAATTAAGGGGCAATTTAGCTTGGCCAATTCATCTCCACTGAGCTTCCTTTTGGGTTGTGGGGTGAGACCCACTCAGACACGGGGCGAATGTGCAAACTCCACACGGACAGTGACCCAGGGCCGGGATCGAACCCGGGTCCTTGGCGCTGTGTGGCAGCTGTGCTAACCACTGCGCCACCATGCCGCCCGAATTGTTTTATTTCTTGACCCTGCAATCTGATATGTTAACTTGCTCACTCAGGCCCCAGATGCCCTGATTCCCTTTCTGTGCCAGTATCAATTCCCACATGCCGTACAAACAAGGTAACTGCACAAGGCGAGTCTCACCAACATTTGCTGTTAAATTCCCAGAATCAGCAGATTATAGCCCATTGTTTATTTACTTCTGTCCTTTATTAACTACAGAATTACAATCTTGTTACTGAAAATGGAATACTAATGTCTGGATTCCAAAACATTGCAATAAACACTGTTCATTAATTCCGTATTGAAATGGAGATTTCCTTGCTTTCCTGTACATTAGACATTTGAGTTCACTGCTAGATGTGACACAAAACCAGTTTATCTTTCGAAAAAGATTCAAACCAACCAAATATTAAAACGATAACCTGCAAAGAGACAGCCGTAAGTCTCTCGACCCTGCTTTAAAGCAATAACTGCTCAATAACAAATTTGTGATTCTTCTGTTTGTGACGATGGGCTGAAATTCTGCCACGGAGACAGAAAAATGAGCTGGGGGTTTTTTCAGGTCAGAAAATCACCTCTGGTGAGAAAGTTAAGCAGCAGGACTCTCCGCCTGAAGGATCCTCTGCTTCGCCAGCAGCGCACCCGCACACGTGGGATTCCTGACAGCGTGCGATGGCCACAATGGGAAATTCCATTTCCCAGCTGCTGGAGGGGAGGATCCCACTGCCGGCTTGGACGTGCCGCACCGATAAACAAGGCTGGCGGGATGGAGAACCCCCCCCCCCCCCGAACATTTTTGCATGGTGAAGCCCTATATTGGCATTGGGACACATTGGCCGGGATCCTCCCTTCTGGGGACTAAGTCCCCAGGCCGGCAGGAAAACCGACGGCAACGACTCCGGCGTCAACGACCCCCCCAAGGTGAGGAATTCTCACCTTTCTAGCGGGCTAGGTGGATGCCGGTGGGATTGGCGCCGCTCCAGCCGGCGGCGAAGAGCCGCCGCGAGTTTGCGCATGCGCGGAAACACCGGCGTGATTCCACACATGCGCGGACTGGCCGGTGTATTCACGCGCATGCGTGGGGGTTCTCTTCTCCGTGCCGGCTCCCGGGCATATGGCGGTGTCCTGCAGGGGCCGGCCTGGAAGGAAGAATTGCCCCCACGGAACAAGCCCGCCCGCAGTTTGGTGGGCCCCGTTTGCGGGCCAGGCCACCGTGGGGCTGACTTAACTGCCAGGTCCCGCCATATGGGACCCTACGTAACCCACGCCGGTGGGACTGGCCAAGAATGGACGGCTGCTCAGCCCTTCGGGGCCCGGATGAATCGCTGGGGGGGGGGCTCTGTCAATGGCCCCCGACCGGCATGGCGGCGATCCCGCCCCCCGCCTGAAAAACAGTGCTGGAGAATACAGCAGCTGGCATCATGGCGGCGGGGCAGGATTCGTGCCTCTCCCGGGGATTCTTCAACCTGGCGGGGGTTCAGAGAATCCCGCCCATTACCTGTCTACTTGAGGCAAGCAATAAGGGTGAGAACAGAAGTGGATCAGATGAAGTGAACGACGCCCATTGCAGCCATCACTGAGACTGCTGGTTGTGACGAAACCTTCCACTGCACCAGAGGGAAGTGAAATGTCACATGGTAAATGGATATCTGGCATGTGGGCTGGACAGGCAGCCCCATTCTTCCTTTTTACTGTTACGACTGGTCTCCAGGTCCTGCAAATTAGTATGGTTCCAGACGGGATACTCTCAAATTGTTATGCTCCTGACTGAGGAGGGATAAATTATCTCCTCTTCTTTATTCAAAACCCTTGGTTGGTCACATTAAGATCAATTTAAAAAGGATCCATTCCCTCGTGGATACCTTTTCCCAGTTGTGGTGAATGTAATTCACACTGTATTGTATTGTATAGTATTATGTCCTTGTGGGCTCTGTCTGTGAACCGTTGCGCGGTTCTGCCCATAGGCGCTGATGAGGAGCTTGTATAGGGCTCCACCCTTGGCTCCGCCCTTGGCTCCACCCATGGCTCCACCCATGGCTCCTCCCACTACCGGAAGTATAAAGTGCTGCAGCCGTGTGAGCCTGACCTCAGTTCTTCTGGTCGCAGGCAGGCTCAGTTGTAAGACTATTAAAACCACAGTTTACTTCCAATCGTGTTCCAAGTGAATTGATGGTCACATCAATTTAATAGTCTTAGAAAACTTGAAGAAAATCAATCAGCCCTCAAACCTGATCGACTAGAACTGGACCCGCAGGCTGCAGAGGCGAAGGAAATCTTCCTACACTGGCTTCGCTGCTTCAAGGCCTACCTGGCTGAATCGAGCACCTTCGAGAATACAGAGGAACAGAAACTCAGTCTACTGCATGCACAGGTGAGCCATCGCATCTCTACGCAATTCAATTGTACCAACTCCTATACGGAGGCCCTTGCTATACTCGATCGATGGTATGTACGGCCGATAAACAAGGTCTACGCGCGGCATATTTTCACTACCCGCCGCCAGCGCCCCGCAGAGTTGCTAGAGGACTCCCTGCACGTTTTAAAAGCCCTTGCTCAGGACTGCAACTTTCAGGCTGTAACGACCTCCCAGCATATGGAACTCTCTGTCCGTGATGTATACGTTGCGGGGCTCCGGTCTAACTATGTGCGCCAGTGACTACTTGAGAAAGGGGCCCAGAACTTGGAGGACATGGTAGAACTAGCAACTACTATGGAGGTCGCATTCCGAAGTCTAAACTCATTCCCCGCGGACCAAGCGACCCCATCGTGGGCCCCCGACCAGCGACTGCCCCAGGCCTGCACCGCGCGGCTGCCCACTCACTATGGAGCGCCAGCGTGCCATTTTTGTGGCCAGCCCTAACACCCACGGCAGCACTGCCTGGCCCGCAACGTGATCTGCAGCAGCTGTGGTCCCAAAGGACATTATGCCAGAGAATGCCTGGCAAAATCAAAACCCTCTAACTCCCCCGCAGTCCAGAGCAATCGCTCCCCCAACTCTCAGGCCCGCAGACCCCTAATGCTGCCGACACCTCCTCTGCCCGACATGGGCGACTCATGGGGACCGCCATCTTGGACACCATCTCTCTCGCCGCACACCATGTGCGATCCACCGTGGCGGCCATCTTGGATACCATCTTCTTCATCACCCGCCACGTGCGATCAACCATCTTGGCCATCAACCAAAGTTCACCTCGACGACTACGACCTCAGCGGACAGTCATCACGGGGCCACTCCAGCACTGCTGATCGAGCTGCCGACTACCCGCAACTCAACGCAGTTACGTTGGACCAGTCGCGTCCGAAGCACCTCCAGAGCTCGATGATGTCTGTTAAAATCAACGGGTACAAGACACCGTGCCTCTTCGACTCCGGGAGCACCAAGAGCTTTGTACATTCTGACCTGGTAAGACGCTGTTCGCTCCCTATCTTCCCTGCACGGCAAACTATCTCCCTCGTCTCAGGCTCGCACTCGGTCCACATACAAGGGTGCACCGTCGCGACCCTAACGATTCAGAGCGCCACCTACTCTAATTTCCAGCTGTACGTACTCCCCGACCTCTGCGCCCCACTCTTACTCATGCTCAATTTCCAATGTAATCTCAAGAGCTTCACACTCAGCTTCGGTGGACCACTACCTCCACTCACTATCTGCAGTTTAGCGACTCTAAAAATTGCCCCCCTCCATTCTTCGCTAATCTAACGGCTAACTGTAAACCAGTAGCCACTTGCAGCAGGCGGTACAGCCTGCAGGATAGAGTATTCATCAGAGCCGAAGTCCAGCGGCTCCTACGTGACGGAGTCATAGAGGCCAGTAACAGCCCCTGGAGAGCTCTGGTGGTGGTCGTCAAGACCGGGGAAAAGTTCCGGATGGTGGTTGATTATAGCCAAACCATTAACCGGTTCATGCACCTCGATGCGTACTCCCTCCCCAGAATTGCAGACATGGTCAATCAGATCGCCCAGTACTGCATATTCTCCACGGTGGATCTGAAGTCTGCTTACCACCAGCTCCCAATCCGCCTGGAGGACCGCCACTACACGGCGTTTGATGCAGATGGCCGCCTCTTCCATTTCCTCCGGGTTCCCTTTGGCGTCACGAATGGGGTCTCGGTGTTCCAACGAACGATGGACCGAATGGTGGACCAGTACGGGCTGCGGGCCACGTTTCCGTACTTGGACAATGTCACTATCTGCGGCAATGATCAGCAGGACCACGATGCCAACGTCCACCGATTTCTCCAAACCGTCCAGAAATGCAATCTCACATACAATACGGAGAAATGCGTTTTCCGCACTACCAGACTAGCCATCCTCGGCTATGTCGTGGAAAACGGAGTCCTGGGCCCCGACCCGGACCGTATGCGCTCTTTCAACTCCCTCTCCCTCATTGTCCCAGGGCCCTCAAGAGGTGCCTGGGATTCTTCTCTTGGGTCCCCCAGTATGCGGACAAAGCCCGCCCACTATTTAAGACCACACTCTTCCCACTGTCAGCTGAGGCCCGCCAGGCCTTCAACTGCATCAAGGAGGACATCGCCAAAGCCGCCATGTGGGCGGTGGATGAATCCGTCCCCTTTCAGGTGGAGAGCGACGCCTCAGAGGTCGCTCTCGCCGCCACTTTGAATCAGGCAGGGAGACCAGTCGCCTTCTTCTCCCGAACCCTCTCCGCTTCGGAACTTCGACACTCCTCAGTCGAAAAGGAAGCTCAAGACATTGTGGAAGCCGTACGGCACTGGAGGCACTACCTCGCAGGTAGATGGTTTACCCTCATCACTAACCAAAGATCGGTTGCCTTCATGTTCGACAACTCGCAAAGGGGCAAAATTAAAAACGATAGGTGGAGGATCGAACTCTCCACCTATAATTACGACATCATATATCGACCAGGCAAGCTCAACGAGCCCCCAGATGCCCTGTCCCGCGGCACATGCGCCAGCGCACAAGACGACTGCCTGAAGGCTATCCACAATGACCTCTGCCACCTGGGGGTCACCCGGCTCGCCCTACGTCAAAGCCCAAAATCTGCCTTTTTCCACCGAGGAGGTAAAAGCCATCACCAGGGATTGCCCAATCTGCGCGGAGTGCAAACCGCACTTCTATAGACCATACAAGGCCCACATGCTGCCCACAAGGCAGCACGGTAGCATGGTGGTTAGCATAAATGCTTCACAGCTCCAGGGTCCCAGGTTCGATTCCCGGCTGGGTCACTGTCTGTGTGGAGTCTGCATGTCCTCCCTGTGTGTGCGTGGGTTTCCTCCGGGTGCTCCGGTTTCCTCCCACAGTCCAAAGATGTGCGGGTTAGGTGGATTGGCCATGCTAAATTGCCTGTAGAGTCCTAAAAAGTAAGGTTAGGGGGGGGTTGTTGGGTTACGGGTATAGGGTGGATACGTGGGTTTGAGTAGGGTGATTATTGCTCGGCACAACATCGAGGGCCGAAGGGCCTGTTCTGTGCTGTACTGTTCTATGTTCTATGTTCTATGTTCTATGGTAAAGGCATCCCGGCCCTTTGAATGCCTGAGCATCGATTTCAAAGGGCCACTCCCCACGACCAATCAAAATGTGTACTTTCTCAACGTCATCGACGAATTTTCCCGCTCCCCCTTTGCTATCCCGTGCCCCGATATGACCTCCTACACAGTCATCAGAGCCCTGCACAGTGTCTTCACCCTGTTCGGTTTCCCCAGCTATGTACACAGCGACAGGGGTTCGTCCTTCATGAACGACGAGCTGCGTCAGTACCTGCTCGACAAGGGCATCACCTCGAGCAGGACTACAAGCTACAACCCCAGGGGGAACGGGCAGGTGGAGAGGGAGAACACGACGGTCTGAAAGACCGTCCTAATGACCCTCCGGTCCAGGAATCTCCCGACCTCCCACTGGCAGGAGGTCCTCCCCAACGCGCTCCATGCAATTAGGTCACTCCTATGCACCGCCACCAACCAGACCCTTCACGAACGATTATTTGTTTTCCCTAAGGGCACTACCATGGGGGCTTCGTTCCCATCCTGGTTGAGGACACCGGGCCCGGTTCTCCTCCGGAAGCACGTCCGGACACACAAAACGGACCCGCTAGTAGAGAGGGTGCTACTGCTTCAATCGAACCCCCACTACGCCTTCATTGAATACCCCGACGGCCATCAGGACACCATTTCCCTCCGGGACCTGGCGCCTGCAGGATCCACTACCACCGAGGTACCCCTCACACTACACCCGACCCCCCATGCCCTGCGCCCCCGCGTCTATAGGTTCCCTGCCCATGCTCTGCGCCCCCCCTTTGCCCGTTGCACCGGTCAGTAATGAAGCTCGGACCGAAACACCCCCGGAGTCCACCCTCATACCCACACTGACCGTCACCACCCGGCCATCCGAAGAGGCTGCAACCCCGGTGCTCCGCCGATCCCAAAGGACGATTCGGCCACCAGACCGGCTCAACCTGTAGACCCGTCACCCCCGCCGGACTTGATTTATTTACAGGGGTGAATGTGGTGAATGTCATTCACACTGTATTGTATTGTATCGTATTATGTCCTTGCGGGCTCTGTCTGTGAGCCGTTGTGCGGCTCTGCCCATAGGGGGAGATGAGGAGCTTGTACAGGGCTCCACTCTTGGCTCTGCCCATGGCTCCACCCATGGCCCCTCCCACTACCGGAAGTATAACGTGCTGCAGTCTTGTCAGTCTGCCCTCAGGTTCTTCAGGTCGCAGGCAGGCTCAGTTGTAAGACTATTAAAACCACAGTTTACTTCCAATTGTGTTCCGAGTGAATTGATGGTCACATCAGCAGTCCAAATGTATTTATGTTTTAAACTAAACCAATTTAACCACGCTTTCTTGAGTTAGACTGAATTTATTAGTTACTAAAACAAGAGAAACAAATGCAACACATACGCACAGATTAGAAATAAGAAGTGAATCCAAACATCAAAGTTAAATCAGTCTTTAGCTTGTCCATGACAGGTTTGCTTGTAAGTGCACATGTCTCAATTAAAAGCTCAATATGTTCATAAGTGATTTGGGACTATGATCCGTTGTCGTGACATTACTAACTTGATTTTAATACTGGAGATCATGATGTAGATCCTGGAGATCTTTTTCTCAGAGGGTGGTAGGAGGAAGCCGCCTTTTCTTGCAGCAGAGGCACCTCTCTGTTCAGCATCATCTCCTGCTGTGTCGTCTTCCTCCGACAGGCTCGCCACCTTCTCCAGTCCCTCCCGCTTTTTCCTTCCCAATCCTCATTGTCTTTGATGTACACACATCTCTAGAGGACTGTGGTATAGAGAGTGCAGCAGACCATCACGATGATTAACACCTTTGCAGGAGAGTATTGAAGAATATTGGTCCAGGCACTGGAAGCAGACCTTCAGAATCCCAATGTCCTGTTCAAACGAATGAGTTGGTGAAATTATTTTCTCACAGAATTTACAGTGCAGAAGGCCATTCGGCCATCGAATCTGCACTGGCTCTTGGAATGAGCATCCTACTTAAGCCCACGCCTCCACCCTATCCCCATAACCCTACCTCACCTTTTTGGACACTAAGGGCGATTTAATGTGGCCAATCCACCTAATTTGCACATCTTTGGACTGTGGGGGGCAGCACGGTGGCACAGTGGGCAGCATTGCTGCCTCACGGCGCTGAGGTCCCAGGTTCGTTCCCGGCTCTGCGTCACTGTCCGTTTGGAGTTTGCACATTCTCCCCGTGTTTGCGTGGGTTTCGTCACCACAACCCAACGATGCGCTGGCTCGGTGGATTAGCTACATTAAATTGCCTCTTAATTGGAGAAAATGACTTGGGTACTCTAAAATTTATTTTGAAAAAATAAATCTTTGGACTTCCGGAGCACCCGGAGGAAACCTCACAGACATGGGGAGAATGTGCAGACTCCGCACAGACAGTGATCCAAGCCGGGAATCAAACCTGGACCCTGGAGCTGTGAAGCAACTGCACTAACCATTGTGCCACCATGCTGCCCACCAAAATTTGTTTTATCTCCTCTAAGCCAGAAAGGTATATTCCTCATCCCCAAATATCTATCCGCAAACATTGGAGGTTAGAGTGAAGATCTGAAGCAGCTTGGACTGGTGCAAGCTGAAAGAATCATGGTAGGTTCCAAGAAATTGAACACACATATGATGGAAGCACTTTTTTGTGGTCACAGACCATTTGGGGAAGTGGAGGCCCTTCCATTGATGGAACTCACTGACAGGCCACTGGGTGATTCTATGACATAGGTGCAATCAATGATGCCTTGCGTATGGGGAAATCCAAGGATGGATTAAGCCAAATGCCCTCTGTCCCATTGAGGCTGTCTTTCACACAATGCATTTGCAGTTTATCTCTGTAAAATCGGGCATCAGTGACCAGCAAGATGCAGTGGTCATCGAGTCATATAGTTCTACTGCACAGAAAAGGTCCTTCAGCCCATTACATCTGCGCCTGTCACAAGCATCCACTTAAGTATTCTAATAACAGCAGACAGCACATACCGCAGATGTATGTGAACAACACCACATGCATATTCCACCCCAAGTCGCACCACCCTAAGTTGGAACTATATCGTCGTGCCTTTATTGTGGCTGGATCAAAATCCTGGAGCTCCAATCCTAACAGCACTGTGGGTGTACCTAAACCATATCGATTGCAGCAGCTCAAGAAGGCAGCTCACCACCTCAGTCTCAAGGTGATTAGGCATGAGCAGTAAATGCTGGCCTAGCCAGTGTGCCCACATACTGTGAATGAATAAAATCAAAAATTCACCGACAGTCATTCCCAAACCCACGACCACTACCACCTAGAAGGACAAGAGCAGCAGATACCTGGGAACCCCACCACCTGGAGCTTCCCCTCCAAGTCACTCACCACCCTGACTTGAAAATATGTCACCTTTCCTTCACTGTCGTTGGGTTAAAATCCTTGAACTCCCTGCTTAACACCACAGAAGGTGTACCTATACCTCAGGGACTTCAGCGGTTCAAGAAGGGAACTCACCACCACCTTTTAAAGGGCAATTAGGGAGGAGCAATAAATGTTGGCCGAACCAGCGGTGCCCACATCCTGGAAAGGAATTTTTAAAATATGGCCCCTCAGAAAGCCAGCACAGATATGGTGGAACAAATGGCCTCCTTCTGTGCTGTAACCATTCTATAATCCAACGATTAAAGATGCCAAGAATTATTTAACACTGTGGCGCTAACAATTGCAGTCAAAGACGAGAGACAGGTTCAATCGAGGCTTTATTGCTGTGTGATGCTATTCCTCCAGCTGTAACTGAAGACTAGAGTATGAGTGACTCACACGCATATTTATACACAAGCCCCCTGTGGGCGGAGCTAGCCAGCAGGGGCTTACCGGAGGAACCTGTATTACAGGTACAACCATACATCCCCCTACTGCAAGTATGCATATCTACAGTGGTTATCACCACAAACACATAGCTAATTTTTCTGTTAATCCTGCGACTTTGGTGTATGCAAAACAGTGGCTACATTTCAATTCATGCAGAATAGACTGTAGAAAATACTTTGGGATATTTCTGAAAATATAATGACGTGTATGATCTTCTTCAAGTGAATTTCTAATGGCATTTATGCAGCCGATTCTCATTATTATAGCATTAGAGTTTTGCAAGGCTGTGGTTCCTATTTACAGTTAATACTCTGGTTATCATGGTAACTTTAATTTAAATTATAAGCAAGGTCATTGATTTGTGCTTTTTACAGAAAAAATGGATGGAATCACAAAACCTGTTTGCAAAACATCAGTTAAAATCCCAGAATTTGACTTCTTCGATCCATGTAAACCATTGTCTGGGAGATTTCTGCTCATTCTGGCATTGATTTACAAAATAGCCTGTTGCAACCTTAACAGGAAATAAGCTATTGTTTTACAAAAGGCATTTTGTCATTCATAAATAATTCTATCTACAGATCGATATTTTACCTTCTATGCATTGTGAAAATTTAAGAGCAACCAAAGAAATTAGGAATTTATTTTGTAATCGAGATTTATTTTTTGAGCAAGCTCATTAAATATCACTCGTCTCGTAAGAGAATCCTGTCAGCTGGAAACAGTGGATGTGAGAAAATCTGAAGAAATCTGGCAGAACATAACCAGTGGATGTGCACCAGTATCTCATGTCATTTTTACATAACCCTCATCAAAAAAAATAAATGAAATTACAATGCTAACAAGCTTGAAATATTACTGAAAATACTGCTCTTATTAACTCTGCCATTCATACAGATCAAAATAAACTGCATAAGCAGGAATTTGTAAGCATGTTAATTGTCTCCATATAGCTATAATATTTACCAGACGCCATATATTTTCTGACGATTATATTGTAGTGTCCATATTTTTCCTAATTTTAATGTTGTCTATATGCAGACCTATCGAAATCTCCATATAGGCTGGCATTCTCTGGCCATTCACCCCGGCGGGATTCACTGGTCCTGCTGGCAGTGCACCCTCTCCCTCAGGTTTCCCGGCAGTGTGGGGTGGCTTCAATGGGAATTCCCATTGACAACAATGGGAGCAGAGAATCCCGCTGCTAGTGAATGGCACACATCCTCCTGCCGAAATACACGCGACAGGGAGGCCGGAGAATCCCGCCCATAATTTCTAACATATAGTAGAAGGTCTTGTGGTGTTGGTAGCTTCCCTGCCTCTGAGCCAGTAGCCCCGGGTTTGAGTCCACCCCAGGACATGATGACCAAGGGACATGTGTTCATAACGGGGCCATTATTCTAACACACCAATGCCAGGTGATAAGAGTGAGAGAGACTCCTGGTCAATCATGCTTAATGTGGAGTGGTGTCCCTCGAGCAGCAAGCCTTTGGCGACAGGCTAGTGACCTGCTCCAGGAACAATTTGCTATAGAAACAAACTAAAGTCTGGCTTGTGCACTAATAGGTGTGGGAAGTGAAACAACAACAAACCATATATATAGGACGCAATCTAACGGCAAAGTTTCTAAGTGTGGTAGCATGTGGGAATTGCTGGGTATTTACCGATGGCTGACTCTGCGAGGCCAGCAGCAGTACCTAAAGTTGTTTAGGGTGCTTAATGATGCCCCATTGGCTTCACGCCTGAAATTACTGTCCTGCCAGTTGATTCGTTTGGACGGCAATCAGCAGTTCCCCGCTATCGAGGGGGAGCAGCACTTATACTGACACGCAGAGTAAACCCCAGACCAGCCCTATGTTTCGGTGATGCCGACCTGACCTGACTGTTGGATGCAGTTGAATCCAAATGGGATACCCTATTCCTCCGAGGAGGTAGGAGGGTCAGACACAGGGTCCCCAGTGCCGCCTGGGAGGCAGTGCCAGAGGCCGTCACCTCGGGGAGTGTAATCAGGAGGACCGCCACCCAGTGCCATAAGAAGCTAAACGACCTCTACCGGACCGCACGGGTGAGTTGGCATTTCACCCCGGCACTGTCCCGCCTGCCATCCCTGGCTTACCCCCATCCGACGGCAATGAGATTGCCACTGCATACCCCCCTCCCCAGCACAATACTGCGCCTGTGCCCCAGCGCACCCTGGCACCCACCTACACACCGCAACCATGCCCAGCGGCAGGACCCCATCCTTAGCATTCCCCACCCTGCGATGCATGAAGCATGCGGCTCACATTGCCCTTTCTCTGTCCTCACAAGGGAAATTTGCCACAAAAGGGGAATTCATAATGGGGAACAAAGAAATGGGTGAGGAACTAAATTGTTAATTTGCTTCAATCTTCACAAAGAAAGACATGAAGAATGTACCAGCAGTTCTGAGTTACACAAATTACAGTGAGGAGATGAAGGGAATCAATATTAGTAGAGAAATGGTTTGGGGAAAATTAATGGGATTGAAGGCTGATAAATCTCTAACGCCTGATATTATTCATCCCAGAATACTTAAGGAAGTGGCCCTAAAAATAGTAGATCCATTGGGGGTCATTTTCCAAAATGTCGGCAAGACCAAGGAACTGATGATCAACTCCAGGAAGTGGAGCACGCCCCCCGCCTCGACTATCTACCTCAATGGCTCCGAAGTGGATATGGTCGATAGCTTTAAGTTCATGGGGTCACCATCACCAACAGTCTGTCCTGATCCACTCACGTTGATGCAACAGACAAGAAAGTCCAACAACGTCTCTACTTCCTACGGAAGCTAAAGAAATTCAGCATGTCTGCATTGACTCTCACAAACTTCTACAGATGTGCCATAGAGAGCATCCTATCTGGCTGCATCACATCTTGGGATGGCAACTAATAATAATAATCTTTATTGTCGCAAGTAGGCTTATATTAACACTCTAATGAAGTTACTGTGAAAAGCCCCGAGTCACCACATTCCGGTGCCTGTTCAGGTACACAGAGGGAGAATTCAGAACATCCAAATTACTTAACAGCACGTTTTTCGGGACTTGTGGGAGGAAACCAGAGCACCCGGAGAAAACCCACGGAGACACGGGGAGAAGGTGCAGACTCCACACAGACAGTGATCCAAGCCGGGAATCGAACCTGGGATCCTAGCGCTGTGAAGCAACTGTGCTACCGTGCTGCCCTAAACTGCTCAGCCCAAGATCGCAACAAACTGCAGAGTGGTGAACTCAGCCCAACGCATCACACAAGCTTGCCACCCTCCTATTGATTCTGTATACACCTCCCGCTGCCTCAGGAAGGCAGACAACATTGTCAGAAACCCCTCCCACCCAGGCTTTGCCCTCTTCCAGACCCTTCCATGAGGCAGAAGATAAAGAAGTCTGAAGACCCGCACGTCCAGACAGAACAGTTTCTTCCCCACAGTGACTAGACTCCTCAATGACTCTCCATTGGACTGATCGTTCCCTGCAACAACACTATTCATGATGCCCTATGCTGTTCTTGCTCATGTATTTGCTTTGTTTGGCCCTTGTTCCACTCTGTAACCAATCACTGTTTGTCGATGTACTATTTGTCAATAAACTTTGTCAATTATTCTTTTTGTCTTCTATGTACGTACAATGTACGTTCCCTTGGCCACAGAAAAATACTTTTCTCTGTACTTTGGTACATGTGACAATCAATTGATCAAAAAATCAATCAATCAATTCTTTGGACTCTGGAATGGTTCCTACAGATTGGAGTGTAGCTAATACGTATAACACTGATATTTAAAAATGGAGGTAGAGAGAAAACAGGGAACTATAGACTAGTGACTCTAACGTCAGTAGTAGGGATGTTGCTACGGTCCATTATCATCGATTTCGTCATACAGCATTTGGAAAGCAATGGTGTAATCAGACAAAGTCAGCGTGGATTTATGAAAGGGAAATCATGCTTCACAAATTTACTAGAATTCTTTGAAGATAAGAACATAAGAACTAGGAGCAGAAGTAGACCGTCCGGCCCTTCGAGCCTGCTCCGCCACTCTATAAGATCATGGCTGATCTATTCGTGGTCTCAGAACCACTTACCCGCATTCTCGCCATATCCCGTAATTCCTTTATTTTTCAAAAAAACATCTACCCTATCTTTAAATATATTCAATGAAGTAGCGTCTACTACTCCTTTCGGTAGGGAATTCCATACTTTAACCACCCTCTGAGTGAAGAAGTCCCTCCTTGATTCAGTCCTAAATCTGCTCCCCCTAATCTTGAGGCTATGCCCTCTTGTCCTACTTTCACCTACCAGTGTAAACATCCTTTCTAATTCTATCTTATCCATTCCCTTCAAAATTTTATATGTTTCTATTAGATCCCCCCTCAACCTTCTGAATTCCAGTGAGTATCCTCATACGATAACCCCCTCAACTCCGGAATCAGCCTAGTGAACCTCCTCTGCACCCCCTCTAGTGCTAGCACATCCTTTCTTAAGTGTTGAGACCAAAACTGCACACAGTACTCCAGGTGTGGCCTCACCAGCACCTTGTACAACTGCAACATTACCTCTCTACTTTTAAACTCAAACCCCTTCGCAATGAAGAACAAAATTCCATTTGCCTTCCTAATTACTTGTTGCACCTGCAGACCAACCTTCTGCAGCTTTTTACCATTTAAGTAATAATCCGTTCTATTGTTACTCCTACCAAAATGCACGACTTCACACTTATTGACATTATACTCCATCTGCCAGACCTTTGCCCACTCACTCAATGTGTCAATGTTCCTCTGTAAGCTTTTACAGTCCTCAGTACACTTTGCTCTGCCACACACCTTCGTGTCATCTGCAAACTTGGATACCTTACACGTAGTTCCCAACTCCAAATCGTCTATATAAATTGTAAATAATTGTGGTTCCAACACCTATCCCTGAGGCACACCACTCGGCACTGATTGCCAGCCAGAATAGCACTCATTTATTCCCACTCTTTGTTTCCTGTTAGACAATCAATCCTCTATCCATGCTAGTTCTCTACTCTTAACACCATGCATCCTTATCTTATGCAGCAGCCTCATGTGCGGTACCTTGTCAAAGGCCTTTTGGAAATCTAGGTACACCACATCCACTGGGTCCCCTTTGTCTACCTTGCTCGAAATGTCTTCATAGAATTCCAAGAGATTCGTCAAGCATGACCTGCCCTTCATGAATCCATGCTGCGTCCGTTCAATGGGACAATTTCTATCGAGGTGCCCCCCTATCTCTTTCTTGATAATAGACTCAAGCATCTTCCCCATGAGAGAGGTTAAGCTAACCGGTCTATAATTCCCCATCTTTTGTCTACTTCCCTTTTTAAACAGTGGCGTCACATTTGCTGTTTTCCAATCCTCTGGGACTGCCCCAGTGTTCAGCGAATTTTGGAAAATTACCGCCAGTGCATCTGCAATTCTCCAGCCATCTCTTCCAGTACCCTAGGATGCATTCCATAAGGGCCAGGAGACTTATCTATCCTGAGCTCCATTAGCTTGCCCAACACTTGCTCTTTCGTGATAGTAATGGTTTCCAGGTCCTCACCTACCTTCTTCTCTCGGTCAATTGCTGGCATGTTATTAGTGTCCTCCACTGTGAAGACCGATACAAAATATTTGTTCAATGCCTCCGCCATTTCATCATATCCCATAACTAAATGACCACTCTCATCTTCTAACAGACCAATGTTGACTTTAGCCACTCTTTTTAGTTTTATATAATTATAAAAACTTTTGCTATCTATCCTTATATTCAGTGCCAGTTTTTTTTCGTGTTCTATCTTATTTTTCTTTTCCTGACTTTCTGCTGACCTTTAGAGTTTTCCCAATCTTCTAGTTTCCCGCTGATCTTGGCCACTTTGAAAGCCTTCTCTTTCAATTTGACAGCCTCATGTATCTCCTTAGACACCCATGGTAGATTACCTCTTTTCTTACAATTCTTCCTTCTCACTGCAATATACTTCTGTTGAGCACTATGAAAGATTTCTTTGAAAGTACTCCACTGCTCCTCAACTGTCCTACCATAAAATATTTGTTTCCAGTCTACTTTAGCGAGGTCCTTCCTCATTCTATTGTAGTCCCCTTTGTTCAAGCATAGGACCCTGGTATTGGATTCTATCATAACAAGCTCCATCTGTATACTAAATTCAACCATGCTGTGATCACTCCTTCCAAGAGGATCTCTAACGATGAGGTCATTAATTATTCCTGCCTCATTACACAGGACCAGATCTAGGATAGCTTGCTCTCTCGTCGGTTCCATTACATATTGTTCCAGAAAAACTATCCCGGATACATTCAACGAACTCCTCTTCAAGGCTACCCTGACCGAGCTGATTTGACCAATCTATATGCAGATTAAAATCTCCCATGATAACTGCTGTACCCTTTTCACAGGCATTAATTATCTCTTCAGTTACTGCCCGTCCCAGTGTGATGCTATTATTTGGTGGCCTATAGACTACGCCTATCCGTGTCTTTTTCGTCTTAGAATTTCTAATTTCTACCCAAATGGATTCAACCTCATTCTCCATAGAACCTATATCATCCCTCAATGCCACCTTGATGTCGTCCTTGATTATTAATGCTACTCCACCTCCCTTACATACCTGTCTATCCCTCCGAAACGTCTGGTACCCCTGGATATTTAACTCCCAGTCGTGACCATCCTGCAACCATGTCTCCGTAATGGCTAGCAAGTCATATTCATTCGCGATGATTTGTGCCGTTAATTCATCAACTTTGTTAAGAATGCTATGAGCATTCAGGTAAAGTGCCTTAATGCTGTCTTTCTTATCATTATTAGAGAAATTGGACATCATGAGATGTCCTAAGTTATCCTTCCTTTTTGCTTCATTCCTAGTCTGCCTTGAACTTAAACCCACCTGCACACATGCTAACCTGCTGCTTATCCTTCCCTTTAACTCCCTACTCCCTGTCGCTTTCCCTTTCCCTCCCCCCCAACTCAGAAGTTTAAAGTTCTACTGACCACCCTATTTATCCTTTTCGCTAGAACAAGATATAACTAGTGGAGTTGACCAGTGAGAGCCAGTGGATGTGGTTTATTTAGAATTTCAGAAAGTTTTCGACAAAGGCTCACATGGCAGATTACTATGTAAAGTTAAAGTACATGGGATTGCGGGTCGGTCTTGAGATGGATAGAAAGTTGGTTATCAAACAGGAAGCAAAAAGTTTGAACAAATGTGTTTTTTTTTCTGATTGGCAATCACTGACTAGTGGGGTACCGCAGGGATCTGTGCTGTGACCTATGGTAGTAGGGGGTTTCCCTTTTGTGATAGGGGATTCAATAGTTACACACACAGACAGATTAGCAAGTAAAGTTAAAGAAAACTCAAAGTTGTTAAACCAATATATTAATGATAAAAGGTTAGTTAAGGAAAAAGTGGGTCCTATCAAAGATGAAGAGGGGAATTTGTGTGTAGATACAGAGGCTTTGCGAAGGGTTTTAAATGAATATTTTGTCTCCATATTTACAAAGCAAGTTGATGATGCAGCTATAGTAGCCCAGGAGGAACACTGTGAGATTATTGGATAGGATAACCATAGAGAGGAAGTACTCGAAGGGTTGAAATACTTGAAAGTTGATAAGTCGCCAGGGGCAGAAGGATTGTTTCCAAGGCTACTGAAGGGGGTCAGGGAGGATATCGCAGATGATGTGTGGATGATTTTCCAATTCTCAGTAGACACAGGGGAGATATAAGAGGACTGGGTAAATGCAAACTTGGTACCATTGTTTAAAATGGAATCAAGGAAATGCTGAATAGGCCAGTTAGTCTTATGTTACTGGCAGGCAAATTAATAGAATCAATCCTGAGTAATCGGATTACCTGTCACATAGAAAGGCTCAGGGATGGCCAGCATGGATTTGTTAAAGGAAGGTCTTGCCTCACAAATTTGATTAAATTCTTTGAGGAAGTGACCAGAAGGGTTAATGAAAGTAGTGCAGTAGATGTGGTGTACATAGATTTTAGCAAGGCATTTGACAAAGTTCCAAAGGCAGATTGGTCAAAAATGTAAAAGCCCATATAGGATATAGGGTAATGTGGCAAACTGGATAAAACGTTGGCTTAGTAACAGGAAACAAAGGGTAATGGTCGATGGCTGCTCTTGCAATTGGAAAGTTGTTTCAAGTGGTGATCCACAGAGCTCTGTGTTGGGATCCTTACTGTTTGTGTTATATATTAACAATTTGGGCGTGAATGTGGGGAGCATGATTGGGAAATGTACAGAAGACACAAAGATTGACTGAGCGGTGGACAGTGTAGTGGATAGCTATAATCTTCAAAATGATATGAATAGTGGAGTGGGTGATAGTGTGGCAGATGGTATTTAACACAGAGAAGTGTGAGGTTGTGTATTTAAGTGGGTCAAACAGTTGTCAGCAATACACAACAAATGGGAATATACTAAGAGGGGTAGATCAAGTGAAAGATCTTAGTGTACAAGTACACAATTCCCTAAAGGCAGCAGTTCAAGTAGACAAAGTTGTTAAGAAAGCATATGGAATGCTCTCCTTCACTGGCAGAAGTGTAGAATATAAAAATAAGAATTGTATATAGCACTGGTGAGGCCACAACTGGAGTATTGTGTGCAGTTCTGGTCGCCACATTACAGGGAGGTCGTTATGTTCTGCAGAAAGTGCAGAGGAGGTTTACAAGAATGTTGCCAGGGCTAGAAAAGTGCAACTACGAGGAAAGTTGGATAGGTTGGGTTATTTCCCTTAGGACAAGGAAGACTGAGGGATGACTTAACTGAGGTGCAAAATTAGGAGGGGAAGAGATAGGGTGTACAGGATAAATTGTTTCCTTTGGTGGAGTATTTTAGAACCAGGGGACATAGATTTAAGAGAAGTGGCAGAAGGTGTAGGGGGGACATGAGAAAGAACTTTTTACGCAGAGGGTGGTGGGAGCCTGAAATTTGCTGTCCAAGCTGGCGGTGGAGGCAGAGACCCTCAACTATTTTAAAAGGTACCTGGATCTGCACCTTATGTGCTCTCAGCTACAGGGCTATGGACTGTGTGCAGGAAGGTGGGACTAGAAAGGACACCTGTCCTCGGGCTGGCATGGAAAAGATGGGCTTAATGTCTTCACCCAGAGAGTGGTGAACCTCTGGAATTCACTACTTCAGAAAGTAGTTGAGGGCAAAACATTGCATAATTTCAAGAAGGAATTAGATATCGCTCTTGGGGCTAAAGGGGTCAAGGGAAGGCTGGATCAGGGTATTGAACTTGATGATAATCCCAGAGCATAATAAATGGCGGAGCAGATTCAAAGGACAGAATTGCCTCCTCCTGCTTCTATTTTCTATGTATGTTTCTATGTAATAGACAGGAAAGGGCCCAGATGGGCGGCATGGTGGCACAATGGTTAGCACTGTTGCCTCACAGCTCCAGGGTCCCGGGTTCAATTCTGGCCTCGGGTGATTATCAGTGTGAAATTTTCACTTTCTTCCCGTGTCTGCATGGATTTCTTCCAGGTGCTCTAGTTTCCTCCCACAATCCAAAGATGTGCAGGTTAGGTGGATTGGCCATGCTATATTGTCCCTTAATGTCCAAAGGGTTAGACGTGGTTATTGGATTATGAGGATAGGATGGGGGTGTGGGACTAGGTAGGGTGCTCTTTCCAAGAGTTGGTACAGACTCGATGGGCTGAATTGCCTCCTCCTGTACTGTGGGGATTCTATGATTCTATCAGAGACCTCACTCACTACACAGGCCCTGGAGGTTGCGGGAGTGACCGAGGACAGATCAGTCACTGACGCCAAGCTTGGCCTGCACCACAGAGGTGAGTATCCACCACCTTCTCTCAGATAACCTGTTACACGTGTGTTGTTTATGTTAGACATAATGACCCTTCCCTCCCACTGACCACATATCCATTCTCCTGCGGATCTCCATCCGATGGTGCCTGCCCATTCGGGGATGGGCATTCACCTGCCACCCAAGAGAACACCTCAGAGGAGAGCTCCGAGGATGCCACCATTGAGGCAGCACAGCTGTCATCCCACCCTCCACCAGCGCAGAGACCCAAACCTCGGTGGGTGAAAGTAGTGGACAGGCTTCTGGGGCACAATCTGGTGAGCACCACACAGTTGCTGATGCACTTCAGGCAGAGGCAGGAATGTCCAGAGGAGACATCAGTCGGAGATCCTTTAGATGCCGAGCCTCTGGACCAGGTTGTCCCGAGACTGATGCAGATCTAGGATGCAGCCATGATATTCAGAGGGTGATATCAGCGACATTCCAGCAGGTCCATAGCTGAAGGCTATAGGTATAGGAGATGGTGCTGGCAAAGTGTGGCACCGAGGCCAACATTGCTAGGGTGGCGATCGCAGTGGAAAGCCTGGAGCACGATGTGAGCAGCCTGTGTGGTGGTATCCAAGGCGTTGCTCAGTCAGTGATGACCATGGCAGAGGGCATGTCCCGAATGCTGAGGGACCTGTCCCTGACAGAGATGGACCTTGCTGGTGCGCTGTGGAGCATGTCCCAGTCTCAGATGCACATTGCCGAGGCACTCCAGGGCATGTCCCAATCGCTGAGGAACGTGTCCCAGATGTAATTGGACATTGGCGAGGCAATGCAGAGCATGGCCCGATCACAGAGGGGCATCATTGAGGGCATCAACATAAGTGTGCAGACAATGGAGAGGCACCAGAGCTGGCAGAGCCAGATGATGCAGTCACCTCTGGGGCTCAATCCAGCTTCCCCTCTGTCCCAAGGTGACCCCGGGAGGTCACAGCTGCACTCCTTCCTGGAATGGACACATGGAGCTGCAAGGTAAGTGTTACAGCTGTAATTCCTCTGTCTGGATTGAACTTTAGCTTCCACACAGGGGTCCCTTTTCTGGGACGGGAGGTCTGTGTGTGTGTGTGTGCATGTGTAGAGGTGGTCCCTTTAGGAGGGGTGTCCTGGGTGGGGTCCCCTTTTACAGAGGTACCTGTGGGGCCACCTCTATTGTAGGGGTCCCTGGGGACTCCCCCTCTTACAGGGATCCCTGTTGGGGTTCTCCCTATTCCAGGGCTCCCACTGGGATGTCCCCCATTACAGAGGTCCCAGGGGCAAGTCCCCCTCTCACAGGGGTCCTTGCAGGGGTCTCCCTATTACAGTGGTCTCTGTAGGCGGGGGCCTGGGGAGGGTGGTCTGATAGAGGAGGCGTGGACAGGCAGTGCCTTGTGGGTTCGGATGTTCTCTCCAGCATGTCCCTGGTGTGGTGGACCTCGCTGCGGAAAAGGGGGTTACTGTCTACACACCTGGTCCTCACACCTGGGCCAAGCTGGTAGAAACCACAAGTTTCTGATTCCCTCTGATTCCTTGCCGGAGAATCACGGACGACCGGGGCATAGGGTGGGTGCTATGTCTTTTCGTCCGACGTCATTTCGTCCAACGACACTTCGTCCATGTCTTTTGGTCCAACGTCTTTTTGTCCGCACGTCTTTTGGTCCAACGTCTTTTTGTCCAATGATTTTTTTCGTCAAAGACTTTTTGTGACTTGTTACGTTTTTTTGTCGGATGATTTTTTTTGTAAAAGACTTTTTGTAACTTGACTTTTTGTAACTTGCTTAGTAGCACTCCACTCCACTCCCCACATTAACTTTTTGTAAATAGAAATCTTCTCTAATGCACATAGCAAGGTATAATATGCAATAAAGGATTTTTATTACCGGTCTCTTTCCTTTAACGAGCCTCGTTAGAGGATAGTTATTATCGTTCTCTTTCCTTTAACGAGCCTCGTTAAAGGATAGATATTATCGTTCTCTTTCTTAATTCGCCCATCCCGAAATGGCAAAGTTCATTGTGTCAACGAAGAGTAAACGGAAGGTAGCTGATGGAAATAACTATATCTACGATTTTCATTCGAGCAGTGCAAACCTAGGAAAAGAATACTGGAGATGTGAGAAAAGAAGGCTATGTTCAGTGCGGATTCACACGGTCACGGAAAACAATGAGCCGAAAATTATTTATTTCTCTAATGAGCACCTTCATCCAGCTGATGTTGATTCGTTAAATGCTAGAAAAGCAGTTGCAGAAATAAAGCATGAAGCAGTGGAAAACATAGCAGCAAGTTCGCGTAGCATACTAGCGGCCAAGTTTACGCAGCTATCAGAAAATACCTGCTCTCAACTCCCTAGGTTGCCCGTCGTCTCAAGGACTATTCAAAGGTGCCGACAAAAAAATTCTGGATTTCCCGCTAATCCAGTGGCTAGACATGGTTTTGAAATACCTGACAAATATTGTAAACTTGACAATGGCGAACAGTTTCTGAGATACGATTCGGGCGCCGAGGATCAACAGCGCTTACTAGTATTCGCATCAGAAAGTGCTCTTCAGGATTTAGCATCATATCGTCATTGGGCATGCGATGGGACATTCAAGATTGTGCCACAACAGTGGTTTCAACTGTTCTGCATTCATGTACAAGTTAAAGGAAGCAGTTTTCCACGGGTCTTTGCATTACTGCCGAATAAAAGAAAGCAGACATACGAATTATTCTTTGACCAATTGAAAATTATGCAACCTAATGCAGATCCGATTGATATCATGGCAGATTTCGAAGTTGCAGTTCACAAGGCAATTAATTCATCATTCCTTAATTCATCTGTCGTGGCATGTTTGTTTCATTTGAGCCAATCTGTGTTTCGAAAAATTACCGATTTAGGCCTCAAAGAAAAATACAATACAGACTCTGAATTCTGTCTTAAAATTCGATGTTTTTCAGCATTAGCTTTCCTCCCCGTTGAAGATGTCGAAGAGGCTTATGAAGATTTGATAGACGATGAAGAAATACCTGCTGAATTCATCGTTTACTTCGACTTGACTTACATAGGCATTGTGAGAGGACGTGGTGCCAGACGAAGGAGAGAAACACCTACATTCCCGACAGTTGTATGGAATGTTAATCAGCGTGTTCTACAAGATCTACCGAGAACAAATAATGCTGCTGAGGGGTTTCATTCTGCGATAAAGCGTTCGGCGGGTGGAGCTCATTTGAATATCTGGAGGTTAATCAAAACTCTGAAGGAAGAGGAAGGGTTTATAATAGGCAAAAAGGCTCAAATTCTTCAGGGAGATCAGTCGAATTCATGTACGCGATATAAGAAAATAACTGAACGCCTCAAAAGATTGGTCGTTGAATATGATTCTACAACAAAAATTGATTTCTTGAGGAATGTTGCTTACAATTTACATCAATTTTAAGTAATTTCGGGAATTTTAAGTGATTAGTAAACTTTTAGATTTTTTAACTGCATTTTTAGATTTTTTAACTGCATTTTTTAACTTGCATTTTACTTGCATTTTATCAATTACTTGCATTTTAGCAATTAAATTCACTTGCTGTATTGTACTTGCATTTTATCAATTAAATGGTTTTATACGGAGTTAATTTGTAATTGGATAATTGGACGAAGTGACGTTGGACCAAAAGACGGGCGGACAAAAAGACGTTGGACCAAATGACGTGGACGAAGTGTCGTTGGACGAAGTGACGTCGGACGAAAAGACGCGACACGATAGGGTGCCATTAAGACCCACTTGCATTTATTTATATCCCCCTGCTGCCTTGCAGTGTGGACCACGTTCTCACCCCCAGCAGGGTGTCGGAGCATCGCAATCGGGTTGGCACCTGGTGTCGATCCCACTTTTGTCCCGACACTCGATTCTCCATCTCATCGTGGAACACGATCCGGGTGTCCGGAGACAGATAATCTCCCCCTTATTTCTTTTGTTTATTTAATGGGCATCTTAGCCTCTAATATGGCAAGCAGGAAGTGCATCCGCCATTAACAGCTTGAGGTTCATTGTCCTACATATTAGTAGAGGTTTAAAAATAGTGATTCGCCCAGGCACAAGATCCAAACTGACATTTTCAGATGCAAATTAAGGAACCTTTTCTAATGCTTGGTCGAGGTGTCCTCTGGGTTATTGGCTTGTCCTAAAGCAATCACTGCCTGCATTCAGGAAAACTAGGCCTACCTACAGTCTACCTAACATGCCATCCTTTAAGCAACCATCACCAAAGGAATTTACCAAAAAGTTAAAATGTCTAAAATAAAGCTAACTGAATGCAGATTTTGGAGGAGCAGGAAAGGTTCAAACGAGGAAGCTTCAGGATTGATGGGTATAGATTTGGGAGGTGACATTATGAACAGGGAAACTGGAAAGTAAAGAAGGCTGGAGATGGGGTGCAATGCACAAGGATAGAGGAGTCAAAGGTGTGCTTTTTTAAGAATGAGAGAAATGATCATGGTCAATACGCATAGGACGGATACAAAACCTGAGGAACCGAATCTCAGCTAGTGTGCAGGCTGCATAGGGAGAATGGCAGTCAAGGGAACAGAAGGTGGGTCGCAATAACATTAGATGGGGAAAGCATGAGGGGGTATGGATGAGATGAGACAGAAAGATCAGGGGCTGTTACATTTTAATCTTGCAAGGAGCCAAAATCTTGCCAATATTTGGCGAGAAAAATATATTGCACAAATTTTAACAGCAACATTTTGCAAGCAATTTCTTGAGGATAATAAAATCGTAGCCTATAAAGAAACTAAAGTTATGGTTCCCTAGGACACGTGATTTGAATCATTTTACAGCTGCAAGCTCCAGATAAATAAACAACTAGTTGAAGGTTAACTCAGTTTCAAATGTAGATTAAAAATAAAACATACCAGAAAAGGATTGTTCATTCTCACAGTTTCCTGTGCTGAGCTTCAGGTTGTGATGTCAAGCATTAGTAATGGATGACTTGGCTCACATCTTCCAAGCCTGGGCTACATATGTCCACTGAATGCATTCACCTTTCACTCAGCATAGATCACAAAACCAGCTGGAATTGGGGCAACCTCCCTCCTCCTTACCCCCCTCCCCTGGACCTTTCTCACCATGTAATGTTATTTAAGGAGCCAGCCATTCAACTTGCAGATTAGGTGAGTTATACTAACCTCAGTTATTGCAACATTTGTGGAAGTGCTGTGGTGTTTTTAGAGGTCTCACTAGATTTGACAAGGTGCGTGGCTGCATCCTCCAAGGCGCGGAGGCTTAGATGATCTGTCCTTGCAAAGCCTGCAATAGGCACAGGGTGTGGTGATAACCACTGGAGATATGCATGCTTGCAGTAGGGGGATGTATGGCTGTACCTTAATATAGGTTCCTCCGGTAAGCCCCTGCCGGCTAGCTCTGCCCACAGGGAGCTTGTGTATGAATATGCGTGTGAGTCACTCAGACCCTAGTCTGCAGTTGCAGCTGGAGGAATAGCATCACACAGCAATAAAGCCTCGATTGTACTTGTCTCTCGTCTTTGAGTGCAATTGTTAGCGCCAAACAGGGCTGAAGTTATAGCGCTTCAGGGTCTGCAGAACAACAAGGAGAAGGAGTAGGTGCTGCAAAGAGAGGAAGATCTGTACAAGTGAACAGGAGACAGAGTGGAGGCATTTGGAATGGATTCACGACAGATGGACAACCGTGAATGCTTATTCAAACTCTGATTCTCTTCAGAAAGCTCCCTTCACCACCATGATTTACCTTCCTATTTGTTGGTAATATTCCATCACAGAGTCCCCTTGACCAGAATCCTTCAATAAAAGTCACCTTCAGAATTCTTGCCATAAGATATTTATTAAACAACAATGCCGATGATACAAGTTAAAATGAATGATTCACCCTTGTGCATTCCCATAGTGTCTGTCCTGTGAATTCCCTTGCCTGTCTTGGTGCTCTTATGCAGTGCTACTCCAGTAGCTGCAGTGGGAAGGCTGTTGAATTTCACTGTTGATTTTCACAAGGGAGATTGCAGTTATCCTTGCAGGAATCCCTCAAACAGCTCTGGGCTTTGAGAAACTAATTTCAGATTGTGCCCATATCAGCATGGGTGGCAGCATGATTGATGAGCTGGTTGAAAGACAATAGCAAGGACACAGAGAGGACAGAGGTTTTGTGCTCCAGAATGTCATTGCCATCTCCCTGGGGTGGAACTGCAGCAATCTTGGTAATCTGCCACAAGAGAACAGACTGCTGGATTGTTGTGAGAACGTGCATGGCCGTTTGAACTCTGGGATCTGCAGCTATGGTGGCAGCAGCCTGAGCCAGCACGGCATCAAGTATGGGTCTTCCATCTGAGTTCCCATAGCAGCATTGAGATGCTTGCTGTGGAATAAACAACTGGAGGGGCAGCGAGTATCAGCAGAAATGTGTTCGTTGCAATCTCCTTGGATGGCGGGAAGGAAAACTCCATCATCTGAAAAATCTTGGCCGATGTTTTCTTTACACTATCATATTGTGCACGATTCTGCCTGGATTACGTAGAATATACAGCAGAAAGAAAGATAATTTGGCCCAGCCAGTGTATGACACCATTAATGTTCCACAATTGACTTCTCCTTCATAGTTTTATCTGGTTTCTGCTTAAATGCATCTATCGTATTCATCTCAACCACTCTCTCTGGTAGCGAGATTAACACTCTTAACTCTCTGAGGGTAAAGCTACTCCTGAATTTCCTATTTGATTCACTGTTGACTATCTAGCCATGGCCTCTAGTTTTTTACCATCCCCACAAGGAGAAATATTCTCAGTTGGTCAATTCTATCAAACCCTCTCAGAACTCGGAAGACCTCTATTAGGTCACCAATCAGACTTTAGTTTTTAAAATTAGAGAAACTCAGCCCATAATATTTTGTTATTCCAGTCAGTTCTATAGATGCTTTTTTTTTTAACAAACAATTTTATTAAGGTATTTTTCGGCATTGTAAACAGTTACAGATAACAAACAAAAAAAAAAGACAAAAATATGCAAACACCAACATAAAACCAATGCCTCAATCAAACCATACTGCACAAGCCCGCTCCTCTCCCATAGACACTACCCGCCTATTTATCCCTCCTACTCTACTCTAATCTCTCCCCCCGCCCCCCTGCTGACATTCACTCTCCCGCGAAGAAGTCAATGAATGGTTGTCACCTTTGGGCGAACCCCTGTACAGATCCTCTCAAGGCGAACTTACTTTTTTCCATATCCTGAAAACTTGACATGTCCGAAAGCCATTGTTCTGTCTTCGGGGGTTTTGAGTCCCTCCATGCCAGCAGTATTCGCTGCCGGGCTACTAGGGAAGCAAAGGCCAAAACATCGGCCTCTTTCTCCCCCTGCACTCCTGGGTCTTCCAAAACCCTGAACATTGCCACCCCTGGACTCATCACCACCCTTGTTTTTAGCACCTGGGACATGATCCCCGCAAACCCCTCTCAGTACCCCCTAAGCTTAGAACATGCCCAAAACATGTGAACATGGTTCGCTGGTCCTCCTGCGCATCTAGAGCACTTGTCCTCCACCCCAAAGAATTTGTTCATCTGAGCTACTGTCATGTAGGCCTGGTGAACGACCTTAAATTGAATCAGGCCGAGCCTGGCACATGTTGCGGTTGACCTTACCCTACTCAGGGCTTCTGCCCACAGCCCGTCCTCCATCTCCCTGCCAAGCTTTTCCTCCCATTTGAGTTTCAGTTCCTCCATTTGGGACTCTTCCCCCTTCATGAGCACCTTGTAAATATCTGAGACTCTACCCTCTCGTCCTTCTCCTCTAGAGACTATTTCTCCTCCAAGCCCCTCAAACTCGTAAAGCTCCCCTCCAGGAACATAGAACATAGAACATAGAACGATACAGCGCAGTACAGGCCCTTCGGCCCTCGATGTTGCACCGACATGGAAAAAAAAACTAAAGGCCATCTAACCTACACTATGCCCTTATCATCCATATGCTTATCCAATAAATTTTTAAATGCCCTCAATGTTGGCGAGTTCACTACTGTTGCAGGTAGGGCATTCCACGGCCTCACCACTCTTTGCGTAAAAAACCCACCTCTGACCTCTGTCCTATATCTATTACCCCTCAATTTAAGGCTATGTCCCCTCGTGCTAGCCACCTCCATCCGCGGGAGAAGGCTCTCGCTGTCCACCCTATCTAACCCTCTGATCATTTTGTATGCCTCTATTAAGTCACCTCTTAACCTTCTTCTCTCTAACGAAAACAACCTCAAGTCCATCAGCCTTTCCTCATAAGATTTTCCCTCCATACCAGGCAACATCCTGGTAAATCTCCTCTGCACCCGTTCCAAAGCTTCCACGTCCTTCCTATAATGAGGCGACCAGAACTGTACGCAATACTCCAAATGCGGCCGTACCAGAGTTTGGTACAGCTGCATCATGACCTCCTGGCTCCGGAACTCAATCCCTCTACCAATAAAGGCCAACACACCATAGGCCTTCTTCACAACCCTATCAACCTGGGTGGCAACTTTCAGGGATCTATGTACATGGACACCGAGATCCCTCTGCTCATCCACACTACCAAGAATTTTACCATTAGCCAAATATTCCGCATTCCTGTTATTCTTTCCAAAGTGAATCACCTCACACTTCTCCACATTAAACTCCATTTGCCACCTCTCAGCCCAGCTCTGCAGCTTATCTATGTCCCTCTGTAACCTGCAACATCCTTCCGCACTGTCTACAACTCCACCGACTTTAGTGTCGTCTGCAAATTTACTCACCCATCCTTCTGCGCCCTCCTCTAGGTCATTTATAAAAATGACAAACAGCAACGGCCCCAGAACAGATCCTTGTGGTACGCCACTCGTAACTGAACTCCATTCTGAACATTTCCCATCAACTACCACTCTCTGTCTTCTTTCAACTAGCCAATTTCTGATCCACATCTCTAAATCACCCTCAATCCCCAGCCTCCGTATTTTCTGCAATAGCCGACCGTGGGGAACCTTATCAAACGCTTTACTGAAATCCATATACACCACATCAACTGCTCTACCCTCGTCTACCTGTTCAGTCACCTTCTCAAAGAACTCGATAAGGTTTGTGAGGCATGACCTACCCTTCACAAAACCATGCTGACTATCCCTAATCATATTATTCCTATCTAGATGATTATAAATCGTATCTTTTACAATCCTCTCCAAGACTTTACCCACCACAGACGTTAGGCTCACCGGCCTATAGTTACCGGGGTTATCTCTACTCCCCTTCTTGAACAAAGGGACCACATTTGCTATCCTCCAGTCCTCTGGCACTATTCCTGTAGCCAATGATGACCTAAAAATCAAAGCCAAAGGCTCAGCAATCTCTTCCCTGGCTTCCCAGAGAATCCTAGGATAAATCCCATCCGGCCCCGGGGACTTATCTATTTTCACCTTGTCCAGAATTGCCAACACTTCTTCCCTACGCACCTCAATGCCATCTATTCTAATAGCCTGGGTCTCAGCATTCTCCTCCACAATATTATCTTTTTCTTGAGTGAATACTGACGAAAAGTATTCATTTAGTATCTCGCTTATCTCCTCAGCCTCCACACACAACTTCCCACCACTGTCCTTGACTGGCCCTACTCTTACCCTAGTCATTCTTTTATTCCTGACATACCTATAGAAAGCTTTTGGGTTTTCCTTGATCCTACCTGCCAAAGACTTCTCATGTCCCCTCCTTGCTCGTCTCAGCTCTCTCTTTAGATCCTTCCTCGCTTCCTTGTAACTATCAAGCGCCCCAACTGAAACTTCACGCCTCATCTTCACATAGGCCTCCTTCTTCCTCTTAACAAGAGATTCCACTTCTTTGGTAAACCACGGTTCCCTCGCTCGACCCCTTCCTCCCTGCCTGACTGGTACGTACTTATCAAGAACATGCAATAGCTGTTCCTTGAACAAGCTCCACATATCCAGTGTGCCCAACCCTTGCAGCCTACTTCTCCAACCAACACATCCTAAGTCATGTCTAATGGCATCATAATTGCCCTTCCCCCAGCTATAACTCTTGCTCTGCGGGGTATACTTATCCCTTTCCATCACTAACGTAAAGGTCACCGAATTGTGGTCACTGTCTCCAAAGTGTTCACCTACCTCCAGATCTAACACCTGGCCTGGTTCATTACCCAAAACCAAATCCAAAGTGGCCTCACCTCTTGTTGGCCTGTCAACATATTGTGTCAGAAAACCCTCCTGCACACATTGTACAAAGAACGACCCATCCAATGTACTCGAACTATATCTTTTCCAGTCAATATTAGGAAAGTTAAAGTCTCCCATAACAACTACCCTGTTACTTTCGCTCTTTTCCAGAATCATATTCGCCATCCTTTCCTCTACATCTCTAGAACTATTAGGTGGCCTATAGAAAACTCCCAACAGGGTGACCTCTCCTTTCCTGTTTCTAACCTCAGCCCATACTACCTCGGAAGAAGAGTCCCCATCTTGCATCCTTTCTACCACCGTAATACTGTCCTTGACTAGCAGCGCCACACCTCCCCCTCTTTTGCCCCCTTCTCTGACCTTACTAAAGCACCTAAACCCCGGAACCTGCAACAACCATTCCTGTCCCTGCTCTATCCATGTCTCTGAAATGGCCACAACATCGAAGTCCCAGGTACCAACCCATGCTGCCAGTTCCCCTACCTTATTTCGTATACTCCTGGCATTGAAATAGACACACTTCAAACCACAGACCTGAACACTGCCGCCCTCCTGCGAAGTCAAAACTGTGCTCCTGACCTCTCTACTCTCAATCTCTCGCACCCCAAAACTACAATCCAGGTTCCCATGCCCCTGCTGAATTAGTTTAAACCCCCCCAAAGAGTACTAACAAATCTCCCCCCCAGGATATTGGTGCCCCTCAGGTTCAGATGTAGACCATCCTGTCTATAGAGGTCCCACCTTCCCCAGAAAGAGCCCCAGTTATCCAGAAATCTGAATCCCTCCCGCCTGCACCATCCCTGTAGCCACGTGTTTAATTGCTCTCTCTCCCTATTCCTCATCTCACTATCACGTGGCATATCGCCCACCTTCCTCACCACCGCCTGCCACCATGTTCAAAACCCTCCATCCGTGTTCCCGGGGGCAAATCGATGATTCTCACATATCGGAGCCCCGACAGACGCACCCACCTCCCCTCCATGCCTCCTCCACTGGCCCCATATCCGCAGGGCCGCCACCACTACAGGGCTGGTGGAGTACCTTGCCTGCGACAGCGGTAGGAGAGACGTGACCAGGGCTGACAAACTGGTGCCCCTGCACGAAGCCGCCTCCACCCGCTCCCAGATAGACCCCGTACCCACCATCCACTTCCTTATCATGGCTATGTTAGCCGCCCAGTAGTAGTTGATCAGACAAGGCAATGCCAGCCTTCCCTCTCTGCGGCTCCTTTCAAGCATCACCTTCTTCACCTGCGGGGATTTCCCCGCCCAGACAAAGCTCATGATGATTTTGCTGGTCCTTTTGAAGAAGGACCGTGGGATAAATATCGGGAGGCACTGGAAGATGAACAGGAATCTAGGGAGGATTGTCATCTTTACAGTCTGCACCCTCCCCGCCAGTGACAGCGGGAGTGCATCCCATCTCTGAAACTCCCTCTTTATTTGTTCCACCACTCTAGTCAAATTGAACTTGTTCAACCTGCCCCAGTCTCGTGCCACCTGTATCCTCAAGTACCGGAAACTTTCCTCAACCAGCCTAAATGGCGGCTCCTTCAATCTATTCTCCTGGCCCCTTGCCTGCACCACAAACATCTCACTCTTGGCCATATTTAATTTGTACTCTGAAAACCGGCCGAACTTCCTCAGTGTTTCCTGTATACTCTCCATCCCGGCCAGTGGGTCCGACACGTACAGGAGCAGGTCGTCCGCACACAGAGAGATCCTATGTTCCACCCCCCCCCCCCCCCCCCCCCTCAGTCATTCCCTTCCACCCCCTCGCAGCTCTCAACGCAATTGCCAATGGTTCTATGGCCAGCGCGAACAGCAACGGGGAGAGTGGGCATCCCTGTCTGGTCCCGTGATGTAGCCTGAAAATAATCTGACAATACCCTGTTTGTCCTCACACTAGCTTTTGTCCTTGTCCTGCTTCAATATCAGCGAGATGGTGGCTTGTGACATCGGCGGTGGCAGGGTCCCTCTGTCCCTTGCCTCATTAAAAACCCTAGTCAAAACCAATCCCACTATCTCCGAGAACTTCTTGTAAAACTCTACTGGGTATCCATCTGTGGTGAATGTGTAACCACTATAAATTCACACTGCACATTATTGTGTCCCTGTGGGCTCCATCTGTGAGCAGCTCTGCCCACAGGGGGAGATGAGGAGCATGTACAGCCCTTGGCTACACCCCCAGCAGGAAGTATAAGTGCTGCGGTCCTACGAGTCCGCCCTCAGTTCAGTTTAGTCGCAGGCAGGCTCAGTTTTAAGCCGATTAAAGCCACAGTTTATTGCACTCGTGTCTTTGAATGAATTGATGGTCGTACCATACGGCCTCGGGGCTTTCCCCGACTGCATGGCCTTTAGGCCCCCCAATACCTCCTCCACTCTAATCGGGGCCCCCAGATCATCCACTCGCCCCCCACCTACTGTTGGGAATGTTAGCCCGTCCAGGAACCTTTTCATCTCCTCCGGCCCTTCCGGGGATTCTGAAGCATACAGCTTACTATGGAAGTCCCGGAATACCTTATTCAGTCCTGCCGGGTCCTCCACTCTACTCCCCTCCCCATCAATCACTCTACTTATTTCCCTGGCCGCCTCCCTCTTCCTGAGTTGCTGCGCTAGCAATCTGCTGGCCTTCTCCCCATGCTCATACACCACTCCCCTCGCCTTACTAAGTTGTTCCACGGCCCTACCCGTGGATAGCGCCCCCAGTTCCGCCTGCAGTCTCCGTCTCTCCCTGAGTAGGTCCTCCCCTGGGGATCCAGCATGTTCCTCGTCTATCCGATAAATTTCTCTTACCAATCTGTCCATTTCTGCTCTGTCCGCCCTGACCCTGTGAGCCTGAATTGAGATCAGCTCCCCCCTCACTACCGCCTTCAATGCCTCCCACAGGGTCGCTGCTGAAACCTCCCCCGTATCGTTCACCTGCAAGTAGTTTTGCATACACTTCCGAAGTCTCTCACATATCCCCTCCTCTGACAACAATCCTACGTCTAACCTCCATTGCGGGCGTTGCTAATTCGCCCCCCTTCCCCTGCAGGTCCACCCTGCAGGGCATGGTCCGAGAAAGTGATTGCCGAATATTTCGTATATTGTACCTCCCTTACACAGTCTCTGCTCAAGACAAAGAAATCAATCCAAGAATACACTTTATGAACATGTGAGTAAAATGAATAGCCCCTTCCCATCAGCCGTCTGGCTCTCCATGGGTCCACTGCCCCCATTTGCTCCATGAACCCTTTCAGCTCCCTTGCTGGGAGTCTACCCATTCTGGGACACGTCCAGCCCCGTGTCAAGGACCGTATTAAAGTCCCCCACCATCATCAACCTACGTAAGTCTAGGTCCGGGATCTTCCCCAGCACTCTTTTGATAAAGTCAACGTCATCCCAGTTCGGAGCATATATGTTCACCAGCACCACTCTTCTCCCCTCCAGTTTGCCCCTGAAGGATTTAAGTTTGAAGTTAATTCAATTCAAGGTTACCGGTCGTTCTTGTGAATTGCTGAAAACTCAGTAGAAATTCAAGTTAAAAACTTGTCAGGTGCAAATAAGAATTATTTTATTTGGCTTCTATTGATTACAACTTGAAAGTCATTTAAAAGGCAGTTTGTAGACAATTTGATCCTTTCAAAGAATCACAGGAATTATCTTCTGAGACAAACAGCTCGAACACAACTTTAAAAGTCAAAGTCTGAAAATGAAATATGAATACAGAACTCTTTTCTAACTCTTTTCCTTTCCTTTCCTTTCCTCTTCTTCCTAATCCTTCCTTTCCTGTCCTAACTCTTTCTAAAATGGTGGCCAAATCGTCCACGGATATACTATTTCATATCTGTCTTAAGCGATCTGATCACACCCCAATATAATCCTAATTGGTTTGAGTTAGGCTCAAACACATTTGATTTGATGGTAAGCTGTCCATCTTCAATATGTAACATTACTTCTAATTGTTGTCTGCCTGCTTACTTTTGCATGTTAAAGAATGTGATATTGTGCTTTATCAAAACCAGCAAAAACTGGTCTAATGCTGACCTACCTACTGCCACAATAGAGACCTCATGCTGACCTCACTACTGCAACAATGGAGACCTTATGTTATCTTGTCATGCCATGCTGGACATAACTCCGAAAATATAATTCAAACTGTCTATTTCAATCTAGTAATAGTAAAGTATGCTGCTTTTATAAAATTATTATCATGAGAATGTTGGAATTAAATATATATATTTTTGATTCGATGTTCTAATTGTCCCTTTATTAAAAACAAGGCGACACAGTCTAAAATGTTTCAGCTTGTATAATTCATGGGATATAATTCAACCTAATCTCGAACGGCGTGAGAACCGTAGAATCCTTCACTCCTACCGCTTCGTTGCCATGGATTCAGCCCTTGTCCTTGGAGAAATGTACTGAAAAGTGTCTTATCTAATCAGACTCTGTGATACTTTTAAAATTATGACAATGAGTTTGCAAAATATGTGTTTTCTTTAATTTTAAAACTGGGAATTAATATTTATGCTTTAAGCAGCTATCTTTTTACTTATATTAAGTGTATTAGAAATACCTGGCTTCTACAGTCCCTTACCATAAGGAATCTGCCCCCGCCGTCTGCAACTATGCCTTCCACCTCAAATTGAACCCCATTGTTGATCATGATTGCCACCCCCCTGGACTTAGAATCCAAGTCCGAGTGGAAGACCTGGCTAATCCAGCCCTTCCTTAGCCTTGGCTGGTCAGACACGTTCAGATGTGTCTCCTGCAACATAATTACGTCCTCCTTCAGAGCCCGCTAATGCGCAAACACACATGCCGTTTTAACTGGTCCATTTAGTCCCCTGACGTTCCAGGTGATCAGCCTGGTTGGGGGGCACAACCCACCCCCCCACCACGCCGGTCAGCCATAACCTTTCTTGGGCCCGCCCCTGGCCTGTGCGCCGCGCCATTCTTGGCTCGTCTCTTGGCCGCCTCCACCTCCGACCTCCTTTCCATTATCTACTTCAGATCCCTCCCCCACGTCAGCAGAATAACCCTCCCCCTCACCCCCCCCCCCCCCCCCCAGCAACATCCCCCGGTAACCCCACCCCTGCCATCCATTGGCTGTATTCTCTCCCCCCCCGCACCTGACTCCCTTAGCTAGCCAATCTGCTAGCCCGGTGACTCATCCCTCCGGCGCCCACCTGTCTCATTCCCATTGTTTCCCCGACCTCATCTCCCCACTCCCACGCACACCATCCCCCACTCCAACCCACTGGAGCAATCTCACTAAAATGGGCAGATCAAACAAGATGTAAACCTCAAACGTCACCGCGAGGCTGTTCCAGGTGCAATACAGTTCCGTGTACACAGAAAAGTGTTAACCCACGTCCCTTACTGAACATTAATAAAATAACACTGCAATAACCCAGTACCTGTACAACACCCACCCGAAACAAACATAAAAACGATACACATAAATGAAACGAAAGCCCCCAACCAAAACTTTAATCCCCAATGCTGACCGGCCACCCCTTTGTTACAATACCGGCTCCAGCGCACCCAGAGAGCCCAACAAAAGGTACCCACCACAGCAGAAAGACCAAAAAAAAAAGAAAAATAAAAGCAACAAAATCAGGAAAAAGACCATACGAGAGGTGGGGGGGAGGGGATCCGCCACACCTCCACACCCTCCCCAGGCAAAAACTGCCCACAAAAAATACACCACATGGCACCTTTAAAACAGTAAACTGTCGACCAACAGTCCAGGCACAGTCGGCATCCCTTCAAACGGTAATTCTCGGACCCTAGCTTGCGTCCGTGGGTCCTGTTTTCGGGACCAGCCCCGATCCATCGCAAAGTCCATCGCTTCTTTGGGCTCGGAGAAGTAGTGGTGTTGGCCCTGATGTGTAACCCAAAGACGGGCCAGGAAGAGCAGACCAAACTTCACGTGCTTCTTGAACAACACCTCCTTAACTTGTTTAAAGGCTGCTCGCCGCCTAGCCACCTACTGGCTTAGGTCCTGGTAAATGCGAAGAACACTGTTATTCCACATGCTGCTCTTGGCGCTCTTTGCCCACCGCAGCACCCGCTCCTTTTCCGCAAACCTGTGGAACCTAATCACCATCGGATGGCGGGCACCCCCCGGACGCACCTGTCTCGCCAGCACTCTGTGTGCCCCCTCCAGCTCCGGTGGTCACGGAAAGGCTTCAGCCCCCATCAGCTGCATCAACAGATCCGCCACAAACGCTGTGGCATCAGCTCCCTCAGTCCCCTCCGGGAGGCCGATGATCCTCAGATTTTGTCTGCGGGCTCTATTTTCCAGCTCCTCTACTCTGTCCAGAGGTCTTCTCTGCCTCTCCTTCAACCCGTTGACTTCTAGCGACGGAATCGTCTGCGCATCCGCCTGCTCCTCCACCGCCTCTCCCAGCTCCTTAACTTTTTCGTCCTGGGCATCCAGCCTCTGGTTCAGCTGATCCACTGCCTTCTGAAGTGGGTCCAAGTTATCCTGCTTCAACGACTCAAAGCTGCTCTTAATAACCTGCAGCATGTTTTCCAGCGCTAGCTGGATCGCCGGGTCCGAGTCTGTAGGTCCGCCACCTTGGCTCCCGGGTCAGCTTCCCCTGCACCTTGCCTTTGTCCCTTCCTCTCCCGTTTTCGCTGCTTCCTGCACTCCCACGGTTCCATGCAGCTCTGCCCGTTACTCCACACCTCCGTGGCCGTCCTTTCACCGCTCCACACATCTGCAAAACCAGGGAACCAGGTCCTCAAATCCCGCTGGAGTGAGAGCCCCCGAAGGTGCGGCTCACTCACTCATTGCCGCAACCAGAAGTCTCTATAGTTGTTTTTAACTATTTTTAATATGCGTCAAAAGGATGTTTATTCAAGTATTTAAAAAAAATCTAAAGTATCCAGATCTCTGAGTGTTGGGAAATTGCTTTCCATTTCAAGACAAAATTGCCAAAGTTTCAAACATGCCCAGTAGCCCGTAGTTTGTGTTTCTGAACATTATGGGCGCGATTCTCCGCTCCCGCGCGGCATCGGGAAGGCCGTCGTGAACTCAGCCAAGTTTCACGACGGCGTCAGAGGCCGCTCCTCGCACCCCATTCACCCCCCCCCCCCCCCCCCCCCCCTTCAGGGGGCTAGGAGCTGTGCTGTGAGAAACTCGGCCGCCGGGCCTTGACACTTAGGTCAAAGCGGCGCGCCGAGAATGACGCGACGGCGGCGCCCAAGTGATGTCAGCCGTGCATGCGCGGTTGCCGTCTTCCCCTCCGCTGCCCTGCAAGACGTGGCATCTTGATCTTGCGGGGCGGCGGAGGGGAAAGAGTGCGTCTCTAGGAGATGCCGGCCCGACGATCGGTGGGCACCGATCGCGGGCCAGTCCCCTCGCGAGCACGGCCGTGGTGCTCAATCCTCTCTCCGCCCCCCACAGGCCACAAACATACCTTTCGTGCTATGTTCACGCCGGCAGCGACCACCTGTAGTTGCCGCCGGCGTGAACAGGTCGGGAACATCAGGCCGCTTGGCCCATCTGGGCCGGAGAATCGTCGGTCGGCGTGAAAAACGGCGAGCGGCAATTCCGCGACACGCCATTTTGGGGGGACTGAGAGAATCGAGCGGGGTGCCAGGGCGGCGTGTCGTGATTCTCCCACCCAGCGTGGGGAGCGGAGAATCGCGCCCTATATTTAAATTGCTGGAGAGATATTGGTCCTTACAGAATATTCACTGACCTGGAGTGAAATTCTTCGGGCCTCCACGCCGATCGGCGAGCCCCCTGTGGCGATTCTCCGGCCTGTGATGGGCCGAAGTCCCGTCGCTGAGAGGCCTCTCCTGCCGCCGTGGTTTCAACCACCTCTGGTAGCGGCCGGATCGGTGGCGCGAGCGGGCTCCCGGGGTCCTGGGGGGGGGGTGCAGGGCGCTCTGACCCCGCGGGGTGCCCCTACGGGCCCACCAATCGGCGGGTGGGCCAGTGCCGTGGGGGCACTCCTTTTCTTCTGCCACCGCCACGGCCTCCGCCGTGGCGGAGGCGGAAGAGAATCCCCCAGCGTGCATGGGCCGGTGGTGATGTCAGCGGCAGCTGACGAACCGGTGCATGCGCCAACCTTTCGGCCAGCCCCGATGCTGGGGGGCGGGTGTCAAAGGCCGTTGGGGCCAGTTTTGCCGGCAGTCGGCGTGGCGCCAACCACTCTGGCGTGGGCCTAGCCCCCAAAGGTACAGAGAATTCCGCACCTTTGGGGAGCCCCGACGCCGATGTGGTTGGCGCTACGCCGCGACTCCCCTCCCCGCCGGGAAGGGGAGAATCCTGCCCCTGAAGTGAGAATGACTGTTAACATAAACCTGCTTACAACATTTTACAACATTTAAATTATTTCCAAAGTTTGCATTATATTTTTGTGGATAATTGAAGTAATTCTGTCATTGAACAATGCTAGCTATTGGCAAGAATGATTTTAGACTCCTCAAATTAATATTGTGGCCGAGAAAGTCACACAGCCAGCAATATAAAACCCAAGCAGGCCAGTGTTACCATGATGTAAAGGAGGAGGCAGCCCTCCAAAACTGTCCTGCGAGTGGGCATATGAGTTTGCTGCTAGCAACACTTTATCATAAGCCAGAGTTTCTTTCTTCCAAAAGCAGAAATATGGGTGTTCATGTGGTTTAGTCCATCCTGGATGCAGGTAAAAATGGTGATGAGCCTACACCATTAGAAATCATACATATCTCCCATATAGAAGCTTTACTAAACTACTAAGTCTAAACAAAAGTCACCCTGCTTTTGTTGCTTTGACTCCACTAAGTGTTGTCGTTCCAGCATGCACATTTAATGACATAGAACAAGTGCTCGACAATGGGAATGGTGCCTTGCATCCACAAATTGTGCATGAGAGGCATTTTTGAGCTCCTGACACATCTAAATATTTAGTGGCTTGAACTAGGCTCTGTTAACCATTCACAACCAGTGGCGGACTGGGTCTAAAAATATTGTTTGCCAGGAGACAAAGGGGGCCCACCCACAACTACAATGCTATCATTTAATTTTCATAACGAATAAATAAAATTTTCAAAAAATACATATGGAAAAAAGGGTACAATTAACATTTGTGTGGAAAAATGTGTATTTCTTAGTAATTACAGTGTACATGTACTGTACATATTACTGGCAGCAGATACCAAATGTAAATACAGAATGTTATAATTGAATTTTTAATTTTTTTTTTTTAATTTTAAGTAATTGGTTGATATTTTTAAATAGTTTACTGCACAATTTACACATTAACAGATAGTTCAAAAGCACAATAGAGCATTGCATGCAGTCCACTATATTAAGAGCAATCATTTGTGTTCGCTTCTTCACTAGATGATTGTGCGAATCTGCCAATAATTGCTTCTGCATCCAATTCATCTAACAATTCCTTTTCAATGGATAGCAACATGTATGATCCCAAATTCTCAGACAGCGAATTTCTTAACCTTGTCTTTATGATCTTTAGCTTTGAAAATGTCCTCTCACATTGGACTTGAGTAACTGATAGTGTGCAGATGACTTTATAAAGTTCATAAAGGTTATCATATGCCTGGTCATGAAGTCTGTTGTATGCCAAAATTTTTAGTACACACGATGGGCAAGTGCTGCAAATTTTACAATTGTTGCAACTGGAATCCATATTCTCACCATCATTAAGCAATAGCTTTAATACATCAAAGTTTGAAGCAAAAGAAAACAATTCCAATATTACTTGATCTTTGCTGATTTGTGGAAACAGCTTAATAATACCTTCCAATGCTTCATCTTCAAGACCCTTCTCTGCAATAGTTTTAAACGTTGCTGGGTCCAAGCAGGACAAAACTTTATACAACTGTTGTGTTGTACAAAGCGTGATTCTAGTGACTGGACAATGCGATCCATTATTAGGTAAAACGCATTTACTCGAAAATCAGCTAGAGAATCTGAGGAATTTCTTTCATCATCAATAAGCTCATCTGCCATTATTTTCTTCTTCCTCTGCCTCTTAACTGGCAATGCTGTTTCCAACGCATCAATTTCCAATGTTTGATTTTCATCCATATTCATCTGTAAAATCCTGTCATTACATTTATTTACAGATTCCAAAGTCTTGCTGTGAACGTTATCAAATGTTCTTGTCTGTTCCTTCAACTTTGTTGTAGCTGAATCTACCAAACTCCATGCAGTAAACATATCTAAACCGCTTGTCTGTAGATAACTTGATAACGGGGTTGTAGTTTCAAATATATACAAGTAAGTAAATGCTGTCAATATGGTTTCAAACTTTAGAAGACTTTGAAGTAAAACATTTGCTTCATGTTTTGTTTTTGCATCAAACTTTTCTGAATCTTGTATCATTGATAAGCATGCCAATAGATTTACTAAAGTACTGGCAGCGGCATGATCAAAACGTCCAAATATAGTTGTTGCTGCATTGGATTTTCCTGACCATCTGGTCTCACCAATTAGCTTTAATCGTTTCATTTTTTCTTGTCCTAGATGTTTTCCAACAACTTCTATCCATACAGCCATTCTCTTGTATGATGCTTTCACAAAAGTTGCTATATTCTGGAGCAAATTGAAAAAAGAAACTGCAGGCACACAAGATTTTGTTGTTTCAGTTATCACCAAATTCAAGACATGGGCATAGCACCATATATGAACATGTTGATCAGCCACATCAGCAATTTTACTTTATAAACCATTATACTGGCCATGGTAGCTTGCAGCGCCATCTGTGCTATCAGATAAACATTTTTGGGGGTCAATTTTAAGATGCTGTAATGTTTCAATCAATAGATCAAAAAGTCTCTGTCCTGTACCATCATTACTTGGCACAACTGAAAGTAGTCGCTCACAGATAATACCTTTAAGCACATACCGAATAATAATGCTAAACTGATCGATGGATGAATGATCTTGTGTTGAATCAACCTGAATAGAATAATATTTTGCTTGAGAAACTTCATGACTAATTCTTTCTTGTATCATAGTCTTCATAATTTTGATTAACATGTTTATAGTTGTTTTACTCAGGTATGTAACAAGTCCACCACGGCCTTTACTTTGAGCCTTTCCTTGTTGCTCTAATCGTTTGATTCTTTGTTTAGACTCGTTTCGCACTGCAGAAATGTGAGCTGCCATAATGGGGTCATATTTTGCCATCAACTGCACTGTAGCTAAAAAATTGCCATGATTCAGAACCTCATTATCTAGAGTGTAGGCCGATTCATTTCTGTGACCTCGAAAAGGAAGTGCTTGCTTGCCTAACATCTTTATGATGTCTATAATCCTCATGACAATGCTTCTCTGCTTCAATACTTCTTCTTTCCTTTTAATTAATGAAGCTGCAAAAAATTTATCTAAAGTGCCATCATTAACCACACTGATATATTGCTGAGCATTTCTGACATGTGTTGTTGTCGATTCATGTAAAGTCAAGCTCTGGCTAATACGCCTGTAGTCACTAAAGCCACGTACAAAGGGTGATGGATTACAAGTGTTGGGAAACTCAAAGGCTAAGCAGTATGAACAATATAAGCATCTATTTTCTTTGTTATATGTTAGCCATTTTCTTGGGACTGAGTCATTCATAATTTGCCTCTCATACAAACGAGCATCAAATGGTAGATCATCAAGTGGCTGAAGTGGATGTTCAGCAAAAAACTGTTTTAGCTTTGCTCGTGATGGATATTGGAAGATCCAGTAATTGATCTTTCATTTTCTTGCGTAGGTTCATTTACAGGATGTGCTTCAGAAACCAAGTCATATATGCTTGAAGGAATATCTGATTCCCTGTCACTAGTTGAAGCTATGTGTTCAGATGTTGCAACTACAGGCAGTACAGATACCGGAACAAGGAAGCTAGAAGAAATATTGGGCCTGGGTTGATTAGTAATGGATGCACTTGTATTTGTCTCTACATTCAAAGTAGCTCTTTTCTGATCTTGTGACTCGCATGTCATTGCATCATCACCATTGCATCATGAGCATTGTTTCTTGCTTCTTGATTATTTGTTGCAGAACTGGATATTGATGTGGATTGTGCTTGTGGTATTATAAACTCTGTAATAGGCCTGCATCGCTTGGCTGATTCCTTCCTTTCTGCTTCTTTTTGTTCTTTGCATTTTAGTGACCCAGATTTATGCTTTTTCTTTTCCATGCTGGTAGGGGTAATATTCCTGAAATAAAAACTTAATTAAAAATAGCCCACATTGGGGAAAATTAATATTGATGATTGCAAGAATAACTTGAAGGAACGCCAGATGAACCCCTACTTGATAAAAAATATAAAATAACGTACTTACACTTCAATAGGCTATGTTCATTAGTCAATACTACTGTGGCCTATGCAGCTTCAGAAGAGGAGACAATCCATTGTCCAGTGTTCACACCAGTAAGCAACTGAGACAACTGTTAAAACTTAGAAGTTTGGTCCGACTATAGTAAGACATTAAGAATGGTCCCACGACCAAAGTTAACATGTCTAGTTTGATACCAGTGTAGTGTTACAAGTCGCAACCCTTTGAGTTTACCGATCATGGCTTATCACTTCAATATCTTTGACCTCATGATTCACGGTCAAAGGTACCGCTTCTCCTTTTCGGTGACCTCACGTCCCTATGTACTGCTTGATATCCTTTCAAGTTGCCGACCATCTCAAATCACGAACTGTAACTTTATCTTTAAATTCACACACTCTTTCTGAAAACGTGGATTTCCAACTATGTCTGACCCGGGTGAACCAGCCACCAGCCCCCCCCAACTCCTTTTCACATCCGTTTAACACTTGCTTCATTCCTTCATACACTGAGTGATTATTTGTTTGTTTCTTTATTGCATTTTTATTTGGTATTGCTCTTTTTAAAAACAATTTTATTTTATTAAGTTAGAATACAAATCTCAGGAAAGAAGTTGGAGATTTATTTATCTAATTAATTATAATTTTTAAGGGCCCTTCAGAGATTCACGGGTCCCTTCTTGGCTCTCCGGGCCCCGGACCGATGTACCGGCTGAACCAAGACTACTGCTTGATATCCTTTGAAGTTGCCGACCATCTCAAATCACGAATTGTAACTTTATCTTTAAATTCACACACTCTTGCTGAAAACATGGAATTTCCTTAATTATGCCGGACCCGGGCCCCCCTATTCCACATCCTTCCACTACCTCCCCTGCTTTGTTCCTTTTCATGCACTGCTTATTTGTGTCCTGTTCTCTTTTTTTTCTTATTCCTTCTTATTACTAAAACAGTTGTCTGTTTTTGTTTCTTTATTGCATTTTTATTTGATATAGGGGGCCCACTTCATCAGGGGCCCACTTGCCATCGGGCAAGCTGGCACCCTGGCTGTTCACAACTAAACTGAAAATAGTACAATTCAGGCCATGTCAGTTCTATTTATTTGATGCCGGAAGTTGATGTGGGGTTGAAGGCATTGTTCCGAGAACAGAAATGAAGCTGCTGACAAAAAAGAGAAAGTAACTGCTTCACCAACCTTCTGAGGTTTTTTTGGAAGTTAATTACCCTGTGGTTTTCCCATCTCATGAACTGCCTGCGAAACTGCTGATTAGAGTTTTGTCACAAACATTCATTTTTCTCTGCATCCAAAAAGGTGTGGTTCGGTTTTTAATCTTATTTAAGGTGAATGCACTAGGGACATTTAAACAATCTGTTTGATTTCCCGCTGTTCTTATTTGCAACTTATTGTGAAATTCTACCTTCATTGTTCTGTGTGATGTGTTCAGTCTTTCATGCCAACACAGACAACTTCTCATTCTCAACAAGACAGTGGGCTTCGGAGCAGCAATGATCTGTGTGAAAGCGATAATGAAGTAAGAATCCTCCAACTTTACCCAGAATCTTCTTCTTCAAGTCAACAATTCTGTCCCTGAACCGCCTCATAATTTTGTTGCCTCTTTTACAATTAACAATGAAATGTTAGAAATGATAAAAACTAAATGTCAAACATTTGGCCATCATGCAAACAAACACACTTTCACACTCACACATGTGCGCAATATATATGCACAAACGTGTGTGCATCAGAAATAAGGGTAGTTGGAGTCCAATGAAAGAATACATGGCAAAATGTCCTTTGATTGTCCTCGAGATGTAGATCCTTAAAAGTGGCAGCACAGGTGGAAATGGTGGTAAAGGAAGCATATGTCATGCTTGCCTTCATAGGACGGGGTATCGAGTAAAAGAACTCGAAAATTATGTTACAATTATATAGAACGTTGGTTAGGCCACATTTGGAATACTATGTCCAATTCTAGTCACCACACTACCAGAAGGACGTGGAGGCTTTGGAGGGAGTACAGAAAAGTTTTACCAGAATGTTTCCTGGTATGGAGGGTATTAGCTATGAGGAGAGATTGAATAAACTAGGATTGTTGTCCTTAGAGAGACGAAGGTTGAGAGGCGACCTGATAGAAGTTTATAAAATTATTAGGGGTATAGATAGGGTGAATATTTGGAGGCTTTTTCCCAGGGCAGAAATGAAAATTACAAGGGGCACAAGTTCAAGGTGAGGGGGGACTGATTCAGTGGAGATGTGCAGGGAAAGTTTTTTATGCAGAGGGTAGTGGTGCCAAGTGAGGTGGTTGAGCCAGATGCGTTAACGACCGTTAAGACTGATCTGGATGGGCACATGAACAGATGGAGTATAGAAGGATACAGGCAGTTGGTCTAGACAGGACACATGATCGCCGTAGGCTTGGAGGGCCGAAGGGCCTGTTCCTGTGTTTTATTGTTCTTTGTTCTTTGTTTGTTATTGTCCTTCACCTTTGAATGTGGCCTTGGATAGTGAAGCCATTTTCTCTGGGTGTAATATTATGCCTCATTTACAGCCAGGGCAGGTCTGCAAAATGTGGTGAGCTGTTTAAAAATCTATTGACTTTAGTGGGACCAAAGATCGCAGCAGTAGGAAGGGCTGCAAAATTCCACCCTGTATCCCAGCTCAAATTGCTAAATTTTCATCCAATTTAAAGTTGAAAAATCATGGCCGGGATTTTCTACTCCCGTTGATGTCGCAGGAAGTGCAAAATCTCATTTTATGTCTGCGTAAATGCATGACAGGATTGTCCCCTCCCCCCCAACCTCCTTCAGTCATGGGCGCATTTCCCAATGTTCAAGGTCGGCAACCTCGTTTGAATATATTAACATGTAATTATTAAGCCCATACATCAGAATCATCCCCACCCTCAAAAAGTCCATCCACGGCATGAAGCCTAACTGCTCTCCGGAGGTATTCACGAGCCGAACATTCCTCCCGGGGACCTTAGATGAGTTTAGTGCTCAGGGGGAGAAGAACATGCCCAGCTACTGCTCAATCACTGCCCAGACACCCCGGCACTGCCCAGACACACCAAGGCACTGTCCGGCCAACCCTTGGCACTTCCCAGGCACCTCCTGCCATTGCCTGGAACCTTGAACCTAGAATTTGTCAGTAAATTCATCTAAATAAGTTATCAATGAATTGTTGGTCAAGTTGCGGGATTTCACTTTAAGAAATGCTGGCAGTGCACACTGCCATATATGATGAATATAAGAAAATTGTCATACCTTATGGTTTGCATTTTTTCAGTAATATCATTAAAACCTAGATTAGAATGCATACAGACAGCATGTCTGCTAGAGACATGATTAAAAGTGAGGTAATCAGTTATTTTACAGAGGAAGTGCTTTGCTAATAGATATTAAATGGCATTTTATCTGTTTGCAGATAGACAACTAACATATAGTTCTAACATTTAGAGCCTGGCTATACAAATTAAGGCATACCTGGTAACAAGAGACAAAGGCATGCTGTGTGCTTTGAGTGCAGCTGGTGTAGCTAATGGGTGGGGCCAAGTCTGTCTGGACAAATGAGTTGCTTCCAGGGCTCCAGGCTGAGCAGGTTTTCTGCTAGGTCCTAAAAAATAGGTCTCTCTCTCCAAGGACTCTGCACCAAGATAAGCAAGTAAAGCCCTGGCTGTTAACTTTGTACATAAAGGGTATTTGAAATATACGGGTTGTTTAATTGGAATGTAGAGGCAGGTTTCAGGAAGCAAGTTAAGATGTTGTACCAGTTAACTGTAAGGCTATTTTTTGTTGTGAATCTGCTTATATTTGTATTCAAATTGAAGTTTGTTTTAATATAAAGCTGTCTACTGCATTCCTCTGGTGCAGTAAAATTTCCACACAGTTTTACCAAATGCAAATAGTTGGGTTCTAATTCGAGATCTTAACAAAATTGGAGCTCTGGTCCAAACCCATAACACGTATTTCCACCTCACTTTGCCTATCCACAGAAATATGTTAAATATACTATGGGTGTGATCCAATGGCCATGATGCACCAGAAAAGCAGCTTGCTGTGGCACTGTGTGGCTGTTGAAAGCTGGGAGACCCCGCCCCTGGGATCCAGCCAACTCACAAAGCCTCGCAAGATTCAACGCAATCTCACGAAACTTTGCAATGTGAATCCCGTCCACGATGTATGTGACCACTTTGTAGCAAATCTGCATAGTAGAGGGAGGCAGTAAGCCTCATTCTAATGTGCAGATTCCCTTGGTACCTGAAGCTTTTGGGTTTCAACTCCTTTGCCTCAGAGGCCTCGAGCGAGCGCCATTCAGCACTGGCCCCCACAAACAGGACCAGATGGAATCGCACTCATGGGGGTCTCCCAGTGGATCGGAGGCCACCAACTGCAGGAAGCTGGCACTCTGGCACTGCTGATGCCACCAAGGCACCCTGGTGAATGGCATCATGGCAGTACCAGCCTAGAACCCTGGTATTGCCACCTCAGTGCCAACTTGGCACTTTCAAGATTCCCAGGTGGCACTTCCAGCTGAAAGGGGAAATGCCAGGGTGCTAGGGTGGCACTACTAAGGTGTCAAGCTGGCAATTTGTGCACGCACGCGATCGGGCTGAGGTTGTCCAGCATGGGTGTTGGGATCGTGCAGGGGTATGGGGACCCTCCTATCCTGCATTCAGCCTGGGGGGTGGGGAGCGAGGTTGGGGATTGTTTTGGGGCCTCAGAGATCCAACGAACGACGCTCCCCATTGTGCATGGCTATATGCGACCTCGACTGCGCGTTCCCTGTTCCGGCCACTTATTCAACTCGTGTTGAATAGCCATATGCTTCTAGGCAGTTTGAGCGCCAGGAAACACGTGGCTAAACACGTCCACTATGAGTCATTGTTCACTTTTGGGAGAATCACGTGCTATGAGTTCAAATTAAAACTATTGTTTTACAGCTGATAAGGAGAGTGTGTGTATGTATGTATTGTGCACAATGTTATTAAAACAGGGTTCAGTGCAATAAAACTAATCTATTACTTTATTAAACTCGAGAAAACCTGTCTGATTGTTTCTTTAATGATCACAGTGCGTGAACAATTAAACACTTACTGAATTGGCAAGTATCCCCTTTTCACAAAAAACCCTGATACTGTCCATCGAGGAGTTGGACAAGAAGGGAGCCATTCCATCCCTACTCACCTGATCATAACAGTGTCTTCTTCCATCTAAGTGAACAGGATTGAATATCAAGAGTCCTGCAAGTTGAGTACAACATATTATTTTGCATAAGATAAATTACAGAAGCAATAACTAAAGGTCTGTCGCATTTGGTAAGTTATGCAGCATCACAAATCTCATAATCCTTACATTCTCTGCAGTGCTGTAACTACTGGGAGAACTATCCATCACATTGAAACATCAGCTGCCAATCAATCAGTGACTTCCATTTGATTTAATGATAGATCTCTATTCAGCTCAAGGTGATAAGATTATTAATGTTGCTATTCAACAAACTCTACACTTGCATCAGTTTGGTTCCTGTGTACATGATTTGGCCTCATGAAAGCGTCTTTATGATTTCGACACTAATATTTCAGCCTGGTAAATGAATGAGAAATTGTGAAAAACATGCCACTTCTTGACCTCACAGCAGTTTATCAAGGATTCACGCCCATAGATCTTTATATTAATGGTTCACTGACACATCAGACCACTCTTGTAAAAGATATGGGGAGGGATTCTTTGCCCTGCCAGATCTGTTTTCAGGCATGGTGGCAGTGGAATCCTCCGGCTCGGCAGTCGGCCAATGGGTTTTCCATCGGGCCGTCGGGAAATTCGTGGGTGTGAGTGCACTACCGGCGAAGCGGAGGATTCCTCCGATGGAGAATCCCGGCCATGGCATTCAATATTCAATAAATTGGAAAACACAGGAATATACAGCAGGTGAGGTTGGTATCTACAGGAGTGTTCGTCTTTCACTAAGGAATTGGAATAAAATAATTCCGATTCTGAGATTTCAGGAGAAAATTCATACCTGCCTGATGAGAAGGCAGATGCTTGGGGAAATCTCAAAGGAAACTGTCTTGCAGGTGTACAGATGATGAGAACTGGTAAATGTTTCCACTGAGACAAGCTGGACGTCTTTGGAGATGCAAGCTGAATATATTTCGATGCATTTTTCGTTTGCAAATCATGGAATTCACTGTAACTCTTTACAACACAAAAGCAGCGACAACCAAAGGCAATTGGTAAATGATACCCTGCAACATAGTTCTGCAAATACAAAAAAAATCAAATGTTCAGGCTGACCAGTTCATAATATTATTGGTTAATCCTACCTGTTCCTTTGAATAACCTGAGACATTTGTGATCGAGGGTGGAATTCTGGGAACTGGAATGCATAAGCTTTGAAAAAGATAAATCGATTTACGTCAGCAATTTTAGATAGAGAATGTATTTTAATGAAGAAGGTAGATTAATGATCAGTATGTTGCAGTGTATTATTATAAATAGCCCTGCAACAAAAAAAGATAAAAGGAGTTCAATCAAATTTTCAACATATTGATCCACATTACTGTTGTCTGAATACTTTCGCAGGTTCCAAAATTAGACTTATTAATAGGCATTTGAAAAACACTTCGAAAATATACTTTAAAACAAACTTAACAAGAGGAGACTGGCTTCCAAATGAGGGTTCCCACTTTCTCAGCAGACGCAATGGAAACAAAGGAATGTAAAATTATTGTCTTAGTTCACCTCAGCTGCAAGTCTTCTCCTTTCCTCAAAGAATGAAGGGTGCCGGACATCATTTTTCAGAAGAAGGGTTATATGGACTTGAAAGGTTAACTCTGGGGAGGCGGTTTCAGACCATTCTCACCAGCAGGATCTTTCGGTCCCTCGTGTTTCTCAGCAGCGGGGTTCACCAGAAATGGGGATGGATTCAATGGAAAATCCCATTAACGGCGGTGGGACAAGAAGTTTCCGCGGGCTGGCCAATGCTCGGCAGCCAAGAAACACACTGCATCAGGGCAGCATGGTGGCGCAGTGGCTAGCACTTGGACTGCAGCGCTGAGGACCCGGGTTTGAATCCCGGCCCTGGGTGTGTGGAGTTTGCACGTTTGCACATTCTCCCCGTGTCTGTGTGGGTTTGACCCCCACGATCCAAAGATGTGCTGGTTAGATGGATTGGCAACGCTAAATTGCATCCCCCCCCCCCCCCCCCCCCCCCCCCCCCCCGTTTCTCTCTCCACAGATGCTGCTAGACCTCTTGGGCTTTTTCCAGCATTTTCTGTTTTTATTACCATTTTTTCGACATCTGGGAAAAATATGGCTCTGATAAAGACACCTAGCAATATGGAGATTTTTTTTGTATCTATAAATGCTACCTTGTTATTAATTTAATTTGCTCTTTCTTCCAGCATATTTTTTCAGCTGATCATCGTCATCTCACGGTTTGTTTCATCAATGAGAAGAGGATATTGTTTGCCAAGAATCTTCAGCTGCAAGGAAGCGTTGATCTCGTCTGACTTCCTCATCTGATTTTACATGTCTTTTGAATGATTCCTGTTCTCAGATTCTTAAAACACAACTTATTGTGGATAATCATCAATTGTTGGATAAACGCTTGTTTATGTTTATTTTATAAATTATGTTGCAAGGATGCAATAGTGCTTTTCTCTTTTGAATACACTGGTCATAGACATAGACATAGAACAGTACAGCACAGAACAGGCCCTTCGGCCCCCGATGTTGTGCCGAGCCATGATCATCCTACTCAAACCCACGTATCCACCCTATACCCGTAACCCAACAACCCCCCCCCCCCTCCCCTCCCTTAACCTTACTTTTGACACTACGGCCAATGTAGCATGGCCAATCCACCTAACCCGCACATCTTTGGACTGTGGGAGGAAAACGGGGCACCCGGAGGAAACCCACGCACACACGGGGAGGACGTGCAGACTCCGCACAGACAGTGACCCAGCCAGGAATCGAACCTGGGACCCTGGAGCTGTGAAGCATTTATGCTAAGCACCATGCTACCGTGCTGCCCCATGCTACCATGCTGGTCACATCGACTCAGGCTCTAAACTGTTGATGTCAGTCATATATGAATCAAAACTGACTCCAGTCAAATATCAAAAAGCACAAAGCCACCATTTTCTATTCCTGCCATTAGATCCACTCCTTTTCCACAGACTGTCCAATGCTGCGTTCCCAGGCTGAAACAGACCATGAAAAAGCGCAAGATATTATCTATCACAAAGATATGGGCAGCACGGTAGCATGGTGGTTAGCATAAATGCTTCACAGCTCCAGGGTCCCAGGTTCGATTCCCGGCTGGGTCACTGTCTGTGCGGAGTCTGCACGTCCTCCCCGTGTGTGCGTGGGTTTCCTCCGGGTGCTCCGGTTTCCTCCCACAGTCCAAAGATGTGCGGGTTAGGTAGATTGGCCATGCTAAATTGCCCGTAGTGTCCTAAAAAGTAAGGTTAAGGGGGGGGGGGGGGAGAGGGGGGGGGGGGGGTTACGGGTATAGGGTGGATACGTGGGTTTGAGTAGGGTGATCATTGCTCGGCACAACATCGAGGGCCGAAGGGCCTGTTCTGTGCTGTACTGTTCTATGTTCTATGTTCTATATCCTCTTTCAATCTCCACAGCAACTGCAGTTTTGGTCCCCTTATTTAAGGATATATTATCAATGAGGGCAGTGCAGAGGAGCTTTACTAGGATGATCCCAGGTATGGAGGGACTGCACTGCCATATGAGGAAAGATTGGACAGATTGGGTCTATACTCCTTGGTTTAGAAGAATGAGAGGTGATCTGTTTGAAACATATACGTTTCTTAAGGAGTTAGACAGGGTAAATGTTGGGTGGATGTTTCCACTCATGGGCGAGTGTAGGACCAATGGGTATAGTCATTTACGATGGAGTTGAGGAAGAATTTCTTCTTTCGAAGAGGAAGCTCTCGAGGCCGAGTCCTTGAACATTTTCAAGGCTGAGATCGATAGGTTTTTAAATCAGCAGGGTTACAGAGAGAAGGAAGGAAAGTAGATTTTGTGAGTGGCGGAGATGACTCGAAGGGTTGAATGGTCCAGTCCTGTTCCTATTTCTCATGGTCGTAGCCTGCCTGCACCTCAATTCAGTAGGAAATGCTGCTGGCTGGTGTGTCCAATGATTCTATAGAAATTAATGTTGCTGATAAATATGCACAATCTTACATTTATAATCGCCTGCAAATACTTTTAACCTGATCTCAGTGGTTCAGCAGGAACATTGAGGCAATTTCATGTGAAGAGATCCTCACCTTAGTTCAATTCTGGGTTGAGGAGAGGATTAGATACTTTAAACAAATCAGGACGGTGTCTGCACCAGTATAGGTTCATCCTCAGCAGACAGAATGTAGGAGGAAGTGAGGAAGTGGAAGCAGGCAGGGCAAATGTGTTGCCGCATTACTGTGGAAAGCTGAAGCTGCCAGGACTGAGTAAAATGTAGTCAGGATATTGAAACTGGAGTGATGTGACAGGCAGGAGTTCACACAGTTCAATAGCTCACATGGTTGTCCAAAATCAAGAAAAGGAACATTTATTGGAAGATCTTCAGATACTCAGCAAAACAGAAGAGAAAGGAAATAAAAAGCTAGCTCTTCTTTCAACCTAACTTTACACACCATACATCCTTATTTAAACCCAGACGGCTAATACGTTTCCCAGAAAAAACTCATCACCGTACATAACAGCAACGGTCCTTTAGAAAGGTGGGGCAGAGGTAAGGTCAAAACACAGACAAAGAAGGTCAGACCAGAGCCCAGGTTACCATACAAGCCAACGGTCAGTCAAAATAAGGGTTTTCTCACTTTATTTATCTTCTACAACGTACCTTAGGATCAACCTCAAAAGAACACCAATTGGTATTTCTCACAAAAACCATCCTCTTAAGATTCCTCAGTGAGATTGCTGGATAGCAGTGTTTACTCAGTCTGAGCTGGTTATGAACTTGGGTTACAGATTTCAAAGGCATCACTGTATCACCTCTATCAAGAGGATATAATTACTGCATGATGAATTTAAATAGGCAATCTCCATTATGTTTTGAATATAAGAATTTATAATGGGAAAAGTTGACTCGATTTGATTTAATTTGATTTGATTTGATTTATTATCACATGTACAGAAGTACCGTGAAAAGTATTTTTCTGTGGCCAAGGGGACATACACAATATATACATAGTAGAGAAAAAGAATAATCAACAGAGTACATCGAAGTGCAACAGGATAAGATTTTAAAATATATTTTAGATAATCATGTATAAAACTGGTAATAAATAGAGAAAGAAACAATGTAAAATACATGCTCTTAAATGTAATGTTGTAAAAATGAATGGGGGTGTTTCTTTTTCACAGGCACAAGCTTTAAATGGCTGCCCTGGAGGCTTAACAATCATCCAAAGTTGAAAGTATTGAACTTTTGTCAGGCATTTTTGAGACACTGGACATAGCACAGTGACGTTAGTCCAGAAAACTGGTGCAGCAACGAGCAATTTTTAAGGTATTGATTTATTTAACAGAATAATATGAAACATTACATATCTTATGTTATTCACATTTGTAGAATAACTAGAAAAAGTGCACAAAATTTTCCACAACTCAATAATTAATAATCAAATCAACCAATAAATGCAACAAAACCTGATTTAATCTTAAACTAAAAAGCCACTTTGGTATTTTGGACATTAGTCTCTTCCACTCTGGCAAAGAAACATAAATGTGCTCCTCTAATTTGGGTTTTCTGTTTCAGTCTGACATCAACTGGGTGTGCTACAGGCAGTTGCCATGTAACTCCTTTCGTTATCTTTAGTGTATGCATTTTATAGTTCACTCATTTTTCTATGACCTCAGAGTCTCGGGGTTACAATAGTTCAATACTAAAGACAAAATATATAAATATAAAATTGCTTGACTATTCCAATGTCAATGTGCTTAGTTCATCACATTTATTCTTCATGTTTCTTTATCTCTTTTCTAGCTTTCATTCCTATTTAATTTGTCATAAATGTGTTGCTTTTCTTTTGCTTTAATTCATTCAGCGCCTCTGTAGATTAACCTCATCTTGAGTCACATCGGAAATAGTATCGAGACTGAAAGATGAAAGTCTTGTGAGATGAAACTGAGTCATAAAACACCCATAATCACAATCGCTGTCATTACTATAACACAAAGACCAGATGCACGTTATTGGTGCAGCAATATGCCAGTTACTCTGCAGAGCTAAATAAATTCACACAAAAAGTGGTGTTTGGCAGCAAGGTCAAACACATCAAGCAAGTAAATCTGTCTTGGAAATGACTATGGGGAGTTGTTGAAATTAGAACATCTGGAGCAAATTTTCTTTGTTCTGAGGAAATAACCTTCTGGAAATGTTGCTCAGGGATTTGGATGAGGTGGTGGCCAGGGAATTATTTTGGCTAAAGGGCGATAACAGGTGCTAAATGTTATAGTGCCAATAAGACACTTGTGTTGCATTTTGCACACAATTTCGGTCCTAATTACTGATTACCATTGAGTTAACTTTACTGGAGATGCTGAACAGACACATGCAGGTTTAGCACTCAAATGCTGATTGGACACAACTTTTGTGGAGCATTGGAGGCAGAATCTCACACCCACTTCCCCGGGCTTGTGGAATGCTTTGGCACGGCATACAGCAGCAGATTGCAGGATGGTTCAGGAACAGAGGGATTACTGCACAGGCTCTTAGATATGGCACTGAATAGTGCAGGTGGTTCAGTACCTACAGCTGGAATAGATGCCACCTCCCACTTTTGTCCTTCCTATCTCTCTGTCTCTCTCCTGCAACAGCAGATGATTCTGCTCTGCCAGGCTTTAATGACCTTGTCCTGATCAAAAATTCTGGTCACCCTTATAAGGAGTAAAATGGAGTGGCTCAGCACTTACACTTTTATGTGAAGACTACAGAGATTTTCCAGAATAAATGGTCTCTTGCGTGTTCCAAATGTGTTTCAGAGATTTTCCTCACAGCTCCATCAGTAATAACCATGAAATGGGAAACATGCCTTTAAGTGGTGAGATGCGCTTGAAATCATCATCAATACTGCGTTTACTGACAGGCAGTTCGCTACTGTTGGGTGAAGGCATCAGATAAAGTGCCAGGCATCTATAAAACTTTTTTAAATCACAGAGCAGAAGGAGGCCATTCGGCCCATCGAGTGCACCAGCCCTTGGAAAGACCACCCTACCTAAACCCACACCTCCACCCTATCCCCACACATCCACCCTATCCCCATAACCCCACCTTAGCTTACTTTTTTTGGACACTAAGAGAAATTTAGCATAGCCAATCCACCTACCACTGCACATCTTTGGACTGTGGGAGGAAACCGGAGCACCCGGAGAAACAGGCACAGACATGGGGAGAACGTGCAGACTCCACACAGACAGTGAACCAAGCCGGGAATCGAACCTGGGACCCTGGAGCGGTGAAACAAATGTGCTAACCACTGTGCTGCTGTGCTGCCCACATGATAGCAGGCATTTCTAGTTTCAATTAGTTGTTCAAAAAGGTAGCCATTTTTTCTGCTGACTCCAACTCCTTTCACAGTTTGATATCTTGTGCTCATCATGGGCCAGAATAGCTTTTCAGTTTCAGATCCAATCTTGACTGCTTCTTTATTTCTTCAACATCGTAAATATTTAGTAAAGCGGGGTTCACCCGCTTTAAGTAAAGCATGAGGGAGATTATTGGATACCTCCATTACTAAGATTAGTTGCCAATAGCAGTAACGTTTGTGCTATTTCATTCGAACACATGCATGTCAATTATTCAAAATTAATCTTTCAGAAGTGATTTCTGTAAGAAAATCTGAATGAATAAAATTGAACTTAATAAATAGAATAGATTAGAATGCAGTTCAGTTCAGATGACATGAACGTAGGTCACTGAAAGTCAATGTCACTTTATTGAGGAAAGAAGTGTGCCTGATAGATCAAAGGCGGTGATTAATGGCCCTCAGTTAAAAATGGTTCACAGTGAGCATCAGGAAACAGCATGTCAGGACTGTGGGGCATTCTGTAGCCCGATTGTTTGGACTGGTAGTAGTCATATGAAACCCAGGAGACGGTCAGATACTGGGTATTCAGGAGAACTGATAATGCGTTTGCAAAGACAGCGATGGGGCGATGCTGCAGCCCCCAGGGTGATTTGGGGCATTCAGTTTTGCCATGATTGTTTTGTGAAATATCAGGCAACTTTAATGATTGAGGTTTGTGATCACAGGGTGGATTTTGAATCCAAGAAGTGTCAGTGTAAGTGGGATGGTAGATTAATGACGACGGGTAATTACTGCAAGGATAATTTGGCCGACAACAATGTGACTCTAAAAGGCTGTGCAAGCTTGTGGACAAGTGACAGACTTGTGGTATTGATTCGTGAGGAAGTACGTAGCTTATACTATTGGGATGACCTGGGGACGTAAGATTAGCCTAATAGTGTTAGAGACTGTATCACTGCAACGATGCCGTGCCATAGGATAGATTATATCCCCAATTCGCTCAGACAAGGGAAAAATGAATGTTTGGGTGTGGGTGTCAGGATGCCAGTGAACTGAAACCTGTTAGCAGCATCAATAGGACAGATGATACAGTGAAAATATTATGTTCGGAACTTATCCTGTCACAATCAGAATTAAAAACATTGAAGTAGACGCAGTAGCAATATCCAAAATGTATCAGGGAAAGTTTCGACCTGATTGAATCACTGAGTTAGAAAAAGAGGAATGGTGGCAATGGAAATCCAGAAGTCCTGGAGATGGTACTTCTGGAATATCCAAGCAAGGATAGGAAGATACAAATCAAGAAATAGGGCCCTCTCTGCCTTTGACCTGTTCATTTCAGTTTCGGATGAAGCACCAATAATACAGATGAAGAACCTGAACAACACTCTGCAGAAGAATGTTTCAGACAGTATGGGAAAAAAACTAATGATACAATTGGCTACATGTTTGAGGGAATTAAATGATAGAGACCGGAAGAAAAACCTTACGGGTTAGCAACAAATTAAAATATAAAATTATTACTGAATATTGAAACCTCCGGTCAGATATCTCTAATGGGACGTTAGCTGATGGGTGATCTGTGGTCTCCAGGAGGGACGTATTACGCGGTGGAGTTATTAAGGGTCTCGGCAGACAGCAGCGACTGACGAGGAACCCCCGTATTTTAAATGACAATAGTCTAAGAATATTGACAGCTTGTTGCCGCGAGGGGAATTGTAACCAATGCAGCAAACAATATAGCATTGGAGAGTATAACGGTTATTACAGATGAAATGTCCTGTAAGTTGTTAGGGACTGTTATGTATAAATTCAATTGGGTTGTAACCACAAAAAGTTGACTGTACTAAGTGTGTGAGTGGTGTTTAACAAAAAAAACAAATAATGGCAAGTATACACTCCATGCTGTAAGGAAAATGATAACAGACAACAGGGGTTTGAAGAAAACTGAGCTATTGTCTCAAGTAAGCCAGGGCTGGCAGGCTACATGATTCAGTACAATGTTCGACGTCAGAGTCAGGAAGTCAGGAATAGAAACAGGATTGGTTGAAGCTCCTGCAATTAATACAGCAAGATAATCAGTGCATGATATCATAATTTACCATTCCTATGGGAAACGGAAAGCACTTCCTACAAAAAAAAACCCCAGTGAGGGCTAAGGACCTTTTGGCCACTGATGGACTGAGTTGTGTGCTGACTCTAAGGGACATGAGGAAGCTTTTTATGGTGCTACTACCCCAAGGTAGTCAGATGCCTTGGAGGTAGTGGAACAACCAGGAATGACTATTGTGTTACCTTCCTGAGCGGCGCCAGCTATGGTTCACAGTGATTGGACTTGAGGAAAGCACATCACAAAGAGTCTATCGACACTGGTCCGCAAGATGGATGCATTTACCATTGATTTTCCTGCACAGTTTACAAATTATGACATGTACATACGAATGACAAGGCTGAGGGATAGTTGCTAGTCAGTACAACTATAAGAAGGATATAAATCCTAAGGGCAACACGGTAGCATTGAGGATGGCTATCTATCTAGTCATATTCAGCTCAGAGTTATCTCTCATAGCTTGGTCATGGGGTTTTACCTGATGCATGGATTGATAATACTTGTTATTATAATTGTATACTGTATAATATTTGGATGCCTTAATATGTGTTGTACACTGGCTATGGCTCAGATGCTGCCGATAGGCTTGGCCCATCATTATTCACCAAAGATGACATCTCGTTATTGGTGACCATCACACCAGACGGAAGAGGACGGAAAGCCAAAGGATGTAAAAATGTGATGAGGTATTTATGTACGGAATACCGGCTCAGTTAATTTCTGATAATGGGCCTCATTTTATTGGACAGATTAACAAGGAGTTCTGCTCCCAGTTGTGCATACGCCAGCAGTTACACTGTGCGTATGGACCGCAGGCGGCCGGGTTGGTTGAGAGACACAATCGGACCCTCAAAACTAAATTGGCTAAATTAAGAACAGACACGGGACTGACATGGCTTAAGTTGCTCCCCGTTGCCCTCTTTCAGCTGTGGGTCACACCTGCAGGATCGGCCTGGCTCTCTCCTGCCGAGCTCTTTTACGGCAGGCCCATTAGAACACCTTGCAACCTGCCTGTTCCCAGATTGGTCCAGTTTCACCATCTGACTAAAGAAAGGACTAACTATGTTCTAGCCATCACTAACATCCTCAAGGAGCTCCATGGCCAGGTCCGCGCAGCTCACCCATCACCGTCCCTATCACATAGCTTGCTCTCAGTGCAGCCTGGTAGTTATGTCATGGTCAAAAATTGGACTCGGAAAGGGTCAGAGCCACGATGGGAGGGGCCCTTCCAAGTTCTCCTTACCACCCCCACTGCAGTTAAAGTGGAGAGGCAGGGTGCTTGCGTCCATGTCCACCACTGCATAATGGTCGGTCACTAACCTGCCTCCTTTCCCCAACACTGTTTTACAGGTGTGGAGCATGATGGATTGTGCTGTCTTTGGCTTTGCCTCACTTGGAACACCGTCAGTACCTGTAATCCTGACCAAACTACAAGGACATTTCACTTTTGCAGAGGTGACGTTCTCTGATGCCCCCATGTACGAGATCACAGTATCGACTCATGGAAGGTTATCAAGTTAAAGGACAATGAAGAGCTCATGAAACACTTATATCAGTCCCGGCGTTGGGACGGGAACATTGCATGGACATTGCCTTGTTTTGGAGTAAATGTACATTTGCTTTTGGATGTGATAAGACTGGTGCCATAAAGGTAAAATCAGACCGTGCAGAGGGGGTAGGAAAAGGTTGTAGAGGAGAGAGGAGGAATAGCAAGAGGACAGAATGAGTAAGAAGGGAGGCACGACCAGAACGCAGGTTATCAGGAGGTATACTTACTTCACTTAGGACCCAGAACGAAGGGAACCTGGGCAGCATGAATCTCTTCTACCAAATCTACAACCACATGTATGGCCAGGAGCCGGTTGTCTGCTACCCAAACCCTGCATTGGTGTCTAGGTTATTTTCCGTCTCACCACTTTGGGGAACTCCCCGAAACGGTGGCTAATTGTCAGCGTTCCGAGCCACCACCCGAGCAAGTCACTCTTCCTTACGATCCGGCTTCCGCACCACCGGCTATTTGCTTTCCCCTTCCTCGGGATAATTCCCACTCACAGTATGATAGTCTGCAATGGTGGAGGGCGTATGTACCTAGCCCCTTCACTCCCAATAGAGACTCCCGGTCGTGCGAGAATTGTTTCAGCAGTGAGGGGTACGGCTGTTTGCTGGTAGAGATGAAAATGAATATAACATGTCTGTCCTCCACTTGTACTGATCCAAAGTGTTGCATAACCCTGACATCAGGTCAATGCGTCTGTTACAATGCCACTTGTGTCCCGCTGACGCCAGGCCTCCAGCTCCTTTGTGGCTGGGCGAATGTCTCTCATATCACTGTTGGAACTAGGGCTTTCCGCATTGCTAGGAGGCCTGAATGGGCGTTCCGAAGCTGGATGAACTGGGCTACTGGGGAATCCCTACTTCACCAATATACTGATTGTGATGCTAGCCTGTACATGGAGTGAGGAACTATTTATAATGGCACAGAGACCAATGTTTTGTCACCCCCATTTCCCCACCAAATTGCTATCGGGACTCTAGTCCCTATTATGGTCCCTTGCCCCTCTGCGTGGATACTGCACCACCAGTTGGCACACTGGGCAGGTTCAGTTATTTGTGGCCTTACCATCCTGGGCAACGAAACCTTGGGGGCCCTCGGGGCAATAACCAAGGAATTATCTCAACTCAGGTTGTTTGCCATGCAGAACCGGTATGCTCTTACCTATCTCGCTTGCATCTTGGTGGGCCTGGCCATCCTTAAATGTGTGATGGGTAAAATGTAGGGTGCGCTGGAACGGATAGCCGCCCCTAGAGTCTTGACTGTTAGGATCCACGAGCGTGCAGCGGCTGATGGGGTGCTGCAATAGGATTTAGAAATGCAGCAATGAGTTTTCTTAGCTGAGGGGCCATAGCTACAGCTTGGACCGATGGGTTATCATGAAATGATAAAAGGAGGGAATGAGGAAGTGAGCAAACAAATATGATGGACAGTAGGACCCTGAGGGTAATGAGCTCACAGACAGAGAACAAAGGGATGAGCACAGCATGGCTAGGAAGGGGGAGGGGAGCTTTGCCTCGTGGAGAGAATAGTGAAAAGGATGCTGGGTAACAAGAGGCCAGAATTGGGAAAATGCGAAGTGAGCCAATCAGGATATATGACCAGGTCAGGAGGTGTGTAAAATGACCAATGGGAAGTTTGTATGCGAATCTTGATGTAATTTGAAGTATATCTCCAGTGTTCCTTTGTCCTGAGGTTCTCTTTATCCTGGGCTCTCAGAAGACAGTGTGTATGTCCTGAGGTCCTATGGATTGAGTCAGCCTTGCAAGTTAGTTATTATTAAATGATATGATACCTGCAAATCCATCTCAGATTTTATTGAGTCCAGACCGGCCACAAAGAATCAGGAATTAACATGCCAACATGGATGGAAGCTGCACATGTACACTTAAAATGCTGGATGACATTTATGTTATGGAAGTTAAATGTCCAATAAATGAAGGGTATGTGGTGAATGTTGGGAAAATGAATTAAAAGCAGAAAGTACTGAAAGTGCACACATGTGACTCTTTAAATGGTAGAGTCAGGTGAATATTTGGGATTGAACTCTTCATCGTGGACAGGCTGCAGTATAGTTTGAAAAGATGTTTGTCATACAAATTGGGTGAGTGTACCCTTTTAAATGTACTGATACTGTGCCAAAAGAGTTTGCATAGTCAGTCATCATGTCTCCTCTAATCAGGGCACATAAAAAATCTGGTATTTCCATAATCTAAAACTGTGCAGCTACCAGAATATAGCTGGAAGACAACCATGTGTGAAATTAATAAAATAAAGCAAAAGTACAGTATGTAATGATACTTCTAGTGTTATCATATCTGTTACTGCACATTTTATCTTCAAAGGAGGAATATGCAAGTAAGGTAAAAAAAACACGGAACATGAAAGGTCTTCAGAATTAAATAGTTTGCCTGGAAAGTTTCAATGTCCATATTTAATTAAGTTAGAAGGATGTTAATTTAAGTTACAGATTTTTACATAATTTTGCATAATTATAAGTTTTGTGTTTGGACATTTTTAATAGCTGCTTCAAAATATTACCAGATAAAATGTGAAATAGGACCACCAGCAAATGGACCCATGGAATGTAATTTTTCTCAATAAATTGCTCTGGAGACATTTACATTTTCTATTGACTCCTCTTTAATCATAACATAGAGGATTATCTTATTCCTAGCTGCATGTTCTAGAAATAAACCTTAACCCTCTCAGGCATTTCTCCTGTCATTGCGACTCCACTTAGATACTGCACTTGGATAACAGCTGTAGGAGGTCTTGAGCACAGTGGGTAGCATCCCTGCCTCTGAGCCAGAATCTTCAGGTTTGAGTCTCTTCATAGGACCTGATGTTCATAAGAACTAGGAGCAGGAGTAGGCCATCTTGTCTCTCAAGCCTACTTCGCCATTCAATAAGATCATGGCTGATTGTTTTTAGACTCAGCTCCAATTATCCGCCCACTCAGCATAATCCTTAATTCCTTTACTGTTCAAAAATCTATCTATCTTTGCCTTCAAAACATTCAAAGACTCAGCCTCAACTGCTTCACTGGGTAGCGAATTCCACAAATTCACAATCCTTTGGGTGAAGAAGTTCCTCCTCAACTCAGTCATAAATCTGCTTCCCCTTATTTTGAGGTTATGCCTCCTAGTTCTGGTTTCGCCCACCGGTGGAAACAGCCTCCCTGCTTCTATTGTACCTATTCCCTTCATAATTTTATGTTTCTATAAGATCCCCACTCATTCTTCTGAATTCCAATGAGTATATTAGTCCCAGTCTACTCAGTGCCTCCTCATAAGTCAATCCTCTCAACTCCGCGATCAACCGAATGAATCTCCTCTGCACCCTCTCCAGTGCCAGTTCATCCTTTCTCAAGTAAGGGGACCAAACCTGTACACAGTACTCCAGGCGTGGCCTTAAACGCACCCTATACAGCTGCAACATAACCTCCCATTTTTAAAACTCCATCCCTCTATCAATGAAGGACAACATTCCATTTGCCTTCTTAATTACCTGCTGCACCTGCAAACCAACGTTTTGCAATTCATGGACAAGGACACCCAGGTCCCTCTGCACAGCAGCATGTTGTAATTTTGCACCATTTAAATAATAGTTAATTTTGCTGTTTTTTTCTACCAAAACAGATGACCTCACATTTACCAACATTGTACTCCATCTGCCAGACCCTTGCCCACTCACTTAAATCATCTTTATCCCTCTGCAGACTTTCAGTGTCTGCTGCACACTTTGCTCTACCACTCATCTTAGTGTCATCTGTGAACTTTGACACATTATAATTGGTCCCCAACTCGAATGCCTTATGGAAATCCAGATACACCACATCCACTGTTCCCGATTGTCCACCACGTCCGTAATGTCCTCAAAGAATGCCAGTAAGTTAGTTAAACAGGACCTGCCTTTTATGAACCCATACTGCATTTCCCCCACTACAGATGTTAGGCTAACTGGCCTATAGTTACGCTTCTTTTGCCTACCTCTTTTTTTAAACCGTGGTGTCACATTTCCAGTTTTCATATCTGCCGGAACCACACCAGAATCCAGCAAATTTTGATAAATTACCACGAGCGCATTTGCTGTTTCCCTGCCATCTCTTTTAGACCCTGGGATGCATTCCATCAGGGCCAGGAGACTTGTCTACCTTTAGCCTCATTAGCTTGCCCAGCACTACCTCCTTAGTGATAATGATCATTTCCGGGTCCTCACCTGCCATAGCTTCCTTGCCATCAATTATTAGCATGTTAGTGTCTTCCACTGTGAAGACTGACACAAAATACCTGTTAAATGCCTCGGCCATTTCCTCATTTCCCATAATTAAATCCCCCTTCTCATCTTCTAAACAACCAATGTTGACCTTAGCCACCCTTTCTCATTTAATATATTTGGAGAAACGTTTGCTATCTGTTTTTGTATTCTGAGCTAGTTTACTCTCATAATCTACCTTACTTTTCCTTACAGCTTTTTCAAGGTTTTCTGTTGACTTTTAAAGATTTCCCAAGCCTCTAGTTTCACACTTTGTGTACATTTCCTTTCATCTTGATACCCTCCTTTATTTCTTTAGATATCCATGGCGGATTATCCTTTTTCCTACAGTCCTTCCTATTCACTGGTATATATTTTTGCTCAGCACTGTGAAAAATCTCTTTCAAAGTCCTCTACTGTTCCTCAACTGTCCCACCATAAAGTCTTTGCTCCCAGTCTCTCTTAGCTAACTCCTCCCTCATCCCATTGTCATCTCCTTTGTTTAAACACAGGACACTGGTATTGGATTTTCCCTTCTCACCCTCTACCTGTATTTTAAATTCAACCATACTGTGATCGCTCCTTCGGAGAGGATCCCTGACTACGAGATCATTAATTATTCCTATCTCATTACACAGGACAAGATCTAGGATAGCTTGTTCCCTCGTAGGTTCCATTAAATACTGTTCGAGGAAACTATCGCGGATACATTCTATGAACTCCTTCTCAAGGCTGCCTTGACCGAACAGGTTTGACCAATCAACAGGTGGTTAAAATCCCCCATTATAATTGCCGAACATGCATTGTTACATGCATCAGTTATTTCTTTGTTTATTGCCCGCCTGACCGTGATGTTGTTATTTGGTGGCCTTTAGACAACACCTATCAGTGACCTTTTCTCCTTACTATTTCTAATTTCCACCCAAATGGATTCAACCTTTTTGTCCATAGAACCTGTATCACCTCTCACTGCCATCTGATCTCATCCTTAAATATCAGAGCTACACCACCTCCCTTACCTTTAACTCCCAGTTATGACCACCCTGCAACCATGTCTCTGTAATGGTCACTAAATCACACTCATTCATGATGATTTGTGCCGTCAACTCATTTACCTTCTTTTGAATGCTACGGGCATTCAGGTAAAGTGCCCTTATGCTAGTTTTTATACCTTTTTGTGAACCTTAACATCTTCATTAATAACATCTCCTGAGTTTATCTTCCCTTTAACATTATTCATAATTTTCCACATTGTTGAACCCACCTTTCCAAGTGCTAACCTGCTGCTTTGCTCCCTGGTAATCATTACACTTCCCGTAGTTTTACCCTTCCCATAGTGCCCCCCGCCCCCACTTGCTAGTTTAAAGTTCTTGTGAGCTCCCTATTTATCCTTTCCACCAGAACATTGGTCCCAGATCTGTTCAGGTGAAGACTGTCCAAACGGTACAAATCCCTCCTGTTCCAATATTGATGCCAATGCTCCATGAAATGGAATCCCTCTTTCCCGCACCACTCCTTTAGCCATGTGTTTACTCCCCTAATTTTTGTATGCCAATGCCAATTTGCACATGGCTTGGGTAGTAATCCAGAGATTATAACCCTGGAGGACCTGTTCTTTAATTTATTTTCTAGTGCCTGATAATCCCCCAACAGCTCCTCTTTCCTAGTCTTGCCTATGTTATTTGTCCCACCGTGGACCACAACTGGATTTGGCCCCTCCCACTCCAACATCCTTTCCAACTGGTCAGGGATGTCCCTCAGCCTAGGACCGGGCAGGTAACATACCATGTGGGACTCTTGATCCTGCTTACAAAGGATGCAATGAATCCACCTAATTATAGAATCACCTACATCTACCACTTGTCTTTTGAAATGAAAAAAATGAAAATCGCTTATTGTCACAAGTAGGCTTCAAATGAAGTTACTGTGAAAAGCCCCTAGTCGCCACATTCCGGCCCCTGTTTGGGGAGGCTGTTACAGGAATTGAATGGTGCTGCTGGCCTGCCTTTGTCTGCTTTAAAAGCCAGCGATTTAGCCCAGTGTGCTAAACCAGCCCCCTGCTTGAATGGCCTCCTGTACCACAGTGCAGTAGTCGGCTATCATCCTCCCTACTGCCCTTTTCCTCATCCACACAGGGAGCAAGTACATCATACTTGTTGGACAAGGTCAAGAGCTAAGGCTCCTCTATTTCTGAATGCAGGATCTGTCTACCTGCCTCAGAGTCATACCCTGCTGTCCCTGACAATTTGCAGAATGTGAGGTACTTAATCTACGTAACTGCCTCCTGAAACAAAGTGACCAGGTAATCTCACCCATAGATGTGCTGTAATGTCTGAATCTCGGACTCCAGCTCTTCCATTCTGAGCCGCAATTGCACAACAACCAACATTTGCTACAGATGTGGTCACTGCAGCTCGCAATGGAATCTGCCAGCTCCCACATCATGCAGCTACAGTTCAAGGAAAGCGTGTTGAGTGTGTCAACCTGCAAATTCTACCAACATGCCAATGGTAAGAGTGGGAGAGTCTCCTGATCAGCCACTCTTGATGTTGAGTGGCGCCCCTCACATTTAAGCTCCTGGTTCAACATTTTTCAGGAATTATTATCTATGGAAACAGATGAAAGCCTTCCTGAGTGCACCACTAGGTGTATTAAGCATACTGGAGTGGAAAAGTAGCTGTGCAGCTACAATATCACCCAACAAAAAAATGGATAAGTGCACAGCAACAGATAATAGAACTGACCACTCGCTTGTAATTAATTTCTCTTAGACATCGATGGACCATAACGTTCTCTGCAGTCTGCCACTTAAGTCACTGATCCACTATATAGGCATGGCGTGACAACCCAGAAATGCGGGCGTACAGGCATGTGCGCTGGAAGCACGCAGCATTCAAACTCCCAACCATTTTCTTTCCCCTGCTTGAAGCCATACGCTACACTGGAGCTGGTGAATGAAAAGTGGAGGGAGAGCACTAAATTGGACCACTTTCCCTAATGTTGGGGGGAGTTGTGCACCTTTTTATTTGCACTTTTATTTTTCAGTCTGGGATAATCGAGCATAGGCAGAAGATATAGGGAGACATTTTTTTGGTCAGTTGATGTTTTATATTACCGATATTTAGCATTTATAAATATGTTAAAATACAAATAAAGTGGACTTCCGGTGGCGGCGATGTCCGAGTGAGCCGCACATTCGGTGGGCTCTCACTCCGGCGGGACTGAACAGCTGTTTCCCCGCGATAGCGGGACCACGGAGGCGGCAGAAAGGCTGCCGGGAACAGAAGAGGAGAGCGGGCTGCAGAAAATGAAAGTGTGGGAGGCCAGCAGGTGAGGAAGAAAGAGAGAGAGACGGAGGCAAGGAGGAAGCTGACCTGCAGGGTAAGATGGCGGACCCACGGACCTTCCTTCCTCCAGGACAAAGGGAAAAAAAAGTTTGGAGTTGCTGAGGAGGGACAGCTTGGACCCACTTTAGATGCCCAGGAGGGGGTAAAAATTTAAGGTGCTGGGCAAAGGAAAGCGGCAGCGAAGGCGCTGAGGAGCGGGCTGCGGCATATGGAACAGCGGGATTCCAGAAGGCAGAAGAAGAAGGAGAAAAAGGGACAGAGACAAGGACCTGAAGAAAATTACCTGGGACCTAAGATGGCGGACACACGGACCCCGGACTCAGCAATCCAGTTGGCGCTGGATAACATGCTCCAGGTAATGAAGTCCAGTTTTGAAGCGCTGAAGCGGGACAGCTTGGACCCAATCCAGAAAGCGGTGGATCAGCTGAACCAGAGGATGGACGCCCAGGATGTGAAAGTTAAGGAGCTGGGAGAGGCGGTGGAGGAGCAGGCGGATGCGCAAACGGTTGCAGCGGTAGAAGTGGACGGCCTGAAAGAGCGGCAGAGAAGACTGCTGGACAGAGTGGAGGAGCTGGAGAATAGAATCCGCAGGAACAATCTGAGGATGGTCGGCCTCCCGGAGGGGGCGGAGGGAGCTGATGCTGCAGCGTTTGTAGCAGACCTGCTGAAGCAGCTGATGGGAGCCAAAGCCTTTCCACGACCGTTGGAGCTGGAGGGGGCACACAGAGTGCAGGCAAGGCAGGGGCGGCCGGGCGGACCCCCCCGCCCGATGGTGATTAGGTTCCACAGGTTCGTGGACAAGGAGCGGGTGCTGCAGTGGGCAAAGAGCGCCAGGAGCAGCACGTGGAACAACAGTGTTCTCCGCATTTATCAGGATCTAAGCCAGGAGGTGGCTCGGCGGCGAGCAGCCTTTAAGAATGTCAAGGAGGTGCTGTTCAAGAAGCACGTGAAGTTTGGTCTGCTGTTCCCAGCCCGGTTATGGGTCACGCACCAGGGTCAACACCACTACTTCTCCGAGCCCGAAGAAGCGATGGATTTTGTGAGGGACCTGGGGCTGGTCCCGAAAGGAGGCCCCAAGGACGCGAGTTAGGGCCCGAGGATTTCTGTGGGAAGGAACGCCGAATGTGCCTGGACCGCTGCTCAACGGTTTGCTGGGCCAAAGGGGCCAAGCGGAACATTTGAGACTCTTTCCTTTGTTCATGGACATTTATGTGCTTTTTCTCTTTTTTCTGTGGTTTTTTTTTTTCCCTTTTTATGGGGGGTTTTTTTAATTTTTTTTTTCTATTTTTATTTTTTCCTGTTTGGGCTTTTTGTGCAGCTCCTGGAAGACACTGGAACTGGCTTGCCCCAGTGGGTGGGGAGGAGGGCGGGGAAACAAGGGGAATGGGACAGGAAGGCGCCGGAGTGTTGAGTCACCGGGCTAGCAGATTGGCTAGTCAAGGAAGTCAGATGGGGGGGGAAGTAACAGCCAGTAGATGGCGGGGGTGGGGGTATCGGGGGATGGGGTTAGGGGAGGGGGGGGTTGTTCTGCTGACGGGAGAGGGACTTGAAATAGGCACTGGAAAGGAGGTCGAGGGTGGAGGCAGCCGAAGGGCGGGCCAGGAATGGCGCGACGCACGGGTCAGGGGCCGGCCCGAGAAAGGCTATGGCTGACCGGCGGGGTGGGGGGGGTGGGATGTGCCCCCCGACCAGGCTGATCACCTGGAACGTCAAGGGACTGAATGGGCCGGTTAAGAGGGCGCGGGTGTTCGCGCACTTGCGGGCCCTGAGGGCGGACGTAATTATGTTGCAGGAGACACATCTGAAAGTGTCAGACCAGACCAGGCTAAGGAAGGGCTGGATTAGCCAGGTCTTCCACTCGGACTTGGACTCGAAGTCCAGAGGGGTGGCAATCATGATCAACAAGCGCGTGCAATTTGAGGCAGAGGGCATATCTGCAGACAGGGGGGGCAGATACCTGATGGTACGGGGCAGACTGGAGGGGAGAAGGGTGGTGCTGGTGAATATATATGCCCCGAACTGGGATGATGTGGACTTTATTAAAAGAGTGCTGGGGAAGATCCCGGACTTGGATTCTCGCAAGCTAATAATGGGAGGGGACTTTAACACGGTCCTTGACCCGACTTTGGATCGGTCGGGTCCCAGAACGGGTAGACTCTCAGCAATGGCAAGGGAGCTGAAAGGGTTTATGGGGCAAATGGGGGCAGTGGACCCCTGGAGAGAGGGACAGCCAACAGGAAGGGGCTACTCGTTTTACTCGCACGTCCATAAAGTATATTCCAGGATAGATTTCTTTGTAATAAGCAGGGACTGTATGGGGGAGGTAAAGAACACGGAATACTCAGCAATTACCATTTCAGACCATGCCCCGCATTGGGTGGACCTGCAGTTCGGGGGAGCGAGTTATCAACGCCCGCAATGGAGGCTAGATGTGGGACTGCTGTCGGAGGAGGGGATCTGCGAGAGGCTTCGGAAATGTATAAAAAATTACCTGCAGGTGAATGACACTGGGGAGGTCTCAGCGGCGACCGTGTGGGAGGCGCTAAAGGCAGTAGTTCGGGGGGAGCTGATTTCAATTGGGGCCCACAAAGCCAAGGCAGACCGGGCAGAGATGGATAGATTGGTCAGGGAAATGGGCCGGATAGATGAAGAGCACGCGGAGTCCCCGGGGGAGGTTTTACTCAGGGAAAGGCGGAGGCTACAGGCGGAACTGGGGGCACTATCCACGAGCAGGGCCGTGGAACAGCTTAGGAAGGCGAGGGGAGTGGTGTACGAGTATGGGGAAAAGGCTAGCAGGCTGTTAGCGCAGCAACTCAGGAGGAGGGAGGCGGCCAGGGAAATAGGTAGAGTGAGGGACGAGGGGGGGCGCAAAGTGGAGGATCCGGCAGAATTGAATAGGGTATTCCGGGACTTCTATCGTAAGCTGTATACTTCGGAGCCGCCGGAAGAACCGGAGGGGATGAAAAGGTTTCTGGACGGGTTAACATTCCCAACAGTTGGGGGGGGGCAAGTGGAAGAGCTGGGCGCCCCGATTAGAGTAGAGGAGGTATTGGGGGGCCTAAAGGCCATGCAATCGGGGAAGTCCCCGGGGCCGGATGGATACCCAGTAGAGTTTTATAGGAAGTTCTCTGAGCTGGTGGGCCCGGTCTTGGCGAGGGTTTTCAATGAGGCAAGGGACAGAGGGACCCTGCCGCCGACAATGTCACAAGCCACCATATCTCTGATATTGAAGCGGGGTAAAGACCCGGAGGTGTGCGGGTCCTACAGGCCAATCTCCCTGATTAATGTAGACGCCAAGCTCCTGGCAAAGGTACTGGCGGGGAGAATGGAGGACTGTGTACCGGAGGTGATTGGGGAGGATCAAACTGGGTTCGTTAAAGGTCGGCAGCTGGCGGCCAATCTGAGGAGATTGCTCAACGTGATAATGATGCCCCCGGCGGGTAGAGATGTGGAGGTAGTGGTGGCAATGGACGCCGAGAAGGCCTTTGACCGGGTAGAGTGGGACTATCTATGGGAGGTGCTCGGACGGTTTGGGTTCGGGGAGGGATTGGTGGATTGGATCAAATTATTATATCAGGCCCCGAGGGCCAGCGTCAGGACTAACAGAGAAGTGTCGGAGTACTTTAGGTTGTACCGAGGGACCAGGCAGGGCTGCCCGCTCTCCCCGCTGCTGTTTGCGCTGGCCATAGAGCCGCTGGCGATGGCGCTGAGAGCCGCAGAGGGTTGGAAGGGGATGGTGAGGGGCGGGGTTGAACACAGGGTTTCTCTTTATGCAGACGACCTGCTCCTGTACGTGTCGGACCCAGTGGCCGGGATGGGAACTATACTGGGAATGCTGAGGGAGTTCGGCCAGTTCTCAGGATACAAATTAAATACGGTCAAGAGTGAAATGTTTGTGGTCCAGGCAAGGGGCCAGGAGAATAGATTGAGAGGGCTACCGTTTAGGCTGGTTGAGGAAAATTTCCGGTATTTGGGAATCCAGGTGGCACGAGACTGGGGCAGGCTGCATAAGTTAAATTTGGCCAGGGTGGTGGAGCAAATGAAGGGAGAGTTTCGGAGATGGGATGCACTCCCGCTGTCGCTGGCAGGGAGGGTGCAGACTGTAAAGATGACAATCCTCCCTCGATTTTTGTTTATTTTTCAGTGCCTCCCGATCTTTATCCCACAGTCCTTCTTCAAAAGAGTTAACGGGCTGATTATGAGCTTTGTCTGGGCGGGAAAGTCTCCGCGGGTAAAGAAGGCGATGTTGGAGAGGAACCGCAGCGAGGGAGGGCTGGCTTTGCCGAGTCTGGTCAATTATTACTGGGCGGCCAACATCGCTATGATAAGGAAGTGGATGGTGGGTACGGGGTCTATTTGGGAGCGGGTGGAGGCGGCTTCGTGCAGGGGCTCCAGTTTGGAAGCCCTGGTCACGGCTCCTCTACCGCTGCCGCCGGCCAAGTACACCACCAGCCCGGTAGTGGTGGCGACCCTGCGGATATGGGGCCAGTGGAGGAGGCATGTGGGGGAGATGGGGGCGTCTGTCTGGGCGCCAATCTGCGACAACCATCGGTTTGCCCCCGGCAGTATGGATGGGGGGTTCCGAGTATGGCGGCGAGCAGGGGCGGGAAGGGTGGGTGATATGTTCCTGGAAGGGAGCTTCGCGAGTTTGAGGAGCTTGGAGGAGAAATTTGGGGTGGGAAGGGGAAATGATTTTAGATACCTACAGTTGCGGGACTTTGTTCGTAGACAGGTCCCATCTTTCCCGCGCCTCCCGCCAATGGGGATCCTAGACAGAATAGTCTCTGGGAGGGATGAAGGGGAGGGTAGAGTCTCGGGTATTTATAAGGTGCTCATGAGGGAGGAAGGGTCCCAGACAGAGGAACTGAAACTTAAATGGGAGGAGGAGCTAGGCGGGGAAATGGAGGATGGGCTGTGGGCAGAGGCCCTGAGTAGGGTAAACTCGACCGCGACATGTGCTAGGCTCGGGCTGATCCAATTTAAGGTCGTTCACCGGGCCCATATGACGGTGGCTCGGATGAGCAAATTTTTCGGGATAGAGGACAAATGCGCTAGGTGTGCGGGAGGACCAGCGAACCATGTTCACATGTTTTGGGCATGCCCTGAGCTGAGGGGGTACTGGGAGGGATTTGCGGGGGTCATGTCCCAGGTGCTAAAAACAAGGGTGGTGATGAGCCCAGGGGTGGCAATTTTTGGGGTTTCGGAAGACCCGGGCGTCCAGGGGGAGAAAGAGGCCGATGTGCTGGCCTTTGCTTCCCTGATAGCCCGGCGACGAATACTATTGGCGTGGAGGGACTCAAAGCCCCCGAAGACGGAGTGGTGGCTAGCGGACATGTCGAGTTTCCTGGGGATGGAAAAAATCAAGTTCGCCTTGAGGGGTTCTGTGCAGGGGTTCACCCGGAGGTGGCAACCATTTATTGACTTCTTTGCGGGAGAGTGAGCGTCAGCAGGGGGGGGGGGGGGGGGGGGTTAGAGTAGAGTAGGAGGGAAAATATGGCGGGTAGTACCGATGGGAGGGGAGCGGGCTTGTGCAATATGTTACGGTGGAAGTATTGAAAGAACGTGGATGTTTGCACATTTTTGCCTTTTTTGCTTCCTTTCTGATGATGTCTGTAACTGTTTATAAAGCCAAAAACTACCTCAATAAAATTGTTTATTAAAAAAAAAAAATGCAAATAAAGTGAAAGGAAGATATATTTTTATTTATTTTAAACTCTGGCTTGTCATGAGGCTGTTAATTCCATTAAAAGGATACTTTACTGTACAAAGTTGGTTTGAGTCACAGAAAGTGAAAGGGTTTTTTTTATCTTTGGGTTGGCATGAGAAAGGAACTATAATGAATAGAATGCGGTGATCACTCACTGACAAGTATGATTGTCCACCTAAGATACTCCGTTTTACTGGTCATGGGGTAAGTGGATCCTTGCGTGGTTGATGAGCCTGATCCGAGAGCCAGATCTTCAATCACTGCAAAAGGAGGAATCAGTCCTTGGACACAAAGTCATTGGTATTTCTTTCTCAGGTTCCTTTTCTGGGTCCCCTCCTGCCGTCGGTTGTTTTCGAAGAATTGTGATCCTTCAATCAAGAGGTTTCTCCAAGTAGGTCATTTCTGAGCAAAGATCTCCCAGGCATCGACCTCTATGTTCCACTTCTTCAGGCAAGCCTACAAGGTTTCTTTTAAAGAGCTTCCTTTATCCTCTTGTTCAGGATCCTTCCTTGAGCTCGATGAAGAATATTTGCTTTGGCAGCCGGGACTCTGACATCCTAAGCATGTGGGCGGCCCAACAGTGTTGGTTTCAGATGATCATAGCCTCGATACTGGTAGTACTGGCTCCTTAAAGGACATTAATGCTAGCGCACCTACCCTCCCAGCTGATTCAGAGCTAAAGTATATTTGCATTTTGCAATGTATTTTAAGCTGTGTTGTTTCCGAGTCTCCCAGGCGTAATGTTCATCCTTACAAGTTTCAGTGGTTCCTTCTGAACACAACATTTAATTATGAGATAATTATAAATTAATAAGATAATTGAAGTAAACAAGACAGAAACAGGTAACTGATTGGCACACTAGTTTGCACTGCTGCTTCACAACACCAGGACCTTAGGCGATTGTGTGGTGTTTGCGTATTCTCCCCGTGTCTGCATGGGTTTCCTAGAACCATCGAATAGAGCCATAGAATTCCTATAGTGCAGAAAGAAGCCATTCAGGGCATTGATCTTCACTGACCTTCTGAAAGAGGGTCTCCTGAAGCCGACTCCTCGGAACGTAACCTCTAAAACACTGGATACCAAAGGGCAACTTAGCATGGCCAATCCACCTACTCTGCATATCCTTGGACTGGCAGGAAACCCAAGCAGATACTCGAAACGTACAACCTCCACACAGTCACCCCAAGGTCGGTCCCTGCACTATGAGGCAGCAGTGCTAACCACTGTGCAACTGCCATTTTTCCAGGCCACGTTCTTCTCACAGACAATTGATATTGGGTGATTCCAACACACCAAAGAGAAGACGAAACTGAAACTTGACATGCTGAAAAGCAATTTCATAATTTTCAAGCTACAAATGAGAAGACCAGCCAAACAAATCCCATCTGGGTAAAGAACACAGGCTTGAGATCCTCCAGCCCAGCCTAAGCTCCCCTAACCCTCAACTCCCCTGAATGACCTCCCTCGGCCCCCTGGAGGCATGTGTGGTAAGTTTACCCACTCACTTACCACCGCCCCGGGAGTGCAAGGCACCAGATCCCTGGTTGTCAGCACTTGCACCAATTCATCCGGGCTAGGGTGGGGAGGAACGGGGGGGGGGGGGGGGGGGGGGGTGGGAGGGGAGGGGGGCTTGATGGAGCATCCAAAGAGGCCAGTGAATTGGGCTTCCTGCCGATGAACGTAAATGGAAAGGTGCAGAGGAGGTTTCCCAGGATGTTGCCTGCGTTGGAGAGTTTTAGTTATGATGCGAGATTGGTTAGACTTGGATTGTTTTCCTTGGAGCAGAAGAGACTGAGGGGGGACATGATTGAGATGTATAAAATTATGAGGAAGAAACTTTTCCCCTTGGTAGAGGGATCAATCGCCAGGGCCATAGATTTATTTAAGGGGCAGGAGGTTTAGAGGGACTGTGAGGAAAACATCTTTAGCCAGAGGGTGGTGGGAGTCTGGAACTCACTGCCTGAAAGGATGGGGGATGTAGAGACCCTCATAACATTTAAGACACATTTAGATGTACACTTGTGATGCCAAGGCAAAAAAGGCTATGGGCCAAGTGTTAGAACTGGGATTAGAATAGTGAGGTTTTGTTTTAGACCGATGAAGATGTGATGGGCCGAAGAGTCTTTCCTGTGCTCCAGACCTCTTTGACTCTTTGACAATACAGTGCAGAAGGAGGCCATTCGGCCCACTGAGTCTGCACCGACTCTCAGAAAGAGTGCCCTAACCATGTCCACTCCCCACCCACCCTGCCCTATCCCCGTAACCTAACCTGCACGTCCCTGGACGCTAAGGGGAAATTTAGCATGGCCAATCCACCTAACCAGCACATCTTTGTACTGTGGGAGGAAACCGGAGCATGTGGAGGAAACCCACATAGACACTGGGAGAACGTACAAACTCCACACAGACAGTCACCCAAGGATGGAATTGAACCTGGGTCCCTGAGGCTGTGAGGCAGTAGTGATAACCCCTGTGCCACCGTGCACTGGTCATGACTGCAGAGGATAGGTGGAAGAGCTGGTTAAAGGAAGCAGGGGTGTGGGGAGGGAGGGGGGTAGAGAAATCTAGTTTCAGTTGGGTGGAGCAGTAGTGGGGGGGCAGGTAGATGCTTGTTGGAATGGAAGTAGGAAAGGATAGTCACTCAAGGATAAAGAGAACTGGATTCGAGAGGACAAATGCCAGGTTCAAATGAGGGTAGTGGGAAGTGCAATATGAGCACAGATATGAAATGGGGCATTAGGAGGAATTGCCTGGACCAAGTGGAGAAGGAAAGTCCCAGAATGGAATGACGGTGTTGAAGGAAAAGGAGAGGAGATCTTCCTACCTAATAAACGTGGGAAGCATTCTCAGGAAAAAAGGAGCAGAAAGGGGAAAGGGGAACTGTGAAATTAGGACTCCAGCCCTTAGCATCACTAAAGATTTTCCTTGTCCTTTTTGAAAGAGGAGCATAAGGCCTTCAACATCCATCTCTACATAACACATTACCATCTCATTTGATGGATGGCTCCTCTGTCAGGGAAGCATTCCCATGGCATGTTACAGCAATACTGACTGTCACTTATTTGCTCAAATTCATAAGTGATTTGTCCTTACAACCTTGTGAGGACTCAGAAGTGAAATTCCTACTGGGTTTTAATGCACCTAAAGGGACCATACCTCACAGCCTGATAGTTTTGAGAAGTAGCTCTGGGTGTGTTTAAATACAGTTATACAAATATCATTTTGTTTTGATTACAAAAACATTTTCTCACAAGCGTGATTTTTCACACATCACAGTTCTCCACATAAAATCTGTTAAAAGGACAGTGACATTCATATCACATAGGCAGTGCACTTAAATAAACACCATTAATTAAGTAATTCTCTCGTGCTATTCTGGTATCATCAAGGGAGAGCATCACATGCTCATGTTGATGAGTTACATATGAATGCAGAACAAGGCTGGATAAGGATTGCCTGTATCGTGCACAAGAGCCTCCGTATGTCAGGCCTGGAAGTAAAGTCATTAATCAATTTCTGCCTTGGTTCTCAGATTGGAAATGTTCATTTTGCCTCAGGAAATATGGGGACAGAAATTTAAACCCTAAGGTGGGAAAGGGGTGGGAGATTTAAATTGTTAAAAATGGGATAACTGACCCAACCCACCACAAATCTACCTAATTAATATGATATTGAGGCTGAGTACCTCAGATTTTAGCAGTCACTTTGATTTAACGGTTGTGGGTTCAAGAAACCTGGCAGCTTAAAGTACATTGGAGCTGCTAAATCCAAGTTAACCACAGAACCAAATAATACCTACAGTGCAGAAGGAGGCCATTCGGCCCATTGGGTCTTTACCGACCCTCTGAAAGAGCACTCTACCTTGGCCCACTCTCCCACCCTATTTCTGTAACCTCACGTAACCTACGGGTCAATTTTATCATGGCCAATCCACATAAACTGCACATCATTGGACTGTGGGAGGAAATCGGAGCACCCGGAGGAAACCCATTCATCCTTCACCCGATACCTGTGTCTATGTATTTACATTGTGTATTTATGTTTACCCTATGGATAAAGGAGAACTGATGAGTGTGGTAATATTTAGTTTCCAGAAGGTATTTGATGAGGTGCCACATCAAAGGTTATTACAAAAAAGTATGAGCACATGTTTCCTCCTTGAAGAACCTCTTAAAATATATCCCCTCATCAAGTTTTTGGCCACTCCCAGGAGATACTTCTTCGACTTTGCATTTATTTTTTATTAGGTGTCCATGAACTAAGATAAGGGGCTGGATTCTCCGGGCCCCTAGACCCGTGTTTCTCAGCGGCGCGCCGTTTGCTGGAAGCCCAATTCTCTACTCCTGCTTCTTGTCGATGGAATTTCCAATTGAAGCCACCCCAGGCCTCCGGGATACCCATGGAGAAGGAAAGTCCCATGGGTGGGGCTTTGCTGCCGGGGGAAAGAGAATCCCAACAGCTGGAGCATTCCGGCTAAGGTGTTTTTCTTTGTTAAAAGTGATAGTAAAATTCAAATTGTTGTTGTTTATCATTTTTGATGGGCAAAAATAGGTAGAATTCAAAATAAGTAATCTATAATAGACAGACAGCTAAATAATGAAAAATCGATCACCATAGATACTGGGAATCTGAAATCAAAACAGAGAATTCGAGAAATACTTTGCAGACCAGGCAGCATCTGAAGAGAGAGAAACAGAGTCAAAATTTCATGTCAGTTATTTTTCATTAATCTTTTTGCAGAACTCCAATGATACATCATTGACCTGAAATGTTAACCCTGGGCAGGATTTTGCGGTTCTTCCAACTGGCGGGAACTCCAGGTCCTGATGAACCCGTGGTGGGTTCCCTGGTAGCGGGAATGTGTAGTGATCCCTGTGTATGCATATAAATAAAGGGTTAATGTGTAGTCAGTATAGTTACAGGATCACGAGAGGGCAACAACAACAGGGGGTATAAATACAAGCTCAATCTGTTTTCCCGCTATCTTTGGATGTGTTGTGGCTAGAGAACAGAAGTGTATAGTTAGCTCACAGTACAAGTATAATATTCATAGTCAATCTAGTTCTATCTTGTTTAATTTAACAACTAGTAAAAGTATTGAAAAACAAACTCACAAGTTAATTGATTAGTTACTCAATAAATTATTTGTTATCACTGGATGACTTTGAGTATTCATCATCATCAAAGTTAAGAACATCTTGGCATAAAAAATGAGTCACACATATTACTTCAAGTAATATAACATGGTACCAGGAGTTGACATATAACACACCAGGATGAGCGAGCTACATGAAACACCATAGATATTGGCGGAACCAGAAGAGTCCGCCGGTGGCCAATGATGAGCCACCTTTGCTGCCGGAAACATTCCACCCTGTTTTCCTCCACAGGTTCTGTGCTAAGCTGCTAAGTATTCTGAGCAATTTCTGCTTTTATTTTAGCTAAATAATGACCCGGATATGTCTAGTGCATCACCCCAGACCCCATTGGTTAATCCTTTTCCCGTGTGCTTATGTCCAAAATTGATTTGAACTGCAGATTGCTGGAAACATGAGCAAATGCACCAGAGCATCTCAGTGGGTCACTGGCAGCACTCTATCCCCTCAAACAATGGGGTTAAGGGTTAAAAAAGGAACAAGGGAATGGCCAACAAGAAACTGGAGGAATTTGAATCAGTTCAGGTACAGGAAGAGAAACAGAAGAGAGGGGAATAAAGATAAAATAAGAAAGAGAAAAATAATGACAGGCTGGAAAATTAGGGAAAAAATTTAAATGTTTGATTTTCTAAAAACCTTAAGAATTTGCAATGAGACTGCATGGTTTCAATTGTTCACTTGATGTGCTGGAGTTGTTGGGTAACATTGCAGGCGTGTAAATCCAGCTATTATAAAGCTCCTTTCCCTGTTAAATAGCAGCCCCAACTTGAGTTCTAAGGAACTCAAAGGGAGGTTCATTTTGTTCATGAGGCTAATAATAATAATCTTTATTATTGTCACTGCAATGAAGTTACTGTGAAAATCCCCTCGTCGTCAGACTCTGGCGTCTGTTCGGGAACACAGAGGGAGAGTTCAGAATGTCCAATTCTCCAAACAAGCACGTCTTTCAGTACTTGTGGAAGGAAACCGGAGCACCCGGAGGAAACCATGCAGGCACTGGTAGAACGTGCAGACTCTCCACAGACAGTGACCCAAGCCGGGAATCGAATCCGGAACCCTGCCGCTGTGAAGCAACAGTGCTACCACGCTACCGTGCTACCATACCATCCTAGCACTGGAGCAAAGCAAATCGCCTAGGTTCACTGTTAACATCTAACACTCACCATCAGTTTCTGGATAATTTACTTATGATTATGACAAGTGTAGTTAAATTTGCTCTTACCTTTGGAACAAAATGTGGACCAATGTATCAATTAATTTGTGGTAGATGAGGCATTAAGGGTAATCTTTCAGGAGTCTGCTGCTGGATAGGGGCCAGGGTGGTCGCAGTTATGGATTAGAAAATCAGAAATAAAGCATACAGCCCCTTGTTTCCCTTTCTATGATTATTCACAGCAAATAAATGGATTGTATCTGCTGCGGTCAGGCAGAACTTTTGTCCTTTGTAATGTTTGACTAAGTTGGTGGATAAAAGCTGAATATAGATATAGAATTCAATCATTTGTGATCATCGTCAGATGTACTGGTGGGAGCTCCATTAATCTTCCCATATTTCACTGTCAGAATATAAAAATTGTTATAACAGTTCATCACATGTGTAAAATGTTCTTAACATTCAACATTATTTCATATCAGAATAAGAATGTAAAAGGCTTGAGGTTAAAATGTACAGGCAATGCTCACAAATTAGGTGGGTTAGGTGGATTGGCCATGCTAAATTGCCCGTAGTGTAAGGTTAATGGGGGGATTGTTGGGTTACGGGTATACGGGTTACGTGGGTTTAAGTAGGGTGATCATTGCTCGGCACAACATCGAGGGCCGAAGGGCCTGTTCTGTGCTGTACTGTTCTATGTTCTATGTTCTAAATCAACATTTTCTTGTGCATATACACATGCTCAAATTAATGTGACAATGGATTACAGAGTTAAAGGCAGGTAAGACTTTTAGGGTTAGAATACTCATGCTGAACATCTCCAGTAGAGCAAGGAGCTTTCAACAAAACCTTAAGTGCATGAGCGTTAATTGTGATCTCACATTGATGATAGACCTTGCGAACAGCTAACACTTATTGAAAAATAGACTGTGCTCACCACAGAATTCCGAGCCTCTAACCTGCTTTTACTGGCACAATATGTATATGGCTGGTTCATTCAGTTTCTGTTCAATGGTAACCCCCAGGTTGTTAATAGTGGTGGATTAAGTGATGATGATGCCATTGTCAAGGGGTGGTGGTTACATTCTCTCTCTTGTTGGAGATGCTCATTGCCTGGCACTTCTATGGTGCAAATGCAACTTGCCACTTTTCACCCCAAGCCTGGATATTGTCTACATCTTGTTGCATATGGACATAGGCTGCTTCAGGCCTCATGACAAAAGGAAAGACACTGATAAAGTAACCAAAGATCACTGGGCATAAGACACTACCTTATGGATCTCCTGCAGAAAAGTCCTGGAACTCAGATGATTGACTGCCACAACCATAGCTATTTTCCTTTATCCAACTGATTGAAAGTTTTCTTCCAGCTTCTCATTAACTTCAGTTTTGCTAGGTCTACTTGATGCCATGCTCCGTCAAATGCTGCCTTGATGTCAAGAGCAATTACTCTCACCTCATATCTAGAGTTCAGCTGTTTTGTCCATGTTTGTACCAGGCTGTAATGAGGAACATAAGAGCATAAGAATTAGGAGCAGAGTAGGGTCGGAGAATCGCCCGGGGCTGCCGAAAATCCCGCCCCCACCGTGGCAGAAATTCTCCGCCACCCGGCAATTGGCGGGGGCGGGAATCGCGCCACGTCGAGCGGCGAGCCCACTGCGGCGATTCTCCGGCCCACGATGGGCTGAAGTCCCGCCATTGGGAGGCCTCTCCCGCCGCCGAGGCTTGAACCACCTGTGGTGGCAGTGGGATCGGCGGCGTGACCGGGCCCCCGGGGTCCTGGTGGGGGGGGGCGCGGGGCGAACGGACCCCGAGGGGGTGCCCCCATGGTGGCCAGGCCCGCGATCGGGGCCCCCCTATCAGGGATCAGGGGGCGGGCTAGTGCACCCTTTCTCCTCCACCGCCACCACGGCCTCCGCCATGGCGGAAGCGGAAGAGAAACCCACAGCGCGCATGCACCGGTGGTGACGTCAGTGGTAGCTGGCCGCTGACGTCACCGCCGGCGCATGCGCGAACTGGCGAAAGCCTTTCGGCCAGCCCTGCTGCCGGGCGGCGGGCCTGAAAGGCCGCTGGCGCCGGTTTTTGCGCCAGTCGGCATGGTGCCAACCGCTCCGGCGCGGGCCTAGCCCCCAAAGGTGCGGAGAATTCCGCACCTTTGGGGAGGCCCGACCCCGGAGTGGTTGGCGCCACTCCCCTACACCGGGACCCCCCCCCCCCGTCCCGCCGGGTAGGGGAGAATCCCGCCCCATGGCTGATCTCTTGCTCATCACAAAGCCATCTCCCTATCTACTCCCCATACCCCTTTAACCTTTTTTAAAATCAGAAATATATCTATCTCCTTCTTTAAACCATTTAATGATTCAGACTCCACCGCACTATGGGGCAGCGAGTTCCACAAATTCTCTACTCTGCAAGAAGTAGCTTCTCCTAATCTCAATTCTAAATCTACCGCCTCTCAACCTATATCTGTGACCTCTCATTCTAGATTGACCCACAAGGGGGAACATTTGGCCTACTTTATCAGTCCCTTTTAGTATTTTATATACCTTGATCAAATCCCCTCTCATTCTTCTAAACCCAGTGATTATAAACCCAAACTGTTTAATCTCTCCTCCTGCATCAACCCTTTCATTGCTGGAATCAATCGGGTGAACCTCCTCTGAACTGTCTTCAATGCCATTACATTCTTCCTCAAATAAGGAGACCAAAACCAGACTCAATACTTCAGATGTGGTCTCACCAGCACCCTATACAATTGCAACAACACTTATCTACTTTTATACTCCAGCCCTTTTGAAATAAACACTAAAATTTAATTTGCCTTTTAAATTATATTTTGTAGCTACATAACAACTTTCTGCAATTCACAAAGACATCAGATCCCTCTGCTCATACGCATTTTGAATCTGCTTCCCATTTAGATAATAATTTGCATTCTATTTTTCAGCCAAAATGGATAACCTCACATTAATCCAGATTAAACTCTATGTGCCAAATTTTGGCTCATTCTCCTAACCTAACTATATCCATTTGTAAAATCTATATATATCTCCTCTTCACTGCCTGCTTCCCCACCTATTTTAGTATCATCTGCAAATTTTGCTATGTTATACTCCATACCTGCTTGCAGATCATTTATACAGATGAGGTTAGGTGTTAAATGACCCAACTGAGTACAGGTTATCGCTGAGTAAATGCCGCTTGATAGCATTGTTGACAATGTTTTAATATGCCTCAAGGGATAGGAGCATGCCATCACTGGAAGGGAAATGTGACATGTGATCTAGCCTCAGTTTGACTTTGGCTTTTGAGCAGAGCACAGCTTACACAGCTGTGTTGCTGGCTTCAGGTGTTTTATCTTTGTGTGATGTACCCATGTGCCTAGTCTTAATAAATAAACCACAACATGTTTATATAATCCCTTATGAGTTTTTGATGCTTTTATATCATTAAGAAAATATGACAGATGACACCTTCCACCACTTTGCTGAAGATCAAGAGTAGGTTAACGGGGTGGTATTTGACCAAGTTGCATTTGTCCTGGTTTTGTGAACAGGACATACCTTGTAAATTTTCCACATTTCCATTGTTGTAGCTGTACACTTGACGAGGCCTGTGACTAATTCTGGAGCACAGGTCTTCAATACTATTGTCGGAATGTTGTCAGCGCCCATAGACTTTGCAGTATCCAGTGTCTTTAGCTGTTCCTTGATATCATTTTGAGTGAATCATATTGGCTGAAAACTCGTACCTGTGATAATGGCGACTTCAGGAGATGGCCAAGGTGAACAGGAGAAGGAAGCTCCACAAATATCTCTATCCTCAATGATAGGGATCCCAGCACATCACAGCAAAGAAACAAGGCAAAGTGGCAGGTGATGATCCATCTTGGTCTTTTCATGTGAATTTCTCCCTCCACCACTGACACACAGTGGTAGGAGTAATTACCATCTATAATATGCATTGCAGCAACTCACCAAGGCTCCTTCAACCTACCGAAACCATGACCTCCACAGCAAAGGTAGACAGGAACAGCAGATACTAAGGAACACACCATCTGGAAGTTCCCCTACAAGCCACACATTACGCTGACTTGGAACTATATCATCATTCCTTCACTGTCGCTGGGTCAAAATCCAGGAATTCCTTGCTAAGAGCACTGTGGATGTAGCTCCACCAGGTAGACTCCAGTGGTTCAAGAAGGTAACTTACCACCACAATCTCAATGGCAATTAGGGATGGGCAATAAATGTTAGCCCAGCCATTGACACCCGCATCCTGTTACTGATTTGTTAAAAAAATCAGCACAAAGCAGTAACCTTACTTTGAGGACCAGCAACCAACTTCTGTTTAGATAAAATTTGTTGAAGCACTTAGGATTGTGTTTGGAGTTCCTTTGTAGAGTTACTGCAAGCATCCATGAGGCTGGTTTAGCACACTGGGCTAAATCGCTGGCTTTTAAAGCAGACCAAGGCAGGCCAGCAGCATGGTTCAATTCCCGTACCAGCCTCCCCGGACAGGCACTGGAATGTGGCGACTAGGGGCTTTTCACAGTAACTTCATTTGAAGCCTGCTTGTGACAATAAGCGATTTTCATTTTTCATTTTCAGGAGGCAATGCAGGTTGGTGTCCCAATCAAAGCCTGATCTGCAGGCTGCTTTTATGTCTCTCAATCTACAAAACTAACTAGCAAATTGAGTGAAGGCTGCAGAGAGCCATGGTGCCGAGAAGAGGAAGGGAAGCTCTCCACAGAAGGTCCTAACCAGCACTGGGTTTTCAAATAGCACTTCTACTTCCACCTCACCCAGGAGTAATGCCGGAGCCGACTGAGGTTCAACAAGAAGGTAGTCACACCTTCTTCAACGTGCACCGGACACTCTCACCTGGTCATGGATGGCATTGTCAATGGGCATACAAATCACATTGGTATTGGCCATTTCTGTGTCCAGATCTTTCAGGGCATGAACATGGAACATTTTCAACATCTCCCATGCAGTGACCATTGATGCACCTTAATTTTGTTTTTTAATTGAAGGGCAATTTAGCGTGGCCAATCCACCTACCCAAAGATGGGTTGTGGGGGTGAAACCCAGGCAAACACAGGGAGAATGTGCAAACTCCACACGGACAGTGACCCAGAGCCAGGATCGAACCTGGGACCTCGGCGCCGTAGGGCCTGGAGTCCATCTATGTCAGGAGGGCTGAATACATCATTTCCTCCCACAGCAGGATGACAGAGCATGTGGCTTTGACAGGATAGTGGGATTCCATTGGGGTAGGTACCATTGACTATGTGTATGAACCTGAGGGCACCCCCTCTGGATCGGCACAGGCTGGGAGGGCCGAAGGGCCTGTTCCTGTGCTGTAATTTTCTTTGTTCTTTATCAAAGGAGAGTGTTTTCCCAAATGTAATGACTTGTATTCTGTCACTGTGCAGCTGGTGTGGGACAATGCACAGTATATCATCATGTTGAAAGCCCTCTATTTTGGTAGCAACCACAGAACCTGCTCAGACCCTTTGTTTCATCGAATGACTTCCCAAGGATCAACTATTACTGCTTGTGCTAAATGGCCAGTTTCTGTGATGTAAGGGTGCCAATTTGTTAACTGTAATAGATTGGCACTTCTGCTGAAACAGCAGATATAGTTCTGTGAAACTTTCATGGGCTGGCATTGACAACTGTTGTTCCTGACTTTGCCTCTTTAGTATTGTGACATAACAGCACATCAGGACTTGTGTTTGAATCTGAGTGGGTTTGGTTACATTTACAATACTGTCATAGTTTCATCTAAAGCTTCAGTGTTGAACAACATTTGAGAGTGTTCACTGCAACCCCAAGTATGAATCCCACCAGAATTGCAAATCTCTGCCATGATTCCCAATTAGCTTCAATGTTATAATTAAATAGAGGCCCAAAAATATTAATTAGTATGGAACCAGTAATATAAAACGCACTATAGGTGAACAACATATGTGACAACTTTCTAATAATTGGAAACATGAGAACCTAAAGTACAGCCTGTATGGTATATATGGCCAAGATTTTTACTTATTTTTTTCATTCATTGGTTTATCCCTTTTCAAATTTGTCAGCTAAATTTTAAAATCCGGTTCTTAATCCTGTTGCTCTACTGGTGCATAAATCCTAAATCGGGGATCAAGATTAGTCAGCATCAGCAGCTTGAGAAGCACATAAACTTATTAAACCATTTTTAAACTTTATTCATGGATCCTAAGTTCTCCATCCCAGCAAGGTTTGCGTGCCCCTATTCAGTAATTTTATTTTTTTAAGAAGACTTGTGTATAAAGCAGCTTTTCACGTCCTTTTCCTGCAATTAGTGAATAGAGCAAAACATGCCCCCATGTATTCAAAATAGATGCTCACCTTTTAATTATGCATTCATCTAAACAAAACTATCTTCAATAAAAATGCAAAGTGGAAGTTGCTCCATTAAAAATGACGTCCGCTCTTTGGAGAAGTGATGAGATTGCATTTCTGATTGCCACCCTATACATCATAAGATTTGCCTGAGGGTACTGGGATCATATGCAAAATACACAATAAATATTCAGATTTTCAGTGAACGTGAAGAACAATTTTGAGAAGCTCTCATTATGATGTATTCCATGAGCCACAACTAGAATACATTTTCAATCATTTGAAGACATTTCAAATGGAGGCCATTAAGTGGGAGTACAACCTTCATGGTAAATGGATTTTTAATGTAAAACTGCTTGCACTTTCACTTCAAAAACATGCCTCTCCTACTGTACCACAATATACTGAACAAACGCCATTAGATTTTAGGAATGGTTAGATGATTCAGGTCTCTGTGCACAGAAGTAGTGATCCTTATGGTGTTTTTTTTGGGAAAGCAATGGGACGTGTTCTTCACATTATTTGACTGCTGAGCCACTTGTATCCTGCATCTTAGCATGCCATTCCAAAGAACATTGAATACGCAAATGGAAGTCGAAGTAAACATATTTAAAGTTTGTCAGAAGATTCTGAAATCAACGTTAGGGGACAACAGCCTCAGTTTGTTTTAGCTGAATGGTAATTCGACCAAACGATAGTAGACGATAGTCAGGACGCCAAAGCGTGTAGTGATGCAGTGGGGAAGGTAACAATGACAAAGGAGAGTACTTGCAGGCAAGGAGATGGGTTGAAGTGTGTATACTTTAATGCAAGAAGCACCAGGAATAAGGTGGGTGAACTTAAGGCATGGATCGGTACTTGGGACTACGATGTGGTGGCCATCACGGAAACTTGGATAGAAGAGGGCCAGAAATGGTTGTTGGAGGTCCCTGGTTATAGATGTGTCAACAAGATTAGGGAGGGTGGTAAAAGAGGTGGGGGGGTGGCATTGTTAATTAGAGATAGTATAACAGCTGCAGAAAGGCAGTTCGAGGGGGATCTGCCTACTGAGGTAATATGGGTTGAAGTTAGAAATAGGAAAGGAGCAGTCACCTTGTTGGGAGTGTTCTATAGGCCCCCCAATAGCAGCAGAGATGTGGAGGAACAGATTGGGAAACAGATTCTGGAAAGGTGCAGAAGTCACAGGGTAGTAGTCATGGGCGACTTCAACTTCACAAACATTGAGTGGAAACTCTTTAGATCAAATAGTTTGGATGGGGTAGTGTTTGTGCAGTGTGTCCAGGAAGCTTTTCTAACACAGTATGTAGATTGTCCGACCAGAGGGGAGGCCATATTGGATTTAGTACTTGGTAATGAACCAGGGCAGGTGATAGATTTGTTAGTGGGGGAGCATTTTGGAGGTAGTGACCACAATTCTGTGACTTTCACTTTAGTAATGGAGAGGGATAGGTGCGAGCAACAGGGCAAGGTTTATAATTGGGGGAAGGGTAAATACAATGCTGTCAGACAAGAATTGAAGTGCAGAAGTTGGGAACATAGGCTGTCAGGGAAGGACACAAGTGAAATGTGGAACTTGTTCAAGGATCAGGTACTGCGTGTCTTTGATATGTATGTCCCTGTCAGGCAGGGAAGAGATGGTCGAGTGAGGGAACCATGGTTGACAAGAGAGGTTGAATGTCTTGTTAAGAGGAAGAAGGAGACTTATGTAAGGCTGAAGAAACAAGGTTCAGACAGTGCGCTGGAGGGATACAAGATAGCCAGGAGGGAACTGAAGAAAGGGATTAGGAGAGCTAAGAGAGGGCATGAAAAATCTTTGGCGGGTAGGATCAAGGAAAACCCCAAGGCCTTTTACACATACGTGAGAAATATGAGAATGACTAGAGTGAGAGTAGGTCCGATTAAGGACAGTAGCGGGAGATTGTGTATTGAGTCTGAAGAGATAGGAGAGGTCTTGAACAAGTATTTTTCTTCAGTATTTACAAATGAGAGGGGCCATATTGTTGGAGAGGACAGCGTGAAGCAGACTGATAAGCTTGAGGAGATACTTGTCAGGAAGGAAGATGTGTTGCGCGTTTTGAAAAACTTGAGGATAGACAAGTCCCCCGGGCCTGACGGGATATATCCAAGGATTCTATGGGAAGCAAGAAATGAAATTGCAGAGCCGTTGGCAATGATCTTTTCGTCCTCGCTGTCAACAGGGGTGGTACCAGAGGATTGGAGAGTGGCGAATGTCGTGCCCCTGTTCAAAAAAGGGAATAGGGATAACCCTGGGAATTACAGGCCAGTTAGTCTTACTTCGGTGGTAGGCAAAGTAATGGAAAGGGTACTGAGGGATAGGATTTCTGAGCATCTGGAAAGGCATTGCTTGATTAGGGATAGTCAGCACGGATTTGTGAGGGGTAGGTCTTGCCTTACAAGTCTTATTGAATTCTTTGAGGAGGTGACCAAGCATGTGGATGAAGGTAAAGCAGTGGATGTAGTGTACATGGATTTTAGTAAGGCATTTGATAAGGTTCCCCATGGTAGGCTTATGCAGAAAGTAAGGAGGCATGGGATAGTGGGAAATTTGGCCAGTTGGATAACAAACTGGCTAACCGATAGAAGACAGAGAGTTGTGGTGGATGGCAAATATTCAGCCTGGAGCCCAGTTATCAGTGGCGTACCACAGGGATCAGTTCTGGGTCCTCTGCTGTTTGTGATTTTCATTAACGACTTGGATGAGGGAGTTGAAGGGTGGGTCAGTAAATTTGCAGATGATACGAAGATTGGTGGAGTTGTGGATAGTGAGGAGGGCTGTTGTCGGCTTCAAAGAGACATAGATAGAATGCAGAGCTGGGCTGAGAAGTGGCAGATGGAGTTTAACCCTGACAAGTGTGAGGTTGTCCATTTTGGAAGGACAAATCTGAATGCGGAATACAGGGTTAATGGTAGGGTTCTTGGCAATGTGGAGGAGCAGAGAGATCTTGGGGTCTATGTTCATTGTTCTTTGAAAGTTGCCACTCAAGTGGATAGAGCTGTGAAGAAGGCCTATGGTGTGCTAGCGTTCATTAGCAGAGGGATTGAATTTAAGAGCCGTGAGGTGATGATGCAGCTGTACAAAACATTGGTCAGGCCACATTTGGAGTACTGTGTGCAGTTCTGGTCACCTCATTTTAGGAAGGATGTGGAAGCTTTGGAAAAGGTGCAAAGGAGATTTACCAGGATGTTGCCTGGAATGGAGAGTAGGTCATACGAGGAAAGATTGAGGGTGCTAGGCCTTTTCTCATTAGAACGGAGAAGGATGAGGGGCGACTTGATAGAGGTTTATAAGATGATCAGGGGAATAGATAGAGTAGACAGTCAGAGACTTTTTCCCCGGGTGGAACACACCATTACAAGGGGACATAAATTTAAGATAAATGGTGGAAGATATAGAGGGGATGTCAGAGGTAGGTTCTTTACCCAGAGAGTAGTGGGGGCATGGAATGCACTGCCTGTGGTAGTAGTTGAGTCGGAAAATTTATGGACCTTCAAGCGGCTATTGGATAGGTACTTGGATTAGGGTAGAATAAGGGAGTGTAGGTTAACTTCTTAAGGGCAGCACGGTAGCATTGTGGATAGCACAATTGCTTCACAGCTCCAGGGTCCCAAGTTCGATTTCGACTTGGGTCACTGTCTGTGTGGAGTCTGCACATGCTCCCCGTGACTGCGTGGGTTTCCTCCGGGTACTCCGGTTTCCTCCCACAGTCCAAAGATGTGCAGGTTGGGTGGATTGGCCATGACAAATTGTCCAAAATTCTATGATTAACCTAGGACAAAAGTTCGGCGCAACATCGTGGGCCGAAGGGCCTGTTCTGTGCTGTATTTCTCTATCTATCTATCTATCAAACTGGCAATATAGGCTAGGTAAGTCAATTACCACTCACCAAAGAGAAATTATGGTAATGTACATCCTAATCTGAGATTTGTCTGATATTAATCAAGTTACGTCCATGGTTCGATATCAAAAAGAGTGGTTCTAACTTTCTATCGATCATCATTGAGGCTACATTTTCCTTCATCAACACTGGGTCAAGATCCATGGACTTCCCACCTATCACTGTGGGAGTACATTCGCAACTTGGACTGCAGCAATTCAATAGGAAGCCCTTCGTCATGTTCTCAAGAGGAACTAAGAATAGGCATTAATTGCTGTCCTTGCTGGTGTAGAATCCACTGAAGCAGCACACATGGATCAGCCAGGTAGAAAACAAAGGTTCTATTTATTCACAATGTTGCAGTCTCTACTCCGTGAAGGGCCTCCTTCCCGACCTGCTCCCAGGCCGAGGTTTTTACACAAGAGAGCTGAACTCTCAGTTAAGGGGGAAATCCCACCCCCTCATTACCAGGGAACCCATATTCTGAGGAGGTCAGCTGGAATCTAATTGTCCATCTTGTGACCTCCCTGAGGGTTATAACATCCCTTCCCAAGTCTGAAGATATGTCTATGTCTGTGACTGGGAATACTGGTTATTTAGGCGTCCTAACCCGGGAATGGCCACCAAGAACCGATCGTTTAGCAGCCGGTGGCATATACCGGACTGGGGACCATCGCCTTTGTGGAACATCTGAGGGGTTGTAGGCACAGCGGCAGCCAGCGTGATAGACACTGCTGGCTCGGGTGGTGGCAATATGTCCATGTTGGCCTCAGGATCAGTGCCCAGTGGGTACATTTTCGGAATTTTGGTGTCCTCTACATTCAAGACCGGCTTCTCTACGGTGGATGCGCCCGGGACCAATGGCAGCGATTGGGGCGGAGGTTCAGTTCGAGATGGGGGCGGTTCTCGTCCGAAATCTCCAGAATGGGATCTGGCGTCTCTTGGATCCGACCTCGGAGGTGGTCCACATGCCAGTTCGCATCCATGTGCCCGCACTCGATATGAGACTGGTCTCGTCTGGGCCAACACAATGCCTGGTGTCCACCTGGCCCCTTCTCCAAAATTCCAGATGTACACTGAGTCTCCCACTACGAAGGCGGGTAAGGGTGAATGTCATCCAGTGCAAACCTCAGCTCGATCCTGGCACCGGCAGATTTTCCCGCCAATGTCTGGGAGGACTAAACTTAAATGTGTTCACAGTTGACAGCCCAGCAACAGTTCAGCAGGAGCGATCCCCGTCGTAGCATGGTCCAAGCTCAGCCCAGCCATTCCCATTGGTGGGGCAATGCGCCCAGAGGCAGCTTTTGGTGCTCCCAGCATGGGGTGCAACACTGGGCCACCTTCTCAATATCCGCGTCTATTCCTGGCCACCATTTTTGACACTCCTGAATATGCATAGTGGAGATCTTGTAAGAGCGGCGCTCTTCCACCCTCGGGAACCACTGCGCGCCTTCCCCACATTATGACACCGTCCTCAGTGCTCAATTCGGGAATTTTATGAGTGAACACCTTTAGATTGTCCAGCAAGGCGTGCTGTTGGGACACATATTAGATTATATGTCACACCCGTGACAACTGTGGGACCGTTTGAGTCCAGCTGCGGATCGGGGAGAGAGAAGGGGTACGGAAAGTGTCAACATCGCCATAGTTTGCTGACAAGTGTGCTGCTGGAGAAGAGGCTTCTGCCAGGGGCAGGGGGAGTAGTGGGGGTGGGGTGAGGGGGGGTGGGATTGGTGGTCAGGAGGTGGGCTGTGTGGTTGGGGTGGACGGGTATGGAACGCCATTGCCGCAGCCGACAAGGCAGACATGCAGCTGCGCTCGTCAGTGACTGCCCACTGTGAACTTAGGGCCACGGGTCATATCCGTGCCCCCCCTGGCCACCCTCCTGAGGTGCCCTCTGGTCCCAGCCGACCCATCAACCATATGGGTACGCTCCTGGCGCAACCTGAACCATCTTGTTGGATGGGATGTTGTGTGTGGAGGGAGTGAAGTCTGTATTTGCAGCTGCAGCTTGTTGGCCTCCTGAGTGCCAATTGCGATTCCGGCACCATTTCTCAATGGAATGAATTGTGTTCCATGTGGCGCTGGATCTAGCCCCTTAACAGTGGCTGAATCCATCCATGTGCGGTGGCAGTTTTTCTGTTGTGGAAACTCCACGAATCCTGCCCCAGCATCAATACTTAGTCTCAGGAACGGAGAATCCAGCAGCATAATTCTCAGTGAAATGCCTTCGAAAAGGGAATGAAAGCAGATAAATAATGCCAGGGATGGCAGGTGAATAAGAGGGACTGTATAACAGGATTTTAGGAGCTTTAGAAAAATTTGAGGGTGGAGCAGGAGTCTAGGATCTCGAGGCGAAAAGAGTGTGGATAATAGTTTCAGCAGAGGAGGCTGTGGGAGGGCCAGAGGAAGGCAATTTTAAGCAAGAAATAAGCAGTTTTGGTGATGGATGGGTTGTTGAGTTTGAAGCCCAGCATTGAGTCGAGCAGAATTTCAAGGGTTTTTCAGAGCCTGGTTCAGTCTGAGAGGGAAATAGAGTCATTATCAAAGTAGGAGAGATGGAAGTGGTTAACATACAGACATATGAATTATAAGCAGGAGTAGACTTGGCCTTCAAGCCTTCTCTGCCAATTAATAAGATCATGGCTGATCTGATTATAAGGTCCTGCCTAACCCCTGACATAGCACAGAAAGCAAACCCTCTCACTGTGTGCATGCTTAGGTATCCTAACTTATAAAGCATTGGTGCATTGGAGAGAGTTCAGAGAAAGATAACAAGGGCTATGCTAAGTCTTTGAGATATGGGGCGGGATTCTCCCCTACCCGGCGGGGCGGGGAGTCCCGGCGTAGCGGAGTGGCACCAACCACCCCGGCGTCAGGCCTCCCCCTCCGGCGTCAGGCCTCTCCCCGGAATTCTCCGCGCCTTTAGGGGCCAAGCCCTCACATTCAGGGGCTAGACCTGCGCCGGAGCAGTTGGCACCACACCGACTGGCGCCCAAACCGGCGCCAGCGGCCTTTGACGCCCGGCGCCTGGACTGGCCGAAAGGCCTTCGCCGGTTCGCGAATGCGCACTGGAGGATTCTCTTCCGCCTCCGCCATGGTGGAGGGGGTGGCGGCGGCGGAAGAAAAAGAGTGCCCCCACAGCACTGGCCCGCCCGCCGATCGGTGGCCTCCGATCGCAGGCCTGGCCACCGTGGGGGCACCCCCCGGGGTCCGATCGCCCTGCGCCCCCCCAGGACCCCGGGGGTCCGCTCGCGCCGCCGATCCCGCCGCCACCAGAGGTGGTTCAAACCACGGCAGCGGGTGAGGACTTTGGCCCATCGCAGGCCGGAGAATCGCCGCAAGGGGCTGCCGATCGGCGGGTGGTGTTTCCCGCCCCCGCCAATTCCCGGGTGGCAGAGAATTTCTGCCACGGCGGGGGCGGGATTTTCGGCGGCCCCGGGCGATTCTCCGACCCTGCGGGGGGTTGGAGAATTTCGCCAATGGAACGGGATTCTCCATCCTGCACCCACGTCGGCAGCGGAATCCTCCGTCCAGGCAGCCAGCCAATGGGATTTCCCATTGTGGGCACTCGCATGCCATTGGGAAATCCGCGGTCGTGAGTGCGCTGCCGGCGAAATGGGTGATCCTGCCGACGGAGAAACCAGCATCCTACCTTTTAAAGGAGATGCATTGAGTTCAACTACTTCAATCGATAAAAGCAGCTGGAGAGTAGAAATGATCCAGGTTTTAAAAATGCAGTGAGGAACGGAAAATGTCGATTTAACTTGAATTGCAAGCAGAGAAACAGAGGGTGTGGAAACGATATTGAGCAGCCTGAAGCAAGATTAAATCAAAATAATATTTATTTCCTTTATAGAGAGTAGTGGAAATGTTGTGAGCTTCCAGCTAAAGTTGTTTGTGCTGTGCCAATTAACATATGTGGAAAAGAGACAGACCATTATCTGATCTACAGCAGATAAACAGAAAGGGCGAGAATTTGGACTAAATATGTAGGTATCTGGAATCTGCACACAGCTCACTGCTACCAATGTTGATGATGGTTTAGGCTGCCATTACCCTGCCTCTCTGAACAAGATTCCGATTCAGATTGATTTCGATTCACATTCAGAATCATTCCGTTTCTGATTCAGATTGATTCGGATCACATTCTGAATTATTAAGATTTTGGGGACTGAGTGTGATGGTAGGTGAAAAGTCCCCATGATTCTGCTGGGCGGGGCATGTAATCACACCAGATTATCTGCTTTTCAGCGCATTATTTATGCATCAATGAGGAGCTCGTCGAGTCTCGTGGCAGTGCAGGCAGGGATGGGTCTGCTCTATTGTTACCTCATGGGGTCGAAGGTCCAGCCGCTATATTTAAACAGAAATCGCACTCACATTTACTCACTTCAGGATAGGACCTGTAACATGAAGGATCCCCACGGTGTTGAAAACATGCAAATCATCCGCTCCAAAGTTTTTTTCTATCCACTCACGTGATGTGGGCTTGCTGGTAAGACCAGCATTGATTTCCCTAATTGCTCCAGAGAACGGGGTAGTGAGTTCCTTCTTGAACTGCAGTCCATGTGGTGTAGGTATATCCACAGTGCTGTTAGAGAGGGATTTCCAGGATTGTCAGGATGGTGAGTGGCTTGGAGGGGAACTTCCATATATCTGCTGCCATTGCCCTTCCAGATGGTAATGGTGGTGATTTGGCGGGTGCTGTCTGAAGAATCTTGAAGAGGTCCTTCAGAGACTGGCTTTGTTCATGTTGCATATGTGGTCATACAGGTAACTGACTGAACTGAAGTTGAGTGAGACACCACAAAGTGATGGAAGATACTTGAGGAGGAGATCTGTTACCCTTGGATGAACATGGAATATTGGAGAGTCTTGGGGGGGATGCCCACAAGGAGTCCGTTGACACTTTTCCTCTCTGTAGGTGCCTGAGGGGCTCCTCCCTGATTCCTTGAGGAGAAGGAACCCCGACCCCCTCTCGTCCAGCTGGAATGCACTCATGGCTAGAGCAATTGACCCAAGTTGTAAAGAGATGCAAGCCCCAAAGGTACCTCATTATCTGCTTTTGGTGATAACAGATCCTCTGCATAGAGTAGAAACCATTTGTCTTGATAAATCTTCCCAACTGTCAGCAAGGAGCTCTTCAGGGCACAAGTGTGCACTCAGTGGCACCCTACACATGTAGGAAGATGGAGATTTCTGCAAATCCCACAGCTCCAGCAGCCTGGCTGGATTCATCCCCGGTGGACGACAAGTAAATTGTGTGCCTATGCAGTTATGAGTGGGCAATTGTGAGGTTCCGTTAGGTCCCCAGTGGAGCCCTGGAATTATGCACTGGGAAAAAAGTTGAATGCAGCAGCTACCTTCAGAGTGACTGGTATTGGCTGACCTCTCAGTCCATGCGGTGCGAGATCCCCATGGACCATATATCAGATTGTTCATCCACATCCCGTGACAAACTAAGATATCTGTGACACAATCTCTTGCTCATCTCCGTGCATGATTGTGCTTCTGTAGATCCTTGGTCGTGCTAAATGTCTCTGTAGATGTGGTTCCCCTTCATCAGCTTTTGGGTCTTCCTGGGTGTGGTGAATTATAAACACTAATAATCCACACTGTATCGTACAACATGTGTTGAGCCTGTCCCTTGTATCAGATCATGTGTAGTTGCGCAGCTCTACCCATAGGGAGAAATGATGAGCTTGTACTGGGCTCCACCCTTGGCTCCGCCCATGGCTCCTCCCCCTAACCAGAAGTATAAAGGTTGCTGTTGTGAACCTGTCTGCCAGTTCATCAAGAGTTCATCTTGTCACAGGCAGGCTCTGTTGTAAGACGATTAAAACCACTGTTCGCTTCTAACCACGTGTCGCGTGAATTGATGGTCTCATCAATTTCATCGTCTTAAGAAACAGTAAGGAATGACCATGGAATCAGCCCTCAAGCCTAATCGACTGGAACTCAACCCACAGGATGCAGAGGCGTAAGAAATCTTGTCACACTGGCTCCGATGTTTTAAGGCCTACCTGGCTGAAGCAAGCACTACAGAAACTACGGAGGAGCAGAAACTCAGTCTACTGCACGCAAGGGTGAGCTATCGTATATCTACTCAACTTAATTGTACTGGCTCATATACAGAGGCCCTGGCCCTACTCGACAGAATGTACGTGAAGCCCGTCAATGAGGTCTACGCGCGCCACGTTTTTACTACTCGCCGCCAGCGCCCCACAGAATCGCTAGAAGAATTCCTATGAGACTTAAAAACCTTATCCCAGGACTGTAATTACCAAGCTGTAAATGCTGCAGAACATAGGGAACTCGCTGTCCGCAATGTATTTGTTGCAGGCCTCAGATCCAATTACGTGCGCCAGCGGTTGCTTGAGAAGGGGGCCCAAAACTTAGAAGACACTGTAGAACTCGCCACTACTATGGAGGTCTCATTCCGCAGCCTCCCCTCGTTCCCCGCGGACTCCGCGACCCTGTCATGGGCCCCCGACCAGCGACTATCCCAGGCCTGCGCCGTGCGGCCACCCAGCCACTATGCTACTCCAGCCTGCCACTTTTGTGGCCAGCCCCAGCACTGACCGGCCCGCAACGCGACCTGCAGCAGCTGCGGTCGCAAAGGACATTATGCCAGAGTATGTCTGGCGAAGAAAGCTCCAGCCTCAAACCCTCCCGCAGCCCTGAGCACTCGCTCCCTGAATTTGCAGGCCCGCAGGCCCCGTAACGCCACGGCCTGTACTCCGACTCCGCCCCACCCACCACGTGCGACCCCTGGGGGCCGCCATCTTGGCAAACCCCCACCACGCGGCCAGCCACGTGCGACTCACGGGGGCCGCCATCTTGGACGCCATCTTCCTCGCCGCCCACCACGTGCAATCCTTGGCAACTCAGATCGAAGACTGAGACCTCAGCGGGCATTTATCACAGGGCCACTCCAGCACAGCTGATCGAGCCGCCGACTACCAACAACTTAGTGCGGTTACGTTGGACCAGTCGCGTCCGAATCACCTCCGCAACTCCATGATGACCGTTGAAATCAACGGGTACAGTACACCGTGCCTCTTCGACTCCGGGGGCACCGAGAGCTTCGTACACCCAGATCTGGTAAGACGCTGCTCGCTCCCTGTTTTTCCTGAACGACAAACTATCTCCCTCCTTCAGGCTCCTACTCTGTTCACCTCCAAGGGCGCACCGTCGCGACCCTAACGATCCAAGGCGCTAGCTACTCTAATTTTGAACTATACGTCCTGCCTGAACTCTGCGCACCACTCTTACTGGGACTCGACTTCCAGTGTAACCTCAAAAGTCTCACCCTCAGCTTCGGCGGACCCCTACCCCCACTCACCATCTGCAGCCTAGCGCGAATCTCCCCCCCCTCCACTCTTTGCCAATCTCACTCCGGACTGCAAACCCGTAGCCACTCGCAGCAGGCGGTATAGCCTGCAGGACAGGGTGTTTATCAGAACCGATGTCCGGAGGCTCCTATGTGAGGGGATCATAGAGGCCAGTAACAGCCCCTGGAGAGCTCAGGTGGTGGTCGTCAATACCGGGGAAAAATTCTGCATGGTCGTGGACTATAGTCAGACCATTAATCGGTTTACGCTCCTCGATGTGTACCCCCTCCCCAGGATTGCAGACATGGTGAATCAGATCGCCGAGTATCATATTTTCTCCACGGTGGATCTGAAGTCTGCATACCACAGGGGTGGCCATCTTGGCCATCTTGGGCTCCATCCTCTCCAAACTCGGCAACTCAGATCGAAGACTGCGACCTCAGCGGGCATTCATCACGGGGCCACTCCAGCACAACTGATCGAGCCGCCGACTACCAACAACTACCAGCTCCCAATCCGCCCGAAGGACCGCCACTACATGGCATTCAAGGCCGATGGTCGCCTCTTCCATTTCCTCCAGGTTCCCTTTGGCATCACGAACGGGGTCTCGGTGTTCCAACGAGCAATGGACCGAATGGTGGACCAGTACGGGCTGCGGGCCACGTTTCCGTACTTGGATAACGTCACCATCTGCGGCTATGACCAGCAGGACCACGATGCCAACCTCCATCGATTTCTCCAGACGGCCCAGAAACTCAACCTCACTTACAACATGGAGAAATGCGTTTTCCGCACAACCAGGCTAGCCATCCACGGCCATGTCGTGGAAAACAGAGTCCTGGGCCCCAACCCGGACTGTATGCGCCCCCTCTTAGAACTCCCTCTCCCTCATTGTCCCAGGGCCCTCAAACGGTGCCTGGAATTCTTTTCATAACTATGCCCAGTGGGTCCCTCAATATGCAGACAAAGCCCGCCCACTATTTAAGGCCACACTTTTCCCCCTGTCGGCTGAGGCTCGCCAGGCCTTCAACTGCATCAAGGAGGACATTACCAAAGCGGTCATGTGGGCGGTGGATGAATCCGTCCCTTTTCAGGTTGAGAGCGACGCCTCAGAGGTAGCTCTTGCAGCCACATTGAATCAGGCAGGGAGACCAGTCGCATTTTTCTCCCAAACCCTCTCCGCTTCAGAACTTCTACACTCTTCAGTCGAAAAGGAAGCACAAGCCATTGTGGAGGCTGTACATCACTGGAGGCACTACCTCGCAGGTAGAAGGTTCACTCTCATCACCGACCAAAGATCGGTTGCCTTCATGTTTGACAACTCGCAAAGGGGCAAAATTAAAAATGATAAAATCCTGAGGTGGAGGATCGAACTCTACACCTACAAATACGATATCATGTATCGACCGGGGAAGTTCAACGAGCTCCCAGATGCCCTCTCAGCACGCAGAGCGACCGCCTGAAAGCCATCCACAATGACCTCTGCCACCCGGAGGTCACCCGGCTCGCCCACTATGCCAAAACGCGAAATCTACCTTTCTCCACGCGTGAATTGATGGTCTCATCACTGGGCCCCCACTGGCACTTGTTCCTTAGAGCAACACTTTTCCCTGAGCTGTGCCACACGATGGCACACACTTCTTCTTCCCATTCATATCAAGCCTATCAAGAAGGCAGTGTTGCCTGTAGCCTGTGTTCTGCACTCATCCTTGTATCTGTGGGCGAATGGAACAGAGATATGGGCTGGGATTCTCCCCTACCCGGCGTGGCGGGGGGTCCCAGCATGTTGGAGTGGCATGAACCACTCCGGCGTCGGGAGTCTCCGCACCTTTAGGGGCCAAGCCCTCACCTTGAAGGGCTAGGCCCGCGCCGGAGTGGTTCCCGTCCCGCCGGCTGGCGTGGAAGGCCTTTGGCGCCACGCCAAACAGGGCCGAAGAGACTTCGCCGGTCGGCGGAAGCCCGCGCATGCGCCGGAGCATCAGCGGCTGCTGACGTCAACCCCGCGCGTGCGCAGGGAAGGGGGACACTTCCGCCTCTGCCATGGTGAAGACCATGGCGAAGGCAGAAGGAAAAGAGTGCCCCCACGGCATTTGCTCGCCCGCCGATCGGTGGGCCCCGATCGTGGGCCAGGCCAACGTGGGGGCGCCCCCCCAGGACCCCAGAGCCTGCCCGCGCCGCCTGCTCCCGCCTGTAAGGTAGGTTGTTTGATCCATGCCGGCGGGAGAGGGTTCACAGCGGCGGGACTTCGGCCCATCGCAGGCCGTAGAATTTCCGGGGGGGCCCGCCGACCGGTGCGGCGCAATTCACGCCCCTGCCGAATCTCTGGTGGCGGAGAATTCGGGACACGCTGAGGGCGGGATTGACGCCGGCCCCCGGCGATTCTCCGACCCGGCGGGGGTTCAGAGAATCCCGCCCATGATTGCCAATGGAATGCTGTCCCACGAGCGCCGTACCTGGAAACCAATGTGGAAGCATAGATCTGCTCTCATTCCTAATATGGCATCCCAAGGACATTCCTCACAGCTGAAGCTCATCCTGAAGTTTCATAGGTATCTAAGCAGCCCCATCTGACATGGCTGCACATTTATAAAGAGGCTTGACTACTGTCAGCATGACCTCTTTGCCTAAGACACCCTCACATGACTGCACTCTTTGTAAGAAGTTAATCAAACGACAATGTGGAACCTTGTCTTGAGTATGTTGCTGATTTTCTGTATCCCCTTGAAAGTTTCTGTTCCCCTTTCCTCTTTATATGACTCCATTACAGACAGGCGGGTAATCCAACCAAATCAAATGTTGCCCTCATTAACAGATCTGTAGAGATACCATGGTTGTGTTGTAAGTCACCGATTGACCACTAGGAGTCTCATTGGTATACATTAATGATGCTAGTTTAGCACAGTGGGCGAAACATCTGGCTTGTAATGCAGAATAATGCCAGCAGCGCGGGTGCAATTCCCGTACCAGCCTCCCCGAACAGGCGCTGGAATGTGGTGACTAGGGGCTTTTCACAGTGACTTCATTGAAGCCTACCTGTGACAATAAGCGATTATTATTATTAAGTGAATGTTAGAGTCAAGTGACCTCTCAAACTGGCTGGAGGAAGCTGGAGAGAGGTTGCTTGTGCTTGCTCTTATTGTTATTCATCTGTTGTTTTGTATATAGTTATCCTACAGTTAATGTTAATAAATTGTTTGGAGCTTTAGCTAAATCAGGCCATCCGACAAGAACATTACAAGATCCTGACATGAGCACGCTTCATAGATACAAGACTACTGCACTTGGCATTCGACACATGTTAACAGATCTCAGCTGAGACATGATCTGCCCAATTCGAGCTAATAATTATTACGGTGCGCTTTCAATAGGCCCACAATTGTAATATATCACTCCTCCCACATACCCTCAGACTTCTCGCTGAGCAATCTTTTTCAAGTTTCATTTTTCAACTGCATAATTCCAACCCGTAGTCAAAATGGTGGCTTTAATTCCTCTCTCAGACCAGCTTCTAAGCTACCCTCTTACCCTCGAAGCTTCTCCAATCCTCCATCCTTATTGTATCCAAACTCTTCTTCCCTTTCCTGTGCCTACCTGCTGTTTAGGACTCTTCCTTTCTGCGGAGGTTATTGCCTCTCATGCCACTATACCTAAAACCTCCATTCATGGCCCCATTTCCAGCTGCAGCCTTCCATTTAAACAAGTGGTTGCCCAGATGTTCTTGGAAGCCTCACTCCCTGCTTTTCTTCCCCCACATCGCGTGATGACTCCTTTCAATGCCTGGGCGCTGAGTACCCACTTTCCCTGCCATCTATTCAATGCCAAGGGCACCTCCTTCCAAATGTTGAGTCACCCTTTGCCCTGTTGACCCTCATAAGTGGCTGAGATTATTCTCTCGGGGCAGCCATGACTTGCTCCATACTCTTACATCTCCCGTCATCTGATCTGCAACAGAAGCGTCTACTTTAAAATGTGACCCTCCAAAATCTAACAAGCGCTTCAAGAGTTTTTTAAGTGCTTTACTTGGTCTTAACCCAATGGCAGAATAATTCACTGTCCTGCCTGCTCTGCTAGGTAAGGTGCGGAATAGTAATATTGTCACTGGGCGAATAATCAAGAGAACCAGGGTAATGCTCTGGGGACCTGGGTTCGAATCTCACCACGGCAAATGGTGAAATTTGAATTCAATGAAAATTTGGAATTAAAAAGCCTAACGATAACCATGAGAGCATTGTCAATTGTTGTAAAAACCCACCTGGTCCACTCATGTCCTTTAGGGAAGGTCATCTGCCGTCCTTACCTGGTCTGTCCTACATGTGACTCCAGACCCACAGCAATGTGGTTGACTGTTAATTACCTTCTCAAGGACAGTTAGGGGTGGGCAATAAATGTTGGCACAGACAGCGATGCCCACATCCCATGATTGAACAAAATAAATATTTTACCGGTGCTGGGAACCAAGGGCTGGATTCCTCGCAGCCCGAAATCGCGGTGCGCCACGGCGGAGAATGCAGTTTGATGCCATAATCGGGCCTGGTGCTGGTTTTGTGATTCTCCGAGCACCGAAAATCGGCGGCACCGTGGGGTACACCGCGCCGCCGGGGGGCCATTGCCAGAAGCCCGCTCAGCAAACCTCCGCTCTTGACTGGCCTAGTTCCCGATGGCGTGGAACTAACCACCTATTGCCAGTCAGGATGCTCACATGGTGGCTGCGGACTCAGTGCACGACCGCCCTGGTCGGGGCAGGCGCATCAGAGACCAGGGCGGGCCTTAAAGCCAGCCGGGGGTTTAATGTGCAGGGATTGAGGCTTGGGCATGCGGCCGCTCGAGGGGTCTCTCAAGGTGATGTCACTTTCCGTTCAGAAAGTTCATGAAAAGAAATTGAACTGTTCATGCAGTAAACCTGTCGCATATCGCCTGGTCCTGAGATTACTTTAACCTTTGGCAGACTTGGTAGAGTTGCTGATGTGATTTTGATAGGGCAGCGTTCCCAGACCCTTCATTTCAAGGGAACATTGGGGAAATCTGCTGTGCAACCATTGGCATTGCAGCGTAAAAATTGAACATTTACATATTGAACGTTGTAATATTTAGTCCAGTTCATCCAACTTCACTATACAAGTGACAGTCAGTATGTCAGTGTGTGAGCAGTACAAACAGCCTCAGCAGCAGTGGCCATGATCTGACCCAGTTACTGCGTCATTGCAAGAAGCAAAACAAAGAACAGAATGCCAATTGGTTGTCTCTGAAACCATGCAGTGACCTTAGAACAGTCACTGCATCAATGGGGAATTACTTAGATTGAGTTTATAGGACTGGTGGAGAGCTATTTCACTCCATTGATCGATATAAAGGGAAAGAACTCTGCGAAAATTCATTGATGCCACACATGCATCACATAAAGTAGAAAATAAATGGCTTGCTTTGTGCTTTGTAATGCAAATGTCTTTGTGATTTAATATCACAGCAAAGAATGAGTGCAAAATATTTGAGGGAATGCAGAGTAGAGCACTGATTAAAGTATTAACGTATAGTGGATCATTTTATGATTTACTTGAGAACAGGAAGGCAGCTCGGGTATTTACCTAAATCCTCTTATTGAACTGCATTCCAAGAGGCCGGTAGATACCGTGAGATGTCTCCCCAGATTTACTGATGGACAGTATGCCTCAAGAGATCTAATCAGACCTCGTGAGGGGTCACAATATGGTTTCCATTCACAATTGGTTTAAGAACCCGCTTATCCGTGCTGAAGCCGGATCTAACCAGCCCCCGGCATCAAATGGCCTCCCCAGGGAGACCCAGCCGGGCACTATTTAGTACTGGTCCATGTAAATGTGGACCAGGTGGAATGGCACCTCGGCAGTTTTCCAAGCCATTAGAGGCCCGGAGTGCACCCTGATTCTTTCCCGGCACTGCCAAGGTGCCTGGGTGGCACTCCCAGGCTGACAGGAGTACTGCCAGGGTGGCAGTGCCAGAGTGCCTGGGTGGCAAGATGGCACTGTCAAAGGTCAGGGCTTGAGGGTGGCCATGGCCATAAATAGAGGCATGGGGGTGGGTAAAGGACAGGAATGCAAAAGCCTCCGGAAGCTTGGGGGATAGTGAAGAGTGGGGGTTCTGGAAGTGGGGCTCCTGAAAGGGGTTGTAGGAAGGCCAGAAAAGGGGGGCCTTCAGCGACCCCATAGGGAGATGTCTTCACTTGAAGGGGGGTGTGGGGTAACACACATGTGTGGGGAAATTACATTGCCTGTGGGTGGGAGGGAGTGTGGGACCCTAAAGCTCACTTAGCGATCGGAGCAACCTTTCAAAATTGTGGCTGATCTCTGAGGAGCCGGCCTGGCCAGCACGTTCAGCTCCCCGGTGATGGATAAAATTTGAAGTGTGGGCTAGCCCGGAGGGAAACTCCTCAGGGCCCAAAAAACTGACTCAGTGTGGTTAGATAGCAGTGGGGAGTTTAGCAACAGAACTGGGGAGGAACTCCCAACCAAACCCACCTGAACGTTTCCGTTAGATCACGCCCCTTATGTCGCCATACTGTAATGTGCTTCTGATTCTTTCTAGCCAACTGAAATGTTCCTTTGAAATGCCAAATCTATGGTCCATAATTACTCTGCTGCTTCCATGGGCTGTACTACCAGAGAATTTCTATTGAAAGAGCAACATGAACCATGGATGATATGGCATGTAAGGAGCTGTTTTTCAAATTCCCCTTTGCCTTTCAATAAGATTAGTACAAATAGAGCAAAATGTAAAGATTGGAAACAACTTGGTAAATGGGCATTTAACTGTATATGGGGCTGGCTTTGGACTTGATCTAAACTTTCTAACTCCACCCATGCTATTTCCCTAGTGGTGACCACTCATACTGCTGACCACAGATTTCCCCAGACTCTCCTTCACAGTACTGGTGTCAGGTCTGGTTTGGAACCAGAACCTGAAGCTATTGCATGAGAATTCTTGAGTTAAATACTCGGCCGTCGGGATTCTCTGTTTTGCCGGCAGCCTGGGGGTTTCCTGATGGCGTGGGGCTGCCCCTCAATGGGAAACCCCATTGACCAGCAGGCTAAACAGAGAACATAGAACATAGAACAGTACAGCACAGAACAGGCCCTTCGGCCCTCAATGTTGTGCCGAGCCATGATCACCCTACTCAAACTCACGTATCCACCCTATACCCGTAACCCAACAACCCCCCCCTTAACCTTACTTTTATTAGGACACTACGGGCAATTTATCATGGCCAATCCACCTAACCCGCACATCTTTGGACTGTGGGAGGAAACCGGAGCAAACCCACGCACACAGGGGGAGGACGTGCAGACTCCACACAGACAGTGACCCAGCCGGGAATCGAACCTGGGACCCTGGAGCTGTGAAGCATTTATGCTAACCACCATGCTACCCTGCTGCCCCAGAGACCCGACAGCGTGCCGTACCAGATATCTGGGGCTGGATTCTCCAATTGTGAGGCTATGTCCTCACGGCGGCGTGGGAATGGTGGTGTTTTACGCCCGGAAATTCAATGCAAAACGGCCACCGATCCTCCGTGTAGTGGAGGGGGCTAGCTGCTGATATGGCCCAGTGAATTTACGGGTCCGTGGCCATGCATGCGCACGGCGGTGGCTTGCAGCGGCCACACCGTGCAAGATGGCGCCGGCAGCGCGTGGACCCGGCCTGCCAAATAGTGCTTCCCCTTTGGCTGGCACGCGAGCCCTGGACCACCGCCCAACAGTGCACCCAGGCCCTGACAAAGTTCCCTCTGCCCGCGGATCGGCCCTCCCCAGACTGTGGCGGCGTCGCACTGAGTCCACAGCCGCCATGTCGAGTTCCCGATGGGCGAGACCATGAGTGACCCAAGCCGTTGGGAACCTGGCCGGTCGGTGGTGGAGCATCGGGGGGAGGGAGGGTGGGTCTCAGGTAACGTCCTGAGGCTGTCTCTACGGCGGCGGCGTACTCTGCGAGGTATTTTCCGGCTGATCACCCAACACGATTTCAGCATCGGCAACCGGAGAATCCCACTCCTGGTGCAGCGGGACAGAGAAACAGGCCCAGAGTGTTCTGGGAGCTAATCAGTTCTGAGAGAATCCTAGATAGTTCGAGATGACTTGCAATCCTTACTGCTGGGAATAGAGCAGGGTGGGGAGTTTTATTATTGATAGATTGGGTAAGCAATGAAGTAGGGAGACATATATAACATTGAAGTACCAGAGCACTGAAGAAGCAGAACAGCTGATAGGAATGTCTTGGTGAAAAGAAAGAGAAGCAATAGGTACCAATAGACACCAGCCAACATGGAACTGGCAATTTTGGTATTTAAAAGCTTTGTAATGTTGACCCTCCTCTTAAACAAAGGTCATTAAGTTTTTAAAGAGGAAACTTGGGGATGTCATCCAATTATATGCAAGTATATGTTTAATTGACTCAGATCATGTCATCCATGTATATTTTTAAATTGGTCACAATAAAAGATCCTAATTGTTGTATTTATTATATAGTTAAACAATATGAAGGGACTGACTCAACTTCCCTATATGCAACAGTAATGGATTATTCATTAATATTTGATGTCAAAATAACTCAAAGAACATCTTCGAAAAATTATCCATCAAACCTTGCTATGTCTACCTGATTCTTAATATATTACAGTTTAGAAGCATAAAAAATAGGAGCAAAAAGAGGCCATTCGGCCTTTCGAGACTGTTCCACCACTCATTATGATCATGGCTGATCATCCAACTCATTAACCTGTTCCTGTTTTCTCCCCATATCTTTTGGCCCCTTTAGCCCCAAGAACTATATCTCAATCCTTTTTGAAAACTTACAATGTTTTGGCCTCAACTGCTTTCTGAAGTAGCGCATTCCACAGGCTCACTACTCACTGGGTAAAGAAATTTCTCCTCATCTCGGTTCTAAAATGTTTACCCATATCTTTAGGCTGTGGCACCTGGTTCTGGACTCTCCTGCCATCAGGAACATCTTTCTTGCATCTACCCTGGCTTGTGCTGTTGGAATTTTATAGGTTTCTATGAGATCTTCCCTCATTCTTCTAAACTCCAGTGAATATAATATGAGCCGACTCAATCTCTCCTCATGCATCAGTATGTTGTTCAAGGACATCCAGGTCATGTTGGACATTCCCCTCTCTCAATCTATAGCCATTTAGATAATGATCTGCCTCCCTGTTTTTGCTGCCAAAGTGGATAATCTCACATGTATCCACATTGTACTGCATTTTCCCACTCACTCAACTTGTCCAAATTACACTGAAGAATCACTGCATCCTCCTCACAGCTCACCCTCCCACCCAACTTTGTGTCATCTGCAAATTTGGAGGTATTACATTTAGATTAGATTTAGATTTATTGTCACATGTACCGAGGTACAGTGAAAAGTATTGTTCTGCGTGCAGTCCAGGCAGATCACTCCATACATGAAAAACATGGGACGTACGATAAATACACAATGTAAATACATAGACATAGACATCGGGTGAAGCATATGGAATAAAGTGTTAATATACAATTTAGTTCTCTCATCAAAATCATTAATATATATTGTGAATAGCTGGGGTCCAAGCACTGATCCTTGTTGACCCATTAGTCACTGCCTGCTATTTGGAAAAAGACCTGTTTATTCCGACTCTTTGTTTCCGATCTGCCAACTAGTTTTCTATCCATCTCAATACACTACCACCAATTGCATGCACTTCGATTTTACATGCTAATCTCTTATGTTGGATCTTGTCAAAATCGTTCTGAAAGTCCAAATAAACCACAACCACTGGCTCCCCTTCATCAACTCCATTAGTTACATCCTTGAAGAATTCCAGTAGATTTGTCAAGCATGATTTCCCTTTCATAAATCCATGCTGACTCTGTCTGATCCTACTGTTTTCCAAGTGCTTTTCTATTCAATATTTTATAATGGACTCTAGCATTTTCCCCACGACTGACATCAAGCTGAATGGTCGATAATTCCCTGTTTTCTCTCTACCTCCCTTTTTAAATCGTGGGTTTACATTAGCTACCCTCCAATCTGTAAGAACTGTTCCAGAGTCTATAGAATCTTGGAAGATGACTACCAGTACATCAACTATTTTGAGAGCACCTTCCTTTAGTGCTCTGGGATGTAAATTATCAGGCTGTTATGTATCAGGGAATATATTCCTGCTGGTTAAGCATCACATGATGTGTAGTGATGTCAGCAGATTGCACAAATTTGGGCAGTTCACCATCTTTTTAAAAAATAAATTTAGAGTACCCAATTATTTTTTTCCAAATCAGGGGCAATTTAGCGTGGCCAATCCACCTAGCCTGCACATCTTTGGGCTGTGGGGGCAAAACCCACGCAAACACGGGGAGAATGTGCAAACCCCACACAGACAGTGACCCAGAGCTGGGATCGAACCTGGGACTCTGGCGCCGTGAGGCAGCAGGGCTAACCCACTGCGCCACCGTGCTGCCCAACAGTTCACCATCTTTGATTGTATGAGCAACACCTCTTAATATACCTCTCATTGCGTTTTACAAGAATCCAGAGTGTGGGCACCTCCATCCATACCTTTCCTCTTTGCGGCAACAAAGAAATATAACACAGGCCCAGGGGAATTATCAGCCTTCGATCCCATTCGATCCCCAACACTATTTCCGTACGAATACTGATTTCCTTCAGTTCCTCCCTCCCACTAAATGCTGTGTGCCCCAACATTTCTGATATGTTGTTTGTGTCTTCCTTTGTGAAGCCAGAACCAAAGTATGCATTTAGTTGGTCAGCCATTTAGTTGATCCCAATTATAAATTCCACTGTTTCTGACTGTAAGGGACCTACACTGGCCTTCACCAATCTTTTTCTCTTCACATACCTACAGAAGTTTTACAGTCAGTTTTTATGTTCCCCTCAAGCTTGCTCTCATACTCTATTTTCCCCTTCTGAATAAATCCCTTTCTCCTCCTTTGCTGAATTCTAAACTGCTCCCAACCCTCAGGCCGAGTGATTTTTTTCTGGCCAATGTGTATGACTCTTTTTTGGATCTATTACTATTTCTAACTTCCCTTGTGAACCATGGTTTGGCCACCCCTCCCAATTTATTTTTGCACCAGACAGGAATGAACAATTGTTGCAGTTCGTCCATGTACTCTGTGAATGTTTGCAATTGTCTATCCACTGTCACCTTTTTATTTTATTTTTTAAAAATAAATTTAGATTACCCAATTATTTTTTCCAATTAAGGGGCAATTTAGCGTGGCCAATCCATCTACTCTGCACATTTTTGGGTTGTGGGGGCGAAACCCACGCAGACATGGGGAGAATGTGCAAACTCCACACGGACAGTGACCCAGAGCCGGGATCGAACCTGGGACCCCAGAGCCATGAGGCAGCTGTGCTTACCACTAGGCCACCGTGTTGCCCCCACTGTCACCATTTAAGTAACATTCCCCAATCCATCATAGCCAACACGTACCTCATTCCATTGTAGTTTCCTTTATTTATATTCAGTACCCTAGTCTCAAAATCAATTATGTCACTCTCCATCTTGATGAAGAATTCTATCAGATTGTGATCAGTCATCTCCAAGCAGCCTCGTACAACTAGATTGCCAATTATTCAAGTCACCCAAAATTACAAATATTCCTTTTTTGCATGCTTCTCTGATATCCTGTTTAATGCCATTCTGAACATTACCACTACAGGTTGGGGGTCTATATATAATTCCCAATCAGGTTTTTTGCCTTTTGGTATTTCTCAGTTCTACCCATGCAGATTCAACTTTGTTAGAGCGATATTGCGTCAATTTCCACTTTTTACAAAAATATTTTTATTGAGATTTTTTGAAATATACAGATCAAAGATAAGCATGGACATATATTTGAAGACAAAAGAAAAATACAGAGAAATATACACACATCGGTCGGCTTCTGTTATTTACATCAGTTGTCTTACGTTATTTACAGTGGTTAAAACTTCCTGTTTTTCGGTTCCAGTAGATGCTTGGTGCTGGCTGGGTCCCCTGCTCCCCTCTCCCCCTTTTCTTCCTGACCACTCCTCCCCCTCCCCCTCTGGCTGCCTTACGTGCCTTCTTCCCTGTGTCTTGCTCCAGTTGCATTGGCATGGTGCCATGTATTTTGCTATTTGCTGGGCAAGATTGGGTTCTGTGCCTCTTTGTTTCCCCCCCCACCCCCCCTCCCCACCCCCCTCCTCCTTCCCCATTGTTATCCTGACGCCACTCTCTCCCTTCCTTTGGCTCATAGGATGTTGGCAATAAATAGGTTTGGGAACAACTGGGTGAATGGTTCCCATGTTTTGCGGAAACCCTCTTCCGACCTTGACGGTCTAACCTTATCTTACTTTGTTTATTGAATTACCTTATTTCACTTTGGATTGATTTAACTTTACTTCTCTATTGTCCATGATCTTTACTGAAATGAATGAGCTACTTCTTAATAAATGTGCATTTTTCTAGTTAAAGCTATTTAAACACCATTCCTAATAATAGCTTCTGACCAACCAATAAATTTACTGCCTTCTGATTATATCACTCCTGGATTGTTTTTCAAATTTAGCCCCCTGGCCCAGTAGATGCGTCCCTCAGAAGTCCAGTTGTCTCTGCTCTCGGAAGGTGAATGAAGGTCCCAAGCCTCGCTCAGTATTTATCAGCTGCCTCAGTAAAGGTGTCCCTCGCAGATTTGGCTGTCTCCTCTCCCAGAATGTTTTGAGGAGAGAAAAATTTGAATTGCTGTGCAAAATAAAAAAGGTCATGTATGGCGAAGGCCTGAGTTGCCAACAATAATGAGTGACATAATTTGTTTCTGGTTGGCCATTTCATTGAAAACTCACAGCCTTATTTCTTTCTGCGGACACATCACATGTTGGAGCATTCTTTGAAGTTCAGGGGCATAGGGACTCCAAATGCTTTCGAGAATTTATAGTAGAAGGAAAGAAGATTGATTGCACTTACATTTTTTTAAAGCAGTGCAGATGACCTTCAGTTTCGAGTCAATGTAATCACATTTTTCGAGGTCTCGAGAGCAGGATTCTGGTAACAGATTTAAAGCATGTATCCCTGCTGGATTGGGATGCAGTGGCTGGCCATCCCAAGACTTTCCTTTATGTTCCACTGTGAGGAATATAGCCACATTTCAGCTGGTTTGAGGCAGTAACATCCAGCCTTGAATTTCTGAATATATACCTCAGTCATGGTAAATCTGCCTTTTCACCAGTATCTAATTAAGCACAGGATATTGAGCGTTCATTAAATCTAAGACTACTCTTCTGCAAAGTTTCTCTGCATCGCAATGTCAAAAATATAAAACAATATTACAACTAGCTTCAGTTTTCAATTATTTTATAATTTACTATTTTGGAAATGTGATGGTAAATATTTCAAAATCACCTTCCTATTAATTCCTGAATTCATCATTAAACTGTCTGTTCCATTTTAATTCACTTGTGGTTAACAGGTAAGGTTATTTCATTTTGTTTGATAATCAAAGAGAACTCAATTTATTTAGTGTATTTAAATCTTCATGTGAAGCAGTTTTACCAGTTGGTCAAGTGGCAAATACAATGTCCACTGTGGTACTCACCTTTACAGCCCAAGAAATATCCAGATTAAATTGTTGCTCTGTCTCCTAGAAAGGGCAATGGTGCTGGTTGCAGGTAGGTGAAACCATACATTCTCTCTTATAACTGTTATGACACTCTGGGCTAGTGCACGGTCAATTCCAGCCCCACAGGTTCCAGAGTCCGTAGTGAATGAACCAATAATTTGTATAGAAATTGCCAAGACCAAGGCATGGCTGCCCATAAATTACAGTCACCAGTTTTGTAGATTGAAACACAATTACTACATATTTATAATAGAAATAAAGATCAAATGTGCAGTAATTTCAGCTGGATAACAAGCATGCTAACCTAATGCTTCCGCCTTTAACTGTCCTGCTCTCTACCCACACACAGAAGACAGACAGACGAACACAGAGGGGTGGAAAGGCGTAAAAATAATAAGGGTTAAGGGCAAAAAAAGTAAGAAACCTTGCTTCAGATGATGAGTTCTTTATAGCAGGCTTTCCTCCCAACACGCTGGTTGATTGAAGCCTCCGGTTTACAGTTGGTAATGGACTTCTTGCAGAGTCATCTGTTCAGTATTCACAAGCAATAGGCTTTCTTCTGGATCAACACTTTAGCTTTTATTAAACTGTGCCTTCAACTCGAAGGATCACCTTCAAGACTACTTCTCTCTTAAGACCCTTTGTCTCGCCTCATTGAGTTTTGAACTCAATCTTTTGCGATTTCAAGAAAATAACATCCAGCCTTACGAGAGCAATTTCATCATATCATAGAGAGAAAATCAGAACTATTCCTTCCAGCTTCAGAACCAAAAGCAAAACTAAAACATCCCAGCCTTATGACATGGAGAAACTTCCCAGAGAAATCAAAACCAATCACTGGTTACCGACAAAGCACAGCATTTCCAGCCAGTTCATTGTCCGCCAGCCAAGTCAGTCAATCTGAGTCATCACTGATCTCCCCTGCTTGAATTAAGGGCGAAGGCTGCATTAAAGTCGCAGGTCCATTAATCATCCATGGATCAAAATTGTAACAGCAAAAATAAAAGAAAGGGAATAATAAGGGAATAAACAGGCTATAAACAGGAGATTTCTTGCACATGCTAATTCCACAGTCTGACCTGAACCTGTCTGGGTGAAGTAAAATGATCAAGGCTGATGACTCAGTAAAAGTTAGCATTCATTTAACTATTTATTGTACCATATGTAGCATAAAGGTAACAGTACAGTGCTCCCTTTAATTTCAAACAATTCAAACATGGTAGCACAGTGGTTAGCACTGTTGCCTCAAAGCGCCAGGGTCCCAGGTTCGATTCCCGGCTTGGGAGACTGCCTGTGTGCAGTCTGCATGTTCTCCCTGTGGGTTTTCTCCGGGTGCTCCGGTTTCCTCCCACAAGTCCCGAAAGACGTGCTGTTAGGTAATTTGGACATTCTGAATTCTCCCTCAGTGTACCTGAACAGGCGGCGGAATGTGGTGACTAGGGGATTTTCACAGTAACTTAATTGCAGTGTTAATGGAAGCCTACTTGTGATAATAAAGATTATTATTATCTAACTCTCCTTAATTACAAACACTACTCACCCGGTGAAATTCAAGGAAATATGTTCCCATTTGTGCAGATAAAAACTGCCCTTGCAAGTGGCCAAACTCTGTCCCTAAAGGTATATTTCTTAATATATAAAGAGAACAATGGATGTATGGATGCAACCCCACAACCATTTTTATTGATTGATCTGCCTTTATCTTGTCTGTTTCTGAAGATGTATAGTTGCTTGATTTGGTTACTTCCACATTGAGTCCATGAATAGTTCATTTTCATGCACAGAAATGTCTTCATTCTATTTGACATTTAACCATCATCAGACAAGTTGTTTTGATGAGGGAAATTCTGAGCTAATCAACAATATCAGGTTGGTGATTGGGTTTGACCCTCTGGGTAGGGTTTTCCATGCAACCCACTGTGGGGCGTCCCGCTATTCTCAACTGGGTTTCCCGTGGAATGCACCCGAGACCAACGGCAGGCGTTCGCTGTCGGCAGGACCAGAGGATGTCGCCAGCTTGAACGGTCGGAAAATTCTAACCTTTTTAACTCTTTTGTAATGAACATTTCCAAGCGATAGGGAGGCAATCGGACATGGTGGAAACGTAAGCCAGGATTTTACTGAAAAGGCAAAATGCAGCGGGCGTAAAAAATGGTGTTCAATCCACCAGCCTCAATGCCGCATTTTCCTGCCGTATCGTTCACTTCAAACTCCACTAATTATTCATCCATGGGGTTCATGTTATATTGCCTCTGATTTGCCCGCCTTGCCCTGACCTCAGTGCTCCTCAACCTGAGGTGCCGTATTTAAAGGCTGCCCTGCACAATGAAGCCTAATCTCTCCTTCCCCCCTTTCATCTCTTTCACCCCAAGTGCTATATCCAACTTCTTCTTAGATCCAGCAGAGGGCAGCAGAGCAGAGCTACTGATCAGCTGTTCTGGGGAAATTTGCATACGTGCAGTGCGGTCAGCCTAAGTTGAAGGTGAATCTGCGAAGGGGACCCGAGGAGTTTGAGTGAAGGCAATCATCCAGCAGAGGGCAGCAGAGCAGAGCTACTGATCAGCTGTTCTGGGGAAATTTGCATACGTGCAGTGCGGTCAGCCTAAGTTGAAGGTGAATCTGCGAAGGGGACCCGAGGAGTTTGAGTGAAGGCAATCATCCAGCAGAGGGCAGCAGAGCAGAGCTACTGATCAGCTGTTCTGGGGAAATTTGCATACGTGCAGTGCGGTCAGCCTAAGTTGAAGGTGAATCTGCGAAGGGGACCCGAGGAGTTTGAGTGAAGGCAATCATCCAGCAGAGGGCAGCAGAGCAGAGCTACTGATCAGCTGTTCTGGGGAAATTTGCATACGTGCAGTGCGGTCAGCCTAAGTTGAAGGTGAATCTGCGAAGGGGACCCGAGGAGTTTGAGTGAAGGCAATCATCCAGCAGAGGGCAGCAGAGCAGAGCTACTGATCAGCTGTTCTGGGGAAATTTGCATACGTGCAGTGCGGTCAGCCTAAGTTGAAGGTGAATCTGCGAAGGGGACCCGAGGAGTTTGAGTGAAGGCAATCATCCAGCAGAGGGCAGCAGAGCAGAGCTACTGATCAGCTGTCCTGGGGAAATTTGCATACGTGCAGTGCGGTCAGCCTAAGTTGAAGGTGAATCTGCGAAGGGGACCCGAGGAGTTTGAGTGAAGGCAATCATCCAGCAGAGGGCAGCAGAGCAGAGCTACTGATCAGCTGTTCTGGGGAAATTTGCATACGTGCAGTGCGGTCAGCCTAAGTTGAAGGTGAATCTGCGAAGGGGACCCGAGGAGTTTGAGTGAAGGCAATCATCCAGCAGAGGGCAGCAGAGCAGAGCTACTGATCAGCTGTCCTGGGGAAATTTGCATACGTGCAGTGCGGTCAGCCTAAGTTGAAGGTGAATCTGCGAAGGGGACCCGAGGAGTTTGAGTGAAGGCAATCATCCAGCAGAGGGCAGCAGAGCAGAGCTACTGATCAGCTGTTCTGGGGAAATTTGCATACGTGCAGTGCGGTCAGCCTAAGTTGAAGGTGGTTTGTGGAGAGGCTGTTGGCAAGTGACAGTTAAACCCGAAACACTTCGTGAGTGTTTCCCACCCTACCTCCTCCTCTAACCAACCCCCCCACCCCACGGTGGTTGGGAAGCGGGAGCAGGGGCCTGTCGTGAAGGTGAGTGAGTGCCTTTAAATTTGCTTACCTTTGAGCGGGAGCAGGGTTTGAGGTAATATCAGGTAAGCTCTTCCTTTCTTTTTCTTTTTCTTGTTATTTTTTAAATCTAGAGGTGATGTCAGGGAAGGCAGTACAATGCTCCTCCTGCAGAATGTTTGAGGTGAGGGACGCCGTCAGTGTCCCTGCTGATTTCATCTGTGGGAAGTGCACCCAACTCCAGCTCCTCAAAAACCGTGTTAGGGACCTGGAGCTTGAGCTGGATGAACTTCGGATCATTCGGGAGGCAGAGGGGGTCATAGATAGGAGCTTCAGGGAAATAGTTACACCAAAGACTGGAGATAGATGGGTAACTGTAAGAGGGACTGGGAAGAAGCAGTCAGTGCAGGGACCCCCTGCGGTCGTTCCCCTGAGTAACAAGTATACCGTTTTGGATACTTGTGGGGGGGACGACTTACCAGGGGTAAGCCATGGGGTACGGGCCTCTGGCACGGAGTCTGTCCCTGTTGCTCAGAAGGGAAGGGGGGAAAGGAGTAGAACATTAGTAATTGGGGACTCAATAGTCAGGGGCACAGATAGGAGATTTTGTGGGAGCGACAGAGACTCACGTTTGGTATGTTGCCTCCCAGGTGCAAGGGTACGTGATGTCTCGGATCGTGTTTTCCGGGTCCTTAAGGGGGAGGGGTAGCAGCCCCAAGTTGTAGTCCACATTGGCACTAACGACATAGGTAGGAAAGGGGACAAGGATGTCAGGCAGGCCTTTAGGGAGCTAGGATGGAAGCTCAGAGCGAGAACAAACAGAGTTGTTATCTCTGGGTTGTTGCCCGTGCCACGTGATAGTGAGATGAGGAATAGGGAGAGAGAGCAATTAAACACGTGGCTACAGGGATGGTGCAGGCGGGAGGGATTCAGATTTCTGGATAACTGGGGCTCTTTCTGGGGAAGGTGGGACCTCTATAGACAGGATGGTCTACATCTGAACCTGAGGGGCACCAATATCCTGGGGGGGAGATTTGTTAGTGCTCTTTGGGGGGGTTTAAACTAATTCAGCAGGGGCATGGGAACCTGGATTGTAGTTTTAGGGTACGGGAGATTGAGAGTATAGAGGTCAGGAGCACAGATTTGACTTCGCAGGAGGGTGCCAGTGTTCAGGTAGGTGGTTTGAAGTGTGTCTACTTCAATGCCAGGAGTATACGAAATAAGGTAGGGAAACTGGCAGCATGGGTTGGTACCTGGGACTTCGATGTTGTGGCCATTTCAGAGACATGGATAGAGCAGGGACAGGAATGGTTGTTGCAGGTTCCGGGGTTTAGGTGTTTTAGTAAGTTCAGAGAAGGGGGCAAAAGAGGGGGAGGTGTGGCGCTGCTAGTCAAGGACAGTATTACGGTGGCGGAAAGGATGCTAGATGGGGACTCTTCTTCTGAGGTAGTATGGGCTGAGGTTAGAAACAGGAAAGGAGAGGTCACCCTGTTGGGAGTTTTCTATAGGCCACCTAATAGTTCTAGGGATGTAGAGGAAAGGATGGCGAAGATGATTCTGGAAAAGAGCGAAAGTAACAGGGTAGTTGTTATGGGAGACTTTAACTTTCCAAATATTGACTGGAAAAGATATAGTTCGAGTACATTAGATGGGTCGTTCTTTGTACAATGTGTGCAGGAGGGTTTCCTGACACAATATGTTGACAGGCCAACAAGAGGCGAGGCCACATTGGATTTGGTTTTGGGTAACGAACCAGGCCAGGTGTTAGATCTGGAGGTAGGTGAGCACTTTGGAAACAGTGACCACAATTCGGTGACCTTTACGTTAGTGATGGAAAGGGATAAGTATACCCCGCAGGGCAAGAGTTATAGCTGGGGGAAGGGCAATTATGATGCCATTAGACATGACTTAGGATGTGTTGGTTGGAGAAGTAGGCTGCAAGGGTTGGGCACACTGGATATGTGGAGTTTGTTCAAGGAACAGCTATTGCATGTTCTTGATAAGTACGTACCAGTCAGGCAGGGAGGAAGGGGTCGAGCAAGGGAACCGTGGTTTACCAAAGAAGTGGAATCTCTTGTTAAGAGGAAGAAGGAGGCCTATGTAAAGATGAGGCGTGAAGTTTCAGTTGGGGCGCTTGATATTTACAAGGAAGCGAGGAAGGATCTAAAGAGAGAGCTGAGACGAGCAAGGAGGGGACATGAGAAGTCTTTGGCAGGTAGGATCAAGGAAAACCCAAAAGCTTTCTATAGGTATGTCAGGAATAAAAGAATGACTAGGGTAAGAGTAGGGCCAGTCAAGGACAGTGGTGGGAAGTTGTGTGTGGAGGCTGAGGAGATAAGCGAGATACTAAATGAATACTTTTCGTCAGTATTCACTCAAGAAAAAGATAATATTGTGGAGGAGAATGCTGAGACCCAGGCTATTAGAATAGATGGCATTGAGGTGCGTAGGGAAGAAGTGTTGGCAATTCTGGACAAGGTGAAAATAGATAAGTCCCCGGGGCCTGATGGGATTTATCCTAGGATTCTCTGGGAAGCCAGGGAAGAGATTGCTGAGCCTTTGGCTTTGATTTTTAGGTCATCATTGGCTACAGGAATAGTGCCAGAGGACTGGAGGATAGCAAATGTGGTCCCTTTGTTCAAGAAGGGGAGTAGAGATAACCCCGGTAACTATAGGCCGGTGAGCCTAACGTCTGTGGTGGGTAAAGTCTTGGAGAGGATTATAAAAGATACGATTTATAATCATCTAGATAGGAATAATATGATTAGGGACAGTCAGCATGGTTTTGTGAAGGGTAGGTCATGCCTCACAAACCTTATCGAGTTCTTTGAGAAGGTGACTGAACAGGTAGACGAGGGTAGAGCAGTTGATGTGGTGTATATGGATTTCAGTAAAGCGTTTGATAAGGTTCCCCACGGTCGTCTATTGCAGAAAATACGGAGGCTGGGGATTGAGGGTGATTTAGAGATGTGGATCAGAAATTGGCTAGTTGAAAGAAGACAGAGAGTGGTAGTTGATGGGAAATGTTCAGAATGGAGTTCAGTTACGAGTGGCGTACCACAAGGATCTGTTCTGGGGCCGTTGCTGTTTGTCATTTTTATAAATGACCTAGAGGAGGGCGCAGAAGGATGGGTGAGTAAATTTGCAGACGACACTAAAGTCGGTGGAGTTGTAGACAGTGCGGAAGGATGTTGCAGGTTACAGAGGGACATAGATAGGCTGCAGAGCTGGGCTGAGAGGTGGCAAATGGAGTTTAATGTGGAGAAGTGTGAGGTGATTCACTTTGGAAAGAATAACAGAAATGCGGAATATTTGGCTAATGGTAAAATTCTTGGTAGTGTGGATGAGCAGAGGGATCTCGGTGTCCATGTACATAGATCCCTGAAAGTTGCCACCCAGGTTGATAGGGTTGTGAAGAAGGCCTATGGTGTGTTGGCCTTTATTGGTAGAGGGATTGAGTTCCGGAGCCATGAGGTCATGTTGCAGTTGTACAAAACTCTAGTACGGCCGCATTTGGAGTATTGCGTACAGTTCTGGTCGCCTCATTATAGGAGGGACGTGGAAGCTTTGGAACGGGTGCAGAGGAGATTTACCAGGATGTTGCCTGGTATGGAGGGAAAATCTTATGAGGAAAGGCTGATGGACTTGAGGTTGTTTTCGTTAGAGAGAAGAAGGTTAAGAGGTGACTTAATAGAGGCATACAAAATGATCAGAGGGTTAGATAGGGTGGACAGCGAGAGCCTTCTCCCGCGGATGGAGGTGGCTAGCACGAGGGGACATAGCCTTAAATTGAGGGGTAATAGATATAGGACAGAGGTCAGAGGTGGGTTTTTTACGCAAAGAGTGGTGAGGCCGTGGAATGCCCTACCTGCAACAGTAGTGAACATGCCAACATTGAGGGCATTTAAAAATTTATTGGATAAGCATATGGATGATAAGGGCATAGTGTAGGTTAGATGGCCTTTAGATTTTTTCCATGTCGGTGCAACATCGAGGGCCGAAGGGCCTGTACTGCACTGTATCGTTCTATGTTCTATGTTCTATGTTCTTGAAAACAATGTTTTGTCCTTAACTACTTTCGGTGGTAATGAATTCCACAGGCCAACCACGCTCTGGGTGAAGAAATTTCTCCTCACCTCTGTCCTAAATGGTCTACCCTATATCCTCCAACTGTGACCCCACCATCAGAAACATACTTCCTGCATCTACCCTGTCTAGTTCTGTTAGAATGTTATAGGTTTCTTTGATATCCCCCTCATTCATCTGAACACAAGTGAATACAATGCCACCTGATTCAATCTTTCCTCAGACATCAGTCCTGCCATCCCAGGAATCAGTTTGGTAAACCTTCGCTGCACTCCATCTCTAGCAAGAACATGCTTCCTCAGATAAGGAGACCAAAACTGCGCACAATATTCCAGATGTGGTCTCACCAAGGCCCTGTATAATTGCAGCAAGACATTTCTGCATCTATATGCAAATCCTCTCGCAACGAAGGCCAGCATACCATTTGCCTTTTTTACTGCCTGCTGTACCTGCATACTTACCTTCAGTGACTGGTGTACGAGGGCACTCAGGCCTCATTGCACATTCCCCTCTCCTAATTTATGGCCAATCAAATAACAGTCTGCCTTCAGTTTTTTGCTACCAAAGTGGATAACCTCGCATTTATCCAAATTATACAGCATCTGCCATTCATTTGCCCACTCATGCAACTTGTCCAAATCACACGGAAGAATCTCTGCATCCTCCTCACAGCTCATCCTCCCACCCAAATTTGCATCATCTGCAAATTTGGAGATATTACATTTTGTTCCCTCATCTAAATCGTTAATATACATTATGACTAGCTGGGGTCCCAGCACTAATCCCTGTGGTACCCAATAGTCACTGCTGCCAATTTGAAAAAGACCAGTTAATTCTACTCTTTTCCTATCTGTCAACCATTTTTCTATCATTACACTACCTCTAATTCCATTCACTTTAAGTTTACACACTAATCTCATATGCTGGACTTTTGTCAAAAACATTCTGAAAATCCAAATAAAGCACATCAACTCTCTTCCCCTCATTAACTCTACTAGTTACATCAGTATGTTTGTCAAGCATGATTTCCCCTTCATAAATCCATGCTGACTCGGTTTGATCCTGCCACTATTTTCTAAGTGCTGTGCTATAAAATCTTTGATGATGGATTCTAGAATTTCCCCACTACTGACGTAACAACATAAGAACATAAGAGCTAGGGGCAGGAATTGGCCATCTGGTCCCTCGAGCCTGCTCCACAGATTCACAACTCTTTGGGTGCAGAGGTTCATCCTCAAACTCAGTCCTAAATCTGCTTCCACTTGTTTTGAGGTTCTTGTTTCAGCTGCCAGTGGAAAGAACCTCCCAGCTTCTATCTTAAATATTCCCTTCATAATTTTATATGTTTCTATAAGATTCCCCCCTCATTCTTCTAAATTCCAATGAGTATAGTCCCAGTCTACTCAGTCTCTCCTCATAAGCCAATCCTCTCAACTCCAGAATCAACCTAATGAATCTCCTCTGCACCCCCTTCAGTGCCAGCACATCCTTGCTCAAGTAAGGAGACCAAATATGTACACAGTACTCCAGGTGTGGCCTTACCAGCACACTGTACAGCTGCAACATAACCTCTCTGTTTTTAAAATTCACCCCTCTAGCAATGAAGGACAAAATTCCATTTGCCTTCTGAATTACCTGCAAACCAGCTTTTTGCGATTCATACACAAGGACATCCAGAGCCCTCTGCACAGCAGCATGCTGCAATATTTTACCATTTAAATAACAGTCCATTTTGCTGTTATTCCTACCAAAATGGATGATCTCACATTGATGGATCTCTGTGTCTATTTGCAACCCTGGATATGCGTTATCCCTTTTTCGTTCCCAAATAACAGAGATTCAGGCTGTGCTTTTTGGCAAAGTTTCGTTGAACTTTATTTGTCAGCTTTCATGTCTACTGGTAAACTTTTGGTTACAATACAAACTTAGGTCAGATTGATTGTCTTTAGTGAATACAGTAGTTGAGTTTAAAATACAATTACAAATGTTGGTTATTTCTTCAAATCATTATACACAGTACAAAATTAATGATTGATTTAAACAAAAGAAAAACGTCAATTTAGCAAAAGCAAGCAGCAAAGAAATAGGTTTCAGAAAGTGATAGATTGATTCTGGAATGGATTTTTCCATCCTGACAATTGATTTTTAAGGAGATCATTATCGTAAAGTGTCACCTTCTTTACAGCTGTGATTGGCTTTAACTAATTTATAATTCTCTCAATTCCACCAAACTGTCAGTCTCAATTTAAGAGATAAATGTTTTGGTGTAATTTTCCATTCCCTGGCTTGCCAATAATACCTCTAACATTAATTAGAGTAACACAGTTTTCATAAAATCATTATGACCCTGACTGACTGTTACCATGGAAACGGAACTGTCCAGGCTTGGGAAAGCAACTGCATACAATGGAGTCTTTTGGGATAGTTGACGTCACTGGCCTTGGATTCTCTCGCAAGTCTCAAGCAAAATGTGAAAATTGAGAGTCTTACCTGATTAGTTCCCAGCTATTTGGCTTTCCTCACCCTCATGGTTAATATGATTTAGTTAATTACTCTTAATGACTTCTCAATTAAACCCTTTATGTATCTCATCTATCGCTAACTGAAAAAGCTGATTTCTATCACACATTTACCAACATTGTCCTCCATCTGTCAGACCCTTGCCCACTCACTAAAACTATCTATATATTTCTTTCAGTGTCCTCTGCACATTTTAATCTACCACTCAGCTTAGTGTCAACCTCAAACTTTGACATATTACACTTGGTTCCCAACTCCAAATCATCTCTGTAAATTGTAAACAATTGCGGTTCCAAAACTGATCGCTGAGGCACACCACTAGCCACAGATCGCCAAACAGAAACACATCCTTTTATCCCCAATCTTTGCTTTCTGCTAGTTAACCAATCCTCTATCCATGCTAATACATTACCCTTAACATCATGCACATTTATCTTTTGCACCTTTTGTGCAGCACCGTTGTCGAATGCCTTCCATAAATCCAGATACACCACATCCACCAGTTCCCCGTTGTCCACCGCGCTCGTAATGTCCTCAAAGAATTCCAATAAATTAGTTAAAACATGATCTGCATTTCATGAACCCATGTTGCATCGGCGCAATGATACAATTTCTATCGAAATGTCTTGCTATTTTTTCCTTGATGATAGATTCATGCAGAAGTTACCCACCTTTTGGCAACCTCCCTTTCAAACAGTGACATCACATTTACTGTTTTCCAATCTACTGGAACCACCCCACAGTCCAACGAATTTTAGTAAATTACCATGAGCCTTTGCTTTTTCTCACCATCTCTTTTAGTACACTGGGATACATTCCATTAGTGTCACGAGACTTGTCTACCTTTAGCCCCATTAGATTGCCCAACAACTCCTCCTCCTTAGTGCCATAGCCTCTTTGCCGTCAAATATTGGCATGTTACTTGTACTTTCCACTAAGAAGGCTCACACAAAATACCTGTTCAATGCCTCGGCCATTTCCTCATTTCCCATTACTAAATCCTCCTTCGCGTGCTCTCAAGGGCCAATGTTTATCTTAGCCATTCTTTTTTGTTTTGTATATTTCTAGAAAATTTTGCTAACTGTTTTTATATTCTGAGCTAGTTTACCCTCATAATCTACCTTACTTTTCTTTATAGCTGTTATCGTGGCTTTCTGTTGACCTTTAAAGGTTTCCCAATCCTCTAGTTTCCTACTATTCCTTGCCAATTGGTATGCATTTTCTTTCAAATTGTTAACCTCCTTTATTTCCTCAGATAACCATGGCTGATAAGCTCTTTTCCTACAATCTTTTTACTCTTCACTGGTATATACCTTTGCTTAGCACTGTGAAAAATCTCTTTAAAAGTCCTCCACTGTTCCTCAACTGTCCCACCATAAAGTCTTTGCTCCCAGTCTACCTTAGCTAGCACCTCCCTCATCCCATTGTCATCTCCTTTGTTTAAACACAGGACACTGGTATTGGATTTTGCCTTCTGAGCCTCCATCTATATTTTAAATTCAACCATACTATGATCGCTCTTTCCGAGAGGATGCCTAACTAGGAGATCATGAATTATTCCTATCTCATTACACAGGACCAGACCTGGGATAGAATTCTCACTCTGTTCAAGGAAGTTATCACAGATATATTCTATGAACTCCTACTTGACTGACCTGTAGATTAAATCAACATGTGGATTAAAAGCCCCTATGATAATTGCCGTAAATTTTTTACGTGCATCAGTTATTTCTTTGTTTATTGCACGCCTGACTGTGATGTTATTTGGTGGCCTTTAGACAACACCAATCAATATCATTTTCTCCTTACTATTTCTAATTTCCACCCAAATGGATTCAAATTTGTTCTCCATAGAGCCTACATCAGCTCTCACTTCCACCCTGATCTCATCCTTAAATATCAGAGCTACACCACCTCCCTTATCTTCTGTCTATCCTTCCAAACAGTCTGGTACCCTTGGATACTTAGCTCCCAGTCATGACCACCCTGCAACCATGTCTCTGTAATGGCCACTAAATCACACTCATTCACGATGATTTGTGCCATCAACACATTTACTTTCTTTTGAATGCTACGAGCATTCAAGTAAAGTGCACTAATGCTAGTTTCTTTTCCCTTCTTTTTGAGTTCTAACACCTCCATTAATAACATCTCCTGAGTTCTTCATTCCTTTAACTTTTTTCATAATTTTCCCTGCAGTTGCACCTTCCTCCTCATGGTTTAGCCTGCTGCTTTGCTTCCCATTAACCATTATCCTTCCCTTAGTTTCACCCATCTCCCCCCCCCTCCCCTAGTTCCTAGTTTAAAGTCCATGTGACCACCCTATTTATCCTTTTCGCTGGAACATTGGTCCCAGATTGGTTCAGTTGGAGACTGTCCCAACGGTACAAATCCCTCCTGTCCCAATACTGATGCCAATGCTCCATAAAATGGAACCCTCTTGCCCGCATCACTCCTTTAGTCTTGTGTTTACTTCCCTAATTTTCTCAACCCTACGCCAATTTGTACGTGCCTCTGAAAGTAATCCAGAGATTCTAACCCTTGAGGACCTTTTCTTTAATTTAGTTCCTTGTGCCTAATAATCCCCCAACAGGTCCTCTTTCTTAGCCTTGCCTATGTTGTTGTCCCAATGTAGGCTATTTCAGCACTGTAAATTCTATGATTCTATGATTCCATGATACTATGACTCTATGACTGCGCCATCTCACTCTGGGACTGGCCTATCTCCCTCTGTGTCTGTGCTACGTCGGCCAGCATCTGGGAAATGCCGGCAACGCCCTCAGCCATGGCCCGCTGTGATTGGACCACGTTCAGGAGCACCGCTGCAATGTCCAGGTGGCCCTGGCACATGGCTGCCTGTGATAGGACAGTCCATGGGCCTCGGCTGCCGCCTGCACAGATTGCCCCAGGCCTTGACATGTTAACCCATGGCCTAAACCTTCACCCCCCCCCCCCCCCCCCCCCCCAAGGCCTCCACCGCGTACAGCACCCGGAAGCTGTTGGCTTGGATGGCATGCATTACCGGCATTTCCATTCCAGAAGCCCAAAACCCATCAGGACAGCAGCTATTCTCTGGGATCGGCCCGCCCTCTTACCGTCCGCCCACTCGGGAGTTCCTACCTCCACCTGCTGTTACGAAGCATGTGTGTGGAGCGCACCAGATAGTGTCCCAGGAGCCTCTCCATTAAAGTGCCCAGATGAGGTGGGTGTCTCTGGGATGGTGGAGGGTGTTGGAGACAGCTGTGACAGAATGTCAGTGTCATCCCCGGACTCGAGCTCCAGGGGATCTCGGGATGCAGGTCGAGGGCTCCTCTCCATGTCAGTGCCACCCTCGTCTCTGGTTGACACCTGGGTTTCTAGCTGGGGTGGAGGGTGGGGGACACCAGAAGTGCCCGCCAGATCACCAGCAGCTCCTGCAAGACACAAGACAAGACGCATGATCACATTGTGGGCCGGGGAGGGGGAGTAGTGTTGGTGGGGGTGTGTGGGACGAGGGAGGTGTGTTGGGGAGGCGGGATAGTGTGTTGGGGTGGTGGTGGAGCTGAGGTGGTGTGGGTGCGGGGATGGTGGTGGGTGTGGGGTTAGGGGTGGAAGGGGGTGTCACATGTGCCACGGGGAACCGCAACTCAGCAGGGTCTCACTTCCTCGCCCGATCCCAGACTTCCACCCCGGCGACTGCCCTTTCTTCGGACCTGCTGACCATTATCCAGTGCCCTCAGCTCTTTTGTGGTGAGGGGCCACAGATCCAGCGGTCCACCTCCAGTTTTTTCAGGCTCCCGGCAGTTTTGCGTGGCCTTCTTCTTGGCTGGGGGTGGGTGTGTTAGACAGACCAATGCACCCAAGGGGTGGGTAGCTTCAGTGGCCAGGGCACCCGGAAATGGCAGCCAGTATGTGTGTTGGCATGTGGTGCAGGGTGGGGGTGGGGGTGATGGGGTTGGGCTCAGGTGTGTGGGACGGGGGTTGGTGCACGGGGCGCAGTGCTGCCTATTCACCCTGACCGCCCTGAGGAAGTTGTGCAGATTTTCTGGCACTAATGGCCGGTCGTGACAGTGTTGCCCAGGGTGTTGACCGCCTCTGCCACCTGTGTCCAGGCTCGGCAAACTGCGGCGGCTTGGAACCTCTTTCCCACCCCGGGGTGTGGGGTCGCCCGCCTCTCCTCCACGACATCCAACACGGTCTCCAGTTCCGCGTCGGTGAACCTCGGGCCCGTGCATCTTGCTGCCATCTTGTTGGCTGAGATGATGTGCGTGGGGAGTGAAGGGTGTATGCGACTGCAGCTTGTCAGCTTCCTAAGTTTCAATTCCAGACCCAATGAATCTGGCACCATTTTCCATTGGAATCCATTGTGTTCCACGTGGCACCGGTGCTAGCCCCTCAACAGTCATTGAATCGGTCCAGCTGCAGCACCAGTTTTGCTGTCGTGGAAGTCCACGAATCCTGCCCCGGCGCCAACACTTAGTCTCAGGAACAGAGAATCCAGCAGCCTCTCTCACTGTTTCAAAGAAGAGCAGGAGAATTGTGCCCATTTTCCTGGCCAATATTTATCCCACAAAAACAAATTATCTGCTCATGAACATATATTGCTGTTTATGGGAGTTTGGTGCATGCAAATTGGCTGCTGTATTTCCCTGTATTACAATGGTGACAACACTTCAGAATGCTTTATTAACTTTAAAGCATTTTTGGCACATCCTGCGATCATAAAAGATGCTGTAGAAATCTTCCTTTCTGACCTACCTGCTCCCAGAGGATCAGATAAGTAAGCATTGAGCACTCTCAGGCTACTAGCTTTGACAAAAAGCTATATTTTAAATCTACCTCTGTGCTAATTTCCCGGGGACATCTACTTACAATAGTGCAGCTGATAAACAAACTTTGCTCCTGCAGCAGACATTTTAAATTGCACTAATTCTGGAAATTGTTGAAGGAACATTATAGCAGACGGTGCCTGTTGTAAAATGCAAAGGATACTGTTTATCACAGTGGTCTATACACAGCAGTCAACACACTAACTTTATGAATAATTAATTGTGTGAAGTGCTTCAACACATTACAATGTGGCACAGCACAATGTAAATGCAAATATTATTAGTTTGCTTGTCATAATTATCCTTCACACACATATCAGCTGAAGATGCATATTAGATATTGTATCTAGTCTTAACGATGCAAACTTATAAACAGCTATAGCTGTCCATAAATATAAATGCACAGTAAAACCCCGTTGAGCCGAATCCCAGAGGATCCGCCCACAATTTTGTGTTAAGTGAAAATTCGGGATAGCTGAGGAGGCCCCATTCCCACATGAATGGAACTCTATGTGACACAAAATGGGTGGCACGGTAGCACAGTGGTTAGATCTGTTGCTTCACAGCTCTGGGGTGCCAGGTTCGATTCCCCGCTTGGGTCACTCTCTCCATTTCTGCGTGGGTTTCCTCCGGGTGCTCCGGTTTCCTCGCAGAGTCCAAAGATGTGCAAGTTAGATGCATTGGCCATGGTAAATTGCCCCTTAGTATCCAAAAAGGTTAGGTAGGGTTACTGGGTTCCAGAGATGGAGTGGAGGTGTGGGCTTAAGTAGTGTGCTCTTTCCATGGACTAGTGCAGACTCGATGGGCCGAATGGCCTCCTTCTGCACTGTAAATGTTATGATTCTATGAATATGCCAACAAGCACAGTCTATGTCAAAAACAACCAGATTCAAATGCCGAAATGAAAATGCAGTAAAGCAATAAATGTGTGAAAACGTCTTTATTCAGTTTGATCACACCTTACAATGGACTGACTTTGCAAACGGCTCAAGCTATTCAATTAACAACTTTGGGTGCTGGCTCACGAAAAAGGCCTCATAATCTTTCTCTGCTTCATGTGCTGTGTTCAGACATGGATGATACAGTCCGCCATGTCACCAATGCAGTCAAACATGCTTTCAGTATTTTCATGCTGGAGTACAGAATCTCAGAGCAGCTCTATGGCCTTTTCGTCATCGACTGGGGAAAGAGACGGGCAAGTGGGTTGACATTCCTCGGGCTCTTCAGGGTCAATGGCCTCCTTGGTTGAGGAACTTACTGCGATAACAATTACATCGTCTGTCAGTTCCATCATGCAACTAAGGCATCATCATCATCAAAATATTAATAATCACTTATCATCTCAAGTAGGCTTCAATGAAGTTACTGTGAAAAGCCCCAAGTCGCCACATTCCGGCACCTGTTCGGGGAGGCCGGTACAGGAATTGAACCCACGCTGCTGACTTGTTCTGCATTACAAGCCAGCTATTTAGCCCACTGTGCTAAACCAGCCCCTTGATCATCCACCTTCTGGAAGTTTCCTGGTTGTCTCTGCCAGAATTTCCATGCCAGCTTCCCTCAGGTGAGTGAAAAGCACCTGATTAAGTTGGTTGGCTCCTTTTCATTCTTGACGGCTTGCGCAGTCCAAACCTATTTTAACCCAATGTGGTGGAAGCAGTTGACAATTGTACCTTCCCCCCACTGCCCCCATCTTCTATACCTTCTTCAACATGGCTGCTAGAACAGTTAGATCGTATTCCTGCTTTATATCGATGGTCTTGATATTCTGAGAGATCAGTGGCCATCAGTAGTAGATTTTCAGGTTCCCAGACACCCCCTGATCCTGTGGCTGGAGCTTGCCATTGGTTTGGGAGGTAAGAACATCAGCTTGATGCTCTTGAGATCAAAGATGTAGGCGGTGTGCAGTTGTCTGCAATGTTGAGAATCTTCCGTTTCTTTGCAGATATGTTTGGTCACTTTCTTGATCTGGAGGTAGTCCAGGTGGTTTTGTTAGCCTCGTACTGCGTGGGTAGTGTTTTGACATTCATGAAACAGCATGGTTTCTTGGACATTCCTATCACAAGAAGTGACAGCTTTTCAGTGCCAGCCATATTGGCACAGACCACAGCAGTGACATGTTCCATCCTTTGCTTTCCACCAAAGAAATGCCTGACAAAATGTGGTAACACAGTCCAGTTTTGTCCACATATTAGTTCAAGACGTGGGTGAGACCATTTTAGAACAAATTGTCTGTCATTGCTGCAGCAATCACCACACCATCACGGCTGATGTGGTTCAGCTTCTTTTACAAGGTGACTCCCCTTTCGTGAAGGATTGAACCAGATATGGAGGGACATTCTCTGTTCTGGTTGCCAAGAATCACATTCGCAAAGCTTCTTCAACATCAGTGAAGACAGCTTTTCTCATCCTCTTCCTTGCTGGAGAGAATGCCTACTTGTCAAACTGTCCCAGGATGTTCACCTTCTGTTTTAAAATGGTGGATGAACTCAATGGCGGAATCTACCATTTCTTTAGAGTCCGCTTTCCGCTTTGTGCCACAGTTTTTAACTTGCTGTATCAACTTCAACTTCTCTCTGATTGACACCACTCTCCCGCCAGTTTAGCCTTACACACAGGTTATGCATGTCCTTTCACAGAGAGATCTTGATGGCAAATGATGGCTATCCCGTATTTTCACACACTCGTGTGGCCAAACTCCGCTCTGATTAGTCATCGTGGTCAAGCTTAGACAAGTTTGGCTAATCTGGAATTGCCGCTGTAGAATTGCAGTTTATCATGGGCATCATTCTGTGGGATTTGCTATTTTGACGACTTTGACATAACCGGAATCTTGCGCCATTCAAGTTTGGCTCATTGCGATTATCTCTCCTCACTGATGATGGATCGGCAAGTAGATTGTAACCTTAACTTTTAATTACTTTGTCTAGGATTTTCCAGCCCCTACTCCCCGGCGGCAGATTTTACACTCGTGGAGGCGGCCTGCCACATCTCCCAACATCTCCCAGTCCCGCCTAAGGCAATGGCAGTTGCCGGAAAACCCACTGCGGGTGTGTCCATAAAGTCCAGGAACGGGATTCTCTGTCAGTTGACACCAGAATCGGGAAATGTGATTGGGCGCAGATTCAGTTCTGACGCCAAAATCGTGGCGGGCATTGGTTTCGTGCCAAATCTTAATTCCTCGGCGCATCGGTAGCAGCGCCAATGCGTTCCACTCCGCACATACAGTAAACGCCATTGGCAGACCTGACCTGGGGCATTCGCGACTCGCCACATACAATCGGGGGAATTCCCAATGCAAGGTTCACTTGTGCTTTGAAAAATTGAGACACAGGCGCCAGTGCTGATGAGGGAGAGAGAGGAGGTTGGACACGGAGAGGCTCGACCGTGGCCTGCCGGGCTGGACACTGGCCGGACTGGGGGAGATGGGTCGTTTCAGGGCACAGGCATGGGGGTGGAGTGACCCCCATGTGGCTGGGACAGTGTCCAGGCACGGCCACCATTACTGTGGCCCTCAAGGCAGCCATCTTGCTGCACACCCCTTGGTCTTGGTTCTGCAGAGTAACACAGGCCGTATGAGTGCTCCCACCCACCACCCCTGCACTCAGCCCCACCCTCTGTCATACCAAACCCACCCCCAGCCATTGGTGGGGCATCACATGGCCCACCCATGGGCAATGGCCACAGTGATGTACCATCAATTGAACGCGAGACGAGTTGCTGTACAAAAGTATGGCTTTAATCAGCTAGATGTTAGCCCTGCGGTCGATTACAGTATAAGGACGACCGCCGGGAGTACTGGGTATTTATACCCTGCACTGGAGGCGGGGTTAACTCAGCCTCTCGACCAATCGGGCAGCCGTCACATGACTGGTCTCAACCAATCGGTCGAGAGGCACATTACCGACCAGGGCCAATGGTGAACCGGTGTTCTGCACCAATGGCAGGCAGCTATGCAAATCATACCACCACACACAGTAGTCCCAGCAGGGAAACGCCGGACGGGGGCCACAGAGTGTACCGCTGGCGTGGGAAGCGCGAGCCAACAATACCACTGGCGGTAGGGATTGGCGCCAGAGCCAGAGGCCCCCTTGATAGCCAGTTAGTTTGGCGTCTGTAAAACAGGTGCCAATATCCTCGCTGCCATATTGCTGTTATCATGTGTGTGGGGAGTGAAGTGCGTATCTGCGGCTATCGCTTGTCAGCCTCCTGAGTGTCAATCGCAAATCCAGTGAATGCTGCACCGTTTCTCATTGGAATCAATTGTGTTCCATGTGGCGCCGTGCTAACCGTTTAACCTTCGTTGAATTGGTCCAGGTGCAACGCCAGTTTTGTTGTCGTAGAAGTCCAACGAATTCTGCCCTGATGTCAACACCCAGTCTCAGGAATGGAGAATTCTGCCGCAGGCCTTAATATTATTTCCTCATCTCTTTATGGTACTATTGTCAGATGTGTTGTACAGACACATTTGCAACAGTAGTGTATTTCAGCAGTAAAAGTTTCTGGAAATAGATCAGACATGAGAATTTTTTTTCATTGATTTTTTTTCGCTCTTTGCAATCTGTCATATTTTGCAGAACAGCAAACCAGTCACTAATTCTCACCTTGGAATTGAACTTATTTTCTGAGGTGCCTGAGCACATTGGTCCTGTAACTGGCCTCGCAGTTCCACAGATTTAGACCATAATCTGGAGACAGGAGTTCGTACCTCACCAGGGCAGCTGGGGAATTCACGTTCAGTCAATGGTGATCTTGTAACTATCAGATTGTCATTAAAAAAAAATAACGTTACATTTTCTAATTAATCAATTTTCTGCAGTGAGGGAATCCAGTGAAAAATCTGGTGTGAGAATGGAAGAAGGAATCGGCCCTGAAGAGGATTCCCAAGACTAGTGCATCATGAGAATGAGGACCAGCCAGAAGTATGTATCAGAATGGGTACTTGAACATCATCTGAATGGTTACATCATTCAGAAATGCAGTGCATAGGTACGAGGGCTAAATAAAACCTAGAGTCCAGCAAAGATTTTAGACCAACAACAACTTATGGACCAAAGCAGTCTCGTGTTCCAGTAGAAGAGTCAAAGACTACCAAAAGACCTCAATGGCAAAATGACCAGTTTCCAGTGTGATAATGTAAGAAATTGATATATATTGGGCTGAATTCTCCACTTCCCGTCGCCAGCAGCGAGAATTGAGATTGAGCGGAGAATAGTGTGCAAGTGAACAATTGTGATTTGTGCCCGGCGCTGATTCCGATGCCATGGTTCGGTCCCCCGCTGGTGGCATTCACAACGTTTGTGCCCTGAACCGGGGATCCAATGCAAAACTGTCATTTGCATGGATTTAAATCTCACTAACGGGTTGGACACTTTATTCTCCACCCCTCCACGATGCTCCCCCTTCTCAGGCAGAAGTCACGGGAGCGGGAATTGGTGCAAGTATTTACAAGCGGGTGCTGGGTATCATGGCAGTTGAGGGGAAGCGGGGACCTTAAACAACTCTCAACAATTGTTGGGCTTGCTGGAGGCTTGCTGCTGGGGCTGGGGGGAATAATGGGGCATGAATTGGTACCGAGTCCGTGGACTCGAGGTGTCCCCCTCAAGATAGTGGTAGCCTGGCTCAGACCGCCATTGCTGCAGTATGTGATTTAAATGCACACCTCTGCTGCTACTTTACAGGCTCCTGGTTGCTCACACTGCTGACTGCTCACTGTGTCCTGTAAATGTTCAGAGAGCCTCTGGTGATCTGTTGGTCCACCCAGTCTGCCCCTCTGACATACCCCAGCAGTATAATCAAGGGGATGGACATGATCATGCTTAATCACCGCCTCTCAGGATCATGTGCTGTCTCCTCCTGGTGAGGCTGACACACTTACTGCCTCTGCCATCTCCTCCCGTAGACTGTTCAGGAGGGCAGGCTTGAGTCTGCAGCCCACCATGGGGAAGAGGGTATCTCTCTTCTCTTCATTGGCATTGAGCTGTGGATCCACTTCAGATTCTTGGAATCAGGGGGCAGGACTCCTCTGAACCATCCTCGTGGTTTCAATGAAGTCCGCAGCCGCTGCTCCCGCATCCCAACTGGTAATAGGTGGTTAGTTCCACGCCGGTCTGCAGCAGAGAATTGCTGGGCGGGCCTCTGGCAATGGGCCCCTGGCCGCGCGGCGTACTCCGCAATCACGCCGATTTTCGGGGCCCGGAGAATCACTGGACTGGCAGTGGGCCCGATTACGGCGTGAAAATGGATTATCCGGCCCCGCGCCAGCCACGATTTCGGTGCGGGCTGCGGAGAATCCAGCCCAAAGACTTTTGACTTTAGCAATGTCTCTTTAGCTTGTACAAAGACCTTCTCGCCTTGATCCACCCATTCCATTCCCTGTTTTGACACAATAATAGAAATTGGAAAAAATAGGAGCTGGAGGTGGCCATTTGGCCCTTGGAGCCTGCTCCACGATTCATTATGATCATGGCTGATCAACCATAATCCCGGTTTCTCCCATATCCTTTTATCCCCTTTGTCAAAAGTTGTGTAAAGGCTTGCAAATAGTTGCTAAATTTGGGACAAATCTTCCACAATAGTTTAATAAGCCCCAAATTAACAAAGTTGAGGTGCCGATATCTCAGTCATGGCATTTACTTTTGAAGGTGATTTGTGCAGTCCCTTTGCATCTATGCCATGCCCCAGGTATTTGGTAGAAGATGTGAAGAATTCACAGTTATTCTTTCATACTCATATGACCATAATCTTCTCGTCACTGGAGAATAACAACTAAATTTTAGAGATGCTCTTATTCATTCTTCTTGTTACTAAGATATTGTCTAAGTAACTGAACTCCTTCTAGTATGCTTAGACGTTGATAGTTACTTTAAAATCACCACATATTTGTACCAAACCATCTTTCTTTATCATGAGTACCAATCAGTTACGTTCACGGTTTCAAGGACCTCTGTCTTGACCAGACTCTCTAATCCTGCCTCGATCTTAGGTCCGATGGTGAATGGTACTGACCCAGCCTTTAAGCATCTCGCTTGGTTTTCATCCTTAATCTTTAGCTTGACTGAGATCTCTTTCATGTTTCCGAGCTCTCCATTAAAGACTATGGCATGTTTCTTTAGAATCTTTGTTACACCTGCTTTGGATTCCGACATGAGATTAACCTCAGCACAGGTAAGATTGATTTTCTCCAGCCAGGTTCTCCCCATTTGGCTTGGATAGTGACCTGAATGGCATGCAGGGACAAATCTGCGGCCTGTCCGTTTAGCTGCACATTTACATTGATATGGCCCCTCAACGCGACTACTTCCCCGGTGTATGTTTTAAGTGTTATCTTTTAAGGTTTCAAGGTGATATGTCATAGTTTCTCTTGGTGAACGGTTTCTCGTACCAATGAAATGATTGCATTGGATTGGGTTGGATTGGATTGGATCATGTGTACCGAGGTACAGTGAAAAGTATTTTTCTGCAAGCAGCTCAACAGATCATTCAATACATGGGAAGAAAAGGGAATTAAACAAAATCTTAATGAAATTGCTGGCTCATGGGCGGCCAGGTTTCTGAAACGGGTGCCAGATGCCCGTTTAGGGCATCTAGGGGCCCGATTGGCACGGGAGCACCACGACTGTGCTCAGGAGGGGACAGGCCGTGATCAGTGCCCACCGATCGTCGGGCCAGCGTCCAAAACGGACGCACTCTTTCCCCTCCGCCGCCCGGCAAGATCAAGCCGCCACGTCTTGCTGAGCGGCTGAGGAGACAGACGGCCACCACACATGCATGGTTCACACCGTCTGCGCGATGAAGTCATCCACGCATGCGTGGGTTGGAACCGGCAACCCGCGCATGCGCGGATGACCTCACAAATGCGCCGTTTTGCGCATCATTTCCGGCGCAACGAGGTTGCGGCCGGGAAAGACGGAGGCCCGCTCCTAGCCCCCCCCCCTGGGTGGGGGTGAATTAGGTGCGGGGAGTGGGCCCCGAGGCCGTCGTGAACCTCGGCCGATTTCACGACGGCCATCCCGATTTTTATCCGGAGCGGAGAATACCGCCCAACATCTCCACAATCGCATCATAGATTTTTGAGCCTGGTTATTGTGGCAGAGTTCGTAGGAGGTTGAAAGTGCTGCTCAGGAAAGTTGGGACTATTACATCCACCAAAATTTTGTTTGCCTGGACGATGTATATGAATCTTTCAGTGTAATAACCTTTTAATTGTCACAAGTTGAGAAAGGACGTACTGGCACTGGAGGGTGTGCAGAGGAGATTACGAGGAGAGGTTAAGTAGACTGGGGCTGTACTCATTGGAATTTAGAAGGATGAGGGGTGATCTTATAGAAACATATAAAATTATGAAGGGAATAGATAGGATAGATGCGGGCAGGTTGTTTCCACTGGCAGGTGAAAGCAGAACTAGGAGGCATAGCCTTAAAATAAGGGGAAGTAGATTTAGGACTGAGTTTAGGAGGAACTTCTTCACCCAAAGGGTTGTGAATCTATGGAATTCCTTGCCCAGTGAAGCAGTAGAGGCTCCTTCATTAAATGTTTTTAAGATAAAGATAGATAGTTTATTGAAGAATAAAGGGATTAAGGGTTATGGTGTTCAGGCCGGAAAGTGGAGCTGAATCCACAAAAGATCAGCCATGATCTCATTGAATGGTGGAGCAGGCTTGAGGGGCCAGATGGCCTACTCCTGCTCCTAGTTCTTATGTTCTCATGTAAGTATGAAGTTACTGTGAAAAGCCCCGAGTAGCCACATTCCAGCGCCTGTTTGGTAAGCCGGTACGGGAATTGAACCCACGCTGCTGGCCTTGTACTGCATTACAAACCAACTGTATAGCCCACTGAGCTAAACTGGCCCTAACCACGTGTGAGCTCCAGAGCTCGGTGCTTTCATCATACGGTCCCAATTTACTATGGGAAAGCTGGTGTAAGCACAAATGAACCTTCAAAATGTTTAGGCACTACCCCACTTTTTTTTCAAACAAGGTACCCCTGATCTCATCCTGATCCTGTTTCAAGTTTTGCAAAGGGTGTTGTAAATCCCCCCTTCTCCACCCCCCCCCCCCCCCGCCCCCCCCCCCCCCCCCCCCCCCAGCTCTCAATCAATTTGCAGGGAATGTGTTATTTTACATGCTGCTCACAGTAGAAGGAGCACTGTTCCAGAACTTTCCAATCAGAGCACGTAGCACACTTCTTTTTGATGTTGTTTTCACCAAATTCTTGGTTTAAATTTTGGTTTCCTTGAGGGTTGCTGCTATTATTCGGTAGTCCCCTGTTGCCAGATTTGATGTTGCAATGCTCTGGATCCTTTTTGTATGTCTACATAATTTTTCTCCATATTTTATTTTCTCTAGGAGCCAAATGCCAGCATTGTTCTGAACTCCTCATCGCCAGTTTTCTTTGTGATATTTTTGAAGGATAGGCTTGCAGACCACGAAAGTACAAACAACCAAGAACGTTAATGGAAACATTGCTAGAATAGACTCACTGTTAACCCATCCAAACTGTCAGTGATGACATCATTGCATCACCTGCTCAAACTCTTAAAGTGACCTCGTTCCAACCAAGAACAAACATGAATACACAACTGTTATACAGTAAACTGTGCCATATTCATTTAACCTAATTTTGTTTTTGATTTCAAATTGGCATCCACCCAATGCGTCACATGTTATACTTGTTGCACAAGTCAACCCTAATTTACGGAAGATCTTTTGGAGGCTTCAAAGGTTAAATTAAATTAAAACAGATAGACTTCTGCCATAGTAAAACATTCCAAGGTGTTTCACTGGAATGTTGTCAAATAGCATTTGGCATTAACCCACAAAGGAACTAATCAGGAAAACTGACCAAAAGCTTGGTGAAAAAGGTAGATCTTAAGGAGTGTCTTCAAGGAGGAGACAGAGAGAACGAGAGAGATGAAGAGCTTTGGTGAAGGAATTCCAGAGTTTCGGGCCTTGCCAACTGGAAATGCAGCCACCAATGTTGGAGGGATATGCAGGATACCAAAATTGGTGGAGCGCAGCAATATTGGAGGCTTATAGGGCGAGAGAAGGTTACAGAGATAGGAAGCAGAGATGCATTAAAGGGATTTGAAGCAAGAATATGAATTTTAAAATTGAGGAGTTTTCAGACAATGAGCCAATTTATGTCAGCGAGCACAGGGTCATAGATGAAAAGGACATGGTGTGAGTTCAGATGTGGATAGCAGAATTTTAGATGAGTTAGGAAGTGTTTTCCAAGGCGGCCTTCAAGACGTGCGACAACGCAGACTTGGCGAGCAGAAACTTATAGCCAAGTTGCGCACACATGGGTATGACCTCAACCTGGACCTTGGGTTCAGGTTGCATTACATTCACCCCCCCCGCCATCTGGCCTGGGCTTGCGTAATCCTATCAATTGTCCTGGCTTGAGACAATTCACACCTCTTTGACCTGTGATTATCCCTCTCTCCAGTTGCTCCGTCTAGAGCTGTAAAGACTTAATTGCCTGCAAAGAGTTGCATTCAAAGTATCGTCTTGCATTTTTGACTTTGTCTATATATATGTTTCTGGAACCCACCTCTTCATTCACCTGAGGAAGGAGCAGTGCTCCGAAAGCTAGTGATTCGAAACAAACCTGTTGGACTTTAACCTGGTGTTGTAAGACTTCTTACTGTGCTCACCCCAGTCCAACGCTGGCATCTCCACATCATAATATCTAAGAGCAGGGGTGTGTTGTTTTATGGAGTTTGTCGAGAATAAATTGGTTGCGGTGTTTCTGACATTCAAAAAAACATTAGGAATACCCTGAAAGCATCCCTGGAGACGTCAAAAAAAAATTGCTGGCTCATGGGCGGCCAGGTTTGTTACTGACCAAAATGGACAAGGCTCTTCCAGGAAGGCATCAAATGTACAAATGTGTCGGGAATGTGCAAAACCATCCAAACAGCCCCTCTACCAAACTCGTCAAACACCATCTGACCTACATGTGGCAGAGTCTGCCAATCATGCATTGGACTTATTGTCCATCTCCGAAACCAAAACAGAGGGGATGCTCGTCATCCTCAATCCCGAGGGACAGCCGAAGAAGAAGAAGAAATGCATCTATATGACTTGCCTCAACCACTTTCTGTCCTTGAGTGTGAGGAGCCACACTTTGTGCTGTAATATTGTTTGATTCTGTTCAGCATTAAAAAGCCTCTAATGAGGACAGAATTCCACAATCAATCATTTCTGAATCCAAAACTTTTTCTTGAAAGATTTATTCAAAACGGGGTTGACAGAGTCTATTTAGTAACATCTGGATTGCAGAGCTTGAAGAAATTTCTGAGGCTGAATATGGTAATCAATACCACAGAGCATTTCAATAGCATCAGGAATTTCATTCCATTCATGAAATGCCAAAATCGTATCTGACTGTGGCACTGCAGGAGTTACGAATGGCACGTTACTTATTCCTTTATATGTCAGATAACATTCTGATACTCAGTGTTTAGGAACTAATGTGTCTATAATTGAATCCTAATAATATTGTAACAATGTTGTCAAGAAATGTTATACACGAATTTCCATGCAATTGTAAGGATTGTAAAGAGAAAATTCAAAATTCAAAATCCTGTCTGCTAAACTAAATTACATTTAGTTCATCTATGGATTTATTTCCATTCTAGTTTGCTTGTACATTTTCCATACGGCTACAGATAAAATGTGAAATTAAATTTAAGAGCAACTTTGACATGTTCCATGGCATAGTCAGCAACATTTCATTGATATTCTTAACTTTCTCTATTATGTTTTTAGATTTAGAATTTAGAACAGTACAGCACAGAACAGGCCCTTCGGCCCTCGATGTTGTGACGAGCAATGATCACCCTACTCAAACTCACGTATCCACCCTATACCCGTAACCCAACAACTCCCCCTTAACCTTACTTTTTAGGACACTACGGGCAATTTAGCATGGCCAATCCACCTAACCCGCACATCTTTGGACTGTGGGAGGAAACCGGAGCACCCGGAGGAAACCCACGCACACACGGGGAGGACGTGCAGACTCCGCACAGACAGTGACCCAGCCGGGAACCAAACCTCCCCGTGTGTGCGTGGGTTTCCTCCGGGTGCTCCGGTTTCCTCCCACAGTCCAAAAGATGTGCAGGTTAGGTGGATTGGCCATGATAAATTGCCCTGAGCGTCCAAAAAGTGCCCTTAGTGTTGGGTGGGGTTACTGGGTTATGGGGATGGGGTGGAGGTGTTGACCTTGGGTAGGGTGCTCTTTCCAAGAGCCGGTGAAGACTCGATGGGCCGAATGGCCTCCTTCTGCACTGTAAATTCTATAATTCTATCTATAAGACTGGAGTGATAATAGTCAGGAATTAAATGTGTTTTCATGCCTCACCTTGTAAGGGGAGGCGTGGCGTAGTGGTATTGCCGCTAAAGTTAGGAGAATTATCTCACAGATGAGTCAAGCAACAGCCTGACATAGTCATACTCACAGAATCACACCTTACAGACAACGCTCCAGACACTACTATCATGTCCTGCTTCACTGCTGAAACGACTTTGTATCCTGAAAATGATTGCCTTTCAATGCTAAGAGAAGTCTGGATGACAACAAAGGCACAAAAATACTGCCAAGATTGATTTTAAAAAAGCAAGGACAGAATGTTCTGTATTTTTTCAAAGCATTGGTCCCAGCAAGGAAACTAGAGAGAATCTAGTGAGGGTGGGGGTGGGGGTGGGGGTGGGGGGGGGGGGGGGGGGGGAGGGGGTGGGTGGGGGGGGGGGGGGTGGGGGGGTGGGGGTGGGGGTGGGGTGGGGGGGTGGGGGTGGGGGGGGGGGTGGGGTGGGGGGGGTGGGGGGGGGGAGTGGGGGAGTGGGGGAGTGGGGGGAGTGGGGTGGGGTGGGGGGGGGGGGGGGGGTGGGGTGGGGGGGGGGAGTGGGGGGGGGGGAGTGTGGGGGGGGGGGATGGGGGGGGGGGGGAGTGGGGGGGGGGGCTGCCATGAAGACAGTGCCATGTTTCACGGAGGGGCCGGTAGCAAACCTCTGGGTGGTGTTGAGCAGAGGCATAACATCCTTTACCCGGGATCAGTCAGATGTCCAGCAAGCAAAGTCACCAACCCTGCCTTGGAGGCTCTGGCCACGATAGTGAACGCCAACCCACTCCATAAGAGGATGGGGGCTCAGTGCCGGAAGAAGATGAATGATCTTCTTCATGCAGCCAGGGTAAGTCTGCCTCCTCATGTCTCACGCTGCACTCCGTCACGCACCCATCACCAATGGTGATCACTCCCCCAACCATCTCAACGGGTCCCATCAATAATTGTCATGGCGATCTCCTCCCCCACCAACTCATCATGATGTCACCAGTAGCTATTCTGCTCCTCAAATCCCTGCTCCCATTAACCCCCACACATGCCAGGCTTCATTATCATCTGGCATGGCAGGACCCCTGACGATATTCTCTGCATCTGCTGAATTCCAGAACAAACTCGAGCACAGCCGGCCTGAGCAGGCACAGCCTGCTGGAGTCATGCCTGGGGCTGAAAACCCAAACACCCTTTGAGGAAAGAACTCTTGAGCTGGTGGACATGGAGCAGTGTAACTGTGCGGTGGGCGAGGTGGGGGCACCAAATAAAAGTGAGAACCCTTAACACACGCAGCCATGGTGCAAGTCTCAGGTGAGATAATGTTCTCTCATCAGTCTGCCCCAGTGATGTACTAATGTCATCTCGCTCCTCTTTGAGGTTAATCAGTCGACCAGCCCAGACCATCCTCGCACCCTCTGAAAACCAGAGACCTGAGCAGCTCCGACAGAGATACTGCAGTCAAGCATTGAGGAGGCATCACAGCTGTCACCCGCACCATCCACCAATACAGATACTCAGTGAGAATAAGCAGTCGGCAGACTTCTGGATCACTCACAGTTGAAGATCCACAGCAGCAGAAGCAGGGACATCTCAGGGATCCGGTCCCTGGAGGGATGCTGGATGCATGTCTTTGCTGAGCCCATGACCGATGACATGACCCTGGGAGGGGTCGTCCCACAGCCACTGGAGCTACAAAGGCAGAGTCATGAGCATCACGAAGGGTAAACAGCATCCCTTCTCTGCGGCTGTCAGATGGGCTGGACACGCCTATGGTGACATCATCCCTCTACGGACTGTAAGGCCAACTGGAGGAGTCCCATCGCCTTTTGTCTGAGGAGATGGTTCCATCACTCTAATTCACCGAGACCAACATTGCGAGGGTGGCGTCCGTAGTGGAGACATTGGTGCAGGATGTACACGTCATGCAGGAGATGACTGCTCCATGGTTAAGCTCATAACCTCCATAATAATCTTTATTATTGTCACAAGTAGGCTTACATTGACACTGCAATTAAGTTACTGTGAAAATCCCCTGGTCGCCACATTCCGGCGCCTGTTTGAGTACGTAGAGCGAGAATTCAGAATGTCCAATTCATCCACCAGCACGACTTTCGGAATGTAGGAGGAAGACGGAGCACCCGAAGGAAACTCACGCAGACACGGGGAGAACGTGCAGACTCCGCAGACAGTGACCCAATCTAGGAATCGAATCTGTGGCCCTGGCGCTGTGAAGTAATAGTGCTAACCACTGTGCTACTGTGTCGCCCCATGTCTATGGTCATGAGCTTCATGGTACAGGGTTTCAACTGCATGGTGCAGTCACTAGTGGGAATCCATGATTGTCATCACCAGAGGATGTCGGGCCCTCTGGATCTCGCTCCAGCTGCCCCTCTATCCCATGGGGAAGCCCAATGCCCTGAGCACCTGAAGGATGAGGATCGGCTGCAGTGCAGCCTGGGGCCTCCCACCTAGAAAACCCTGGGGAAGTTCAGCCCATCTCACACATCCCTCCCTGTGAGGAAAAGACCTCCAGCCCACATATCAAGGATGGCAGCAGTACAACACCCGCTGAACCCTGAAGATCCATATCCTCCAGGAACACCGATCAAGGTCATTTCAGGCAAGAGGGTAAGGAAGTCAGCAGATCGTCTCAATCTCAGCTGTGGATCCTGGAATATACCTAGACGTAGCGGGAGGGTGAGGTAGAGTAAGAAGCGATACGCACCTCATGGGCACGGGTGAATCGAGCCACAAGTGGAGATACATCACCGTTGTGATAACCCACTTATACTAAAAATAACTTTGCTTTCCCATACAGATCCTCCACGCTATCATGTCATGGCACTATGCTCCACAAACACTCACACACACTCGGTGCTTCATCCCTGTGCAGTGGGAGAATGGCAATGCCATATCTATCCCACCTCCCACATTGATGATTCACAAAGCTGCGCTGATGCTGGCGTGGTCGACAAGCACCCCTCAATTGGATTGGATTGGATTTGTTTATTGTCACGTGTACCGAGGTACAGTGAAAAGTATTTTTCTGCAAGCAGCTCAACAGATCATTCAGTACATGGGAAGAAAAGGGAATTGAACAGAATTCAAGAAAATACATGCGAATACATAATAGGGCAACACCATATATACAATGTAACTACATAAGCATTGGCATCGGATGAAGCAGACAGGGTGTAGTGTTAATGAGGACAGTCCATAAAAGGGTAATTTAGGAGTCTGGTGACAGTGGGGAAGAAGCTGTTTTTGAGTCTGTTCGTCCGTGTTCTCAGACTTCTGAATCTCCTGCCCGATGGAAGAAGTTGGAAAAGTGAGTAAGCCGGGTGGGAGGGATCCTTGATTATGCTGCCTGCTTTCCCCCGGCAGCGGGAGGTGTAGATGGAATCAATGGATGGGAGGCAGGTTCGTGTGATGGACTGGGCGGTATTCACGACTCTCTGAAGTTCCTTGCGGTCCTGGGCCGAGCAGTTGCCATACCAGGCTGTGATGCAGCCCGAGAGGATGCTTTCTATAGTGCATCTGTAAAAGTTGGTAAGGGTTAATGTGGACATGCCAAATTTCCTTAGTTTCCTGAGGAAGTAAAGGCGCTGTTGTGCTTTCTTGGTGATAGCGTCGGCATGAGTGGACCAGGATAGATTTTTGGTGATGTGCAGCCCTAGGAATTTGAAACTGCTCACCATCTCTACCTAGGCTCCGTTGATGCTGACAGGGGTGTGTACAATACTATGCTTCCTGAAGTCGATGACCAGCTCTTTAGTTTTGCTGGCATTAAGGGAGAGATTGTTGTCGTTGCACCACTCCACTAAGTTCTCTATCTCCCTCCTGTATTCAGACTCGTCGTTGTTCGAGATCCAGTCCACTATGGTCGTATCGTCAGCAAACTTGTAGATGGAGTTGGAACTAAGTTTTGCCATGCAGTCGTGTGTGTACAGGGAGTAGAGTAGGGGGCTAAGTACGCAGCCTTGCGGGGCACCGGTGTTGAGGACTATTGTGGAGGAGGTGTTGGTGTTCATTCTTACTGACTGTGGTCTGTTGGTCAGAAAGTCAAGGATCCAGTTGCAGAGTGGAGAGCCAAGTCCGAGGTTTTGGAGTTTTTGAACCCCCCCATCCATGGAATGTTCATGCCCTCTCTCCCACTCCACCCCCACAGCAGAAAGTGCTTGAGTCTGTGCACCTTGTCGGTAGGTTGAGAATCATACTGGGACCCTTGACGCGGACGAGGTACTGCATCGGAGATGTGACATTCAGCCTCTCTGAGCCGCTAGATCATCCAATTCGGTGGTAGGTCGCACTCAGCTCTCTCTCAGGCAGGACTCAGACACTTTGCAGAGGATAAGAGGAACAGCGCTCTGTCCTCACTGAAAGTTATCATCATTCTCCTGCAACATCTGAACAATCGCTTTAGTTCCCTGCCCATGAATTTAGCCACCATCACAATGACCTCCCGCAGGCACCGCAGTGGGAGAGATTTTCACACCATAGTCCTGCTCTGCCTCAAACCAAGAGCCCTCCTCAATAACCGCCTGCATGTCCTCCTCATCCAGTTACAGTGCCAGGTTGTGCAAAGTGCAGCAGATCACTATGATATGCGAGATTCCCTGGGGCTGTATTGGAGGGGGCTCCCCCAACCCATCCAGGCACAAGAACCACATCTTAAGCAGTCTGATTGCCTGCTCGACCAGCGCACACGTTGCCACATGAGCCTCGTTGTAACGGGTCTCAGTGAATTGTTTGGGGCCTCGGCATTGGCGTCAGCCACTTCCTGGGTGGGTACTCGGACTCCCTGTACCTGAGGAGCCATCCCTCCAACTGCTGCTCTCCCTGCAAATTGGCTGGGATTTGCGAGCTTCCCAAGATGTAACTGGCATTGATTCTCCCCAGGGAATGGGCTCATAACTGCATCATGCACATCGCATGTTCACAGTTGGTCTGGACGGTAAGTCAGTGATTTCCACTTGTGGTTCAAAAATGGCACTCCATACTGCCATGGAGAATGCAAAGCCATGTGGGTGCAGCTAATAACACCCTGCAGCTGGAGTATGCCTGCTATCTGTGCAAAGCCCGTGGCCCAGGCGTCCAGGCTCACCTGGTCCCGGTCCAGGTTGAAGTACATGTGGGCACTCACATCTTGTGTACAGCTGACTGGGAAATATCACACAGGTCACCTGTGCTGCCCTGAAACAAGCCGCTGGTTTAGAATTCAGAGTGGCAGTGACGGTTAGTGCCAGCATTGCAATACTGACTAAACTGACACAATTGATGCGTGAAGGATGGATCGGGGAGCTAATTAGAAAATGGCTTCCCCTTGCGGCAGGCAAAGTACACCTGATGCATGCGAAGACTGCAATTTACAGTCAGCTTTATTATTAGAAGACATCCACATTCCCCCAGCTCTCATGAGCTGCAGATTAAATAAATCTTCCAACTTGAACAGGCAGCCATCCATGCACCAATCCCTGACAGACCGGCCTCCATAATCAGGTACCTTGAACTTTCAGAAAGCTCGGGCACTCTGGCTGCAAAGTGAGGGTCTTCAGGCCTCGTGAAGCTAGAAAATGCTCCTTGTCAGACTCTGCCCATGCAACCTGGCATTTCGCAGGTCCCACGCAGAGACCTCACAGTTGCTGACCCTGCGTTTTCATCTGTGTCCTCACCCACTTTCCAGCTGCCACTCTTGAAGGCGATCCCTCAGCAGTGATATTGCCACAAGCCCAGCAAGGATGTCACGGGAAGCACTGCTCCAGCCACCAGATTCCTTTAAACCCAGAGACTAAAACCATGTAGGGCTGCTAAAGCCTGTCCGAGATGGCAAGGCTGAGCCCCTTCCCCGGCTCCAAGTTGCACATATCTGGACCCCCCGCATCCTCTCAGCTACCCCCTCTGCAATTTACACCCTGGATGGTAATGGTGACCTGAGCGCTCACCTCTGATATCCCCTTTGGCGGTGAGGTCAGCAAGTTCTCCTTTTTATGGAGATGCTGTAAATCACAATGTCATGCTGCGTACCATGAATATTCGGCGGGGGCGGGGGGTGGGGGGGGTCCCGGCGGGAGGGCTCGGTAATAATATGTTGATGTACTTAAATAAGGTTTCTGATCTTTTGTGGCAGTGACCCTGCCTGGCAGTGTCACCTAGGCAACCAGGCACCACTGCCAGGGTGGCACATGGATGGCACTTCCAGGGTGGCAGGCTGGTAGAGGCACAGTGCCTGGGTGGCATCAGGGGTGCCAGGGTACCACCCTACTCAGAGCCTAACCACTCAGTGGCCCCCGATTGCCTGGGAGACCAACCAAGTGCCGTTACGCCTGGTCCATGTTTATGGTAACCAGTGGTAAACAAAGGCTGCCTGAGGTCTCCGAGGCGAGTCCGTTCGATCTCGGGAGGTAGGTAGATCCTGTGTATACCTATTCAAATGAGATTAACTACCCACTTGAATATGCTAATCTGGATCCGTTCTCAGTGGGCGGGACCAAATCGTGATGCCTCACACGATTTTATTAGATCTCACGAGGCGTGACAAGGCCAGTAAATCTCACGAGAGGCTTCTTGCAAAATTTATCAGCCTCATTGCATCGCAAGTCGGGCACAACGAGGCTGATAGATCGTGCCCAATATTTACAGCTTTGTCGAAGCTAACAGCAGAGAAGAAGAAATCATCCTGTTATATGTGGAGAGCCAAGACTTGTTGAACGTCTCATCCTCACTACAAATTGTTGGATTTTTCACAAATTACCAATGACGAGTGCTGGTAATTTGCTAATATTTCTTCCAGCAATCTTTGGGCCGCAATCAAAATTCTGGAACAAAGGAAACATACAAGACAAATTAGAGCGGCAAGAGTTTCTGCGTGATTCCTGACCTTGTTACAGCGATCTAGGTACCCGCTGGCTTTTCGAATTAGGAAAAAGCCTCATCTCAGACCTCACACACTGCTTTACGTGCAAGAACGACCAGGCTGATCATCGAGAAAATCCAGGGCTTGGAATTTATAAGCGTTTTACCACTTTGTGCCTATTCTCTTGGAATATGTCACAATTTCACAAAAGCAGTAGTCATCTGCAAATGGTGTAGACTGGACAAGTTACACATTGACAGAATTGTCTCCATTTCAGCTCACCATTTGCATCAATGTTTCAAAATTTGGGAAAATCTCGGAAGATATGAGAGCACCAAGTTTCCATACTTGGCGGATAGATAACCATAAGAAGAAATGAAAGTACCATGAAGTACGAGTATGCCCAACAATAGAAATGGGAAGGATGACAGGAAACACTCTGCAGGAGACACACCTGATAACTTATTTTGGTAACTTCCTTACGATGTGCAACTTATTTCTGCGAGTCCCAGTTGCATGATTCTGTGCCCTGGTTGCTGTAAGGATTTTTCATCCACTTAAAATGATTGATCCAAGAGGTACAGCAGCTTAATGGTTCTGTTACTGGGCTAGCAATTCAGAGGATTGGAATAATAATCCACTGTGAGTTCAAATCCCACCCTGACAGTTTGAGAATTTGAAATAAAAAGCTGGCATCAATAAAAATAAAATATGTTCACGAGCGCCCAGCAGGAAAGGAAATCAGACATCATCATCAGACATCATCCTCCAGTTTGGTTTATAGGAGTCTTTAGTCCCACATCAACGTGGATAACGTTAAACTGGTTCTTGGCCAGCCACTCAGTTGTATCAGTTGTATCAATCCGCCAGACACTTTCATCACACGGATTGTAATGATTTAGGAAGACAGCCCACAACTACCTTCTCTCGAGGCCTGGACATGAGCAATGAATGCTTGCCTTGCCAGCATATGCCCATATCCTGAGAATAAATGACTTTTTTTAAAAAGTTGATCTAGCTGCAACATCCTGCCTAGAATAATGCATCGTCTTTGGGAGAGGGTATCTGGGTTGCCAAAACAGGCTGAACTTCCTCAATTTCCCTCATCATAGATTATCATAGAATTTACAGTGCAGAAAGAGGCCGTTCGGCCCATCCGAGTCTGTACCGGCTCTTGGAAAGAGCACCCTACCCAAGGTCAACACCTCCACCCTATCCCCATAACCCAGTAACCCCACCCAACACTAAGGGCAATTTATGACACTAAAGGCAATTGATCATGGCCAATCCACCTAACCTGAACATCTTTGGACTGTGGGAGGAAACCGGAGCACCCGGAGGAAACCCACGCACACACGGGGAGGATGTGCAGACAGTGACCCAAGCCGGAATCGAACCTGGGAACCTGGAGCTGTGTAGCAATTGTACTATCCACAATGCTACCGTGCTGCATTGTAGCAGCATTTCCACTTTCCAGCGTTTCAGATGGAGTTTTGGTGTATCAGAAAATGCAGTGTATAATGTTTTAAACGGTGCCTTTATCAACAGCTCCTACTTCAGCTGGTATCACACCTGATCGGCCTCCTGAAGAAAATTTGTTCTCACGAGACTGGCAAAACTTTCTCATCGTTTGCAATAAGATATGTGGGACGTGGGCAGCATGCTGAGCCAGTCAGCAACCTCCATCCACGTTACGTACACGGCTATTTTATGGGAGGCATGCCCTCAACCATTGGAAGCCCCACCCTTTCTTGTTGTAACTTCCGCACCAGAGCATCCAGCTCTTCAGCATATGTTTTCAATATGTATTTCACTGTGCAATTAGTCCACTTTCCTGTTTGCCCACTCCTCCCTTAAAGAGATGCCCAATCGCCATACTTCCTAGTCCACAGCCATATATGTTACTGGTTAAAAATGCACAATTGTGGTGAAAGACGAGCAAAATTAATTGCAGCCACTTGAGTTGCCCCTTTTTTTGCTACTCTCACAGAATCAGGCACATAAGTTGCAAGTCTAGAGAGGTTGAAATTTTAACAGTAAAAGATTGTACACACTCCATATGGAGTACTAACTCATCATAAGAAGTGGCTTCGTGATTTTGAGAGAATACAGAAACAAGCAACAAAGTTTATTGTGTTATCAGGAAACAAAAGGTGATGGGACCTAAGGAAGCTTAGGCACAATCTTCCCAAAAGGGTACAAAGCCCCCTAGCGCATTTAGCCCCATGGGCAGCAGGGTAGCATGGTGGTTAGCATAAATGCTTCACAGCTCCAGGGTCCCAGGTTCGATTCCCGGCTGGGTCACTGTCTGTGCGGAGTCTGCACGTCCTCCCCCTGTGTGGGTGGGTGCTCCGGTTTCTTCCCACAGTCCAAAGATGTGCGGGTTAGGTGGATTGGCCATGATAAATTGCCCGTAGTGTCCTAATAAAAAGTAAGGTTAAGGGGGGGGTTGTTGGGTTACGGGTATAGGGTGGATACGTGGGTTTGAGTAGGGTGATCATGGCTCGTCACAACATTGAGGGCCGAAGGGCCTGTTCTGTGCTATACTGTTCTATGTTCTATGTCTTCTGGCACTCGCATTGCGGAGAAACAAAGGACTATTCAATGCGACTCGCATTGAATAAGGGGCCTGAACGGGGAATGCGCGGCCATGGCCGCACATAGCTCCGTTTTGGACAGTGGGGAGCACTGCTTGCCGGAATTCCTCACTGTAGCAAGAGGACAGGACACCATTTTTAAACAATCCCCATCCTCCACCTCAGCCCGAACACACTATGGGGTTTCCCCAGCCTCCCAACACTCAATGGGCCGCCCTGCACCAATTGCATGTGCGCATAAAATGCCAGCTTGCCATCTTGGCAGTGGCAACCTGGCACTGCTTATGCCAGCATGCAGTGCCACCTAGACAGTGCCAGGCTGGATCCCATGTGGCACAGCCAAATAGCCAGTCTGGCACTGCCAGGGTACCCAGGAGGCACCAGCAGTACCAAGGCACCATCCTGCCCAAAAGGCATGTAGCTGGGGGCCTCCAATCCCCTTAGATACCCCCACGAGTGCGTCCATCTGGTCCCTGTTCGTGGAAACCAGTACCAACTGGCGCTTGTCTGAGGTCTCTGAGGCAAAAGGATTGAATCCCAAAGCCTGAAGTACCTCGGGAATCTGCACAATAGAGTGAGGCTAGCTGTCTCGCTCTAATATGCAGTTTTGCCAAAAAGTGATCCTGCCCATTGTTGGCGGGGTTCACCACGTAACGTCTCGCGAGATTGCGCTGAATCTCACGACACGTGGCGAGCCGGAGAGATCCCGAGAGCAGGGTCTCCCGGCTTTCAACGACCACGCTGTGCAGAAGCGAACTGCTTTTCTGGCACAGCGTGGCCATAGGATCGCACCCTCGGCCTATTTCATTTGGAGACAATAGATAAACAATTGGGGCTGGATTCTCCGCTGGCGGGGTTCTCCGTTGGGCTAGCAGTGCACCCACACCTGGGATTTCTCAACAGCATCGGGCTGCCCACAATGGGTGACTCCATTGGCCGGCTGACGGGACGGAGAAGCCAGCTGCTGGCGGGGGGGGGTGGGTCATACCAGAAAATTGGTGCAGTGGGACGGAGACTCCCCCCCTTGAAGTTTTTCAGATTATATACAGAAAAGGCATAATTAATCTAGTCCAATCAAATTTTCTGATGAAAGATTAAAATGCACCGAAATAATCCGAAGCGTGAAAGAAAAATCATCTCATAAAATAAGCGAATTGTGGGATAGGTTGCCAGGGAACACTCCTGGCCTCTCCAACTGTCGATGGTTTTTGTTCTATAAAACGGCACAAACCACATCCAGAAGCATATATTTTTTTAGTTTTAATTGTAGTTTATATTAATTCCCGCAAATGCCCAATGAGAAATGATTAAATAGACTGGTCTCTTATTCTCCGAAGTTTAGAACAATGAGAAGTCATCTTAATCAAATTTTTAAAAATATAGGGCTCGACTGGGTAGATGCGCCTCTTCCTTAGCTGGGGAGAGGCGGGATCTAGAACCAAGAGATATGTCTCAGAATAAGGGGTAGGCCATTTAGGACTGAGATGAGGAGGAATTTCTTCACGCAGAGGGTGATGAGTATTTGGAATTCTCTACCCCAGAGGGCTGTGGGGGGTCAGTCACTGAGTATGTTCAATAAGGAAATCAATGGATTTATACATATTAAAAACATCAAGGGACGAGAGAAGTGCAGGAGAATGGCATTGAAGTAGAATCAGCCCTGAGCAAGCTTGTAGCATTAAATGGCCTACTCCTGCTCCTATTTCTGATGTCCTTATGTACTAATGTGGTCAAAGATTAAAACCACTCATGTCTATAAGTTGCAGTAACTGAGACTTTATTTAGAAAGATCCATAATCCGGCTTCTACACAATGCCTGAATGGTTCCAAGGCTGTGTAACACATGTATGTGTGTCTTTTGGTTATCATCCTTACACTCTCAATCTCACAAGCAGCATTATACTGGCTGCAGCTGTAATTGAACTAACTGAAGGCCGAAGCCTGTGCTTCTTACCACACTTTAGCTTACCCATTCTGTGAAGGTCATTAAGTTTGAGACTGTTACTTTCTCACACCAGCATGCTGACAAATGGCACGAGTGACCATTCTTTAAAAGCTGTTTATGCTCATAAATAGACATTTGCCTCCTTTAAAGCTATAAATGTCAAATTGTTTCAATTTTCTCACTTCAGTGACCACTCTGTGATAGGCATCCATGATTTGATGCCTCTGATTTATGATCTGATTCTCGAGAGACTCTCTGTCAAAGCCTTTAACAATCAACTGACCCGTCATTCTAAAATTCTGCCAGCTGTGGCGGGAACATTTAGTCTATGATTTTTACCCATCCCTAAAATGTTGATGTTCTTCCGTACCGTCACAGAATACAGGTGGGTGAATGATAGTGCTATCAAAGGAAAGAGAGGTGCCCCGAAATCCAATTTCAAGAGTTAATGTCCAAAGTGCTTCTTATTTTAGTGCAACCAAAAGATGTAGAGATTCCTCTACCAAAAGCACAAATAAATGTAATGAGGCCATGATGGATTATTGTTTCTTTTCTTTTGTCCTTTTCTTCTGGGTTTTAAACATCATGGGCAGGCCAGTTTCCATTCTGTTGCATTGTTTCGTTCAGTTTTGTGCAATTCGCCTCAGTTCTTCCACCAAAAACTAAACTAAGCCGTTACCTGGGCTTTAGCCAGACAGGTTAAAAGGTTGGACGGCTGCTGTGTGGGTTGACTTTCAGCACCAGTCTGCAGCTGGGGAGCAAAGAGGAGGGAGAGTGGGATCAAAAGGCAAGGAGGGATAGATTGGTGACTGGCAGGTAGAGTTGGGGGTTTGGGGAGGAGGGGGTGGGCCAGTGGGGGGGATAGATTAGAGGCTGGTGAAAAGGAGTTAGTGGCCTAGTTAACTGATGATCAATGGCTCTCCTTATGAGTCAGAATCAGTCTGATCCAGAAAAGGTGCAATGAGAAATAGCGATGATAGTCTGAGGAGAGACACAGGTGAGAAATAGATTATAAGGATACCATTCAACATATTGCAGCCAGGCAATGGGCCACAACAACATTCCTCCTTTTTAGCCAACTTAATGACAAGTCTCCTTGTTCAGCTTTACAAATACAAAACTTTATTGTCATGTGGCCAGTGATCATCAGGACACAGAAAGGGAATCATTGGAGTTCTAACATTTCAGTCTTCCAGTTGGCTTGAAATTCTGGCAAAAGATGTATGTTTCTGCTCGAAGCCAAAACCCCGTATAGTAATGAAAACAATGGTGGAGTTTGCTGAGGCAGAGGTGATTTCACTGCCCTTTCTGTTACATTTGAACAAGGAGCAGGAGTAGGCCATTCGGCCCCTCAAGCCTGCTCCACCATTTAACAGAATCATAGTGCAGCAAATCTGCATCCCGCCTACCCCCAATAACCTATCACCCCCCTTGCTCACCAAGAATCTATCCACTTCTGCTTTAAAAATATTCAAAGACTCTTGGCGCAATCTTCTGGCCTTGTTACACTCACACTCAAACGTAACAAGGCCGGTGAATAGCGGGAGAGGCCAAAAACGGGAATCGTACCAGGTGCCAAAGAGTCTGCAATGCAACCAGCCTGCTCCCATAGGCGAATACAGAATCCCGTCGCAGCGTGGCGAGAAACCAATTATCACCATTTAAGCCCCATTTCAATACAATAAACGAGAGCCACTCGTCATCCAATGGCCTCCTGTCATTCACCGGCCTCCCCAGCAAGTGCTCAGGCTGGCGTGGATTCGTATTCCGTTTGACAAACTTGAACCTGGTGGAAGGGCTTCCGTGGGGAGCCGAGGAGGGAAGTAGCAATCTTTGCTCACAGCAAAGAGACGGTGGCACTGGCCTTGCCACCCCAGTGCTCAGCGGGGAGTGTGAACCCTCCGCAGGGGTGGGCCGCCATGGGAGTGTGAGGGGGTGAGGCGCTGGGGGGCAACTGGGCCTGGCAATCGTTTGTGGCACCACCATGCCAACCCTTGGATCCCAACCCCATTCCAGGGGCAGCCCCTGTTCCTGTCCATTTACCCACCGATCACCCATAACCCCCATAACCCCCACCAATGCTGAGACCTCTGGCTGCGCGGACAGAGACAATTGTTAATAGAGAATGGGCAATTGTGGTTAAATGAGCACTTGACACATGCCAAGTGGCTCCTGTGGGTAGGTAGGCCATGTAGCATGTGGGAGTCATTGTCTAGCTGTCCAATCAAACTTTGATGCCTATGGGAGTCAACACCACACACGCAGCAGCCAACATCCGAACACCCAGGGGTTGGGAAGTAGCTCTGAGGACATTACCATGGCCGGAGGGTGGGTGGGTACCATGGGGAGACAGGGAAATGGTCCAGGGGTCAGCCTGCATTGCAGAAGAAATGAGGCATCATAATGTTTGTGAAAAGGGTTGTTTAATGTGCTGTACAATACCCCATTCCCGATAGTGCCAGCCCCCAAACTCCCCGGCCCCCAGACCCATCTCCTCTCCACCCCCTGCCTAACCCTTCGCCCAGTGCCTTCAGCAATGCTCAATGTGCCTTGGCCTCCTAGCTCTACGTCTTTGTGATTCCCCAGGATACACATCTAAGATGGAGGCAGTCAGCTGTTTACCTTGTCCCATGGCCTTAAATACCCCTGGCAGGCATCCTCTGGGGGCTCTGGGGCCGGAGGGCCCCGGCTCACTTATCAACGGCGCATGCACTGAAGTGTCACCCTGTCCCGTGTGCTGACCCCGAGACACGGCCTCATCGCGGGGGTGGAACTCGGGAGTGCTGATGGCCGTCACCGCCGCCGCATGGGCCGGGGTTGGCACTCAGCACCACTTCCTCCCGGATAGTGCCCAAAGGGCCCTGGGGTTCAGCTTGAGATGGAGGGCAGCTGGTTTTGGCCCTGGCTGCCACTGCATCATCTGGCTCTGCCAGCCCTTGTGGTCACCATCTGCACCATTGTGTCGATGCTCTTGATGATACTCTTCAGTGACGGGTCACCTCCCCCAGTGACCAGGCCATACTCTGCAGTGACTCAACCATGCGGCTGGGACAAGTTCCGCTGCACCTTGGTCATTCCCATCTGAGAACGGGACATGTCCCTCCCGCAGAACCCCATCAAGGTCGGCCTGGTACTGGGTGCCATCCCCCAGTCAGGCAGACATACAGCTGAGACCAACAGCCATGGCCGTCATCAACTGTGTGATGCCCTTGGACACCTTCACTCATCGTGCCGACATCGTGCACCAGGCTCTTCCTAGGGTAGTGGTCGCTACCCTAGCAGTGTTGTCCTCTTTGGCACTTATTGAGGGGCAGCACGGTAGCACAAGTGGATAGCACTGTGGCTTCACAGCACCAGGGTCCCAGGTTCGATTCCCCGCTAGGTCACTGTCTGTGTGGAGTCTGCAGGTTCTCCCCGTGTCTGCGTGGGTTTCCTCCGGGTGCTCCGGTTTTCTCCCACAGTCCAAAGACGTGCAGGTTAGGTGGTTTGGCCATGATAAATTGCCCTTAGTGACCAAACAGGTTAGGAGGGGTTATTGGGTTACGGGGATAGGGTGCAAGTGAAGGCTTAAGTGGGTCGGTGCAGACTTGATGGGCCGAATGGTCTCCTTCTGCACTGTATGTTCTATGTTCTTATTGCCGGTGCCATCTTCTGCGTCCGTAGCCTCGGAGACTCCTCCATTCGGCTATTGATCTACTGGAGTGACACTGACATCTCCCTCTGAAGCTCCAGGTTGGTCCCGATCATCCCCATTAGCCCCGGGGAGCTCTGTTCCACAGGCTCAGCATCAGACGGGGACCCAGCTGGGTCCTGGGATCCAGCAGACCTCCAACTGCTGCCTCACCTGGGGGGGTTCCTGCCTGTACATCAGCAGCAGTGTGGTGCTCACCAGACTGTGCCCCAGAAGCCTCATCACTAACATGTCCCAGCGAAATGTGTGTATCTGCGCTAGTGGAGGGTGGGGGTGACAGCTGTGCCACGACTATAACAGTTGCATCCTCGGAGCTCTCCTCCAAAGTGCTCTCCCCAGAGTCAGGACAGAGGGCCACCTGAGATGGGCCGGCGCTGTCGGCTGCTGAACTTACGGGAGAATGGACATGTGGTCAGTGGGTGGGGTGGGTCAGTCAGTAAGGCAATTATTACTCACATTTGACAGATCCTCTGGGTGGAGCCTGGTGATTCTTCACATCTGCGCGTCCTCTAGCCTCCATGTTGGTGATCGCGCTGTCCTTGGCCACACAAGTCACCTCCAGGGCCCGCTCCTCGAAGGAGGTGCAGATTCTCAGACCCGGCACCCCGCCGCAAGTCTGGGCCCTCGCCTGCCGATTATGGGAGAGCTTTTCCTGAGGAGACACAGAGAGGGCATCATAAGCCACACAAGTTGTTCACAGTTTTGTGTGTGTGTGTGTGGTGGGGGGGGGTTGGATGTGAAGGGAGGATTGGGGTGGAGTGAGGGTTGAAGGGGTGGGTGAAGGGAGTGCTGAAGGGGGAGGGGGATGGGGGCTGGGGGTCGCATGGGGAGTTGGGGGTGTGGATGCTCCCTTGGGGGTCAGTGGATACTCACTCATGCTGCCCAATGTAGGTTGTTGACCTTCTTACGGCACTGAAGGCCAGTTCTCCTGGTCACACTGCCCTAGTGGACTGCTGTCGCCACCTTGTCCAACGCAGCTCTGGCTGCCTTGTGACTCACCCTCCAGGATCCTTGTGGGAAGGACATCACTCCTGGCCTCCACCGCGTCCAGGAGCTCCCCACGTCAGCATCCCCGAATCTTGGGGTAGGTCTCCTCTGCGCCACTGTTGCGAGTTGGCTGAGCAAGTGCAGCCTAAGTGCTGCTAGACCTTGTTAGCAGGGGGTTGGTGAATCAGCTGGCGAGCTGGCATTCAGGGTGAGAAGCTTGTAAGACCTCGTTGAGTGGACCAATTAGCATTGAATTGCATTGCCGGCCTGTGGGCCCGAGCACTGGAAAACCCGCGGCAATTCCCGTTCGCTACAGCACTTGGAAATCTTTCCGGAGAATCGTGCCCTCTGCTTCCCAAGTCTTTTCAGGAAGACAGTTCCAAAGACTCAGGAACCTCAAAGAGAAACAAATCTCTCCCATCTTCCTCAAGCGGAAACACCCTCCCCACATTCACTCTGTCAAAACCCCTCAGGGTCTTATATGGTCGAGGTGGATTTGACACAATCTAGCATTGTTGAGGTTTCCTCAAAGAATGAAAACTATAACTGATGGAGATAAATCAGTCGTGTCACATTGTGGAGGCACGGAAAAAAGGGAATATTTCTGCGCTAACTCCATTGTAGTTACACTCCAGTTACTGATTTGAGACCAATATCTGCCAAATGTCCACAGAAGCCTGTCCAGAAGCTTGAAGAGGTGTAGTGTAACAACAGCGGAGCTCTGTACTCATGTTCATACACGTTCTGAACTTTATGTCTCTGGGAGCTCATTTCTAATTACAAGAGAAAAAACACTAGAGTAAGAATTAAATAATGACAGCAATAAGGCAGGATAATGCAAACAACCCATCCAGACCACTTAGTCAGAGTAATCTCCTTCGAATTTCTAATAATTCTGAATCCCATTTGTTGAAAAGAACCTGCCTAATGTATTTTTGAAAGGTTTCTTTTTCCATCACCTGTGTCAATAATCTGTTCTGCACGCTTATCATCCTTTTACGAAGTTCTGCAATTCCCATTTTCTTTTCTTGAAAATGATTTGTAAATGTACTTAACAAAACATCTCTGTTTCTCATTTGTCCCAAACATGATAAAAACAGCTATCCCCACTCAAACCTCTCTTTTCCACCCTTTTCTCCAACGTCACTCCCTTGAATTGTGTGAAAATCTAATTCAAATCGGTGCCTCTGCGATTACTAAATAAGCAATAAAAACCTTCTACGTCGCCTCAAGAGACTAAGCTGATCACCTAAGTCTATTTCGCTTGCAAGGTGGAGTTCCTCTGGCATGAACTTAAAGCTACATGATTGCCTCTTGGGAGTTGCAGAATCCAATGAAGAGACACAGGAACGCACGGTTGGATAGAGATGAACTAAGGTTTATTTAGATATACATAAAATTACTAAGCACCTGCGCCAAAGGGGCGGGGCCAGAAGTCATGTATCTCACCAGTGACCGATGTTTGTGCAAAGTGCCGAGGCGGGTGTGGTGCGGCTGGTAAGGGAGCTGGCATTGGCAGCAGCTGTACGGCTATGTCAGGATGGCCAATGTCCATGTTGGAGTCGGTGTCCAAGGAGGCATCAGGCAACTCAGCTTCCTGGATCTCAAGGGGTGGAGGTGAGGGAGATTGGTGCAGCGATCTGGGCGGCACTCTCCGTGATGATCTAGGCGACAACTAAGACCACAGGCCATCCGGGACCAGCACATCCTGAGCCTGCTCTGGAGGTTACAGTGTGCAGCTGCAGATGTAGTCGAAGTGGTGGCTGGCTTCAAGTCCCTGCACCATGCTCGGGCTCCATGTGGCACTGACACAGAAACTCCAAAAGCAGGCGCCGTCCTCTGGCATGGAGTTGCGCAGCTTCGTGTGTCGACCAGCGCCCGTCTGAGTGATCTTGGCAATGGCAGCTCCATGCACGGATGATGAGGCTGAGGCAAGCACTGAGCCGCCGTCCTGTCAGCAACTCTGTTGGTGCCACTCGCGTGGTGGCATGAGGGGCCCCCTGGATACACCGCAGTCTGAACTCAACAGCCATGCCCTCCTTCTCGATCTGGGAACAGTTTCACTCAGTATCACAAATTTTCAAGACAAGAAAGCGATTGGCTGTTCTGACCCGTCGGGCATCCGGTATGCAGAACGGCCCTCGCCATCGGGGAAGCGTCGCACACGAGAAGAGCTTTTTCAGAGTTGAGGTGCGTGAGCAGCCTCTTAAAGGACAGACACCGCTTGACTTCTTACAAAGCCTTCTAATGCATGGGGCCCAATTGCCACTGGTGCCCTTTCTTCAACAATTGGTGGAGCGGGCTGAGCAGCGTGGCGAAGTTGGGGATGGATTTTCTGTAGGAATTGAGGAGCTCAGTGTGACCTTGAGGGATGGAGCTTGTCGGATGGCCCGCAACCTTGTCTTCCACAGGTGAAGGCCGTGTCTGTCTATCCGACACCCCAAATAAGTGCCCTTGGAGGCATCAAAAACAAACTTCTCCCTACGGAGGTGGACGCCAACCTGTTCAAACTGTTGAAGGACTTTTGCCAGGTTTTCCAAATGCTCCTTGTCCGAGGCCCCGTTGATGAGGACGTCGTTAGGTACACGGCCACACTGGGTAGGATGATTTCCATCACTCGCTGAAAAATCGCACAGGCCAAGAAAAGTCTGAACAGTAACCGGGTATATTCACACAACCCTCTGTGTGTATTGACAGTGATGAACCTCCGGCAGCCCGGAACTAGGACCAGCTGCAGTGACGCATTTTGTGAATGTTTTCCCTCTGCTGAACCTGGCGTGCAGGTCCTTGATGCGAGGGATGGGGTAACGTTTAAGATAGTTCACCGCCATCTTGTTGTCCCCACAAAGGTGCAAGGATCCATAGGTTTTTAACACCGGGGGCACCGGCGCAGCCCAGTCAGCGAAGTGGCTGGAGCTGATGATGCCCAAGCGCTCCAAGCAATCCAACACCAGGACATGTCGCCAGCTTTCTTTCCGGGCCGCAAACACATTGCCAATCCAACTTTAAATGGCGCAGCCAGTCACGGTCCTCTAAGCTGGGTCCTCCACCACGGACTACCACCAAGGGCAAGCACGCCGACTGGTCCACATACGTCATGGTCACACGGGTGGTGCCTTCAATGGCCAAGGGCTCCTCCATTTCACAGCTAACTGGGAAACCGTGTCCCGAAGTTCCAAGGCTTGGAGATCGGACCGGATCGTGGTGAGAGTCCGTCAGCTGATGAACAAGACCACTGCCACATTAGAGAGCTCTATGTCAATAGGGTGCTCAATTACCTCCAGTGCAATTCGGATTGGCTTGACTTTGAGAGGTGTAACGCAATGTAACTGCTGGTACGCGTCTTCTTGGACCTCTACACAAGATGCTTGACCTCTAAGGGGGCGGGAACGCCTGAGAATGGTGGAGAAAAGCGCTTCAAGAGCCCACCTGGTGTCTAGGCCATGGTTGCAGCACCCAGCCTGCTGCCTGTGACCACCATCTTGGTGCTCTGGTCCAGGGAGACGCCCTGGTCGCTCCTGGGTGCATCATGGTGACGGCCTCAGTTCCTGCGGTGGTTATGTGTTGTCGAGGCTAGTGTTTCTCAGGTCCAGTCGCGGCTGGTTGGCGGTTGCTCTGACGATCGAGGTCCAGGACCGCCAGGCCCTGAAGCTCTTGGACCCCATGCTCTGCCCTCTCCCAGGAAATGGTTATGTCTACTGCCCTTTAGAGGGTTAAGCGAGTCTCTGTAAGAAGTTTGCTCTGGATGTCAGTGTCGCAGAGTCCACAGACCAAACAACTCCTCAGTGATTTTGACAGTGTGGCCCCAAATTCACAAGAGGCAGCGAGCGTCCTCAAGCGCACCAAAAAGTCAGCATTGGTTTCCCCTTGGACCTGCAAGGCCATGTGGAAATGTAAAAGGCGGACCTCTAGTGGGGCTGTGGGTTTTAATATTCCTCGACCAAGGTTACCTATGCTGCTAAGGACTTGGAGTCTGGCCTGTCCGGGTGGGCGAGGTTTTTGATTAGCACATAGGTCAGTCCCCTGACTGCAGTCAGTAGAATAACGGTTTGTCACTCATCCCCCACAATGGCATTGGTCCAAATAAAATACCGTACTCATTCGACGTATTGGATCCAGTCATCGGTACTTGCATCTAACTGTTTAAGCTTCCTGATATACGGAATTTCTCCGTTGGAATGGAGGCCTCTCTGGGCCTGAACGAAGTGGGTTGGCGGTATAATGCACGATCGCTGCGGCAGCTCTGCTTCACCCTCGTCGCCAGTGTAGAATCCAACAGAAGAGGGGCGATAGAAATGAATCAAGGTTTATTTAGGTATATAAAAATTATGAAGCAAACAACTCCTCTCCCAGAAGGGCCACCCTTCCACCTGCACCCAAGTCAGGGTTTTTATACTGAGAAGTTTCCCCCTTGTTAAGCTGCCAACAGCCGACCCTGGGGACGGCGCACACCACAGCATCAGACCCATCAACCCGAGGCCCAATCGACATGGCATGCCTTCCAGCCATGGAGGAAACAGGTAGGAGGGGTATCTCGGACAACGTCCACCTCAACGTCCCGTAACTCCCAAACGCCCCTTAAATTTAAAAACAAAATCGGGCACTCTAAATTCTATCGAAAAATAAAGCACCTACTAAAATGCCCAGGGAGCTGTAGTCGGACATTCTTACAGTACCTCCACACAGGCAAATAAACACACAGCTCAAATAAAAATAAACAGCAAGGCTCCGCGCAAGCTGCCACAGAAGTCACATATGGAATGTCCAGCCAACTCAACACCAGAGTCTCTAGGCCCAAAACCTGCAGTCGTACAATAAATGCCAGCACCCAGGCAAAACATCACTGTTGCAAATCCCACAGTGCGAGCAGCGCAGAACAGTCTTCCATACACAACTCCGCACTCACGACCAGAATAGAACATAGAACATTACAGCGCAGTACAGGCCCTTCGATCCTCGATGTTGCAAATGACGTTCCAAAACGGTGGCTGCAACTCGAGAATGGGCTCCCCGGTGGACCACTCTGCCAGCATCAGGAAACAACAGCAGACAGAGACAGACGAAACACTACGCAACCCACATCAGAAATCGCTCAGAAGATACTGCATCCGGTACTGCAGGATACGTCAGACTCCAGATCACTCCCAGCAGACCCATTTCATAAGCCGGCAGCAAAAACTCGACCTGGCGCTCGCCTTCTATGACATTACTAGCTCCAAACAAAAACACCACAGAAACAAATTCTGTACCACTCCTTAAAAAGAAATTCTGGAAAGGTATCTCAGCCGAACAGACAGCATGCCGACAGCTCCAATTCATCATAGTCGCCAATGTGATAAAGCCAGGAGAGTCCAACGAGCTTCTTAAAAGTCCTTTATTTCAGCATATCATGATAAGTGTATAATGTCCCAATTGGGATGATGTGGGATTGGCGAAGAAGATGTGTGGGGCCATCTCCGACTTGGATACACACAAACTGATAGTGGGGGGTGGGGACTGGAACTTGGTGCAGGTGCCAAAATTGGACAGGTCACGGCCACGCTCTCTAGTCCCATCAAGGGGGAGGGGAGGGGGGGGGTGAGGGGGGGGGGGGGGTGGGGGGAGGGGGGGGGGGGGGCGAAGGTGTTGGCTAGGCTAATGGTGGAAATGGGAGGGATGGACCCTTGGAGATTTCTACATCCGAGGGAGCGGGAGTACTCATTTTTCTCCGCAGTCCAGAAGGTGTACTGGCGGATTGACTTTTTCATGGTGGGATGGCGCCGCTGGCTGGGGTTAAAGGGTCGGAGTACTCGGCAATTGCAATATCAGATCACATTCCGCATTGGGTGTGCTCCTGGTTTATGCTCCAGAGAATACTCGTAGGCAGCGAGCAGCAAAGCCCAGCGCTGGATCCGTGCGGAAGCAATGGGCGGTATTGGCTTATCCTCTCGGAAAAGTCCCAGCAGAGGCTTATGATCAATCATGATAGTGAAGTGGCGGCCACACACATACTGGTGGAAGTGTTTGACCACAAAGACCACCGCCAGGCCCTCCTTCTCGATCTGCATGTACTTCTTTTCTACTGCAGTCAATGTGTGGGAGGCGAAAGCCATCGGCCGCTTGGCCCCGTTCTCCATCTTGTGGGACAGGACGGCCCCAATACCATACGGGGATGCATCCAGGATCATAGTGGGTTAGTAACCCAGACGACGACAATTGTTGTTTTACCCGCCGGAAAGCGGGTTTCTTACGGCTGACCCCAAACCCAGGTGTGATTCTTCTTCAGCAGAAGATGCAACGGGGCCAGCATAGTTGCCAGATTGGGGAGGAATTTCCCGTAATAGTTTGCGAGGCTGAGAAAAGAATGAAGATGCGAAGTGTCAGTCGGGGCGGGGGCCTGTTGAATTGCGCGCATCTTCTCTGCGACGGGGTGCAAACCTTTGCGGTTCACCCAATAACCTAGGTAGACTACTTCCTTCGCCTGAACTTCGGCCTCCGAAAAGTGTCTAAGGACAGGCTCCAAATTTTCCAAATGTTCCTACACCAACGTCCCTGTAATCAAAACAGCGACACGCGGTAAACCTCTCAAAATGCCCTCCATGACGCGTTGAAAAATAGTGCAGGCAGAAGATGCCCCAAAGGGCAACCATGTATATTCATACAGGCCCCGGTGTGTATTAATCCTTCCACATGGCTGGGAGGCAGGGTCCAGCTCCAACTGTAGGTAGGTGTGACTCATATTTAATGTTGTGAACACCTGCAATCTTTGCGTAGAGATCCTCTATGCGAGGCTTTGGATATCAGTCGAGCCGGGAAGCCGTATTCACTGTAAGTTTATAGTCGCCGCACAAGTGAACTGTGGCATCTGGCTTCATTACAGGTACAATTGGAGCTGCCCAGTCAGTGAAACGGACAGGCCCGATAATACCCAAAGTCTACAAAAGAGCGAGCTCCCCTTCTACCTTCTCGAGCAAGGCGTAAGGCACCTGGCGTGCCTGGAAATAGCACGGCATGGCTCCTGGCTTGATTTGGATATGGGCTACGGCCCCTTTTATTTTCCCCAAACCAGGCTGGAATACATCTGGGTATCGTTTTAGCACCTCAGTCAAGCCTCCAGAAACAGTTTGGAGGATGTGCTGGCACTGCAGCTGCAAATGGCGCATCCAGTCCCGACCCAACAGGCTGGGCCCTTGGCCGCGCACCACGATAAGTGGGAAACTCTGCTCCTGGCGTCCATAAACAACAGGGGTCATCGTAGTTCCTGCAATATCCAGTGGTTCGCCCGTATAGGTGGCCAACCTGGCCTTTATGTCAGTTAATGTAAGATCTGTATACCCTGCTTGATGCGGTCGAATGTCCTCTGGGTGATCCCGGAGACTGCTACACCAATGTCCAACTCCATCTCAAGCGGGTGACCATTGACCCATACTGTCACCTTAAGGGGGGCCAGATGGGGAGCTGCCACACAATGCAGCTGCAGGCAGTCATCCTCCATCTCCACGTCCTCGGGAGTCCATCCATATGGAAGGCACGGCCCCTGGGATGGCCCCAATTTCTGTCAGAACGACGACGCCTCTGGCGCCCCCAGGACCGATGTCCGTGACGGGGTTGGCGTCCACAAGTCTGACACAGACATGGCTCTTCATCCATTGGTTCTGGAGAAGGCTCCCTTCGGGGAGGAATGTCTGACGGCCACTGGCGTTAATCCGGACGTTGCCTTGCCCAAGGTACCGCAGGGGTGCGGGGGGGACGCTTTCGGATGGAAGGGGTTGCGCCCCAAGGCATGCACCTCCATTCTCTGTAGCTCCTGCACTCCTTGTTCTGCGCTCTCTCGGGACAATACTATTTGAATGGCCTGCTGAAAAGACAATGTTGGTTCAGCTAACAACTTTCTCTGGGTGGCCGTTTTGTTAATACCGCAAACCAAACGGTTGCATAACATTTCTGACAAGGTCTCACCATAGTCACAGTACTCCGCAATCCTGCGTAACCTGCATAGAAAATCGGCAAGGGATTCTCCTGGGGTCCTTTCAGCGATATTAAACCGGTAATGTTGGACTATCGTGGACGGGGTTGGGTTAAAATGTTGCCCCACTAAGTTCACAAGTTCATTAAACGTTTTGGTGTCCGGTGCAGCTGGGTACGTAAGGCTCCTAATCACCCCAAACGTATGCGGGCCGCTGGCGGTGAGCAATATGACCACCTGGCGCTCATTTTCCGTGATGTTGTTTGCCCAAAAATAGTAATGCATCCGTTGTGCATACTGGTTCCAGTTTTCCAGCGCAGCATCAAAAACATCCAAACGTTCATACGTTCATGGTGTAATAGGAAACAACTTCCCACCTGTGTCCAACAAAAATCCAGGGAGGTGGCTTCAGCAGTGTAGACAGCTATTCACTTTAACCCTCGTCGCCAGTTTTGTGAGGGCCACGAAGAATCCAGTACGAGTTGAAGGATAGAAAGAAATAACATTTATTTACAATAACATATATATACAATAGCAGGAGTAACTCCCTTGCTGCTCATTCTCCTCTAGCCGGATCCAAACTGGCCAACTTTATTTATGCAGGAAATCTGCTACTGATTTCTCCGCCCCCCCCCCCCCCCCCCCCCCCCCCCCCCCCACCTCATTGGGGAAGATCATACTCCCAAAGGATTGTGGGATTGCCATTAGTCCCCAGCCAGTGATAAGTAGGCAGGTTATAACACAAGTGTTCCACTCAGGACTGGACTCAAAGACCAGGGGGGTAGCGATCTTGATCAGCAAATGAGTGGCATTCGAGGCAGGGAGAATCGTGTCAGACAAGGGGGGTAGGTACATAATGGTGAGGAGGAAGCTGGAGGGGGTGCGAGTGGTACCTGTGAACATATATGCTCCGAAATGGGACGACGTGGAATGTATGAGGTGAGTGGGTGGGTGTTAGGTAAGATCCCAGACTTAGAGTCACATAACCTGATCATGGGAGCGACTTCAACACAGCCATTGATCCAGAATTGGACCAGTCACATCCAGGACAGGGAGGAGGCCGGCCGCGGCAAAGGAATTGAAGGGGTTTATGGAACAGATGGGGGGAGTAGACCCATGGAGATTTGCATGGCCGAGGACGAAGGAGTTTTCCTTTTTTTCACATGTCCGCAAGGTATACTCTCGCATCAACTTTTTTGTTCCGAGCAGGGCGCTAATACTGAAGGTGGTGGATACTGAGTACTCGGCCATTTCAGTGTAGGATCATGCCCCGCACTGGGTGGATCTACGGGTTAGTGTGGAGAGAGAGCAACATCCGCTGTGGAGACTTGATGTGGGGTTGCTAGCGGACGAGGCAGTCTGTGGGCGGGTTTACAAGTCCATCCAGAACTACCTAGAAACAAATGATACGGGGGAGGTCTCTGCAGCGACGGTCTGGGAAGCTTTGAAGGCAATAGTCAGAGGGGAATTAATCTCGATACCAGCCCACAGAGAAAAGGTAGAACGGACTGAGAGGGATAGATTAGTGGAGGAGATACTCCAGGTGGACAGGAGATACTAGGAGGCCCCGGAGGCAGGGCTACTGAGGGAGCGGCGGAGGTTACAGGTGGCGTTTGGGCTATTGACCACAGGGAAAGCAGTGGATCAGTTGAGGAAGTGGATCTATGAGTATGGGGAAAAGGCAAGCAGAATGTTGGCGCACCAGCTCAGGAAAAGAGAGGTGGCCAGGGAGATAGGTAAAGTAAAGAGCAGAGACGATAATACTGTCCTGGACCAAGCGGGGGTGAACGAGGTGTTTAAGGACTTTTATAGTAAATTCTTTGAGTCGGAACCCCATGGCTGGGGTGGAGGGGATGAGGCAGTTTTTGGATCAGTTGAGGTTCCCAAGGGTGGAGGAGGACCTGGTGGAAGGGCTGGGAGCCCCAATTGAGATTGAGGAAATAATCAAGGGGCTGGAGGGCATGCAGTCGGGCAAGGCCCTGGGGCCTGACCGCTACCCGGTGGAATTATATAAGAACTTTTCAGAGATATTGAGCCCACTGCTGGTGAGGACATTTAACGAAGCAAGAGTGAAGGGAGTCCTCCCCCCCAACAATGCCGCAGGCCTCGATTTAATTGATCCTGAAACGGGAGAAGGATCCGGAGCAATGCGGGACATACAGGCCAATTTCTCTATTGAATGTGGACGCCAAACTGCTGGCTAAGATACTTGGCACAAGGATAGAGGACCATGTCCCGGGGGTGATAGGGGAAGACCAGATGGAGTTTCTTAAGGGCAGGCAACTCAGGGCCAATGTTCAAAAGATTCTAAATGTTATTATGATGCCCTCAGAAGGAGAGGAAGTGGAGGTAGTGGCAGCGATGGATGCGGAGAAGGTTTTTGATCGAGTGGAGTGGAATTACCTGTAGGAGGCGCTGGGAAGGTTTGGGTTTGGTGACGGCTTTATTGACTGGGTGCAGTTGCTCTATCAGGCACCAGTAGCGAGTGTGCGTACGAACCGGCTGAGGTCGGGGTATTTTAAACTACGCCGAGGGACGAGGCAAGGGTGCCCCCGCTCCCCGATACTATTTGCTCTGGCCATAGAGCCATTGGCCATGGCGTTAAGAGCCTCTAGGAACTGGAAAGGGCTGGTTCGGGGGGGAAGGGTGGAGCACCGGGTCTCGCTCGACGCAGATGATCTGCTCTTGTACATTTTGGACCCGTTGGAGGGGATGGGGGAAGTAATGTTAATCTTTGGGGAATTTGGCAATTTTTTGGTGTATAAATTGAACGTGGGTAAAAGCGAGATGTTTGCAATCCAGGCAAGAGGGCAGGAGAAGAGACTGGGATAGCTGCTGCTTAGAATGGTAGGGAAGAACTTTCGATATCTGGGAATCCAGGTGGCCCGGAAATGGGAGGTACTGCACAAGTTAAACCTATCCCTGTTGGTAGAACAAATGGAAGGGGACTTTAAGAGATGGGACATGCTCCTGCTGTCACTGGCGGGGAGGGTACAGACCGTGAAAATGATGGTCCTCCCCAGATTTCTGTTTGTCTTTCAGTGCCTCCCCATTTTCATCCTTAAGGCCTTTTTCAAGCGGGTGAATAAGGTTATTTCGGGCTTTGTGTGGGTGAGTAAAACCCCGTGAGTCAAGAAAGTGTTGCTGGAGCGCAGTCAGGGGGAGGGTGGGTTGGCGCTGCCGAACCTCTGCAATTACTACTGGGCGGCTATTATAGCCATGATCAGGAAGTGCATAGTGGGGGAGGGGTCGGTGTGGGAGCGGATAGAGGCGGCGTCATGTAAAGACACCAGTCTGGGAGCATTGGTAACGGCACCTCTGCCGTTCTCGCCGGCCCGATTCTCCACAAGTCCGGTAGTAGTGGCGGCTCTGAGGATCTGGGGGTAGTGAAGGAGATATAAGAGAGTGGAGGAAGCATCGATTTATAATAACCACAGGTTTGTACCGGGTAGGCTGGATGGCGGGTTCCGGAGTTGGCAGAGGGCAGGAATTAGAAGGATGGGGGATCTATCTATAGATTGGAGCTTTCCCAGCTTGAAAGCTTTGGAGGATAAATTTAAATTGCCAGCAGGGAATGGGTTTAGGTGTTTGCAGGTGCGAGACTTCCTGAGAAAACAGGTGCATGCCTTCCCACGGCTGCCGCCACGGGGGATACAGGATAGAGTAGTTTCCAGTACCTGGGTGGGAGAGGGGAAGGTATCGAATATTTACCAGGAGCTTTCGGAGACGGAGGAAACTCCAGTGGAGGAGCTTAAGGGCAAGTGGGAGGACGAGCTAGGAGGAGAGATAGAGGCGGGTCTATGGGCGGATGCCCTAAGCAGGGTGAATACCTCCTCATCGTGCGCCAGGCTCAGCCTGATACAATTTAAGGTAGTCCACCGGGAACACATGACAGTGGCTAGGATGAGCAAGTTTTTTTGGGTAAAGGATAAGTGTGCAAGGTGCACGGGAAGCCCAGCAAATCATGTGCACATGTTTTGGGCATGCCCGAAGCTGAGAGGGTTTTGGCAGGGTTTTGCTAAGGCAATGTCCACGGTGATAAAAACACGGGTGGTGCCGAGTCCGGAGGTAGCGATCTTTGGAGTGTCGGAAGATCCGGGAGTTCAGGGGGCGAAAGAGGCTGACGTCTTGGCCTTTGCCTCCCTGGTTGCCCGGAGACGGATCTTATTAATGTGGAGGGACTTGAAGCCCCCAAGTGTGGAGACCTGGGTTAGTAACATGGCTGTATTTCTCAGTCTTGAGAAAATAGTTTGCCTTAAGAGGGTCAATGTTAGGGTTCTCCCGGAGGTGGCAGCCGTTCGTCGACTTTCTCGGGGAAAATTAAAATGTCAGCAGATGCAGTATTGGGGGGGGGGGGGGGGGGGGGGGATTGTTGTTGTATGGTTGAGGTGTGTGAAGATTGGGCTGGGGGGAAATGTTTATTTTACCATGTTGATGTCATTGTTTTTGTTACTGTTAAAAAAAAATTTCAAATAGCTTAATAAAACATTATTTTTAAAAAAGTAATGGAGGAAGATAAGGAGCAGCAGCCCAGGCTCTGTTTAGATCTGACTCTCACTGGCCTTGCAGGGTTGGATAGAATCAGAGGGAAGGGCTGGGAATGAGAGGGGGGAGGTGGCATTCCGTTGCGGAGGGAGAGATGGGGCCGCTCGTCATTATTTTAACACATCAGACTGTATTGTATAATTATATGAATGCTCAACCTTTCAAGGGCAACAAAGATTACTGCTGGGAGGGGCGCGATGTCTCCTGGGTGGGAGGGGTGTACAGTGATTTGCCACTGTAAAGAGAGCATGTTTCTTAATAAATTAAACTTGCTGTCAAAAAAAAATGTGGGTTATAACTGCACGGGTAAGGTGTCAAAGACGGTTATCTGGGAGGCTTTAAAGGCGGTGGTGAGGGGTGAGGTGATCTCATTCAAGGCTAGGCTAGCCAAAGAGGAGAGGCTGGAACGTCAGAGGGTAATAGATGAGATGCTGGAGGTAGACAGGTGGTATGCAGATGATAGGGACCCAGCGCAGTTGGAAAAGAGGAAGGAACTCCAGGCGAGCTTTGACTGACCATCTACCGTGAAGGCGGTATGGCAATTGAGGCAAACAAGGAGGGCAGTTTACGAACATGGAGAGAAGCATGTTGGCAGGTCAGCTCCGTCGGGAGGCTGCGGTAAGGGAAATTGTCCAGGTGCGGGACAGGGCAGGGATGTTGGTGGTAGCTCCAGATCAGATTAACAAGATCTTTAAGGAATTCTATGAGAGGTTGTACAGGTCAGAGCCACCTGGGGGAGTCCGGGAGATGCAGGAATATCTAGATGGGCTGGAGTACCCGAGGTTAGGGGAGGGGGACAGGGCTGCATTAGAGGGGGCAATAGTGGAACAAGAGATAAAAGATGCGATTGGGAGGATGCAGTGGGGGAAAGTGGCAGGGCCGGATAGGTTTCCGGTGGAATATTATAAAAAATTCAAAAATAAGCTGGTACCGCTGATGCAGGGGATGTTTGAGGATGCGATAGGGAAGGGGGTGTTACCACAAACTGTGGAGCAGGCATCGACTTCCCTGTTACTTAAGAAAGATAATGATCTGACAGAGTGTGGGTCATATAGGCCCATATCACTTTTAAACATGGATGCAAAGATATTGGCGAAGGTACTGGTAGGCTGGAGGAGTGCCTCCCGAAGATGAAGATCAGATGGGGTTTGTGAGAGGGAGGCAGCTCTTTTCGAACATTAGGAGGGTTATGGTGGAATGTGGTTATGGTGCCAGCAGAGGGGAAGGCAACAGAGGTGCTTGTGGCATTGGATGCCCAGAAAGCTTTTGACCAGGTAGAATGGGGTACTTGATGGCAGTTCTAGAGCGATTTGGAATTGGACCCAGATTTGTGGACAGGGTAAAGCTATTATATAAGGAGCCGAGGGCCAGCTCAGAATACTTTCCTCTCCACCGTGGGACTAGGCAGGGATGTCCTATGTCCCCCCCTGCTGTTTTCAATCACGATTGAGCCATTGGCCATCGCATTAAGAAGTTCGGGGTTATGGAAATGGATAGTACTGGGGGGGGGGGGGGGGGGGGGGGGGAAATAGAGCATAGGGTGTCCTTATATGCCAATGACTTGTTATTATACATGTTGGAACCGGATGTGTCAATAGAGGGAATACTGGAGCTGTTTCGGGTGTTTGGGTCTTTCTCGTGATACAAATTAAAATCAAAACAAGAGTGAATATTTTGTGGTGTCTCTGCCAGGGGTGGGGCAGGGATGGGGTGGGGGGGGGGGTTGCCATTCCATAAGGCAGGGACTCACTTTAGATCCTGGGGGTGCAGGTTGCTCGAGATTGTGGGGTGGGGGAGGGGGGGGGGGTGGGGGGGGGGGGGGGCTCCGTAGATACAACATTTCTAGTTTGGTGGAGAGGGTGAAAGCTGATCTGCAAGGTGGGCTGGTCTCCCTCTGTCACCGGCGGGTCGGGTACAGGCGGTTAAAATGAATGTTCTGCTGCGATTCCTGTTTATTTTTCAATGTCTGTCGATTTTCCTGCCAAAGGCATTTTTTTAGAGAGATTGAAGGGATGATTACCTCGTTCATATGGGGAGGGAATGTGGCCAGAATTAAAAGGTGCTACTACAGAGAGGAAAGCAAGCAGGGGTTTGGGTCTTCCGAACGTGGAGAAGGTATGGAGCTGGGTCAGAGGTGTTGACTCTCAGTGGGTCAGAATGGAGGAGAGTTTGTGCAGGGGGTCGGGATTGAAGGCATTAGCAATGGCCCCGACGGACCCGGAGAGATAGTCAGGGCGTCCGGTCGTAATAGCTTTGTTGAGAATTTGGGTTGGGAGCAGGGTCAAGGGAAATGACGATTCGGGAGAACCATAGATTTGAGCAAGGGTAGTGGGATGGAAATTTTCAGAGATGGGAGGAGAAAGGAATACAGACACTAAAAGATTTGTTTCTTGGGGGTCAGTTTGCAGGATTGAAGGAGCTGGGAGCGAAGCATGGGCTGGAGCAGGGAGAAATATTTAGATACACGCAGGTTCGAGACTTTGCCGGAAAGGAGATACAGAGCTTCCCAGTGGAGCCAGCTTCCACATTGCTGGAGGAGGTGCTGACGACAGGGGTACTGGAGAAGTGGGTAGTATCGGTGATTTACGGGGCTATTTTGGAGGAGGAAATGGCGCTGCTCGAAGGGATCAAGACAAAATGGGAGGAAGAGTTGGTAGAGGGATGGAGGAGGGGTTCTGGTGTGAGATGCTCCAGAGGGTGAACGCCTCCACCTCGTGTGTGAGGTTGGGGCTGATACAGCTGAAGGTGGTGTATAGAGCGCGCCTTACAAGGGCGAGGATGATCCGGCTCTTTGAGGGGGTAGAAGAAGTGTGTGAACGTTGCGGGGGGTCATATGTTTTGGTCCTGTCCAAAGCTGGAGGATTACTGGAAGGAGGTGTTTAGGGTAATCTTTGAAGTGATGTACGTGAAACTGGACCCGGGCCCTCGGGAGGCCATATTCAGGGTGTCAGACCAGGTTGGAAACGAGCGCAGAGGCAGGTATTATAGCCTCCACCTCGTTGGTCGCCCGAAGGCGGGTCCTGTCAGGGTGGAGATCAACCTCTCCACCCGGTGCCCGGGTGTGGCGGGGGGACCTGCTGGAATTCTTCATGCTTGAAAAGGTCAAATTTAAGCTGAGGGGAATGATGGAGGGGTTCTTAAATTCATGGGCGTTATTCAATATGCACTTTCGAGAATTGGATCACATCGAACATTAGAGGGATTGGGGCTGGGAGGGTTGGGGGGAGAGGGACTGTATGTGTTAATGTTGACTATGGGTGATTCCTGATTCCTCTTTGTCATTTGTTTATGGTAACATGTGGGCTAATGTTTGGGGATTTGGTGGGAGGATGGGATCGTTGTTATTGATATGGGGATTGACATTACATTCGTTACTGATTATTGTTTATTGTTGGGTGTAAATTTGGGAGAAAATGTGAAAAAGGAGAAGAATAAAAAATATTTTTTTTTAAAAAGCAACATATCACGATAACCTGGATAATATAGTTATTTGCTTGTGGGTTTCATTGATACTCTGATTGCTAATAAATTGAATATTAAATAAACCAATTCAGTTTTTTAAATATTAGCCGAGCTTCATCACGACTTAGAATGAACATGAGAATTATGGTTTTGAGGAGCATTATTTTTCTTTTTTGCTACCCTCCCCATGCAACCCACCACTCAGCTCTTGCCTTTCCAGCCCACCTAACCTCTTGTACTTGAGGCGCCTGCACCCGTGGCAATAGTTGTCAGCCACAGAGACTTTCTGGATGTCATTCCCTGATATTCTACTGCATATAGTAGAAAATAAGGGCCATTTACGAGCTGATCTTTACAGGTATACGGTGTTAATGATGGACTAGAACTGCACTCTTCAAATTTTTTAATGAATGAGGGGGAATTTTAAAGTAATTGTGTGCATTTGTGAACACGCATGGACATAAGTAGCAGCTTGACTTAGTGGTATGTCTCAGTTTGGAAGTTGTGGAATAAACCAGAGACCTGAGTGATGTGCATCGAGGCTGACATTTCAGTGCAGCACTGAAGGATTGCTGCACTGCCAGAGATGCTGTTTGTTGGATGAGACATTGGTCCACAATGTCCGTGTATCGGCGGGAAATAAGTGCTCACTCACCTGTGCTCAAAAATCCCGGTGAGCTTTCTGACTCTGGCAGCAGCCTCAGGCCTATGTCAGGGCAGAATGAAGTGTAGCCACGTCCCCATGCAACGGGGTCAGATTGGGAAACCCATTGAGAGCATGCTGTGAAAGAACAGATTTAAAGTGAAGACAGAGACAACCTATTATTAAGGTGTGCGAAACTTTTAAAGACTTTGTTTTTGTTATTTCTTTCAAAAAATAACGCTATTATCATTGGCTCATTTAAAGAGTCATTTTTATTATTTTTGATTAAGATGATTATTATTCAATATTCAAAGATGAAATATGTTTTGTTATTTGTTTTAAATCTATGAAACTACTATATAAATCGGCAATATATTATTACCTAATGTTACATGTGGTGTATTTTAATTTTAATTTAGAATATGGAAACTCATAATTTTTATTGGTATCAGAATTGGCTTACATTAACACTGCAATGAAGTTACTGTGAAAAGCCCCCAGTCGCCATTTTCCAGTGCCTATTCGGGTACACGGAGGGAGAATTCAGAATGTCCAATTCACCCTAGGAGACGCCGGCCCGACAATCAGTGGGCACCGAGCGCGGGCCAGTCCCCTCCCGAGCACAGCTGTGGTGCTCACTCCCCTCTCCGCCTCCACAAGACACAAACGAAGCTTTGGCGCCATGTTCACGACGGCAGCTACCAGCTGTGGTTGCCGCCGGCGTGAACAGGTCGGGAACGTTAGGCCGCTCGGCCCATCCGGGCGGGAGAATCGCCGTTCGCCGTAAAAAACGGCGAGCAGCGATTCTCCAAGCGGGGTGTGGGAGAATCGCTGGGGGTGCCAGGGTGGCGTGTAGTGAGTTGCCCGGCCCTCCCGCGATTCTCCCACCCGGCGTGGGGAGCGGAGAATCGGGCCCCTAGTGCCCTCTGCCTTTATAGTGGTCGTGTCCTGTCTGGTGATTGGCTGCTGTGTTCTGTGTGCTTACTGGTCATCCTGTGTGCCAATCACTGCCTGTCTGCACTCCATTATATACAGAAGTGGAAAATATGACATCTCCCCCTTTTTTTTAGATAAATAAATATTAAGGTGTGAGTGTGGATATATATGTATATGTGCCTGACGAGATACAAAAGGTGTCGAAATGAACGTATATACATAGGAAGGTGTCGATAGTGCAGATACATGGCAAACAAAACAATATTTACAGAGGTCAAATTGATGAGGTCACAAAATGTACAAGAGTTCAGTCTATAGATTCAGTCTTTGTGGTGGGTGACGAATTCTTGTCGATCGCCGCAGAGGAGAATCAGGAGCCGGCAGCACTTGGATAGGCGGGATCGCTGCCATCGCGGTGATCGTGGGGGCCAGCAGGATTTCTGGCAGATCGGTGGAAGAATACTTGGTCTGACGTGGATGGTGTTGAGATCGGATTTCGAGATGAGATTCGCCGATGCGCCGGTATCCAGTTTGAACTGGATGCGAGCCTTGTTAACTGTGAGGACCACACACCACTAGTCGTTGGGATCCACACTGAGGATCGAGAGGTGCTTCGTCGTCATGGTGGAGGGTAGCACATGCGTTATTATGATGCCCACCCGGTATGGGGACTTGAGGCACTCAGCATCAGAGTCTGTTGGGCTGTCGGGATCGGAATCTGGCATGCCTTGTTGTATTGAGCGGACACTTCTGCGCCGCAGTTGGGATCGCTGGCTGCTGAGCGGTGGAGCAGATCTGCAAAGGGCAGCATAGTGGCCAAGCTTGCCACACTGTAGACACCGGCGTCCTTTTGCCGGACATTGCTGCTTTAAATGGGCGGAGCCACAATTCGGACATGTCATGACGCCAACGTCAGCGTCTTCCGTGCACCATCGTGCATGCACAGTGCGGTCGATCGACATACGCACCTGCGTAGTTGGGTCGTCGGTCTCATCGTCCCCTCGGTCATGGCGCGCATGCGCAGGGACCCGGGAAAAGCGCGCAAAACACCCACTCTCCTTGATTCTCAGGCCTTACATCTGTGCGATAGCCTGTACCCGTTCTGCCTCGTGGGACGCCAGCTTTGCAGTCTCTGATGTGGGGAGTAATGATTGTTAGCATGTTCATGGACAACGCACGTCTCGATAGCGATAGTGAGGGTCAACTGCTTGACTTTCAGGAGCTGCTGGCAAAGGGAGTCGGAGTGGACCCCGAAAACGATCTGATCCCGGATCATGGAATCAGCTGTCGAGTCATAGTTACATGACTGCGCGAGGATGCGGAGATGGGTCAAGAAGGACTGAAAAGGTTCATCCTTAACCTGAAGCCTCTGCTGGAAAACATACTGTTCAAAGCTCTCATTTACCGGTATGTAATAAATGTCGCAGTGGCTGTTGAACTTCAGCAGGACTGTTTTGAATTTTGTCTTGTCTTTGCCTTCAGCGAACGTAAGGGAGTTGTAGATGTGTATGGCGTGGTCCCCCGCTGTGGAGGGAAATAGCGCAATCTTCCTGGCATTTAATTCGGCCTCGAGGTCGGCGGCCTCGATGTATAAGAGGAACCTTTGCTTGAAGATCTTCCAATTGGCGCCGAGGTTGCCGGCGATGCGGAGCTGTGGAGGAGGCTGGATATTTTCCATTTCAACGGATGGCTGCTTGCTGGTCAATGCTGATTCACTCAAGGTAGGTCCGTCAAACTTCAGTACCACTCCATGGTACCATGATGTGTTAGGCAGGCTGGTTCGACGTGGAATGCACTTGATGCAGTGTGGCGAGAGACAGACCTCTAACACTGGAGAAGATCCAACACGATTTTATTCAATGATATAACTAATATACATGCTCAGCTGTGGATCAACACTATACTGAACTGACTGGAGACCTGGTACTAGCCTGACCAGACTTACTAGCTACCGCATGGTGTTTGCACTGGCTAGCTCGTGGACTGACTGTCTCAGTGGCTGGGTCCAGAGAGAGCGGGAAACCTAGTGCCCTCTGGCTTTATAGTGGTAGTGTCCTGTCTGATGATTGGCTGTACTGTGTTGTATGCTTACTGGTCATCCTGAGTGTCAATCACTGCCTGTCTGCACTTCATTATATAGAGGAGTGGATAATATGACAACACCCTCTTCGACATCCTGTGTAAAACCGGAGGGCCATGAACTGTGACTGTCTCCTGGAGTAGAGTAACTACTCTGTACTCTTGTTCTGTTGCATTAAACGTGTTTCCTTTTGATTTAACCTTTTTGGCTCCTTTCCAGACCTTATATTAGTAAGATTGAGAGAAAACTTGCGCTAATTAAGCTGGGCTTTAAGGCTTTTCTTTGTCCCTACCAGGATAATTGGCCCTTGCATTCTTTGTACTTCTCTGCTTTACCTTGTTCTCAGGTGTCAGCCATTTCCACTATCAGTAATATTGCTATGATGGGTGGGATCTTCTGGCCATGTCTAAAGTCATTGGATTCTTGGTTGGACCACCGCATATCTGACAGCAGATCCTGCCATGGTGGGCCTGGAAAATCCCAGCTTTTGTTTGATTTGCTTTGAATTTAGGTGTGTCCTGGAAACCATTTTGGGTTTTGTGGTGTTGGCCACTACGGCATGTTGTCTGAGCATCTCAATTTATGGGAATTGACTCATACTGCCCTCCATCTGCTTGAATGATCACACACTCCAGGTGTGTAACAATAATACTCCCTTGAAATCTGAATTGTATATCTGTCCTTTTGCACATGCACTTCTTCAATATCATCAAAGGCATGCACTTCATGAGCCAAGGCTTGATATGATTTGGTGAACTGCCTTGTTGAATGGTAAGGCAAACCTACCATTTAGGAAGGATATGAACGCACTTTAGGAGGGCTTTGGAGAGAGCACAGCAGTGATTGTACTGGCTTAGTTCCTTTGGACGAGGCAACGATGACATGGATGAATTGGAGAAGCTGGGGTTGTTCTTGGAGCAGTGAAATCTAAGAAGAGATTTTCTGGAAGTGTTTCAAATCAAGAAGGGCACAGATTTAAGGTAAATGACAAAGGAAGCAGAATTAACAGGAGGGCAACCTTAAATAATAATTTTAAATAGCAGTGTCGTTCTCGGTGTTGCAGGCACCAAGAAACAGCCCGCTAAATGCGCCCAAATCTGTTTTTGTCCTGTTAAAGGATGCCCTACGACTGTGTGAGGAACTTAAATATGATTGTACTTCTTAAATTTATTATTAATATAATGTGAAGTAAAAGGAACATATCACGCACCCCCTCATGCTGTCGGTCATTTTACCTCACCAAAACATGATCATTTCTCACTGTTGGAACACTCTATTTGCGGAGACCTCCTAGACTCTACAAAAGCTCTTGATACTTCCTCTTCTAAAAATATGACAACCTTTTCATCCTTAGGCGGACTTGACTGTCAGCCTGCGTAAGACTCTCTACATCTCATCACCCCTCTTCAGAGCCAAACAGGCATCAAAGACTTTCCAATGCAATATATGAGACCTTTTTTTCTGATTGCGAAGAAAGTCTAATGAATTTCTTATTATTTGCTGTCTGTGGGGAAGCAGAAATGAAGTTAGTTCATTTGCATTTTCAATCCATATTACCTCAGGGGTGTTGTTTTAACTCATGTGAATACTTTATACTTTTAAAGTCCAACATTTATGGTAACTCTTTTCCCAAATGTTTCCTATTGTCAAAAAAATCAACAGAAAAGGATGCAAAATATGAACATTAAAATACTGACCAATTTTCTTTGTTTTCCGAACCCTCTGTCATATTTAAAGACAGGTAATAACATAAAATTCTTGTAAAAATTATTCAATTTTGTTTTACAAATTTTAAACATAAAATGACAATAAACAAAACAAATCACTTTATGTTTTAAAAAAAAATTAACATGCAAAACATAGGCAAATAGGAGCAGGGGGAGGTCATTTAACCCTTTGAGCCTGCTCCACCATTCAGTATGATCATAGCTGATCCTCTATCTCAACTCCATGCTCCTTCACCCTCCCCATACCCTATGATGCCTTGAAAGCATAGAAATCTATCTATTTCCTTCTCAAATCTATTAAGTGACTTGGCCTCCACAGGCTTCTGTGGTAGAAAATTCCATAGGTTCACCACCTTCTCAGTGAAGAATGTTCTCCCCATCTCAGTCCTATATGGCCCACCCCATTTCCTGACCACTTGTTATGTGGGTGGGAAAGATGTCTGCAAAATGCACTTTCTTGTTGGAATGTGATACTATAACCCAATCCTTCAGATCTTTCTTGAGCAAGGTTCAAGCTATAAACCAACAGATCATTTCATAGAATTTACAGTGCAGAAGGAGGCCATTCGGCCCATCGAGTCTGCACCAGCTCTTGGAAAGAGCACCCTACCCAAGGTCAACACCTCCACCTTATCCCCATAACCCAGTAACCCCACCCAACACTAAGGGCAATTTTTGACTCCAAGGGCAATTTATCATGGCCAATCCACCTAACCTGCACATCTTTGGATTTGATGGAGAGCCGCTAAATAAAGAGTTTTCAATGTCAAACAACGATCGTACAGTAAGTTATATTGCTATTTCCTTGTGGCATACCAAAATTGCCTTTTGGAATTTGAAAATGGATGTTCGTCTTCAATTTTGCAGAGCACTAGTAACACAAAATGTAACCTTCCTGCTGACCTCAGACTGATTTATTGGGTGCAGACATCCTCAGATAAGCTTTATAACTAAATATTGACCCTTCTTCTTATAGGTGTAGTCCAGGTTTCTGCACCAGGAAGAGCTGGCGCTGAAACACAAAAAGACTAAGATGGATTAATGAATGCCAGATAGCTCAAAATATGAAAAATTATAGAAAAACTGCAGACTTTATAAAGCTTAAAAGAAAATAGAAAGAACTCAGCAGATCAGACGTGTGAGAAGATTCATTTTGGTGGGACAAAAATGGAGAGACAATATAAAATGAGAGGTACAATTCTGAAGGGGTTACTGGAGTAGAAGGGCCTGGAGTGTATGTGAAGAGATCATTGTGGCAAGGCAGGTGGAGAGCAGTTAAGAAAGTATTCAGTATCCTTGGCTTTATTAATAGGGGCATAGAGCAAGCCGGTTATGTTGAAATTATAAAATGTACTAGTTGGAACCTCAGCTGGAGTTGTGTACAGTTCTGGACACCACACTATCAGAAGGATGTGAATGCATTGGAGAGAGTGCAGAAGAGATTTTCAAGAATGGTTCCAGGGATGAGAGACTTCAGTTATGATGATAGATTGGAGCAGTTTGGACTGTTCTCCTTGGAGAGGAGAAAGGCTCAGAGGTGCTCAAAATCGTGAGGGGGCTGAATATATTAGAGAAGGAAAAACTGTTCCCACTCACAAAAGGATTGAGAATCAGAGGGCACAGATTTAAAGTAATTTGCAAAAGAAGCAAATGTGATGCAAGAATAAACCTTTTCACACAGCGAGTGGTTTGGGTTTGGAATGCACTGCCTGGTAGTGTGATGGAGACAGGTTCCCTCCAGATGATTTGAATAGAAACAATGTGCACAGATACGAGGAAAAGGCAGCGGAATAGCACTCAGTCATAATGTTATACAGAGAGCTGGTGCAGACACGATGGGCCAAATGGCCTCATCCTGCACCGTAACACTTCTGACAAAAAACTAAAAGTCAATTAGTATCTGCACAGAGCACAGATGTTTGAAGTATGGTCCTTTCATCAGATCTCAGTTCTGATGATAAGCTTGTACTTGAATATTTAACCAATCTCACTTACCAAAGGATGCTGTCTGACCAACTCAAATGAGCTGTTTGAAGACATGTTCGATCAAAAAACATCCCACCCTCCCAAGAGGAGACGGGGAAGTGAGACATTTGTAATGAAGTGGAACACTTCACCACAGCATGCAACTGCAGAGTTAAATTTGGGCTTCAGTTAATTTAGTCATGGAATCATAAGGCGTGATTCTCCGAAACCTGGAGAAATCGTGAGGCTGGCGTCAAAAACGGGCGGGTTTGACGCCAGCCTCCGCCCTCCCGACCGGGAACCGATTCTGGTCCCCGGTCGGGGCTAGCATGCCGCGGCCGTGAACTCCGGCATCGCGGGCTTAACGAATTTCGTTAAGCCCGCTTGCCAGAGTTCACGAATGACGTCATCGCGCATTTGCGCGAAACCCGCGCATGCGCGGGCCGGGATGCCCCTCAGCCGCCCCGCGAATGGATACAGCGGGGCGGCGGAAGGACAAAGAGTGCGCGGGGTAAGTACCCGCTGCCCGCGATCGGTGCCCACCGTTTTTACGAACGGTCAGACCAGGTGGGGGCGATGATTCTCCGCACTCACGATGGTGCGGAGAATAGCGGGGGTCGTAAATTTTTACGCCCACGCTAGTCTGATGCCCTCCCGCTATTCTCCCCCCCCCCACGCCCGCCTCCCGACACGAATCGCTGCCCGCCGTTTTTTTACGGCGAGCAGCGATTCTCAGCTGGCCGATGGGCCGAAGTCCAAGCCCTTTACGACCGTTTTTAGGAACGTCAAACACACCTGGTCTGACCTTTCGTAAAAACGGCCGTAAAGTTGGGATCTTGGGAACCATGGCACCGATTGGCACGGCAGTACCACGGCCGTGCCAAGGGTGCCATGGGCCCACGATTGGTGCCCACCGATCGCGGGCAGCGGGTACTTATCCCGCGCACTCTTTGTCCTTCCGCAGCCCCGCTGTATCCATTTGTGTCGGGAGGCGGGCGTGGGGGGGGGGAGAATAGCGGGAGGGCATCAGACTAGCGTGGCCGTAAAAGTTTACGACCCCCGCTATTCTCCGCACCATCGTGAGTGCGGAGAATCATCGCCCCCATGTGGTCTGACCGTTCGTAAAAACGGTGGGCACCGATCGCGGGCAGCGGGTACTTACCCTGCGCACTCTTTGTCCTTCCGCCGTCCCGCTGTATCCATTCGCGGGGCAGCTGAGGGGCATCCCGGCCCGCGCATGCGCGGGTTTCGCGCAAATGCACGATGACATCATCCGCGCATGCGCGGGTTGGAGTCTTCCAATCTGCGCATGCGCGGCTGACGTCATGTGACGCGTCAGCCGTCGCAAACTCTGGCAAGCGGGCTTAACGAAATTCATTAAGCCCACGATGCCGGAGTTCACGGCCGCGGCATGCTAGCCCCGACCGGGGACCAGAATCGGTTCCCGGTCGGGGGGGCGGAGGCTGGCGTCAAACCCGCCCGTTTTTGACGCCAGCCTCACGATTTCTTCCGGTTTGGGAGAATCTCGCCCGGTGTGTTTGACGTTCCTAAAAACGGTCGTAAAGGGCTTGGACTTCGGCCCATCGGCCAGCTGAGAATCGCTGCTCGCCGTAAAAAAACGGCGGGCAGCAATTCGTGTCGGGAGGCGGGCGTGGGGGGGGGGGGGGAGATTAGCGGGAGGGCGTCAGACTAGCGGGGCCGTAAAAATTTACGACCCCCGCTATTCTCCGCACCATTGTGAGTGCGGAGAATCGCCCCCATAGAATCCCTACAGTGCAGAAGGAGGCTATACGACCCATCGAGTCTGCACTGAACCGCCAAAAGACCATGCTACCCTGGCTTATTCCTCCACCCCATTCCGTTCCCACCTAACGTTTTGAACACTAAGAGGCAATGCCAAGGAGCATGGTCAATCCACCTAACGTGCACATCTTTGGACTGTGGGATGAAACCGGAGCACTCGGAGGAAACCCATGCAGATACTGGGAGAACGTGCAAACTTCACGCAGTCACCCGAGGCCAGAATTGAACCCGGGACCCTGGAACTGTGAGACAGCAGTGCTAACCACTTGCCACCATGCCGCTCTTATGCAACATCAGCGTAAGAACTGAACAACTTTCTGCCGGATCTAATCTCCAGGGGCTGGGATTGAGGGTCAGAATAGAACCTATAAGGTCAGTTTCTTTAGTATTTAAAATGTTTACTTTTAAGCCAATACCACTTCCAGTTAATACCCTCTCACCCTCCACACCACAGCTCAATCTACATCAGTGCTAATGATCATTCCTGTAGATCCTCAGTGGAGGCATCCCATCTCCCAATAATCCCACTTCCAGCCATTTGCTTTGTTAATGAGTTTGACGGAGTTCACAAGAGGGGTCATCAAAGCTTTAAAATCAGCTGGTCCTCATTTGATTCCTACTTCAAACCTACCACATGTTGATTCCACCTCCTATTAAAATTGACCTAATTTAGTACACCATCCGGCTTCCAACCATTTTGAAACAATTTATGAAGGAGTGTGACGGGATTCTCCCCTACCCGGCGAGGCGGGGGTCCTGGTGTGTGGAGTGGCGTGAACCACTCCAGCGTCGGGCCGCCCCAAAGGTGCCTAAGTCTCCGCACCTTTAGGGGCCAAGCCCTCACATTGAGGGGCTAGGCCCGCGCCGGAGTGGTTCCCACTCTGCCGGCTGGCGTGAACGGCCTTTGGCGCCACACCAGCTGGGGCCGAAAGGACTTCGCCGGCTGTCGTAAGTCCGCGCATACGCCGGAGCGTCAGTGGCTGCTGACATCATACCGGCGCATGCGCAGGGAAGGGGGTCTCTTCCGCCTCCGCCATGGTGAAGACCATGGCGAAGGCGGAACAAAAAGAGTGCCCCCACGGCACAGGCCCGCCCGCCAGTCGGTGGGCCCCGATAGTGGGTCGGGCCACCCTGGGGGCACCCCCTGGGGTAAGATCGCCCCGCGCCCCCCCAGGACCCCGGCGCCCACCCGCCTGCTCCCACCGGTAAGATAGGTGGTACCGCCAGCGGCGGGACTTCGGCCCATCGCGGGCCGGAGAATTGCCGCGGGGTCCCGCCGACCGCCGTGGGGGACCTGGCGATCGGCGCGGCGCGATTCCCGCCCCTGCCGAATCTCGGGGTCGGAGAATTCGGGACACGGCGGGGGCGGGATTGACGCCGGACCCGGGTGATTCTCCGACCCACCCGTGGACAATAGATTCAATTCATTAACTCTTTTGTTCCAGATAGTTTATTGATCACTGAATTGTAATTTCCCTGCATAATTAGAGAAGAAGCAGCATGTCAGTAAGAAACAGCCTTGCCTATTACCAATCCATGATCCACCGATGCCCATTGCCTAGATTATAAAGGGCAGAATTCTCCGGTCCTTCAGCCGCGGGTTGCTCGTCAGCACGCTGTTCACTGCCGTTAGGATTCTTTATTCCCGCCACTTATCCATGGGATTTCCCATTGAAGCCACCCCACACCTCTGGGAAACCCATGGGAACAGAGAATCCCAACAGCTGGAGAATTCCGGCCAACATTTCTGTGTCATTTTATTGAAGTAATATTAGTGTAAACCCTTGGGGGGGGGGCTAAATTCGCTCGACACCAAAGAAACAGGTCCGAAGATCATGATGTACGATCGTCGAATCAGCTGATTGCTGTGCAGGCAGTATAACAACTTTGTGCTGTTTGCTCATTTCAACCATTTCAGCATCCAACCAGTGGTAACTATACTGTTGATGGCTGAATGCTGGAGCAGGGGGCCAATATTGTGAGTGGCAAGCACAACTTCCAAATTAACCTGCACCATTTAAAACCAGCATATATCTCTTCAACAGGAGATTCATTGTGGCTGGAGCAAATATCAGTAATTCAGGAAGTGACTCAGTCCTTGGAAATATTAAATAATGGCACAATATGGGACAGAGACAGGTTCAAGTTTCTCAGATGCTGGGCTGGAGGCCTTGATGAACCAGGTAGAAAGTAAGTATCATGTATCCATAGGGGGCCTGGAAGCTATCCAGACATTTGATTAGAAGGCATTGGGAATATGTAGTCATGAAGTCAATCACAATGGACTTGTATGGAGGACTGCAAGAAGTTCAGTGACCTCCCACACGTGGTCAGGGTATGAATGCGCATTCAAAAGTCATATCCTCGCCTCTGTGTCTTTCTCTTCAACTGTGTTCAAATATCTTAAGTGGCTTGGTGTTAAATGTTATTTGATAACACTCCGGTGACATTTTACATCGTTAAAGACGCTATATAAATGCATGCTGTTGCTGTCTGTGTCAGATAATGGACTGAAGCAAGGAGATGCAGAAGAAAATCTTTGGCAGTAGTTGCCGTCTCATGGCCAGGAGGTGCCTGGATTTGAGGTTTAGCGAGAGAATACCTGAGCTGAGGGCCTAGGCAGCTGAGGATACCTGTTGGAACCAACAATTCTACGGACACGTGCTTGTAGGATTAGAATAGCGGTTTTAATATACTCACAACAGAGCCAGCCGGTTAGCCATTGAACTTTTGGTGAACTGGCCGGCTGACCATGTGGCACTGATCTTTATACAGCAGCTCCAGGGGGAGGAGTCCTGGGCGGAACCAAGGGAGAAGCCCAGTACAATTCTCGAGCATTCCCAGAGCTACTCCCCCTGGTGGTCAGGTAGTGCAACTGCACTTACAATATAGGCACATGTATATACAGATTATAATCCGGTGTGAATCACATTCACCACAATACCACTGTCAATGGTCGGGAAATTAGCACTGGACATGCTCAAGAGGTCAGAATGAGAGGATTGCAGTTATCTTGAAGGGTTTGGGGACTGGAGGAGATCACAGATATAGGGAACAGAGAGACCATGGAGGGGTTTGAAAACAGGATGAGAATTCTAACATCAACATGTTGCCAGACTGGAAGCCAGTGTAGGTCTTGGGGTAATGCGTGAATGTTACTCATTGCAACTTTGGAAACGGGGAGCAGAGTTTTGAATGAGCTCATGTTTATTTAATAGATAATTAAGAGTCAATCTGAAATGAAGTAATTTGTCCAAAAACTATGAACTGTTCTTATAATTCAAGCACAAAAGGAAGAGGTGCAAAATGTGTCCCTTTTACAAAAATAGCCACAAACTTGTCTTTTGTCCAATTCATTTCACTTTAATCCAGGTGTAACTGTTCCACAATTATTCAATACTTTTCATTGACTTTTCTTGCCTCTTTTTCATTCAGGGTTTGCCTAAATCTTAACAGATTTTTCATTTAGTACTGTGGAGAAAAGTGGATTTCTTTCACCTATACATACTTTTAATATATTTCACATTTTATTAATTTTCAAAGCAAAGCCATATTTGAAGTATTTTTGAAAGGTGAATTCTATATCAGGTATAGGCCGGGATTTTTGAAGTCAGAGGCTGGAGTTCTCCAGCAGCTCGCTGGCAGCAGGTTTCTCTGGTTCTGACGGCAGTGCACTCCGGTCCACAGATTTTCCGGCGACGTGGGGTGGCTTCAATGGGAAATCTCATTGACAGCAGTGGGAGTAGATAATCCTGCTATGAGCGAACAGTGCACCGCCTTCCGCTGACAAGAAACATGGGATTGGGAGGTCGGAGAATCACATCTGGGTCAGCTGGCTCCTGGGAACCTCCACACCCACTGGTGCAGCTTGAGGCTGGTGGAAATCACTACTGATCTCCATGAACAGACGTGATGACTATGCCGGGGAGCTTGGAGGCAATTTTAGCCACTGAATTGTCGGGGATAAGACAGGACAGTGGCCTGGCACTGCCCCTGGCACCCTGGCAGTTCCAAGGATTACTGTGTGGGTGCAAAAGGGCACTGCGAGAGTGCCAGTTTTCCTGGGAAGTGCTGGAGTGCTGAGGGGCACTGCCAAGAGGCAGGGGCCTGTCAAAGGGCATAGAAATGAAAGCGAGGGGATTGATGGGAGGCATAAAGGGTGCCTGAAAGTGGGATGCAGGAAGGAGGGGGAGAGTCTGAAGAGGGAAGCCTGAAGGGGAGCATGGAAGGGGCTGCATGAAGAGGGGGAAATTGAAGAAGGGGGCTTGAAGACAGGCCTGAAGGGGCGGCATGAACCGAGGGGGCTTCCACTACCCCATAGCGGATGATGGTCTCTTGGGGACGGGGCTCTGGTACCAGCGATATGGGGGGATGGGGGATGCTGATGTAAGTGAGCCAATGATGGAGGCAGCCTCGAATGATAAGTATGAGGCAGGGCGTGACTGCAGAGTTGTCTGGAGATTTCTGAGTAGTTAGTCGTGGAGACCCCACTCCAAAAACAAATATACATATGGGAAAATTCAATGAGAACCTCCCCAAGCTCCAAAGCAATGGCCATGATTCTCCCGATCCGCGACTCCATGCTCACCAGTGGGAAAATCGGAATGAATGTCACTGGCGCTAGGAGCGAAGCCGACATGCCATGCAGTGGTACTTGAAAATGTTTTTTCCTTAAATGGATTTTCAGTGCCATTCAATTTCACATCAGGGCCTGCGCTAGAATGGAAGGAACAGGATTCTTTAATAGGTCACACGCCTCAGAGACTGGGGTGACTTGTTTGAAGGGCACCCCCAATCTCAAAATGGTGCTGCAGCTTCCCTCAGATTCTTGGCATTATACTTCTCCCACCTAAATCACTGGCAACCATCGCCCCTCCCATCAAATTCCCCCTTCAGACCCCCTTATTTCTCCAGCCTCTCATTCCATCCCTCTGCTCCCCACCATCTTCCCCTTCAGACCCTGCCGCTTGACAGTGCCAACCTGACACCTTGTAATCTGAGGGGTGGCCAGGAGGTGAGCATCCACCCAACAGTTGCCTCAGGGTGCTGAGAGGGTTTTTCATGGCAAGTGCGGGTCAGAGGATCTTGTGCTGGGCTGGAGGGGCACAGGCTGGGGGTCTTTCCTGAGATCGGCTCATCTGGCCGGTCCAATCCCCCTATATGCAGCCATTAAACCCACAGCAGCATTTTCTAGGAAACACTTGAGAACAAAGCGCAGCCTCATTTTAAAAAAAACTGCGGTTGGGAAAACACCTGCTTCCCTGATTTAATAGATCCCTGCAGAACTACATAAGAACATAAGAACTGGGAGCATGAGTGGGCAATTCAACCCTTCAAGTCTGCACCGTCATTCAATACAATCATGGCTGATCTCACCATGGCCTCAACTCCACTTTATCGCTCGTTCTCCATAACCCTTCAACCCATTACTAATTAAAATTCTGTCTATCTCCTCCTTAAATTTACTCAATGTTCTGTCATCCACTGCACTCTGGGTTAGTTAATTCCACAGATATATAAATAAACAGCCTTAATCCCCTCTTTGAAAGTGCCTCACTCTGTCAATCAAAAATCTTTTAGCAGGCAATGATATGTAAAATTGAATGTAAATAATGAAGTTAAAAGCTTTTAGCTTTCTCAGCACACAAACAGTCTTGCATACTTTAAAGGGCAATGAAATTTACAGTGAAAAAAACACTTCAAAGTTTTCGATCATCTTGAAGAGATTATTTTTTATCCTCATCTCTTTAAACTTTGTGGACTGACAGACTTTTTAAAGGCACATGTGGTACATATGGTACATAGGGTACATACAGGATTATTTTCACTTACAATAAGAAATGCGTATTTCTGAGAAACTGACTGACCGTTTGAAGGGTTTAAAGGCTGAAGATGGGAAGTGCAGCCCTATCCCAGGAAAGGTCCCCGAGTTAACCATCTCCAGCCCAGCACAAGCATCCTGACCCCACCCCCCATGAAGGGCACCCTTTGGTAACCTGGAGGCAATTGTTAGGCGGCTACATATCCCAGTGCCACCCCTCAGGTTGCAAGACTGCGGGTCCACGCTCCTCTGGACTTTCAGCAATTCATGCTCATGGAACTCTCAGCTTGGGGGGATGCTAGAGCTGCATGTTCCTGCCGGGTTGGGGTGGAAAGCTCATTGGGGATGTTGGGCAGGCTGTTATTGCTGGGGGGATGAGCTGGCTATGTGACTCGTGACTGATTTGGCTCCCAGCGCGAGTCGTGAATTTAACCTGTTACGGGATTCAACGGACCGTTGCGAATCCCATAGACAGCACGAGGTGCTGGAGAATAGCAGCCAATGACTAAGTGTGGGAAAATTGCGTTTGAAGCAAATGCATTGTACACAAGTTCAATTTGGTGAATATTGTGGATGTTGGAAGATTGAAATAAAAGAGAAAATTCTGGAAATACTCAGTAGGTCAGAGAGCACCTGCGGAGAGAGAAATGGAGACTAGGGGCGGGATTCTCCCCTACAGTCAGGGGAAAGAAAACTAACAGGCAGACAGTGCAGGGATCCCTCGTGGCCGTTCCCCTTCAAAACAGGTATGCCGTTTTGGATGCTGTTTGGGGGGGATGACCTACCGGGGGAAGGCCCCAGCGGCCAGGTTTCTGGCACTGAGTCTGGCTCTGGGGCTCAGAAGGGAAGGGGGGAGCATAGAAAAGCAATAGTAATAGGAGATTCAATGGTTAGGGGAATAGATAGGAGATTCTGTGGTCGTGAGCGAGACTCCCGAAAGGTATGTTGCCTCCCGGGTGCCAGGGCCAGGGATGTCTCGGATCGTGTCTTCAGGATCCTGAAGGGGGAGGGTAAGCAACCAGAAGTCGTGGTGCACATTGGTACCAACGACGTAGGTAGGAAAAAGAGTGTGGAGGTAATAAACAAGTTTAGGGAGTTAGGCTGGAAGTTAAAGGCCAGGACAGACAGAGTTGTCATCTCTGGTTTGTTGCCGGTGCCACGTGATAGCGAGGCTAGGAATAGGGAGAGAGTGCAGTTGAACATGTGGCTGCAGGAATAGTGTAGGAGGGAGGGCTTCAGGTATTTGGATAATTGGAGCGCGTTCTGGGGAAGGTGGGACCTGTACAAGCAGGACGGGTTGCATCTGAACCAGAGGGGCACCAATATCCTGGGGGGGAGGTTTTCTAGTACTCTTCGGGAGGGTTTAAACTAATTTGGCAGGGAATGGGAACCGGATTTGTAGTCCAGCCACTAAGGTAGACGATAGTCAGGACGCCAAAGCACATAGTGATGCAGTGGGGAAGGTAACACTGACAAAGGAGAGCACTTGCAGGCAAGGAGATGCTTTGAAGTGTGTATACTTTAATGCAAGAAGCATCAGGAATAAGGTGGGTGAACTTAAGGCATGGGTCGGTACTTGGGACTACGATGTGGTGGTCATCACGGAAACTTGGATAGAAGAGGGGCAGAAATGGTTGTTGGAGGTCCTGGTTATAGATGTTTCAACAAGATTAGGGAGGATGGTAAAAGAGGTGGGGGGGGGTGGCATTGTTAATTAGAGATAGTATAACAGCTGCAGAAAGGCAGTTCGAGGGGGATCTGCCTACTGAGGTAATATGGGTTGAAGTCAGAAATAGGAAAGAAGCAGTCACCTTGTTGGGAGTTTTCTACAGGCCCCCCAATAGCAGCAGAGATGTGGAGGAACAGATTGGGAAACAGATTTTGGAAAGGTGCAGAAGTCACAGGGTAGTAGTCATGGGTGACTTCAACTTCCCAAACATTGAGTGGAAACTCTTTAGATCAAATAGTTTGGATGGGGTAGTGTTTGTGCAGTGTGTCCAGGAAGCTTTTCTAACACAGTATGTAGATTGTCCGACCAGAGGGGAGGCCATATTGGATTTAGTACTTGGTAATGAACCAGGGCAGGTGATAGATTTGTTAGTGGGGGAACATTTTGGAGGTAGTGACCACAATTCTGTGACTTTCACTTTAGTTATGGAGAGGGATAGGTACGTGCAACAGGGCAAGGTTTACAATTGGGGGAAGGGTAAATACAATACTGTCAGACAAGAATTGAAGTGCAGAAGTTGGGAACATAGACTGACAGGGAAGGACACAAGTGAAATGTGGAACTTGTTCAAGGAACAGGTACTGCGTGTCTTTGATATGTATGTCCCTGTCAGGCAGGGAAGAGATGGTCGAGTGAGGGAACCATGGTTGACAAGAGAGGTTGAATGTCTTGTTAAGAGGAAGAAGGAGACTTATGTAAGGCTGAAGAAACAAGGTTCAGACAGGGCGCTGGAGGGATACAAGATAGCCAGGAGGGAACTGAAGAAAGGGATTAGGAGAGCTAAGAGAGGGCATGAAAAATCTTTGGCAGGTAGGATCAAGGAAAACCCCAAGGCCTTTTACACATATGTGAGAAATATGAGAATAACTAGAGCGAGGATAGGTCCGATCAAGGACAGTAGCGGGAGATTGTGTATTGAGTCTGAAGAGATAGGAGAGGTCTTGAACAAGTATTTTTCTTCAGTATTTACAAACGAGAGGGGCCATATTGTTGGAGAGGACAGTGTGAAACAGACTGATAAGCTCGAGGAGATACTTGTCAGGAAGGAAGATGTGTTGCGCGTTTTGAAAAACTTGAGGATAGACAAGTCCCCCGGGCCTGACGGGATATATCCAAGGATTCTATGGGAAGCAAGAAATGAAATTCCAGAGCCGTTGGCAATGATCTTTTCGTCCTCGCTGTCAACATGGGTGGTACCAGAGGATTGGAGAGTGGCGAATGTCATGCGCCTATTCAAAAAGGGGAACAGGAATAACCCTGGGAATTACAGGCCAGTTAGTCTAACTTTTGTGGTAGGCAAAGTAATGGAAAGGGTACTGAGGGATAGGATTTCTGAGCATCTGGAAAGACACTGCTTGATTAGGGATAGTCAGCACGGTTTTGTGAGGGGTAGGTCTTGCCTTACAAGTCTTATTGACTTCTTTGAGGATGTGACCACGCATGTGGATGAAGGTAAAGCAGTGGATGTAGTGTACATGGATTTTAGTAAGGCATTTGATAAGGTTCCCCATTGTAGGCTTGTGCAGAAAGTAAGGAGGCATGGGATAGTGGGAAATTTGGCCAGTTGGATAACAAACTGGCTAACCGAAAGAAGACAGAGAGTGGTGGTGGATGGCAAATATTCAGCCTGGAGCCCAGTTATCAGTGGCGTACCGCAGGGATCAGTTCTGAGTCCTCTGCTGTTTGTGATTTTCATTAACGACTTGGATGAGGGAGTTGAAGGGTGGGTCAGTAAATTTGCAGATGATACGAAGATTGGTGGAGTTGTGGATAGTGAGGAGGGCTGTTGTCGGCTTCAAAGAGACATAGATAGGATGCAGAGCTGGGCTGAGAAGTGGCAGATGGAGTTTATCCTGACAAGTGTGAGGTTTTCCATTTTGGAAGGACAAATCTGAATGCGGAATACAGGGTTAACGGTAGGGTTCTTGGCAATGTGGAGGAGCAGAGAGATCTTGGGGTCTATGTTCATAGATCTTTGAAAGTTGCCACTCAAGTGGATAGAGCTGTGAAGAAGGCCTATGGTTTGCTAGCGTTCATTAACAGAGGGATTGAATTTAAGAGCCGTGAGGTGATGATGCAGCTGTACAAAACCTTGGTCAGGCCACATTTGGAGTACTGTGTGCAGTTCTGGTCGCCTCATTTTAGGAAGGATGTGGAAGCTTTGGAAAAGGTGCAAAGGAGATTTACCAGGATGTTGCCTGGAATGGAGAGTAGATCCTACGAGGAAAGGTTGAGGGTGCTAGGCCTTTTCTCATTAGAACGGAGAAGGATGAGGGGTGACTTGATAGAGGTTTATAAGATGATCAGGGGAACTGATAGAGTAGACAGTCAGAGACTTTTTCCCCGGGTGGAACACACCATTACAAGGGGACATAAATTTAAGATAAATGGTGGAAGATATAGAGGGGATGTCAGAGGTAGGTTCTTTACCCAGAGAGTAGTGGGGGCATGGAATGCACTGCCTGTGGAAGTAGTTGAGTCGGAAACGTTAGGGACCTTCAAGCGGCTATTGGATAGGTACATGGATTAGGGTAGAATAATGGAGTGTAGATTAACTTCTACTTAAGGGCAGCACGGTATCATTGTGGATAGCACAATTGCTTCACAGCTCCAGGATCCCAGGTTCGATTCCGGCTTGGGTCACTGTGCAGAGTCTGCACATCCTCCCCGTGTGTGCGTGGGTTTCCTCTGGGTGCTCCGGTTTCCTCCCACAGTCCAAAGATGTGCAGGTTGGGTGGATTGGCCATGAAAAATTGCCCTTAGTGTCCAAAATTCTATGATTAACCTAGGACAAAAGTTCGGCACAACATCGTGGGTCAAAGGGCCTGTTCTGTGCTGTATTTCTCTATTTACCCAGCAGGGCTGGGGGTCCCGGCGCCGAGGAGTGGCGTGAATCACTCCAGCGTCGGGCCGCCTCAAAGGTGCGGAATCGTCCGCACCTTCAGGGGCTAGGCCGGCCCCGAAGTGGTTTGCACCACGCCGGCCGGCGGGGAAGGGGCGTGGCGCCACACCAACCAGCGCCGAAAGGCCTCCACTGGCCGGCACAAGTTGGCGCTGCGTGGGAGCGCCAGCGAGTGCTGGCGTCATCTCAGCACATGCGCAGGGGTGGTTCATCTCCACATCGGCCATCGCAGAGGACCACAGCAGCCGACGCGGAACAATAGAGTGCCCCCATAGCACAGGCCCGCCCACAGATTGGTGGGCCCCGATCGTGGGCGAGACCACCGTGGGGTCACCCCCCCTCCCCCCCCCGGTTCAGATCACCCCGCGCCCCCTCAAGGACCCCGGAGGCTGAGTGCGCAGCCAGGTCCCACTGGCAAATACCTGGTTTAACATACGCCGGCGGGGCTGGCCAAAAATGGGCGGTCACTCGGCCCATCACGGACCGGAGAATTGCCGGGGAGGCCGCTCGGCCGCCGACCAGCGCGACGCGGTTCCCGCCCCCGCCAAATCTCCGGCGCCGGAGAATTCGGCAGCCGGCGGGGGCGGGATTCACACCGCCCCATGGCGATTCTCCGACCCGCCGGGTGTTCGGAGAATCCCACCCTAGATTTTTCCACTCCTGTTCTTTTCATACGGGTTTGGTGATGCGAGCGGAACTCATGAGAAGCCAATATCACTTCATCGCGATTGTCTCCACTCCCTGCCAGTGGAATAACGACAATCTCAATGGTCAGCATCAAGAAAGCAATTAGCATACATTTGAACATAATTATCAAGCCTCCATGCGTGATAATACATCCCATGTTAGATTACCCACTCATGCCTGCTCTAGGGCATGCCAACATGAATTATAACTAGTCTACCACCGCATGTACCTGGCGGATTGACCCACGGAAGGAGTTAATGGTGAGTTAATTGCTCGGTGTGGGGGAGGCGGGGGGAGCATCATACCTGGTCAGTGCCGATAAGAACTATATTGCTGGCAGGATGGGTTCTCCACCAGCGTGAAGTTGTTTTCTCCTCACAATATGTCAGAGAAAGCCACCATTGTGGCCAACAGCTTCAACGCCACTTTTCCCGTCTGCAGCTGCATCTGCAAGAAAATGTTAAAATCCCACCCAGAGGTAAGCTTGCAGAGCAATGACCTTTCAGCAGAACTGGGAAAAGTTAGAAACGTTATCGGTTTTGAGCAAGGGGTAGATGAGACTATGAAGATCTGTGACAGGGTGATTGAATGACGGACGAGTTTGTTTTCCAGGGCCAAGGGAAATGAGGATGTGGCTATAATAGAAACAAGCAACCAAAAGATGTGGCTAGAGCACAGAGTGTTTGGTGTTGCTGTCTGAAAGCAGAAACAAGAGGAAAATCTAAACATGCAAAGAAAAGAAAACAAAGTGGGGCAAATGCTTACAGTCTGAAATTGTTGAGTCCAGAAGGCGGTAAAGTATTACTTTTGAGGTGAGCTTCCTCGGGCAAAGTAAATTTAGGGAATAGTTTAGAGTGCTATGAATCAGCTCAGCCTTTTCATTATTGCTATTCTTTTACAAGTCTTGAAAAGTCTCAGAATCAGATCCGTTGTGCTCCCTATAATAATAAATTGTAAGTAATAAACAGTGCAGTGCTTTATGTTTGGTTTTGCTCCCTACTTCTATTTGCTGCAGGGAAATATACTTCACAGATTTCCAACATTATTTTGTTTTTCATCGTTGTTTGAAGCAAGAGAGTGGATGAGCATCTCACTTTCTACTGCTTCAAACTAACTACAGATGGTGTAGTGTATATTTGCCTTTGTGTCAATGTTAGCATAGCATATAGGGAATGAAGAACAAGTACAGTGTTCAGGCAAAGCTAGGCTGGAGGGCAAAGTTCAACATAACTAGAGTCTGTTGATATAATTCAATCCCAACTTGCAATTGTATATTGTGTCCTGAATTGTAAATGATCATTTTGATTGTATATTAGTTACAGATGAATAGTGAAATCTAAAGGTAAAGTCGCCATAGTCCGAGAGACTATAGGTTGCTTTCACCTTTGAAGGGGAGAGCTGACTGGTGGTGATTTAACCTGAGGATCACCACATCTCAGGCGATGGGCAAGGTTGAGAAGGCAGGGCCTTTATGAATAACCGCAGCCTGTACGGGAATGAAACACATGCTGCTGGTCTCGCTCTGCATCACGAACCGGCTGTCTAGCCAAGTGAACAAATGTGGAAGGTTGAGAAGCTCAGTTCACTGCAATTTTGCAGCAGCAAATGCTGGGATGTGACATAAAAAACTTAGATACTGCGTTATCACCATTGGCGAAAGGTTGTAATTGCAGCATGACATATTTATAGCATTACAAGTTTACACACATGGTTTTCAAAATAATGTACAAATCGACACATTTCTACTCTTGAATATTTCTCCCCCATTGCTGCTAGCCCTCCTCAAAAATCAATATGCCTGTATAAAAGAAGCATTTCTGGTTGTGAGGCAACTTTGGGCATCGTTAAAAGTAGTGACAAAGCTTTATAAGACCATTAAGTCAAAAATAAAGCACGCGGGTCCAATTCTCGAGGATTAGAATTGAAGAGGCGAGAGTATGTCAGACTTGTACTGAACCTTACTTAGACTACACTTACAGTACTCTGCACAGTTCTGGTTTCTATATTATAAAAAGGATAAGAAGTAGAGAAGGGATAACAAAGATTCACAAGGAGATTCACCAGAGATGAAGCGTTATTCCCAACAGGAAAGACTGGGTCTCTTTTCTATTGAAAAGAGCAGGTTGAGGGGTTTGCCAATGGATTTAAGATTAGGAAGGAATTTGATTGGGTAGATGTGGAGAAAATCTTTCCCCTTGTGGGGGAGACCAAAACACGTGATATTCACAAAAAATCCAGCAAGGACCTTGGGATAAACATATTTATCCAGAGAGCAGTTAGACTGTGCAACTTGCTACCAGAAGGAATAGTTGAGGCAGATAGCATTCATGCATTCCATAGAAAGCTAATGAACAGATAAGATGGGCAGTGAAGGAATAGAAAGTAATATTGACTGGGTGAGATGAGAAGGGGTGGGAGGGACTTGAGTGGAGCAGAAATGCCAGCAGAGACAAGTTGGGAAGAATAGCTGCTTTAGGGTAATTCTTTATAAATAGAATAGCAGAATTCTGTCAAAGACACTTTATGAGAATACTGTACTTAGTCAGATTTATTTAGATTGGTTTTCAGCATAATTCTAAGCATAATTCTTAGCACACTGAGGATCATTAATAAATGTTGTCCAAGCAAGGACTCACATCTAATGTTGAACACTTTTGAGTTTTGCAAGCATGGGCTGGTTGGTTAAAATCTTTACCTGCCCATTGCAATCAGCAGTTAGGATGTGCTGTTTGATACCATCCACCAGTTTTTGGGACATGTGGCCTACACATTTAGCTTCACACTCGCACTGAAATTCATAAACCACATAATTAATTTGCGTGATAGTGTCTTTTTGACTTAATCACAGCATCCTGTTAGTGGAAAACACCACTCATGTTGTGACTGCATACTAGCAACTTGAAACAGCTAGCTTCACCTATTGCTCAAAGGTTTGAGATACCTTGCACTTCTAGGGTAATTTGAGGTAGACTGGGCACTTTTCAGGGCAAAGTGTGATGGCCTCAAGTTCCTCAAGTTAAGGCCCTATTTTCCAGTTTAAAAATCCAGCGCAGAGATAGTGAATTTCCAGTGAAAGAAACCTCAGGAGCAAAACTCATTAATTATTAGAAAATTAAAAAATAAATTTTCCCTGCCAGTTGCAGTAATATGGACTTCAGTTCAACTTCCTGAATTTAAAAGAACCTGGAAAAATGACAACTGCCATGTCCAGCAAAAAGACTCCTAAGCAGTAAACTCTCTTTTTACCTTTACTGTATCGGATTTTTAATCTGGCTAAGAAGGTAACTACCACCAGTAGAGCATGTAAAACTTTGCATGCTTATGAATGTGGGTTTGTCTTTTATAAATATTTTGCTATCTTCACTGAGGTGCATTTTTAAAGCAATCAAGGCTGATCCGTTTTCAATAAAAATCGCAATAAAGCCAGACCTGTTCCTTTGCAATTTGAAAAAAAATGGTCAAACATAGATATTGTCAAAATTCCTTCATCCTTCTAAATTCATAGAAGCATAGAATTTACAGTGCAGAAGGAGGCAATTTGGCCCATCTAGTCTACACCGGCCCTTGGAAAGAGCACCCTACTTAAGCCCATGCCTCCTATCCCCGTAACCCAGTAACCCCACCTAACCTTTTGGACACTAAGGGACAATTTTGCATGACCAATCCACTTAACGTGCACATTTTGGACACAAACAAACCTATTACGGACAAACCTGGAGAGGTAAATTAGATGAGTCGATTTTTACTACTACTCACTGTCATGTCAATGCCTGAAAAATGACATGACCCCTTTGAGGAATGGGATAATGGAGTCTGAAAAGTTTCGGAGAGCCTGTTTTATAATTAAAAAACGGACGCTGCAGAATCTAATTCTACTGCATGGCTTGAGGGAGTGTTGCTGCAGCAATATATGTTTATGGGCCTAAAATGCAGCAGTTTTAGTTTTGCTGATGGGATTGGAAGGATTTCTGTTGCAACTCTAGAAAGTTAAGGGGTAAATTAAATGAATTGAGGAGTACAATAGTTGCGTATTCATGAAATCTCTAGTGTTTCCTCACGAGCAGCCTTGCAATGGAACACGGATACTTTAAGGGACCAATCACATGGCATCATCGGAGATGACATCATCAGAGATGACATCACCAGCCATTTGTGTGGCAGTGCAACAGTGCAGTCTGTTCTGTTAACATCTTCTCATGCTCTTTGGTTGTTTGAATCTCTGAGGCCTACAGACTTTTAATTTTAAAACCACCACATAAATAATGGTGACGAGGTCGTCGAACAGCATTTGCAGGCACCTGAAAAGAAAAAGATAAATAATTAAAAGTGTCATTGGATGCCAGCTGAGGTGGCACGGTGGTGCAGTGGTTAGCACTGCTGCCTCACGACGCCATGGACCCAGGTTTGATCCCGGCTCTGGGTCACTGTCCGTGTGGAGTTTGCACATTTTCCCCGTGTTTGCATGGGTCTCACCCCCACAACCAAAGATGTGCAGGGTAGGTGGATTGGCCACGCTAAATTGCCTCTTAATTGTGGAAAATAAATATTTGGGTGCTCCGAATTTATCTTTTAAAAATCATCATTGCATGAACACTGGAGCCAAACAACAGTTGCAGCCACTGGAGGAAGACTACCATTTGACAGCACCTCTGCACCAGCATTGTTCCAAAGAGTTATGGATCAAATTTTAAGGCATTAGACCGAGTCCGGTATTTCCTGGATGGCGTTTTGGTTACTGGGAAGAATGAGGAATAACATCACCCGATACTAGATGCCACACTCCAGAGATTAAAAGATTATGGATTAAGAGTCTGAAAAGATCAATGTGAATTTTCCCAATCTTTAATTGAATATCTGGGTAATGTCATCGACACCAAGGGACTACATCGATCACCTTTGAAAGTCGAAGCCATTACCAAGGCACCTGCACTTCAAATGTGAACCAACTTAATCTTTCTTAGTCTAACTAAATTACTACAGAAGGTTTGTCCCCTACTAAGACCATTACATAATTTACTGTGTCAAAATAATAAGTGGACATGGGTGGATCAATGTGAGAGAGTATTCGTGCAAGCTAAAGTGGTACTTCACAAACCATAAGTCCTGACACATTTTGATCCAAATTTACCCCTGTAGCTGGCATGTGACACATCACCTTACGCGGTTAGGGTGGTGGTTTCCCACGTAACACCCATAGATGGAGAGAAACCGATAGTCTTCATGTCGAGGACCTTGAGTGAGGCCGAGAGCAATTATGTGCAGATAGAAAGAGGATTCATTCTTGGCATAAGACGGTTCTACCAATTCCTGTATGGAAAATTCACTTTATTTTTAAAGAACAGTACAGCACAGAACAGGCCCTTCGGCCCTCGATGTTGTGCCGAGCAATGATCACCCTACTCAAACCCACGTATCCACCCTATACCCGTAACCCAACAACCCCCCCCCCCCCCCCTTAACGTTACTTTTTAGGACACTACGGGCAATTTAGCGTGACCAATCCACCTAACCCGCACATCTTTGGACGGTGGGAGGAAACCGGAGCTCCCGGAGAAAACCCACGCACACACGGGGAGGACGTGCAGACACCGCACAGACAGTGACCCAGCCGGGAATCGAACCTGGGACCCTGGAGCTGTGAAGCATTTATGCTAACCACCATGCTACCGTGCTGCCTTGATGAACCATTATCCACGAACCATGATTCTTGGACCTCATACTGGGATTCCATCACTGGCAGCGAGCAGGATGCAGAATTGGGCATTGCTCTTGTCAGCACACACATACACAATTGAGTATCGTCAGTCAAGCCTTCATGGGAATGCAGATGGGCTTTCCCGACTAGCCTTACCCAATAGTTCGCCGATAAGTAGTTTGTGTGGAAAGAATTTTTACTTCGAGCATGTAAATAACACTCCTGTAGCCGCAGGGCAAGTTAATTAGCATACCAGAAATGATCCAGTGCTGCCAGAGGCCATGCACATGGTGATGCGAAGAAAGACTTCAGGAACAAAGCCTGAGTTGAAGCCATATTCCACCTGAAGATTTGAATTATCCATACAAGCAGGTTGTATCCTCTGGGGAATGAGAGTAATCATGCCACCGCTACTAAGAAAACATGTATTAAACCAATTACACAAAGGCCACTGTGGTGTTGTAAGGATGAAGGAGACAGCCAGAAGCTATTTTTGATGGCTGGGACTAGATGCTGAAATTGAGCAGAAGGCAGTAATGTGTTTGTCTTGCACAAAAGTGTGGAACCTGCTCCATTAATCCTGTTACACCCTGGGAATGGCCAAAAGAGGCCAGGCAATGGGAACACGTTGATTATGCCGGACTGCTTGAAGGGCGTATGTTTCTCATTCTCATCGATGCTCACTAGAAATGGCCTGATGTTGACATCATGAAGACAACATCAGCGGAGAAAACAATTGCGAGCTAATTTGGTTACACTGAACGACTTGTGAGGGATAATGAGCCTCAGTTTATTTCTCAAGAGTTTGGACACTGCTTGTAGGGGAATGGAATTCAACACATTCGATCCGCTCCTTTCCATCCTGCCACAAAAGATCTGGCAGAATGTTGTGTACAGACGATGAAACATTTATTGAACGTAACTAGAGAACAAGGTTCATTGTCTAAATGTTTTGAGTCAATTTCTGTTCACGTGCGCACTCAGCAACCCAAGTTTCTCCAGCATTGTGAATGATTAGACTTCAACGATGCACAGCATTCGATTTGCTAAAAGTACCCAAATACAAAATAAATTGATGAGAAAAAGCAGCAGCTTCAGGTCATATGGCGAGAACAAGGCGAAACGCTGTGTTTTCTGCCAAGGTCAAGACATTCTGGCAAGGAACTATACCACACGTGAAAAGTGCTAACCTGCCACCATTTTAGCAAGACAGGGCCTGTGCCTTGCAACCTGGAGATGATATAACACAGAGTTCAATCATAGGCAGCAGGAACCAATCTGTCAGAGAGAGAACCGTCAGAGAGCCCAAATCAAGCTGTGCCAAGAGAAAACCTGGACCTTCCCGAGAACCTGACACGAATCGAACCAATTGGCAAAATCAATACCTCAGTTGAGAACCAGTCAACCTCAGAACACTATGCCAACTCCAGTTGAGACAATCACAGATGACATCCAAACTAGGCCAAAGACATCAGAGGTTGCAGCAAATACTAAGTACTGAGGTTCGCCGACAACCACACCAAGAGCAATGGCCTTCAAAGTGCCTGTCATAGAATCATAGAATAAACTGTGGAGAAAGAGGCCATTCAGTCCATCGAGGCTGCACCAGCCCTTGGAAAGAGCACCTTACACAAGCCCACCTAACGTTTTGGATACTAAGGGGGCAATTTAGCATAGCCAATTCACCTAACCTGCACTTCTTTGGACGTGGGAGGAAACTGGAGCACCCGGAGGAAACCCACACAGATGCGGGGTGAAAGTGCAAACTCCACACAGACAGTCACCCAAGCCCAGAATTGAACCTGGGAACCTGGAGCTGTGAGGCAGCAGTAATAACCACTATGCCACCGTGTTGCCCATGACATGCTGACTGTTGGTTGATTGATTGTTCATGTTGCTAATTGATTGTTAATGTTATACTGCTTATTGTGTCATGGATCTTTGCCTAAAGGGGTAGGAAAATGTTGCGTATTCATGATACTTCGAGTGTCTTCCCACAGGCAGCCATGCAGTGGAACGGGAGATGGACCGAATGGTTGACCGGTACGGACTGCGGGCCACTTTTCCGTACCTGGACAATGTCACCATCTGCAGCCACGACCAGCAGGACCACGACGCTAACCTTTCAAAATTTCTCTACACCGCCACTCTCCTCAACCTCACTTACAACAAGAAGAAGTGTGTGTTCAGCACAAACCGATTAGCCATCCTCGGCTATGTGGTTCAGAACGGAGTTCTAAGGCCCGACTCCAATTCCATGCGCCCCATCATGGAACTCCCACTCCCCCACTGCCCCAAGGCCCTCAAATATTGCCTGGAGTTATTTTCGTATTACGGCCAGTGGGCCCCAAACTATGCGCACAAGGCCCGCCCACTCATTCAATCCACCATTTTCCCACTGACGGCCCAGGCTCATCAGGCCTTTGACCGAATCAAGGTCAACATCTCCAAGGTCGCGGTCGACGAGACTCTCCCCTTCCAAGTCGAGAGCGATGCATTAGACATCGCTCTGGCCGCCACCCTCAACTAGGCAGTCAGGGCCGTTGCATTCTTTTCACGCACCCTCCATGCCTCCGAAATTCAGCACTCCTCCATTGAGAAGGAGGCCCAAGCGATCGTTGAAGCTGTGCGACATTGGAGGCATTACCTGGCCGGCAGGAAATACACTCTTCTCTCTGACCAACAGTCGGTTGCCTTCATGTTTAACAACACAGCGGGGCAAGACACTTACTTGTCGGTGTAGCTGTTGGCCAAGCCTCTCCTTCTCACGGTCAGGTTCTTAGAGAGCTACTGCAAAGGTGTTCTGCTGGGAGGGCCGGCTAAGAGAGTAAGCTGAACTTGGGACCTGCCTTTTATAGGTCCCAGGGGCTTTGCGCCCTTTTGGGTAGACCCCGAGCTTACTGTCAATCGATTGGAGGAGCCGAGGAGTCTGACCTGCTATAGAATGTCCCAAATGTAGCTAATCATTGTATCCATTGTTCCCGGGGATCGCTCATTAATATGCAAACTGCTGGTTTTGGTGCTGTCTGTTTCTTTGCAGGCAGAATACACAGGAAGATTCTGCAACCTGCTTGTCTTTCTTAATGTGTCCAATTTTCCCAGCGTGCTTTGTAAATCGCCATTTTGGGTCGGGAAGTGGCCAACTTTGGTGGCTACATTGCCTAGTGATGGCCTCCCGCCCCTTTGAACGCCTCAGCTTGGACTTCAAAGGGGTCCTCCCCTCCACTGACCGAAACACGTACTTCCTCAGTGTGGTCGACGAATATTCCCGATTCCTCTTTGCCGTCCATGCCCCAATATGACATCTGCCACCCTCATCAAAGCCCTCAACACCATCTTCGCTCTGTTCGGTTTCCCCGCTTACTCCCACAGCGACCGGGGATCCTCATTTATGAGTAATGAGCTCCGCCAGTTCCTGCTCAACTGGGGCATTGACTCGAGCAGGACGACCAGCTACAACCCCAGGGACAACGGGCAGGTGGAGCAGGAGAATGGGACCGTCTGGAGGGCCGTCTAGCTGGCCCTATGGTCCAGAAATCTCACGGCCTCCCGCTGGCTGGAAGTCCTCCCTGACTCCATTCAGTCGCTCCTGTGCACCGCGACTAACGAAACCCCCATGAAAGTCTCTTTGCCTTCCCCAGGAAGTCTACCTCCGGGGTTTCGCTCCCAACGTGGCTGGCAGCTCCAGGATTCGTTTTCCTCCGTAAGCACGTGCAACTCCACAAGGTGGACCCTTTGGTTGAGAGGCTACTCCACGCCAACCCGCAGTACGGTTACGTAGCGTACCCCAACGGCCGCCAAGACGCAGTCTCCTTCAGGTTCCTGGAACCAGCTGGTTCCCCACACACCCCCCTCCCTCTGCTCCGGTGCCACCCTCCCTTCCCCCGGCGCACCCCACCCCAGCCCCCGCTCTAGGACAAACCGTCCTCCCCTTGCTCCCACTCGGGGATGATGTGGATTTCAACACTCTCCCGGAGTCACTGAAGACCAAGCCGACGCCGGAGTCGCCACCAGCACTGCGGCGCTCTCGACGGTAGATCAAGGCGCTGGACCGCCTGAATCTGTAACATTCTATTCTCTGTGATTTTTAAAAGCAATTTGTATGTATATAGTCCTCCACCACCCCTGCTGGGCTCATTGTTAACAGGGGATTAATGTGGTAGTCACCACTGATGTATTAAACTGTATATATGGGTTTTCGGTAAGGCCCCTGTACTACAGGTACGGGGTAGATCCCTGCCTGCTTGCTCTGCCCAGTAGGCAGAGTATAAATGTGTGGGCTCTCTGAACAGCAGCCATTTCGTCAGCTGCTGTAGGCCACACATCTCTGTGTAATAAAGCCTCGATTACATTCTACTTTCGCCTCGTCATAATTGCTAGTGCATCATGCACTTTAAGAGAATGATCATGTAATATCATAGGCTGTTTTCGTGGGCAAATGAGCTGTGTAACAAAGCAGCCTGTAGTGTTAATATCTCCTAATAAAGCTCTTCATTTGGCTGAACCTTGGATGCCTGCAGATTTAATTTTAAAACCACCATAACAACATCCACAGAGATGGTAAGTAAGGTCGAGGCAGAACTGTAGCTTACCTCACCTGCTCTCATAAGGTTGTTAAACAACTACCACATTCAAGAGCCCATTCTTCCCATACTTTATTATACAGATGTTGAGGTTAGTTGTCTGTTTCTTCGATCTGGCTGTCATCAATATAATTCAGTTTTTCCTCCAAATCAAACCTCTCCCATTAGCAGGAGGTTTTCCTAGACCTGCATATTTCATGCTACTACCATCTATGTCAATGGCCTTGTTCAAGGAAGGCAAAAGTTTGATCCTAAAACATGACCTCAAGTAAAGTTCTGAATGAGCTTTCTTTGCACGCCTGCTAGATTTGCAGTGTGGGTTCATTAAAGAGCCCATGGTATTTGGGGCCCTGTACCTTTCAGTTGTCAACCTTTAAGCTGAGATGCAATGTATCTCTCACTGTGACAGCATGCATAATTTTAGCTTCCACCACCACACCATGGCTGCAGTAGGTTGTTGAGGGTGCTTGCAGCATCTTCCAAGCCTATGGCCTACCTAGAAGGAAAAGAGCACCAGGAGCATGGGGAAACCTCCAGGTTCTGGACGCCATGCACTGTTCCAACTTGGACACGTATCATTGGGTTAAAATTCAGGAATTCTCTCCCAGGTAGCACTTTGGACACATAGACTGCTGCAGTTCAAGAGCAAGACCCACCACTTCAAAGTGAACCAGTGCGGGAAATGAAATGCTGCCTTTGCCAATGGCATCTGTGGCCAGATGGCTATCAGCCACATAATTGGACACTCTAAATTAAACTGCAGCCAACTGCATCCACAGCCAGGCCTGATGGGAATTTGGACAGGCCAAGTTCAAATAAAGATAGACACTAGCCAGAGGCGAGCAAGGGCAAGTCTGAACTTGTCCTGAAAACTGCGATGAGCGATAATTGACCTTAACTAAATAAGGACAGCAGATGCGTATTACCCAGATTCGGCCAGACTCTCTGGCACTCTGGATTTCACGTCGTTACCATATATGGGAATGGTTGCGTGCGACCAGTGCACCTTGATGGACCCCTGATTGGGGGGGGGGTCTTGGCATCCTCCATATTTGAAATCGGCAACTCGATTGGGAATTGCGACCCATGCTCAGTGATCACATTGGCTGAAACCAGAGAATCTTCCACAATGGTAAGAAGAGGGGGCTAAGAAGAGACACCTCAATACCCCCGCAGCAAGATCTTGACCCGACCCTGCGACCCCGTGACGACAGAAGAGCACGTGCGAGACCAACCTTAATAAGGAAGACCCTTAGCTCAAGAGCCAGCGGAGCACAATGAATTGGACCCGGGGGCTCGATCAAGTTCATCAACATGGGTAGCATTTGTAATCCCAAACAGATAGCTATTGAGAATTAAGAGTTGTTTTATGTAAATGAATTAAGAGTTGTTTGTGAATAGCACTGTTTATAAATGAAATTGGGTTAACCGCAACCCTTTTTTTGTCCTTTGTTCATCTCTTTTTAAATTGAAGAGGCTTACAAACCCACTTACCTCGTTGATGCTGTTTTGTTAAAGTATTTTCCAATCTGATTGCAGGTTCATCTCTTTAATAGGATTCCATTCATAATCCGGTAAAAATAAATACCATTGGCAATGATCAGCCACTGCGAATGGACAAAAGTGTTAGTTAATTCTGAATTACTTTTTTCATTGCTGTACACTGATTGATAATCACGAGTTACCACAAGCAGTATATTAAACTATTGTGTTTTTGCAAGGTAGAACATTCCTACATCAGCAAGTGAATGAATTCCTAATCTCACAACCACCCAGAACCAATATGTGGCTTAATTTCACTTCCCTATCTTTAATACTGTACTGTTCAATACAGAATATGCCCGACATTACAATTTCAGCCTCAAGCACTGAAAGTGGACACTGTTTGCATATTTAGATATTGCCATTAAATAAATAAACTATTTGCGAGTAGATAAGTTTAAACATGCCACTTCAATGGGGCTGCTGACACCAGAGGTAGAATTTCATTGGGTTTCTCCAGGAGGTCCAACATAGCTAGAGCAGAAAAACTCATGCCATTAGCTATCTTTTTGGTTTGCTGTAGTGGTTACAATACAGACGGATCAATGGACTGTCAAGAATGAACGAATCATGGCTGGAGCTAGATAGCTGGTATTGCTCTGCAGTCACACACTAGCTACATGTTCAGCTGGTATAATTCTTTTCGATTTCAGTACATGATAGAGTTGATCTGAAGCACACATAAAGCAATTTGTGCGCAGTCAATAGCACCTTGCACCATGGAGAAGGTTGCAGTCCTTGCAAACTCTCAGTTTTGCTCCATCTCCTCGCCTCTGACAAGAGGGATTGAAAAATAAATTCTCTCTTTTGTAGCTGATGGAACCATCAATTCACCAGACACGTGTTTCTGATATGAATATAGGCTTTAATCGACTTACTACAGAGCCAGCCTGTTACCCGTTGATGAACTCTCAGCGAACTGCAGGCTGACTCTGGACAAGGGTATTTATACAGCAGCACTAGGGGGAGGAGTCGTTGGCGGAGCCAAGGGTGGAGCCCTGTACAATCTCATGAGCATTCCCAGAGCTACTCCCCCTAGTGGTTGGATAACGCTACTGCGCTTACAAAGACATAGTGTGAATTATCATATTACATTCACCACAGTAGCGAGACCCACAGTTTTAAAAAAATATGGTAAAGGTAAGCCCAGCCACCACAGGTCAGTCAGTTTAACCTCAGTAGTGGAGAATCTTCCAAAAGTGATAATTCAGAACAAAATAAATAGTCACTCAACCAAAATGGGTTCATTAAGGCAATCTAGCACGGAATTGTTAAGGGCATATCACGTTTAATTAACTTGGAGTCTTTTGATAAGATAACAGGGAGTTCATTGGGGGAATGTGGTTGATGTGGTGTACGTGGACTTCCAAAAGGCATTTGATAAAGTGCCGCACAACAGACTGGTAATTAAAATTGGAATTTGTGAAATAAAAGAGACAGTAGTAATGTGAATATTAATTTAGCCGAGTAACAGGACATAGAGTGGTTGTTAATGGTCAGTTTTTAGACTGGAGGAAGATTCGTAGTGGACCTTGGTGGACAGGCCCAATTTCAAAATTATTGCATGGTATGAAACTTGGAGATATTGTGAACTGTGAGAAGGAACGTGTAGATCTTCAAAAGGAATTAGACAGACTGGTGGAATAGAAGATGAAATTAAATGGAGAGAAATGGCGACATGAGGAAAATATTTTTCATGCAGTAAGTGGATCTGGAATGTACTGCCTGAGTGTGGTGGAGGCAGGATCAATCAATGCATTCAAAAGGGAATTGGATTATTATCTAAAATGGAAGAATTTGTAATGCTGTGGGGAAAAGGCAAGCATGTGTCATGTCTGTATTGCTCATTTGGTGAGCTAGCACAGCCATGATAGGTTGAATAGCCTCCTTGTGTGCTGTAACCAATCTATGTTTCTATGATATTCATTAGAAGTACAGCAAATTAAGAGATATTATTATATCTCCAACTGGAGTGTGGAAAGAGCCAGATGCATGAAGGTTTGGAGCCACAGTCATTTTGACAACCACAGGCAATGTGGTTCTTGCCCGACTGTGAATCATAGAATATACAGTGCAGAAGGGGGCCATTTGGCCCATCGAGTCTGTACCGGCTCTTGGAAAGAGCATCCCACTTAAGCCGACACCTCCACCCTATTCCCGTAAACCAGTAACCCCACCTAACCTAAGGGCAATTTAGCATGGCCAATCCACCTAACCTGCACACCTTTGGACTGTGGGAGGAAACCGGAGCACCCGGAGGAAACCCACGCAGACACCAGGAGAACGTGCAGATTCCGCACAGACAGCGACCCAGCCAGGAATCGAACCTGGGACCCTAGAGTTGAGAAGCAACTGTGCTACCGTGAAGTCAGTGTTTAGAATTTAGAACAGTACAGCACAGAACAGGCCCTTCGGCCCTCGATGTTGTGCCGAGCAATGATCACCCTACTCAAACATCCACCCTATACCCGTAACCCAACAACTCCCCCTTAACCTTACTTTTTAGAACACTACGGGCAATTTAGCATGGCCAATCCACCTAACCCGCACATCTTTGGACTGTGGGAGGAAACCGGAGCACCCAGAGGAAACCCACGCACACACGGGGAGGACGTGCAGACTCCACACAGACAGTGACCCAGCCGGGAACCGAACCTGGGACCCTGGAGCTGTGAAGCATTGATGCTAACCACTATGCTACCGTGTTGAAGCTGCTGAAGGTGGCAGATGTCAGTGATCACTTCAGTGAAGCGCAGAGGTTTCGAGCATTGACTTGATCATGGCTGAAGTTGAGGAGGGAGCATCGCTCCCTAAAAACCCTCTTCAGTTATAACCTGCTGCTGTTAGCCCTTCTCCCTCTCCTACTGTCTCCCCGACAGCTTGTTTTGCCCTGTGTGTCCTGTCTTATTCTCCCAGTAATGCTCGCTGTCAAGAGGAGTTTCTACTAACACATCCATGTCTGTGTGCAACTGATCTGTGCAGAAGCATCTAAGTCATCAGTAAAGTCCTTCAACACCTGCCCAAGCAAATCTTGTACAAGAGTGACATTTAACGAACTAAAAAAGCATACAAAACGTTCAGAATTTCACTGTGAAATAAATCAGCAGCGACCAGTAAACAGTTGCTCGAAGCTTTAAGTAACTGTGCAAGAGACTCCTTCATACTGTTTATCATCCTGCCCAAGGTTTACAAGGTTATGAGATGGTGTAGGCTGAAGCTTGAAGCCCAAATGGTAGCAGTGGTGTCAAATCAACATTGTGTGCTGACTAATGTCTGGGGGCACATACGCGAATGCCTTGATAAATATGGCCTTGGAATGGCATGGACGGTCAAGGATGACAATTCAGGGGCCTTGCAGCACCCATAAATGTGTGTTCTACTGAGCCTAATTTGCGCTCCATCCCCCTGACCCCCACATATTTGTTATGACAATATCAATTCCTGCAACCTTTCACCTATCTAGATTTTTGTTTGTCCTTCAAAGAGTTGCTTGATTTAAACCAACCCTGCGAGTACAGATGTCACTGAAAATGCTACCTGATTTGTTTATTACAGATGTACTTCGATTTGAATTCTCTGCCCGACAGTAGGCCCTTGGTGATTATTTATTGAACCATAGAAAAGTGATTTTTATGCATAAGGCAAGGAGGCAGGCCCTCACTCTAGCTCAGCCGGAACGCTATTGGTCCAAATCTGATCCACATGCTAGCCATCCTGCCAACTAAGCTGACCAGCTTACCAACAAACATGTCTTGCTAACAATTTGTGTTAAAATAACTGGAATTTCTGAATTTATTTCAAAGAAGCATAAATACCAAGGCCAGTACTTCAACAAATTGCAATCAATATTTATGGAAATTAACTTTTTTTTCAAACGAGTCAGATTATTGAAGTATTTTTCTTTCTTCTTTAAGCTTGTTTATCTTTATTACAAATGCTCTCAGAATGATCCATGGTGCCAGTGAAGCATTTTGTGTTTAAAGAAATTGATCTCGGGATTATGATTAATGCTTCTTTCTGGAACAGATCACTTTCCAAGACATACTTCACACACTGATTGCAAGACGGAGTGTCGGAGGTTTTCTCCAGTTGCCTTTCTCTCACTCGTTAACAGATCATTGGACACCTCTTGTGGCTGGATCCTGGATGTGCAAAAGGAACAGCACGAAGAATGAGCAGGCTGCAGCTACCAAGCAAATAGCTTCCAGTATTGCTGTGATTACTTTCCTGAGAGCACGATTCTTCCAAAGCACATTTCATCCTGCCATATATTAAGGCTGGGTATCGGATGTCACTGCTGAATTACATTCATTGCTAAGCCTCATGAAACTTGTCCTCAGAAAGGTGAGCACTGGGTTGCATGTTTATATAAAGGTTGTTTTGGAAAGTGATGCAGAGGGATGCAGTCAGGCTGTTTCCAGCTTGTTAAGTGGTAAAGAATCACCACAGTTTCCGCACCAGTCAACAAATATCGGGAGCAAAGTCATAATCATTCTAGGTTTCTGATCAGTCATTGTTTATTACTGATGAATAACTTTCTATTTTTTTTGCTGATTAACAATTGAAAATTTAAACACATAAAATAGCTGTTGTTCCAGCGAATCGAGATCTGATAAAAACCCGTAAAAGTTACATGTTGCACTCACTGATTTGTGATTTTACAGTTACAGCAGAATCACGGATAATTGTGTTGGAATCATTTGGAAGTGAATGTGCATTGCTGTGAACTCACTGTTTGAAAATATTATTCTATTCATCCACTCCGGTTTTAGTTTTGTCAATGATTCTGCCGTTAATTGATTTAATGAAGAGAAAGCTAGATTATTGTCAGGGGAGAAGGACACTAGTTACTGAAAATAGCACAACCATCTTGAAGACAAGATGCCACAGATTTTGTTCATTGTGCATTTTTAAATCATTCAGTCAAGTGGCATTTAATAATATATCCTTGAATGTGTTGCAATGATTACAGTAAACTTTAACATTTCTTAATGACTGGAAAATCAGGAACATTGAATTGCCCAATCTGTGCTACTGATGGCCAATGTTCTCTGTAATAAATATAGCTTTGCTGAAATTACCTCAAGGGATCAAAACTAATTTTAGCTGTCCACATCCTATTTATTTGAATATTGTACAGAGTATTTAATTCACCTTGTTTAGGCGTCTCATGTAGTTTACCTCAAGTTTTACTCTTAAACAAATTGCTCCACGAGCTGGGGAGTCTCCTATTGAGGTTCCACAGGTTGAGACAAGGTCATGTCTCTAGATTTTAAAATCCCATCTGTAGCTGCAACAAGGCTGCAATATTTTCCACTTTATTTGTACAAGTTGGAACATTGCATACTCACTTCTCCAGAAGAATAAAACAACATTTCTTTCCGACACTAAAGAGATGGAAGTGAACCAGATGTTATGTATCTCCTGCTGGAGCCGAGGTCCTCCCAAAAAACCGTGATCTAATTGACTGCTGGGGCAGGATTTTCCAATCCCGTGGCAGAGTGTCCACGTCGTGGTAAACGTCGTCACGTTTTACGGCGGTGTGAACGGGCCGCTCCCACGTCTAATTCTGGACCCTACAGGGGGCCAGCATGGCGCTGGAGCGGTCCGCGCCACTCCAGCCGCAGATCCCGGCGCGAACTGTGCGCCGCGGGATCCACACATGCGAAGTTACGCCGGCGCCAATGAGGACATGTGCAGTGGCCTCCTTCAACGCACTGGCCCCGATGCCACATGGCGCAGGGCTAAAGGGGTCAGTGCGGAGGAAAGGAGGCCCCCAGCAACAGAGGCCGGCCCGCCGATCGGTGCGTCCCGATTGCAGGCCAAGCTACATCAAAACCCCCCCCCACCCCGGGGTCGGACTCCCCCTCTCCCCCCACAGGCCGCCACCCGACCCTTACACGCCGAGGTCCCACCGGCCCAGAGCAGGTTAGAATGGCACCGGTGGGACTCGGCTCTTTTCCTACGGCCGCTCGGCCCATCCGGACCTGAGAATCAGCGGGCCGGCCGCGTAGAGCGGCCCGCGATTGGCGCCATGCCAACCATGCTGGCACCAATGGTGCTGAGCGGAGAATCGTGTGCCAGCGTCAGGGCGGCGTGGCCCGTTCATGGGGATTCTCCGGCCCGGCACAGGGCTGGAAGAATCCCGCCCCACATCTTTGGTCTTTCATGAGCTAAGGCGTTCTGCATCATTTTGCCAAGGAAACAAAAGTAAGCTGTTATTTCCCTGGGGACAGTAATATGGTAAAGGTTACTGGCAAAAGAAAGCTGGGAGACCCATCTCCTGGAATCTACCCGGCTCGCCATGCCTCATGGGTTCCAATGCGATCTCGCGAGACGTTGCAATGTAAATCCACCCATTGTGGGCGAGATCACCTTTTGGCAAATCTGCATATTAGAGCGAGACAGCTAGCCGCACTTTATTGTGCAGATTCCCGAGGTACCTAAGGCTTTGGGATTCATCCCTTTTGCCTCAGAGACCTTGGGTGAGTGTTGTTCAGCATTCGGGCCCACAAACAGGAACCAGAGGGAGTGGCACTTGTGGAGGTCTCCCAGGGGATAGGAGGCCCCCAGCTGTATGTCCTTTGTCTGTGCATGATGATGGCCTGGCGCTGCTGGTGCCACTGTGGCCAAAGTGGTGGTGCCAAGCTGGCATTTTTTGTGCATGTGTGATTGGGCCAGGGGTGCCCGGCATGGGTGTTGGGAGGAGTGATGGGACCGTCCTATAGTGCATTTGGTCTGGGGGGGATTTCAGGGATAGGTTTGGGGGCCTCAGAGATTTAAAAATGGCATCCTGAACTCTCGCTAGACTGGGGACCTCTGGCTAGAGGAGCAACTCACTTCACTAAACGGAGCTATGTGCGGTCTCGGCCGCGCGTTCCCTGTTCAGGTCCCGTTGAACAGCTGTTTGTTTCGCAGCACTACGAGCGTCGGGAAACAAGCGGTTAAACACGGTCACTCGGGGACTTTGTTCTCTTTTGGGAGAATTACGCTCTTAGTTAATTTTTTTAGGCTCTGGGCCCTAGGCCCACACTTAAAATTATTTTGGGTATTGGGGAGCTGAACTCACAAACCGGACTGGTTCCTCAGAAACCGGGCCACCATTTTGAAAGGGTGCTAGATCTCCCCCACACCACCCACCAATGGGCGATGTTACCCTCCATACACATGGGCATTACACAACAACCCCCGCTCCCCCCCCCTCCACAAGTGATGACATCCCGCTGTGGGTTCACTGATGGCCCCCTTTTCAGGCCTTCCCACGCCACCTTTTGGGCCCTCCCCTTTCTGGATCCAACAATTCACCACCCCAACCTTCTGGAAGCCCCTTCATACCCACTCTGCACCCCCCACTCTTCATACCCCCCCCCCGCTCATCCCTGCTTTCATGAGCTTGCCCGCTCTCAGGTCCTGATCCTTGGCAGTGCCTCCCAGGCCCCTGGGCACCATGGCACTGCCACCCTGGTACTCTGGAAGTGCTCCTGTCAGCCTGGCAATGCCAAGGTGCCCTGGTGCCAGGAGAGAGCTAGGGTGCCACCTTGCCCTGTCGCTGACCACCCAGGGGCCTCCAATGGCCTGTGAGATCTACCAGGCGCGCCCGCCTGAACTACGTTTGCATGGACTAGTACTAAACAATGACCAGCTGGGGTCTCCCTGGCAAAGCCGGTAGATGCCAGGAGCTGGTTAGATCCAGCATCAACACAGTTAAGTGGGTTTTTAAACCCACTTAGCTGGGCATGACTGGGTCCCGCCCATTGTGAGTGGGACCTAGATCATGACGCCTTATGAGATCTGATTAATCTCGCGAGGCCTACCAGCTGTCGGAAAGCCTGGGGTGAGGTGGGGGGGGGGCTCTCCCGGCATCTGCTGGCTATGTCGCGCCCACCTTTGGGTGGGACGCAGCTGGTAGATTGCAACCATAATGTTTGAAAGCATGCATAGATAAAGGAAATGGACTAACTCACACTGTTCACAGTATGGGAGTCAGCCATTACATATTCTGAAAGTGAGATTGTGGCTGGCCTTCAATCATACTTAATGGCCGGGATTCTTCGACCCAGTGCCAGGTCGGAGAATCCCCTGGGAGGACTCAAGAATCGCGCTCCGCCGCCGGCCTCCTATTCTCCGGCGCGGTTCTTCGGGCACCCGCAGTATTCCTGCCGCGCTGGTCAGGGGCCGTTGACAGCTGCCCCCCCCCCCCCCCCCCCCCCCGGAGATTCTCCGGACCCTGATGGCCGAGTGGGCAACAAGTTTGACCAAGTCCCAGCAGCGTGGATTACTCACTCCCCACATGCCGGGACCTGGAAGGTAAGTTTGCGGGCCCGTCCTGGAGGGTGCGGGGGTCGGGGGGGGGGGGGGTGTTCGGATCCCGGGGGAGCTCCCCCGGTAGCCTGGCCCGTGATTGGGGCCTACCGATCGGTGGGCAGGCTGGTTCCTGCGGGCCTACATTACTCCGCGCTAGGCCTCTGTTGGGCTCCGCCATATTGCCCGGGGGCCGGCGTGGTGAAGGTAACCCCCGCGCATGCGCGGAAATACGCCGGCCATTCTGCGCATGTGCGAACTCGCGCGGGCCGTTCAGCGCCGGCCACAGCTGCTGGACCCACTCCGGTGGCAACCTAGTCCCCTAGAAAGGTGATAATTCCTCACTTTTGGGGGCCATTGGTGCCGGAATGGTTGGCGCCGGTTTTCACACTGGCGTGGGGACATAGCCCCATTATTGGAGTTTCCCGCCCAATGTATCCTCCTTTATTCCATATCCCTCACTCTATAGCAGCCTGCTCAAAAAAGTAAGTAAAGCAGACAGACAGCCCAGCTCCACCCACTCTCTGACGTCAATACAGTAATAAACGCCCATTTCATAAAGGTAAACCCACTACAGTTATTCTATAAAAAGCACCCATTTCTTAAAGGTAATCTCACATGACACCTCCCCCCCAAAAAAAAACATTAACTTCAAGACGGTTTCATTTTTAACCTTTTCACTTTAAGAAATACTTTAAGAAATGCACACAGTAAATATACTTTTTTTGTTTCAAAAAACAACACACGCAAACAGGTATAATAATATAGTCCTTTTTTTTTCTTCTTCCTCCAACTGAAATCCTTCTTGATTGACAGTCTCTTTGAACAAGAAGGCCTCTGCACTATCCTTCCATTTCTCTACGCCTCGGCATTTCTCTTCAAGGTCAGATACTTTAGTTCAATCTGATCACAGAGTCCCATGTAATTCTCCAACACAGGAGCATTGGTTATCACAGCTTTCAGGTCGTCAAATGCCTGTTGAAACTCTGCTGTCCACTGGAGTTTTTGACGTTTCTTCAGCAAGTGTATCAATGGAGCAAACACGCTACAAAAAATTTTCACAAATGTTCAATCAAATCCACTCATGCCAAGAAATTGCATTATTTCCCTTCATGATGAAGGTATTGGAAACTCCTCAATAACTGTTGTCTTCACATCCCATGTGACCATTCAACCCTGTTCGTTTGTATGGCCAAGGAAAGTGACTTGGGCTTTTCCAAATTCACTTTCGGCTAGGTTTATCACCAAACACGTCTCCTGAAGTCGATTGAATAACTCCATCAGATGTTTTAAATGTTCGTTCTATGTCTCGCTGAAAATGACCAGATCGGCGATGTAAACCGCACAATTGGGTAATCCTGAAACGACTTAGTAAGTTAACCGTTGAAATGTGGCTGGGGTGATTTTCATTTCAAATGACATAACTTTGAATTGGTAAATGCCATCTGGAGTCACAAAAGCTGAAATCTCCTTCGCCCTTTGAGATAAAGGTACCTGCCAGTAACCTTTAAGTAAATCCAATTTGGAAATTAAAGCGGATTGTCCCACTTTCTCAATGCAATCCTCCAAATGTGGGATAGGATAAGAGTCTGTTCTGTAACTACATTAACCTTTCTATAGTCCACACACAACCATTGGGTACCGTCTGGTTTAGGCACCATCTCTATGGGTGAGCTCCATTGGCTGCAACCCACTTCAATTATGCCATTTTTAATCATACTCTCGATCTCTTTGTTAACCTGTGCCAATTTTAAAGGGTTAAGTCTGTATGGATGCTGTTTGATTGGAACAGCATTTCCCACATCTACATCATGTATAGCCATTTTAGTACTTCCCAGTTTATCTCTACAAACTTGCCCATGTGATATCAATAACTCTTTCAGGTCAGTCCGTTTTTCCTCTGGAAGGTAACTCAACAATATATCCCAATTTTTAAGAACATCCTCATTTTCCAATTTAATTTGAGGTATGTCAAATTCACAGTCATCTGGAATTGGTTCATCACTTTGAGTTAGAATCATTAAAACCTCCTCCTTTTTCTCTCCTTCCCTTTCAAAGTACCTTTTCATCATATTCACATGACTCACTCGGTGAGTTTTCCTTCTATCTGGCGTTCTTACCACATAATTCAACTCGGTATTTCCTTTCAATCTGATCAGGTCCACAAAACCTTGCTTTCACCTATCACTGGTAACAATACTAAACGTAATCTTCACTGGCAAAACAAAGAACTTTGAATTTCTTGTCCGCTACCCGTTTCATCACAGTTTGTGCAACTTTTAAATGCTGTCTAGCCAATTCACCTATTCTCTTTAATCGTTTCCTAAAATTTGACATGTAATCCAATAATGTAATTTCCAATTTCTCACTCACCAATTTTTCCTTAATCAATTTAAGTGGTCCTCTTACCTCTTAACCAAAAATTAGTTCAAAAGGACTGAATTTGGTTGGCTCATTAGGTGCATCCCTAATTGCAAACAGTACAAATGGAATTTCTTCATCCCAATCCTCTGGATAATCTTGAAAATAAGCCGTCAACGTTTTCTTTCATGTCTGATGCCATCTTTCTAATGCTCCCTGTGATTCTGGATGATACGCGGTTGATTTAAATTGTTTTATTCCTATGCTATCCATAACTTCTTTGAATAACCTGGAGGTAAAATTTGATCCTTAATCCGATTGTATTTCTGCGGGTAGTCCATATCTAGTAAAGAATTTAAGTAACTCCTCCACAATCTTTTTAGCAGTAAAATTACATACTGGAATGGCCTCTGGAAACAGAGTAGACACATTCATGATTGTCAAAAGATATTGATTCCCACTTTTCGTTTTAGGAAGCGGTCCTACGCAATCAATTAGGACCCTTGCAAAAGGTTCCTCAAATGCTGGAATGGATATTAAGGGCACTGGTTTTATCACTGCTTGAGGTTTCCCTATCACTTGACATGTGTTACATGATTGACAAAATTTAACTACATTTTATGTAGTTCAGGCCAATAAAATTTTTTCTAGATTTTAGCTTGAGTATTCCTTATTCCCAAATGACCTCCCACTGGTACATCATGTGCAACTCGCAAAACCTCCTTTCTATACCCTACCGGCAATACTACTTGATGAACTTCTGCCCACTTTTCATCCGCCTGCATATGTAAAGGTCTCAATTTTCTCATTAAGGAATCACTTTTATGGTAATAACACTCTGGTATACACACAGATTCCTGTTCCGTATGTGCTTTCTGATACATTCATTTTATTTTGATATCTTTCTGTTGTAACTCCACCAATTTTCCTGAACTAAAAATATCCGCCTCATCCTCCACCTGTTCTTGTTCTTTTTCAACCACCTGATCAAAAATCGTTTCTGATAATTGCACTTCAACTTCATCTTCACTCTTTGATTTCCTGCGACTTTGCAACCTTGTTACTACACAGTCCAGAAAAATCTTAGGTTACTTGTCCTTCAACTGGCTTATCCACCCAGTAGGCATCACTCCCACCTGCGATCCAGCTATATCATTACCCAAGATAAACTGTATTCCTGGACAATATAGTTACTCCTACTACCACTTCACCACTCTTCACTGGACTTTCCAACCTTACCTTATATAATGAAACACTACTCCTCTCACCCTGAATTCCACATATTACCACCTTTTCTGGCAACATTCTTCCCAAACTACATAACTCCTCATCTCTTACCATTAAAGATTGACTAGTTCCCGTATCTCTTAAAATTGTGACTTCTTCACCTACTCCTCCTGATACACATGAGTAAACTTTACCCTCAAAAGTAAATTATTTCAAGAGATCTGGCATCTTCTTATCAATCACCTCTTGATCAGGCTGTACAATCTTTTGCACCTCCTTTGCCAGCCCCATCGGAGGCACCCCCCCCTCCCCTGCCCCCCGCAACAGGCCGTCCCCCGACCCTGCGCGCAGAGTTCCCGTCGGCTGCGATCAGGTGTGATCGGCGCCAGTAGAACTCTGTCTTTTTAGAGCGGCTGCTCGGCCCATCAAAGCCGGAGAATCCACGGCCTGACTGCTTTGAGTGGCCCGTGACCGGCAACACGCCAAACGCGCTCGCGCCAATGGCGCCGATTCTCCGCTCCGTGGAGAATCGCATGCCGCCGTCGGGGAGGCATGGCGCAGTTGTGTGGATTCTCCGGCGCGGGGCTGGGTGAATCCCGCCCAATGTTTATTCTATGAGCTCAAGTTAATCTTTTTAGAACATACAGTGAACATCTTAGCACCCGTCAATTCAAATACAACCCACAAAGAATACAACACTAAGTAATCCTTAATAAATTCCCAAACAACATCCAGAAGACAAAAGACCTTTTTAACACAGAGATCAGGTTAAAGTTCTCTAATGAGAGCAGTTATTCCTTTGACATCACCCAAAGGAACACTCTTTAGCTTGTAGAGAGATTCATGCACATCTGCTGGCTTTCACTGCAGCTCATCTCTCTGAAAACAAAACTAAAACCTCACCCGATAGCAGCCTGTTCAAAAACAGAAGAAGAGCAGACAGGCAACCCAGCTCCACCCACTCTCTGACATCACTGCAGTAATAAATACTAATTTCTTAAAGCTACACCAACTACAGTTATTGTATAAAAAACACCCATTTCTTAAAGGTACTCTCACATGACACCCAACTCACAGGAGTTATTAAAACACGGAAAAATAAAATGCTTCATTTTCTCAGGACAACACATGCCTCATTCTGGTAAATCACAAAAAGAAAAATAATAAGACTGATGTATTATAAAATAATGTGATTATGGAAGCGAAGGCTGAAAGATTCTGGGCTAGATTCTCCAATAATGGGGCTATGTCCCCACGCCAGTGTATAAACGCTGGCATTTCACTCTCCTTAAAAAAGTCCTGAGTGATTCTCCCATCTGCAGGGGACTAACAGGGCCCCGGACTGGTTATCGCAGCTCTGGCTGCAGACACGGGGCCCCGCGCTTCCGGTCGGGTGTCCGCGCATGCGTACGACGGCGACCTGCAGCGGACGCGCCATGCGACATGGCGGGCTCGGAACACGGAGCGGCATGAAAAATGTAAGGCACCCCCCCCCCCCCCCCCCGAGATCGCGCGCCCACTTGTCCGTGACGCCCGATCGCTCCCCTGGCCGTCCACGAGGACCCCCCTGGTGAATGATCCCCCTGCCCCCACCAGGGTGCAGTGGACTGAGTCAACAGCCACTACCCGACGTTCCTGACGGCCGATAGATGGTTAGAACCACGTCGTCGGGAACTCGGCCAGTTGCGCACCGAGTATTGAGGGGGAGGGCCTCTGTCAATAGCCCCCTACCAGCGGCTCGTAGTTCACGCGTGCACGATTCGGAAGCAGCACTGGTCCGAATTTCCGGGTTGACGACAAGTCTCCGCCCCCCCGCGCTGAACGCGATTTCGGCTCGGAGGCTCGGAAAATCCAGCCCTCTGTATCCCATCGACCAAACATGGGGCGGGATTCTCCGACCCACCGTGCTGCAATTGCGCCTGATGCGGGCGTTCACGTCAGAAATCCCATGCGATTCTCCGCAGGCTCACCAGTCACGCGCGCGGGCGACACACTTCCGGTCGGGGGCCGTTGAAAGCGGCCTGCGCGGCAATTCACCACGCTTGACTGGCCGAGTGCCCATCGAGTTCCGCCGGTGCGGTACACATGTGGTCTCACCCGGCGGGATCTCGGCTTTCTGGCCATGGGGGCCGTCCTGGTGGGGGGACCAGGGGATCCTACTCCGGGGGGGGGCCTCTACAGTGGCCAGGCCCGCGATCTGGAGCTACCAATCGGCGGGTGCGCTCTTTCCAGTGCGGGGCCTTTGTTCCTCCGTGCCGGGCCCCTGTAGGGCTCCGCCATGTTGCACGGGGGGGCCACGTGAAGACGGCCGCCGCGCACATGCGCGGACCCGAGGCCGGCTGCCGTGCATATGCGCGGCCGCGCAGGTGTAACTGCATGGCCCCACCAGCAGCCAGAGCTGCGGGACGCACGCTAGGCCCCATGAAGATGGAGAATCACCCCGGACAGTCTCGGAAAAAATCCGGAGTGATTCACGCCCATTTTCCGGCGGGCATGGGGACTTAGTCGCCAGAAGGGAGAATCCCGCCCTTGGTCCCTCTCAGTGATAGACGGATTAGATGCCGTGTAAATTAAATTCCTTAAGCCATTTGTATCAAGGTGAGACCTTTTGAAATTGGGTAGTGTATCTCCTACTGATTTACAGTCAGTTTTTAATTTTTTCAAAAATATTTTAATTAAAATTTTTAACAATTTTAATACAAAACTGACAGAAGCACAAAATAATAATTAAACATTAAGATTCCCCTCCCCACCCCTGTCTTTCCTTACAACAGTAAAACTTAGTTCTTAACCCTCTCTCCCCACCCACCCTACTCCCCCTCTCAAAAGCTAACAGTGTCCAGCTCTTTAAAACACAAAATAAATGGCCGTCACCTTCCACTGACCCTCTCACGGTAAATGTCATTTTCTCAAGGTATTAAAAAGTCCAACAATCCACTCAGCCATGCCAAGGCGCTTGACAGTGTCGTCGACCTCCAGCTCATGAGGATCTGCCTCCTTGCCACCAGTGAGACAAAGGCCAGGACGACAGACCCCACCCCCATCCAGGGTTACGGCACAACCAAAACCACAGGTTCAATTCCCGTACCAGCCTCCCCGAACAAGCGCTGGAATGTGGCGACTCTGTGATTTTCACAGTAACTTCATTTGAAGCCTACTTGTGATAATAAGCAATTTTCATTTCATTTCATTTTCAACATGTGCGCATGATGCACCGCGCCTCCCAAACATCGATCACATCTAACAACAACCCCTTCAAAAAATTTTATTCAATATACCAGACGATCCTCTCAACTGCTTTTAAATTTCTAATGAGGGAACTCTCCTATTGGCGTTTTCCCACATATTCGCAAAGCCAATGTTATTTAAAGGAATGTGTAATTATCTGCATTTCTTAGTGAGTGGCTTATTCGGCAACAAAATGGAAATATCCTTTTGTAATCTCTTAAAGGTAAAGACAAAAACAACTTTAAAGTAGACCAACACGGGGACATATATGTTACCATCACAATTTTGTCTTCACTTAATAGCGTCTGAATTATTTAAGAAAGTTGACAAGCAAATCTTTGAGCTTAGCTTAATGTTACAGTCCTCTTCTGGTTCAAATGTGGTGCTGCAGTTCCCATTTGTCAATCATTGATATCGTGCCCATGGTGCACAGTGTGGAAAAAGGCAACAAACTGACTCAGCTGAAGTAAAATAATGGGGATGACAAAGGGTCACCTGGACTCGAAACGTTAGCTCTTTTCTCTCCTTACAGATACTGCCAGACATGCTGTGATTTTCCAGAATTTTCTCTTTTGACTCAGCTGGCACCTTGGCTTCCAAAAAACCTCCCAGCATTAAAGAGATCTAAATCTTGACCCAGGTCAAAGTGTGCCAACAGCAAATTTTCATGACCCCTATTCCTGAAGTATGGTCAGAGGGGCAGGATATGTTACGAATTGGATGAACTGTGAGCATTGACCTCGCCCAATGGAATGCCATTCACACTGGTATCGGTCAACGTTAATATATCACAGTTGGAGGTCAGGCTTTCTGTTTTTTTACTGTATCTGTCTGATCTACAAGTTGAGGTGGCTGGACATCTACAGACAAAACAATGTTTCAGTTGCACTTTCTTTGTCAAACAAACACTGGAAAGGATTAAGAATCCGTACACTTTTCTCCTCTTGCCAAGTGCAAATTATGACTCTTCGTGCTTTATTCAAATAAGTGAGGAACCTATAACTATGAGAAATTTTCTTCCGTGTTCCATTTCTAATAACATTATAAACCCATTTATAAGAGCTGGTTCGTAATCTTATTCTGCATAATGCATGCGAAAATGTTTCTCCTTAAATGACAGATGCATAACATTTCCCCCTTGATTTATTAATATGTGAAATATATTCTTGGGTATTTCAGCAAATAAATTGCTTAATAAAAAATGGACAGCCAATGATTAAGACCGGGTCAAGCAGCCATGTCTGTTCTGTTCATATGCCAGAAAGTGCTCCCAAATTAGTGTTACAGTTAAATAAAATAAAGAGATTATGGACTTTATTTTCTCAGTCCGCAAGATCGCTAAGCCAACTGCCCAGTGACCCATATTGGAGAGGGTGATTTTTTTTTTGTTATATTCGTTCATAGGCCATGGGCATCATTGACGAAGTCAGCATTTATTGGATATTCCTGTTGGAAGGGGAAGGTGGTGGTGAACTGCCTTCTTGAACTGCAATAGTTCATGTATTGTTGGCAAACTCTCAGTGCTATTTGGAAGGGAGTTCTCAGAATTTGATCCAGCGACAGTGAAAGAATGGCGATAAAGTTACAAGTCAGGATGGTGCGTGACTTTTTGCAGGTAGTGGTATTCTCATACACCTGCTGCCCGTGTCCTTCTGGTAGAGATTGCAAGTTTGGAAGGTACTGATGAAAGCCTTGGCGAGTTGCTACAGTGCATCTTGCAGATGGCATACACTGCTGTCACTGTGTATTAGTATTGGAAGGAATGATTTTTATTGGGATGGATCAGGTGGCAATCAAGTGGACTGCTTTTCCCTGCCTGGTGTAGAGCTCCATAAGTGTTGTTCAGTTGAACACATCCAGGCCAGTGAAAAGTATTCCATCACACTCCTGACTTATGCCTTGCAAATGGTGGACAGGTTTTGGAGAGTCATGAGGTAATTTACTTTCCAGAGAATTCCCAACCTCTGACGTGCTGTTGTGCCATAGTTCAGTTTCTTGTTCATGGTAACCACGAGGATGTCGATAGTGGGGGATTCAGTTATGGTAATGCCACTGACTATCAAGGGGAAATTATTGATTCTCTCTTGTTAGAGACGGTCATTTCTTGGGACATGTTTGGCATGAATGTTTCTTGCTACTTATTAGCCCAAGTTTTAATATTGTCCTGGTCTTACTGAATATGGGCACGAATGCTTCAATCACTAAGGATTCGCAAGTGCTGCTGAAGATTGTACAATCAAAGAATAAAGAATCATCCATAACCATCTCCACTTATGACCTTATGAAGGAGGGAGGATAATTTAAGAAACAGATGATGATTGGGCCAGGACAATGCCATGAGGGCAGCATGGTAGCACAAGTGGATAGCACTGTGACTTCACAGCGCCAGGGTCCCAGGTTCAATTCCCTGCTGGGTCACTGTCTGTGCGAGTCTGCACGTTCTCCCCGTGTCTGCGTGGGTTTCCTCCGGTGCTACGGTTTCCTCCCACAGTCCAAAGACGTGCAGGTTAGGTGGATAGGCCATGATAAATTGCCCTTAGTGACCAAAACGGTTGGAGGGGTTATTGGGTTACGGGGATAGCGTGGAAGTGAGGGCTTAAGTAGGTCGGTGCAGACTCGATGGGCCTCCTTCTGCACTGTATGTTCTAGAACCTCCTCCACCTTGTCCAGGGACTGAAATAATTGACCTCTAACTGTGTTGTTCCTCGTGTCTTAATAAAGCTCGTAGTCTCAAAGTTGGAGAAGATGCTTTATTGTGAATTCGTTCTGTCTTCAGAGCTTAATTTACGGCTACCTCAAATGCTGCCTGCCTGTGTGTCTGTGTCCTGCTTCCAGTGCTGCCTTCCGTGAAGTGTGTCGTCACTTCGTGTTCCTGTGTATATATGGCTCTCCCGTGCTCCCTCTAGTGCTTGCTCAGTTGTATTGCATCTAGTCAGATCTACAATCACCACATCCCCCCTTTTTTCTTTACATATTTTCTGTACATCGTTAAAGAAAATTGTACAAAACAGTTACTTATGATATGTGTATCTATACAAGTGATGGTGCTATTGCATATTTTACAAAGCCAATTTATATTTATGAGTCCAATTTTAATAAAAACATTTATGAGTCCAAACCTGATGAATTTGTTCACTGAGTTTTTTATTTTGTTGTTTTTGATGTGGTGATATTGATATTGCAACTCCGTTGTGAATGTTGTCGGTGTTCCTTGTTATTTTAAGTAACCAATGCGTCATCCCGAGGTGTTTGCATGGTCGAACCACTGATGTTGACTGACGTGGACGTTTTGCTGTGCTTGTGGTTTCATTTTATTATGTCATCTGCCTTGAAAGCTGGTGTGCTTGCTTGTTCTGGAGCAGATGTGAGTTTGTGCGATTCGTTGTCATCCCATGGCATGTTTGTAGTCTTGTCACTGTTTTGCAGTGTGCTGTGGCATTGTCCTTCATGTGCAGAGTTGTACCATTTTGTACAAGTCGTTGTTTCATTGCTGTTGTTTCTGTCGTTCCTGTCTTTGTTGTTTTCGTTGCCGTTCTTGTTGCTGTTTTTGTCTTTTCTGTCTTTGTTGTTGTCGCTATCTTTGTTATGCTTCCTGTTGGTTTTGTTGTTCTTCTTGTAGTTTTTGTCGTTGTGCTTGTAGTTTTTGTTAGTGCTGTTGTTGTTCTCGTTTCTGCAGTGCTTCTTGCGATTTTTGTTGTTCTTGTCGCGCTTCATGTTGCTTTTGTTCTTGCTGTTGTTGTTCTCGTTTCTGCTGTGCTTCTTTTGGCTTTTGTTTTTCTTGTTATGTGAGCTTAGTAGACTTTCATAGTCTGCTTGCGGTTGCTCAGATACGGCGAGTTGACCTTCATGGTCTTGTTCATGCATGGTATTCGCCAGGGAGTGTTTGCTTGCTTCCCTTATGGAGTCTTTCATCACTCTCACTGTGGAGCCTGTCATCGCTCTCTCTGTGGAGTCTTTCTGTGCTCTCTGTGTGGCGTCATCTTCGTTTTGGGTATTGCTGTCATCCAATGCATCGACGATCTGCCATGGCACCATGGTGTTGGATTCATCTACCATGAGTAGATTCGTGTTGAGCTTTGCAACTGAATCGCTGATGCTGTGATCAGCATCTCAGAATAACTCAGCCATGTCTGAGTAGTATTCTTCGAAAACCAAATCATCTTGGTTGGATTCATCTACCACGAGTAGATTCGTGTTGAGCTTTGCGACCGCGTTGCTGATGCTGTGATCAGCATATCCGAACAACTCAGCCATGTATTCTTCGAAAAACAAATCATCTTCTTTTGTTTCAGATTTCTTTTTGTTCTCTTCACTTTGGGTGGTGCAGACTGCTTTTTCCAGGGTGTTGTGCGAGTTGTTTTCAACTGCTGGTTTAAGTTCAGGCGTTTTTTTTGTCTTCTGAGGCAAGAAAGTTTGGTTTTACAGCTTTAAGTATCTTGTTTTCAATTATCGGGCATTTCCCTTTTAAGTAGGCGTGGTCCGGATGCTCAGACGTCATGACGCTCGTGACGTCACGCGCAAGAAGCAATTGCGCATGCGCAAATCGGCCTTCCTTTACTGTGCGCGCATGCGCATAACGATCCGCGACCAAAACGTTTTGAGACTGCGCATGCGCGGCTTGCGCATGCGCATAACAACCAGCAACATGAACTTTTTTAAACTGCGCATGCGCAGCTGGTGCATGCGCAGAACGATAAACGGGTGATTGTAACTGCACATGCGCGGCTTCCGTTTCCTGCGCATGCGCAGACGCAGTTTTTTGTTCTTTGTCTGCCCGAGACTGTAAAATGTGCTCCGGCGCCATTTTATCGCGGATTTCAGCATTTTTTCTTTCTGAAAGTTGTAAGTTACCTTTTCCTTTCCATCTGGACTGGATTTCAGCGTTTTTGCTTTGTGAAAAATTCAAGTTATTTCTTCTTTTTGATCTGTACTTTTCACTCGCGATTTCTTGACTGAAGCCTTTCAATTTGTAGCGTTTTGCATCACTCAGTCTCTGTGCAGTTCTGCCTCTGAGCATACCGTGCTGTTCAAATTCCTTACAGTACTCTTCAAGTTTGTTTAGTATTGTTTGTAAGTTGTTGCTGTCTTCATCTTTTGAGTATTTAAATCCATTATATACTTTTCGAGCTTCATGTCCTGCGATGAGCATTGCTATTTTAATTTTGTCTGAGGCTGCTGCTACATCATTCGCTATGATATATAAATCGAACATTTGTTTAAACTTTTTCCAGACATTTCTTATATTGCCGGTCGTGTCCAGCTGAGGTGGGGTTCCAAGCCACACCCTCGAATAAGCGATGTCTTCCCAAGTCCAATGTCCAGTAGGAGATTTCCATGCCATTTTGTTCTTTTTTGTATCTGCAGCTGAGTTGTCCTGTAGTAAGCGTTTGAAGCCACTGCTGGTACCATGTGTTGTTCCTCGTGTCTTAATAAAGCTCGTAGTCTCAAAGTTGGAGAAGATGCTTTATTGTGAATTTGTTCTGTCTTCAGAGCTTAACTTACGGCTACCTCAAATGCAGTGTCCTGCTTCCAGTGCTGCCTTCCGTGAAGTGTGTCATCACTTCCTGTTCCTGTGTATATATAGCTCTACCCTGCTCCCTCTAGTGCTTGCTCAGTTGTATTGCATCTAGTCCGATCTACAATCACCACACTAACAATCACAACGTTGTTTCATTGTGTAAACTTCGACTCCAACCAGCGGAGAGTTTTCCTCCTGATTCCCATTGACTTCAGTTTTGATAGGGCTGGCGGGACTCGGGTTTTTCAGTACGGCTGCTTGGCCCATCCTGGGAGGAGAATCGCCGGGGGGGGCCCCATAGAGTGGCCACCGACCGGCGCCGCGCCGACCGTGCCGACCGTGCCGACCGCGCCGGCGCCAATGGCTCTGATTCTCCGCTCTGCGGAGAATCGCATCCCGGCGGCGGGGCGGCGTGGAGTGATTTGCGCCAGTTGCGGCGATTCTCCGGCCCAGCCCCGGGCTGACAGATACCCGCCCCATGTGTTTTGAGCCATTTGATAAAAAATAATAAATGTCACTCCTTATTTCATTTAGCTAAACACTGTGGCATTGCGATTAAACCAAATTCAAAAAGCTCACTCACCTTTATTTCTTACTGTCTCAGCAACCTGATCTCACCAGTTTGTCACTGCATTTTATAAATGTTAAATGCAATGCAACCATTTCCGTGTTGGATAAAAATTCAGATTAAATTATAGTTTCACAGGTGCTGTTATTGCAAAGCACACTGTTAAAAAGCAGTGAGCACAGCACTTTTGCATAGATGCTAATGCAGCCACACCTTTGAACACTGCCACTTTCTGACTTCCTGCACTCAAATCCTTGGGTGAAATAGTGCATTGTTTGCAGCTTGAAGTAAACGCAGCAAAATTAAACCGATCTTCATCAGAAGAATTGTCATACAATTTTCTGAACGTCGAATTGAACATGAGTGACATGTTTAGAACCTCAGTTCTCAAAGAGAAATAAAAGTGCACATATTCAGCCCACAGACTCTTCTGATATTTATTTTTGCAAACGTCATAATCCATTGTTATGCTCATCATGAGTGTTACCAGAACATTGCTTCCAACTGTGACTAATGTTCCCTCACATCACTCAGTTCAGCACTCTTCAATCGTATGCTTATTTCAGTTATTCCAATCAGCACAGTGAAAACTGAATAAAGTAAGAGATAAACCGAGGCGCACAATGAAGTTGAAATAGGTTTGCGAAGTTCAGGTCATGTCCAAAAATATGAAGGGAAACCTCAACAGCTCGTTAAAATTGTCTCTAACCCTAAAACAGTTAGCCTCATTTTTAACTAACTCCAACGGGTAGCTCATTACAATTATGTTTGGTTGTTTGTGATGCACTCGTACCCACCATTCTTGAGGTGGCTGAGAATCCGGCAGTGTGGGGAACGCCAGCCCAGGGATTGAAGGCTTCATGAAAATGTGGAACTCACTTCTTGATAGCGCCTTCAGTGTCACAGTGCCATTTTAACTTTCAACCATGGGAGCCCATGCAGGGACAATGCTGACAGCGAATACAGGCCCCAGAATAAGCTACCTTACAAAATTCTTCAATTTATCAAGAAACCTTTTTTGGGAAAGTGTTCGATTAGGCCCCAAAAGAAATCATTGACCTTCCCCAGGCATGATCTTGCCTCCTGTGGACCCAAGTGGATTGGTTTTGCAATGTTCCTTCCCAAGATTTAATACATATGCTGAAAATGTTCTCTCAATTCCTTGAAGTATCTGGCCTTCAATCCAATTCTTGTTCCCACTGGATAACTTTGACAATGCTCCCATCTTTTCTAGACATGAGACAAATAGTAACATGAGGCTCGGTGTTAAATAGCCTGATCCTCAGGCCATCAGATGTAAGAGCAGAAGTAGGCCATTCTGCCCATCGTGTCAGCTCTGATATGATCATCAATTCCACTTTCCTGCTTTATCCCCAAAACCCTTAATTCACTTTCTGATTAAAAACCTGTCTGTCTCAGCCTTGAACATACTTAATGACACAGCCTCTGCAGCTCTCTGCAGTAAAGAATTCCAGAGATTCATTACCCTCTGAGAGAAGAAATTCCTCCTAATCTCTGTGTTAAATGGGTGACCACCTTACTCTGAGATTATTCCCTCGGGTCCTAGACACTCCCAAAGAATCACTGGAAGTTTCCCTCTCGCTCCATTCTAACTGCTGGCACTAGACCTGACCCAGTTTCAAATCAAATATAGTAGACATTCAGTAAACAGGCACTGTTTATGGTTTGGTCAACTATGGAAACAGCATAGCAGCATAAACGGATCGAATCAAAAAAAAGAAAGAAATGTGTGCAGCTCCGATCAAGCCCAGTGCAGGACACAACTTAAATTAGTATCCCTATTACCAATTTCTACAATGTAATCTCGCATAAATGCATTGCTTAGTTGTACGACTTTGTCTCACTTTAGCGTTATTGATATATTTGGAAATTAAGTTTGGCATAATCTTGGGTTCAATACACTCTTGGAGAAATTCAATAGGTAGCTTGCCTGTTTTTAACTTACCTGCAAGTCAAACTATGCTGTTAATATCCTGAATTTAGTCTGTTGTACCTCTGCCTCAGGTATACAAATAGTTGCTTGGTAGTACTGAACTTTTGAGCTATGCTGAAAAAATACATTTTATTGAAGCTTTTTGACTTGCAATCATCAGGGCAATCACAAGAACATCAATGTCAGGGGAGACAACGACTTTATACTGTATGAGAAGAGTGCTGACTGGTTCACAAGTGGACTCTGATTGTTGCCATGGAGAATGCACCAGTTAATGGCGACTGACAGTTAACTGCTTTGCCTTGTTTGAAAATTGTAAACAGACAGCTTGACTCTAACTGGTCAAGGCATCACGCTAAAGAATGAACCGGCAAATAGCTATTGCTGATTTTGTTTCGCTGAAACGGGAACAAAATGTGCTCATGTTCTTTTTGACTGCAAAGAACAGACTCCTGTATATTAGGCGTGGAGATAGAGAGACATAGAAAAAAAATCAACTGTTCAGCTTACTATGGACTGTACCATAGCACGTGGTGGTCTGTGAAAGTTGCCGATCCAGCAGTAGGATCAGAGAACCTAACAACAATCAAGGAAGGGTGAGAAAACTTTGGAAAACGTCAAATCTTAAATTTAATGATGCAACAAGCAGACAGCACTGGGCAAATTCAATTTTGAACAAGCACAGGTTTTGAAAGACCCCATAGTCTGGGTTCGAGATTGGCACCATTACAAATGGCAACAGTGAGGCAGCAATTGAGAAATAAAGATTAGCTGCTGAAACACGATTCCCCAGTGGGAGGAAAGCAGTGAACATGACTGAATAGTAATGCTGGTTAGTTCAAAAACTCAGTAAAGCAAAGGAACGATTGTCAAAAAATGTCAGCGACCAGAGTGGGTTTTAGTGAAAAGCTGCTAATGTGAGAAAACTTCATTGCTTCAATTAAAGTTAAAAAATCAAGGAAAACTTCCAAAAAACCTAAAGCAGCTAATTCCAAATTTACTTTGCCTGAGTGAATTGGGCATGGGCAAGAACAGAATCTTAAGTATTGGGCACTAGAGAGGAAGAGATTTATAAGATTCTGAATTTCTATCAGGTTCGGCATTAAGTCCGAGGATGAATAAGTGAATACATTATTGCACTCTGTTGGAGCAATTGCTGATGATACCAAGGCAAGGCACTAATGAAACATCAGACAAATTGGAAGATGTTTTAAAAGCCTATGATAATTATTTTTAATTCATGGAATAACAAGGTAGTAGAAAGAGCTAGTGTGAGGAGGTGACACAGTGGTAATGTTTTTTAAAATTAATTTACAGGATGTGGGCATCGCTGGTTAGGCCAGAATTTAGTTCCCATCCCTAGTTGCCCTGCAGAAGGTGGTGGTGAGTTGCCTTCTTGAACCGCTGCACTCCTTGAGGTATAGGTACACCCACTGTGCTGTTAGGGAGGGAGTTCCAGGATGTTGCCCCAGCGACAGTGAAGGAGCAGTGTATTTGAGGGGCTAGGCTCGCGCTGGAGTGGGTCCCGTCCCGCCGGCTGGCGTGGAAGGCCTTTGGCGCCATACCAGCCGGGGCCGAAGGGACTTCGCCGGCCGGCGGAAGTCTGCGCATGCGCGGGAACGTCCCCACACATGCGCAGGGGAGGGGGCACTTTCGCATCGGCCATCGCGTAGTCTATGGCCTACGTGGAAGGAAAAGAGTGCCGCCACGGCACAGGCACATCCGCGGATGGTGGGCCCCGATTGCGGGCCAAGCCACAGTGGGGGCACCTCCCGGGGACAGATCACCCAGGGCCCCGGAGCCTGCCCGCACCTCCAGTCCCGCCGGTAAGGGAAGTGGTTTGATTCACGCCGGCGGGACCGGCATTACAGCAGCGGGACTTTGGCCCATCGCGGGCTGGAGAATTGCCGGGGGGTGGCCGCTGAATATCCGGTGCCGGAGACTTCGGGAGACGGCGGGGACGGGATTAACGCCGGCCCCCGGCGATTCTCCAACCCGGCGGGGGGGGGGTCGGAGAATCCAGCCCACAGTCTGCAATCTCATGGTCCAGCGTATTCTCCCAATCTACTATTACCATCAAGCTGGGGGATAAACCCTGGTTGAATGAAAAGTGCAGAAGGGCATGCCAATAGCAAAATCAGGGATACTTAAAAATGTGGTGTCAACCTGGTGAACCGACAGCACAGGAATACCTGTGTGCCAAACAACGGAAGCAGCATGTGATAGGCAGAGCTCAGCAATCAGAATTATTTGGTCTTGCCGCCACATCCAGTTTTGTCCTCGGCCCAACAATCTTTAGCTGTTATACAAATACTCCAAGAACAAATACATTCGCATTTTTCAACAGTACATGCAGGGTTGGCCATAGGTGGAATGGTAATGAAAATACACTTGGAACAAAAGAAACACCTGACCAGAAGTGATGTTCTGTTGGTGTACAATGAGTGGTTGGTAATTCCTACCTCACTCCAACCAGAGATTGTAGAAAGAATTTAACTGGTCACATGGGCATCACAATATGCAGAGCACAAGCCTAGTCTGCTGTGTGGTGGTTGGGAATATCGAGATCTTCGAAGAAATTATTTCTCAGTGCCAGGCATGTGTAAAGCAAAAACCAGACCCTTAGGGGGTCCGCTCCCTAAATGTGGCCTCGCAATTACCTTCTACATCTTGGGCTGGATTCTCCGACCCCCCGCCGGGTCGTAGAATCGCCGGGGCGGGGGGGGGGGGGGGGGTGAATCTCACCCTCTCCGTCTCCGGTACCAGAGATTCGGCGGGGTCAGGAATCGCGCCCTGCCTGTCGGCGGGCCCCACCCGGCGATTCTCCAGCCTGCGATGGGCCGATGTCCCACTGCTGTCATGCCGGTCCCACCGACGGGAATCAAAACACCTCCCTTACCGCCGGGACTGGTAGCGCGGGCGGGCTCCGGGGTCCTGGGGTGGGGAGGGGGGTGCGCGGGGTGATCTGGACCCTGGGGGTGCCCCCATGGTGGCCTGGCCCGCGATCGGGGCCCACCGATCGACAGGCGGGCCTGTGGCATGGAGGTACTCTTTTCCTTCTGCGTTGGCCACAGTCTTCACGATGGCGGGCACGGAAGTGACCCCCTCCCCTGCGCATGCGTGGGGATAACGTCAGCAGCGACTGACGCTCCGGCGCATGCGCGGACGTCCGCCAGCTGGCGAAGTCCTTTCGGCCCCGGAGGCGTGGCGCCAAAGGCCTTTCCCGCCGGCTGGTGGGGCGCCAACCGCTCCGGCGCAGGCCTAGCCCCTCATTGTTAGGGCTTGGCTCCTAAAGGTCCGGAGAAATCCGCACCTTTGGGGCGGCTGACGCCAGAGTGGTTCACACCACTCCTTCCCGCCAGGACCACCCCGCCCCGCCGTGTAGGGGAGAATCCCGGCCCTTGTAATTTTTGTACTCCAGCCTCCTCGAAATAAAAGCCAGAATTCCATTTGTCTTCCCTATTACCTTCTGCACCTGTGTGCTAGCTTTCCGGGTTTTTTGAACAAGGCATGTTGGAAGGAGGAGATATATAGTTTACAGAGAGATATTGACAAGATAAATGAGTGGACAGAAAACTGGCAACTGAAATTCAACATGGGGAAATATGCGATTGTTCATTTTGGAAGGAAGTCCCAAGTCACTTTGTGCTAGCTTTCTGCAGTCTCGCTCCATTTGAATAATAATCCGCCTTCTCATTCCTGCTTCCAAACTGAACAATGAGACAAAATGTGAGAGAAAATGACACTTCCCTCTGACCACATGTCCATTCTCGTGCAGGATCTCCATCTGATGGGGCTGATGGGGCTGGGCCATCCCGGAGTCATCCCTCCACGACACCACCTCTGAGAAGCGCATCTGCGAGGCATCATAGCTATCACCAGCACTTTCCACCAGGGGGCAGAGGCACACACTTCATTGGGTCACATTAGTAGTCAGGTACCTGGGATACAATTTAGTGAGCACCACACAGTTGCTGATGCACATCTGGTGGAAGCAGGAACATCGAAGGAAGCCAGCAGCCGATCTACTGGATCCCAGGACACAGCTGGGTCCTGGCCAGATGGCCAGCCTTTGAACAAGGTTCTCAGAGCTTTTGCAGATGATAGGAATACAGTCGTAAGATTCAGGAGGGGGTATCAGCGACATTCCAACAACTGCAAGGCCAATTGGAGGAGTCCAAAAGGAAGCAGGCACAGGAGATGGTGCCAGCAATGCGTGGCACTGAGACCAACACTGCTGGACCACAACATACACATTTTGAGTGGTGGTGTCCAAGGCATGGTTCAATCTGTGACGATGATGGCTGAGGATCTTGACATCATGGCACAGTGAATGAGGAATAGGTCCCAGATGCAGGTGGACATTGCTGAGGCAGTCATTAATGAGCATTGCTGAGGGCATTGACACCGTGGTGCAGATGACTGGAAGCCATCATGGACTGGCAGCCACAGATAACTCAGAGGCCTCTGGAGCTCACTCCAGCTGCTGTTTCATCCCAATAGGCCCCAGGGCCTTCGGGCACCATCAGGGAGGAGGAAGGCTGGATGCCAACCCAGGGCCTGCCGGCAAAGAGACCCCGCCCCCTCCTGACACTGCCGCGTCTCGAGGGCAAAAGACAAAGCAGGATGGCACGGTGACATCTGTGACACCAGCAAGGCGGCTGAGGCCTACCCCTCCCCTCCGCCCTGCCCCCCGGCTCCAAGCCCTCCTGAGGACGTCCACCACGGCATCAGAGGTCACAGGGAGTGGAAGGCAGCAGGATGCCTCCACCTCATATTGCATTCTGGGGACACACCAAGACGTAGCGGTAGACAATGAAAGTGGGAAATAGTATTTCACAGTGGGCCTGCCCACAAGCCTGCTGCTTGTTGCCCTCCGCTCAACCCCACTATCGGATCCTAGGCACAGTGGGCGAGGATCTAAAGCTCCCGGTGCTGACCCCATTCAGAAGATGGATGTGAGTGTGCTGACAGCAGAGGAACAGGAGACAAATTTCAGCAGAAACTGAGGAACACCAGAGCTTTCCTCACAGCGAGTGATCATCACTTTGCTGCCTTGAATTGTGACCCGCTGACAGTGCCGACACAGGCCCATCATCCTGATGTTACACATACACTTGGAGGGGGTAAAAGGGTGGTTGGCGGGGCTAATGGTGCGAGGGGAGGTGATGGGGGGGTCAGACCCTTGCCATTGCCTGTCCTCCATCCTCCAGCCCCTCCTGGACCACCACATCCTCCTCCTCAGATGAGGCCGCATGTCCCTCCGTTTCCTCCTCTGCTCCTCCTCCAGCATGTTGCCATGCTGCAAAGCACTGCTAGAGTGGTCAAGGCATCGAAATTGAATTTTCGTAACCCCTATACATCGCTCAATGAGAGCGCGGGTGGCGCTGTGTGGCAGGCTCCACCTCAGTCTCCGGCCTCCACACCGGCGAGATAAGCCATGACCTCAGCGGATATCCCTTGTCCCCCACAAGACAATACACCATCCTTGGGTGGTAATCAAAGACACTGTGGATTTCATAGTGCCCCAGGACGTAGCTCTCATGCACCCTCTCAGGGTAGCAGACACACATATGCTTGATCCAGAGGCGATGGTCACACATGATCCGAACATTCAGAAGGTGGAATGCTTACTGTTAATATAGGTCACTTCTTGATGCCCTGGTGCTCTCAGGGCGACACACGTGCCGTCAATCACCATCTGGACCTGGGGCATCCTGGTAATGACGGCAAATTCTGTAACCAGGACAATTCATTCGGTCAGGTCTTGGTCATAGAATCATAGAATTTACAGTGCAGAAGGAAGCCATTCGGCCAATCGAAGGTTGAAGGTGATTTAGTCTGCTGTATGGGCATAGAGAGTATCCATCACATCCTGGATAAACCTGTGGGTGGGCGTCTGTGATGTGCTGTATAGGTCCCCATTCGCGCTCTGGAATGACTCAGTGGCATCGATGTTTTGAGCTGCAGTGACTGTCATGGCCACCGGGAGCGGGTGTCCTCCTCTCCATTTCCACGATGTGCTGTGAGACCTCTATGGCACATGGTGCCGGTCAGCTCATTGAATGACCAACAATGCCTGTACACCTTAGGCCATCACTGGCTTCCACTTCTGGGTCCCTCCCTCAGCCTGCTGTACGGCTAGGTCTTCAGGGTGTGTGGATGGCTCCGTCACATGGGGTGCCGACTCCAACCTAAGTTGTCACTGCCACAATGCAAGGATAGCCTCCGCAGGATCGACTCCAGGAAACATAGATTTATGTGGAAGGAATTGAAGGAGGAGGGAGAGACAGACAATCAGTTAGGGCTTCCACCCCAGGACTCTCAAATCCCGTAAGCCTCCCCTCCCCATAACTGTCCCGTCTTCCCTCACAATTCCATCCAGTGACTTGTGCTGCATATCTTTCTCTGCACACTCATCCCAGCCACATCAGGAGCCCCTAGATGGCAGACCTCTGCCCAGAACATTCTCAACATCCCAGAACAATCTCAAATGCCCTCCTTTCATCCACACACCACGGGCGAGATTCTCCGGAAATGCGGAGAATCGTAAAGGCTGCCGTGGGACAGGCCGTGACCCACGGCAGCCTTCACGCCCACTTCCGGGGCCGATTGTCCCCCCCCCCGGGCAGGGCTAGGAGCGCGGCCCCGTGCACCACGGCGGCGCGGCCTTGACGACGGTCATCAAGGCCGCACGTCAAGCGTCATGCCGGCTGACGTGGCCGATGACATCAGCCGCGCATGCGCAGGTTGGACAACGCCAACCCCCGCATGCACAGTTGCCGTGTTTTCCCTCAGCCGCCCCGCAAGACGTGGCAGCTTGATCTTGCGGGGCGGCGGAGGTAAAAGAATGCGTCCGTTACGGATGCACGGCCCACGTTCGGTGCCCACCGATCGCGGGCCTATGACCCCCTTGGCACGGCCGTGGTACTGCCGTGCCAATCGGGCCCTCAGATGCCCCAAACGGGCATCTGGCGCCCGTTTCATGACGACAGCAAGCAGGTGTGTTTGCTACCGTGTTGAAACGGGCGTGAAGGCCCGGCCGCTCGGCCCATCGGCCTCGGAGAATCGCTGCTCGCCGTTTGGCGATTCGTGGCGTGATTCGGTCGTGGGGGGGGGCGAATAGCGGGAGGACGTGAAAAATGTCGGGAGGCCCTCCCGCTATTCTCCCACCCGGCATGGGGGGGCGGAGAATCGCGCCCCTCGCCTTTGGTCGGGATAAGATCCACAATGGTGAAGCCCTGCTATTTAGTGTTTCATTGTTGGCAGCTGCCTCTAGCTCAGTACAGTAACACAGTGGTTAGCACTGTTGTTTCATAGCACCAGGGACCTGGGTTAGATTCCCGGCTTTGGTCACTGTCTGTGAGGAGTCTGAGGATTCTCCCAGTGTCTGCGTGGGTTTCCTCCGGGTGCTCCGGTTTCATCGCACAAGTCCCGAAAGACATGCTTGTTTGATGAATTGGACATTCTGAATTCTCTCTCCAGATTGGATTGGATCGGATTTGTTTATTGTCACGTGTACCGAGGTACAGTGAAACGTATTTTTCTGCGAGCAGCTCAACAGATCAATAAGTACATGAAAAGAAAAAGAAATAAAAGAAAATGCATCTGTGTACCCGGACAGGCGCCGGAGCGTGACGTACTATCATGACTAACAAGGCTAATTCATCAGTTGAAATAGCATTCAGCGATGAAGCTAAAGGCTGCTCACAGTCAAACAGAGTGAATCTGGGCTCTGTCCTGGAGGTGTTTCGGAAGACAGACAGGCTGCAGCTGTGGGTTCCACAATATTTAAAGATGGCTTGAAGGCCTCACAGATGCAAAGCCCCTCACCTCCCCCCCCCCCCCCCCCCCCCAACAACCCCCCTCCCGATCCAGGGGCGACCCCCCCCAAACTGGGGGCGCTTCAACCCCCTGACAAAGCCAACTCCCCTTGAGGGGTACCTCACCCCCTCCCTCCCCGAGAGCTGAGGCAGCAGCTTCGGTGCCCTTGATTCACATGCCAATCAATGGAAATGGCTACTCACATCCTCAGTCCCCCTGAATAGCCATGATGCCAACTTCACATTTTTGAATATGAGTAGTAAATGATGTCCGGGTGATTTCCCTTGGATTTCGGGTAATTCCCTGGAGGCTGCTGTATTCACCTTCAATCTTGTTGATGAATTTGAAATGAATGCAAATGAGGATTAATAATATTATCGTCATATTTGGGTGAGATCCGGAACTCTCCATCAGGAGCGAGCCGGGTGAATTGCAAAATAGTTCATGCCCGGCGTGAATCTCGATTCTGCCCTGTCCCGGCGTGTCCAGATCCACGCCGGGCGCATTGTGGTCGCTGAATTGCGCCCTGTGTATCTGAGGAGATTTGACCCATCAGTATAATTTTAAATGATCACTTCAGTGGTTGGCAAATTTGAATGGGAACACTTGAAATTAGTTCAGTCATTGCTTGCTGAGTTATTAAAATATTTTTTGGCCATTTTCCATCCTGGAATTTTCATTGATAACCTAATCCGTTTGATTTAAGGCCTGCATTCCTCTATTGATGCTATGTACTATTCAGGGGTAGTTTGTTTATAAATGAACTTCCTTTGATTTTATCATTCAATCCATTAAATGAAGCAGTTTTTTTATTAATTGCCATAGTCACTGAGTAAAAATTGCTGTGTCATCCACTTTAACGCAGAAAGACAATCTTTGACAGACATTATGATCAACACAACATACATCGAACTTTGGCACATTCAAAATAGGAGTTTGATTAGATTTTGTTAGTAATTAGGTTGTCCTTTTAAATATGAGAGGTGCAAATTGCTGGAAAATTAGAAAAACTAATCTGCTTGGGCCATGAAGGAGGTTAATATCCTGTCCAATGCATTGAATAATGGGTGAACAAAAATATCAGACTGGAGATCACCAATTGGCCCATCCAACCTGCCCCTATTAGCTTTTGCATCTGTCACAAGACTCCTTACTCTTTAGGTGCTATGTCCTGTGTGAGAGAAAAGGTAAATCAAAAACCCTGGCTCAGTTATCTCAACAAATTTGAACATTTCCGACTGATCGCTCGAATGATCAAAATTATTCCAGAAAATCACATTAAGCAAGATTGCATTACTTGGTACCAACCACTTCCACAATGCAATCTCTGCAAGCCTCAGCCAGGAGTTGGTCCAGTTCATCCTTGAATGTATATAATTATCTTCTTTGTCCCTTTCATTTCCAAAGTCTAATCACTTCTGCCCAGTTCTCTCAGAGAGCATTATGCAAGAACCAATCACTGACTGTTGTCAGGCAAAACACTGTCCCTGACAAACCTACCGGTTGCCAGTTAGCCAATCACATATTTACTCTATTTTGATTGCAGCGTGTCCCTCATTTAGACATTATAGAGCATTGGCATGAATACCAAGCCTTTTAGCTGTAAATCATGTTAATTTCTGATCCCTAATCACTAATTCTAATCACTGTTCAGACATTTGAATTTCCAGTGACTGACTGGAAGAATCACATGAGAATATTTTATGTTTGAAGAATTTTACTGCAACAAACAAACTAAAAGCAACATTGACTTTAAACTAAAGAGACGTTTTCCCCACTTAACTTTTAAAATATCTGATCATTCCCATCCTCGTTTATACTTTCCTTTGTTCCTTAAGTGGGCAATTAATTCTCCAGAACTAAGTCCAAAGCTATTCCCAGCTCCCGATGACTTGTTTCCTTTCGCCTTTTTCAGCTGGATAACTTCTCATCCCCAGATGAACTCTCATGGTACAAGTTACCCTGGAGATTCCTCTGTCTGGACAAAGCCCGGCAGATCTTCAAGCCCAGTTTAAATTTTCATGAAGTTGTCTCTTTAATCTGAAGACATGCACCTTCATGCTGCATGGTGAACAGACTGGCTGCCATGATCTCTCTGCTCACTTTCTCTTTCTTAGGTTCTTGCAGACTGACTTGTCAATGAGGATCAGGGATATGTTCAGAAAAACCTTGTAACCCAATATAAAATTGGCTTGATATGCACTCAACCCCTCTCAAAGCCCATTCCACCTCAACATGGATCATGTGGGCTTATATCCAGGTATAAATGTTAAATCAACATCCTCTAGACCCTCAAATTCATTCTATCTTGAAATTAAGTATAGATTAAAGTATATTATTTACAAAACCTGACATTCCTAACAGCTCCCTGTGAGATTTGGGGATGAACAATCTATCCAGAGTCATCACAGCTGCCCTTGCCATTGTAGATGAAAACATAGAACATAGAACAGTACAGCACAGAACAGGCCCTTCAGCCCTCAATGTTGTGCCGAGCCACGATCACCCTACTCAAACCCACGTATACACCCTATACCCGTAACCCAACAACCCCCCCTTAACCTTACTTTTATTAGCACACTACGGGCAATTTAGCATGGCCAAACCACCTAACCCGCACATCTTTGGACTGTGGGAGGAAACCGGAGCACCCGGAGGAAACCCACGCACACAGGGGGAGGACGTGCAGACTCCACACAGACAGTGACCCAGCCGGGAATCGAACCTGGGACCCTGGAGCCGTGAAGCATTTATGCTAACCACCATGCTACCCTGCTGCCCCCACATCTTGCAACTTCTTCTCAGTAAATCAATCTGAGCCTCACTGTCCCCATACCAACCAAGTCAGCAGGCTTGCTGTTAAGTAGGATTTGAGGAAGGCTACACGTCCCCCTTTACTACTACATTTTACCTGAAAGTAAACAGTCAGTCCTAAGAATTGTCAGAAGTTTGTATTTGTAACAACTATCATTTGTCGCACAAGCGACTGTATTCCATGGGTCATCCTTTTTTTTCTGGGGCAATGAAGAATGACCTAACACCTAAAGTATATCTCCCTTTGAGTAATTTTCTACACATGACCTTAGTTCTCTCTATTTATTGAAAATCATTTGTCAGTATGCATTGAATAAAATGCTTCCATTATTTTACACACCTCAAACATGAAAACCTGAATCTATTTCTTGAAGGTGTACAGAGCTATTTAAGTCTACTTGAGTATCATTTTTGAGTGGTCATCCTCGAAACTTCATACAAAGCTTCTTTCAATCAATGTGAAGACACTGAAACGTATTACAGGGAACTTAATACAGGGAACTTAATACAGGGAACTTAATACAGGGAACTTAATACAGGTGGGAATCTCCGGTCCCCCAGCCACCTGTTTCTCAGCGACGCGCTGTTCGATGATGGCAAGGTTCTCTCTTCCCGCCACTTTTCATTGAGATTTCCCATTAAAGCCACCACACGCTACCGGGAAACCTCCAGGCAGGGTGCTCTGTGGCAATAGAGAATCCCAACGGCTGGAGAATCCCTGCCAATTTTTCATATGCAGCCTTATCAAAATCTTGATCAAGGATCAAATAGTTTGATTCATATTGAAATGGTTGTTCTGTGAATGCAACCGGATGTCCTCATTGTTGCAGTTATAGTTACAAGGAATTGGTCACGAAACATCATAGGCGGCATTCTCTGACCCCCCCCGCCAGGTCGGAGAATCCCCGGGGGGTGGCGTGAATCCCGCCCGGCCACTCCGACGCCGGCTGCCGTATTCTCCGGCGCCGGATTTCGGGTGGGGATCACGACGTGCCGGTCGGGGTCATTGGCAGCGGCCCCCCTGGCAATTCTCCTGGCCAGTCCCACCGGCATGGATTTGACATGGTCCCACAGGACCTGGCTGGTAGGCCGGCTGGTGCGATCCTCGGGGGGGGGGGGGGGGGGGGGGGCCGTGGGGATCCGGTCCCGGGGGGTCCCCCACGGAGCCTTGGTCAGCGATCGGGGCCCACCGGTCTGCGGGCGGCCTGTGCCGTGGAGGACTCCTTCCTTCCTCGCCGGCCTCTGTAGAGCTCCGCCATGGCCGGTGCGGAGGAGACACTCCCCTGCGCATGCGCTAGAATACGCCGGCCGGTCTGTGCATGCGGAGGATTCCGCAACTTCCAGTCGGCCCGACGCCGGAGTGTTTCACGCCGCTTTTTACGCCAACGTCGGGCCATCGTGGGGATTCGGGAGAATCCCGCTATATAGAACAATGAAGAATGACATAAAAGTTTTCATTCACTGCTGTTTCCAGATATAAAGGAAGGGTTCTGATCTATGATGCGAGGGCTCCATCATCTTTACTCAGTAAATTTTATTTGCGGAGGTGGGGTGTTCTCCCCTCTCCCCACCCCTCCTCCTCCTACATCCGGACACACATAAACACACACCCAGTGTGTGTAGGACAGCTCTGTCCATGTCAGATGTTGCAATGGAATTGAGGCAAGACAGAGAATAAAACCATCCCTGGAGAATTCGCTGAAGAGGTTGGCCTTGTTCCCTATGCTCAGCTCTATTCAAATTTGAAGAGAAGCAGAGAACTGGAATGTGAGGCTGTGGAAAAGGAAAGGAGGTTTTTATTTCAGGTTCAATGCTACCATCTTGGTGGCTGTGTGTGGAAAGTAAATAGAAGAGTTGACAGCTAGAATTCATTGCTGCTTGTAATGACCCTCACAAGGAGCATGGGGGGTCACTAATTGATCTCCCTGTGGGGCTCGTGGAATACAAAGTCTTGGGGTAGTGGGCGAAGGTCCACCCAGCTGAGACTCATTAGTTGCCCCTGTAAATGCTGCTCCCAGACCCGGATCGGGAGGTCTGATAGTCCCGGGCTGGTACAACTGTGTTGTTCGCTGCGCTAACATTTTTTTCTTTTGAGTTAAAATAAACCTGCTTAGCCGCCTTCTTTGCGTCTCCTGGATTACTGTATTGATGACGAGAATCAAGTACCAGATTCTGGACAGCCTTCTTTGAGATAAGGAACAAAGTGCGAGGATAACCTGGAAATGCCTCTGTTCAGAAAATTTGCGCCATATGATGCTTGAGGCGGACCACCGCATTAGAGTCATCGTAGGTCTTCCTTCATGTTTGCCAGATATTCTTTTTCAGTGGCTCCTGTGATTTGACACATAATTTGGATACACTGCTACTTTAGGCAGCTCTGGAAAATGGCACACACCAACAAGATTGGGTGTATTCATACAAGCCATAGACTGGCCCCATTACACAGTAATTTTGTTGCAGTGTTAATGAAAGCCTACTTGTGGCACTAATAAAGATTATTATTAGGCCAAAATAAAGCACAATTTCTTTCGTACTAACAGCATAGAAGTTGACAACCGCCACAAGGTAATCCATCTGACTACTTGTGGAGCTCCAATATTCAGCATCATTAAGAATTTGACGTGCCCGGCAGTCCCGGACTCAAAAGCTTTAGTTAGTGGGAATGACCGCGATGACCCAAGACCATTGATAATTCTCCAGAGTTGCAGATTTAACACGGCCGCGAGGACGTGGAAAATCTTTGATGGAATTCCTGACCAGGCTCAGCAGAATAGACCATTGTTTCCTGAGATGCGTCGGAACAGATATGCAGGATAAACAACATCATGACACAGATAGAGCTACTAGGAGAACCCTCCTAGGTCTTAAAAGAGCCATATAACTGGCATTGCCCCTGATGAATCCTGAGAAAGGAGCCCAGATACTTCAAGGGTCAATGGATGATAGCGTGCTCAGTGTGGGGGGGGGGGGGGGGGGGGGAGGGGCTATATCAAAAGACCGGTTTTCCTATCGAGAGCCTCACCCACTGCTTGATCATCACTCAATTGCGGCACTCAAGAATATGGATGGACAGCCAAGAAATCCTAAAGATATTAGAGATACTTCCCCAGAGGACTGATGAAAACCAAAGGAAACGCCCAAGGCAAGGCTGCCATTTCCACAGCAGGCCCAGGCCTTCCAAATCCACCAGCCCGAACAGGAAGGAATGATACAGTTTTACTGTATCACCGCTCCCAAGATTTCCCCAATGAAAATCAAACTCCAGGTCAATGGTCACTCTTTGGAAATGGACACAGGAACTGTCATCTCCATTGTTGGGGAACTAGCTTTCAGGCACCTCCGAATGAGCATTATGTGCGTGTGCCTTCAACACACCAGGTTGGTCACGTATAGGGGAGAACCTCTATGGATTGTAGGAACTACCATGACCCCGGTTAATGGGCAGAAGACAGTTCAACTCTCTCTAATAGTCATACGAGGACCAGGGCCTAGTCTCTAGTCTTTTGGACAGGGGCTGGCACCAACGGATCCGGTTGGATTTGAGGCAAATTTTCACAGACCATAAAACCCTGTTGTCCCTTTTTAAGGAGAACAAAGCGATTTTCCCAATTGCCTCGGCTCAGATGCAACATTTGGCATGATTGTTGGTAGCCTATGAATATTCCTTTGAGCACTGCCCTGGCACACACATCACCAACGCTGACACCCTGAGTTGACTGCTGCTGCCCACAAGCTTGACCCCTCTGCCAGTAATGGAAGAAGTCATAACGTCACTAAATCTCCTTGATACGCTGCCTGTATCCACAAAACAAGCCAGGCATAGACCCAAAAGGACACCTCACTGCTAAACTGCACCACCTGATGAAAAGTGCTGGAATTTGAGGACACCTCACCGAGGAAATGAAGCTCTCCCTATTCAAACACCAAGAATTGAGTGTGGAAGGTGGCATAATCCAATGCAGAGCCCAAGTGGTTGGTCCTCTGCCCAGCTAATCGCCCAATCTTGACAGAACTACACAAGGGTCACCCAGTGGTCTCCAAGATGAGGATACTCACAAGGGGCTATGTCTGGTGCCCCGGGCATGACACTGACATTGAGAAGTTGGAGAAACAGTACCCTTCAGTAGAACTAGAAGCTGCCACCTTCGGCCTTGTTGCACCCTTGGGAATTGCCAGAGAGACCTTGGGTACGGGTACATGCGGACTTCGCCAGGCCATTCATGGGATTGATGTTCTCAATCTTAGTTGATGCCCATTCTAAATGGATGGTTTTATGACACCCTGGGCTAGTGCATGGTTGGTTCCAGTCCCACAGACGCTGGAGTCCCAACATAAATGAATTAACCAATATTTTGTATAAAGTTTGCAGAATCTTTGGCCCCTTAACTGTTCAAAAAGTTATAGCCACCATGTTCGTAAGTTGAACACAATAACTGTTTATTTATAAGAGAAAGAAAAATGAAATGAAATGAGTGTCCTCGCTTCTAATGTTGGAGTCTTGCAGCAGGCTGTCCTCCCAGGATGCTTAGGGATAAAAGCCACCATCGTGGTGTTTGAGATCTTCAGGCAAGGGCATTCAGCCAGTATTCCCAGACAGTAGAACATCCTCTGGAGAGGCATTGTAACTTTTATTAACCTGGCCCTTCACTCAAAGGAACAGCCTTAGGGATGTTTAATTCAAAAGATTTATTTGACTCCCCTCAAACCCAATTCGCAGCCTGAATTTTAATCTTACTTGGTTTCCAGTCTCACTAGATTGTCTCCCAGCTTTACCGAGCAGAGCAGAATTCCCCACATGAGATTTTCAGTGAGGTCTAAAGAACTCAGAAAGACATTCAGAGTAGTTCCTCCCAGCTCTCATCCTCGATCTGATCCCAGAAACAAAACTGAAAGAGAAAACGCAGTCTCACAACGGAAGAAACATTCCAGAGAAAAACCCAACCAATCAGCACGATCCACTGACAAGGCAATTTGAATCAGTCCATTGACCGACACCCATGTCCATCAAGGTGTGTCAGCACTCATCTCCCTTGAATCTGCTCATATGAAATGTAACAGCTCCTTGCAACCTACCTTGCCTTAGGTCATAGGTCAATCTTCAGTTTACCAGCCACTCAAATTGAAGGTGAAGTTCATCTTGAAGTAATTGTCCATATGCAAAAATTGAAATAGAAAAGTAACAGAAATTAAAAGGAAAAAATAAGGGACAAACAGGAGGATCCTAACAATGGACATACACTAGATGTCCTGCACAGCTTCCAACATGACCAGAGAGAAACTCGGGCAATAGTTGCGCATTCATGGGATACCGGATGTCCTCGTGTCAGACAATGAGACCCGCTTTCACTAGCGGTGATATCCAGGTATCTGTGAAGCACCATGCCATCCATCCTCCAATGGCCTGCCGAATGATCAGTCCAAATGTTTATAAATGGCATGAAGAAACAGATCGCTGATTCTCTGTACATCAAATTGGCCTGGTTCCTCTTTGATGACAGGACCATGCCACACACGAGAATAGGAGTTGTGCCGGCGGAGCAGCTCGTGGGCCATCGACTCCAGACCAGACTATTGTTTCCCAATTTAGCGGGAAAGGTAGTGGCAGCAGGGTAGCATGGTGGTTAGCATAAATGCTTCACAGCTCCAGGGTCCCAGGTTCGATTCCCGGCTGGGTCACTGTCTGTGTGGAGTCTGCACGTCCTCCCCCTGTGTGCGTGGGTTTCCTCCGGGTGCTCCGGTTTCCTCCCACAGTCCAAAGATGTGCGGGTTAGGTGCATTGGCCATGCTAAATTGCCCGTAGTGTCCTAATAAAAGTAAGGTTAAGGAGGAGGTTGTTGGGTTACGGGTATAGGGTGGATACGTGGGTTTGAGTAGGGTGATCATGGCTCGGCACAACATTGAGGGCCGAAGGGCCTGTTCTGTGCTGTACTGTTCTATGTTCTATGTTCTAAGATAAGAAGCCCAGAAGAAGAATTTTGAAACCCAAAGGCCTGATAGAAACTTCAAGACAGGAGTCACAGTCTATGAATGTAATTTTGGATACGGATCTCCTTGGATCGTCCGAGTCAAAGTGGAAAAGACTGTCCAAGACTAAAGAGAAGACCATAAGGAAACATGTGGACCACCTTAGGTGCAGGGAACCCTCCTCAGTTGAAACGGCTCCAGACGAAATGATGCCCTTAACATCCTTTGCGCCCATCTCCAGGCAGGGGACTAAGTCCATGGCAAGCCCTTGAGTCATCCTCCTTGAGGACGAGACTCAGGATTAGAAATGGACTGAGATGACTGATCCTCAGCTGGAGGTCAGCATCGAAGAGGAGCCCCCATCAGTGACTCTTTGATGCTCTTCCACAAAGTGAAAATCCCCTAACCGCTTCTTATCCCGCCCCCCGCTCCCCCCAACCGTTGACCTGAGGCCATGTGACAAGAAATGAAGGAGGTCCCATCGTTGTGGGAGTGAGGGGGGATAATCTGGATTTGGACGGGTGGGGATGTAATAACAGTAATTGATCTTCCCATGGGGCTTGTATAGTTTGGGTTTCCATGGTAGCGGGTGGAAGCCTGCCCAGCTGGACTCGTCAGCGAGCCCGCTAACTCCTGTTCCCAGACCCGGACCGGAGTTCCGTTTGTCCTGGACCGGGACAGTAGTATTGTACTCCACGCTGCGGCTTTACCTTTTGAGTTAAAATAAACCTGCTTCTTTGTGCTCCTGGATTATTACACTGCTCTTCCAGATGTCTGAAGCCTGTGGTGACAGCTGGATTTGCTCCTGTGTAAACCTTAATGAGGGCACTGTTTGGTCTACTTCAATGATCTGAGCTCATAGATAGGGACATGTTTTGATCTAAATGCAGAGTGAAAGAAGAAATATTAGCCCTATGCTGTACACACTTGTGCACGCTCACGCATACACACATCAAAGTGAACTCTGTCGCATCAGCCTGGGCTACAATGCTTGAACAATGCTTACAGAGATTAAACAAAATCATGCTAGTTTGCCATAGCATCCCATTGTTTATTTTCATTCTAACAGAACATGATTTCAGTTCAATTATCTTTGAATATGCATCAGCCATTTAATTTCTTCTGAAGAACAAAATCCATGAACATTCTGTGCTTGCATTCTTCCACTTACTCCAGTTTTTTTTTACTTTCATTGGGGTACAAATGTGACCACCGTACTTGAATCCTTCCCATTAATTGTATGTTTTGAGGGCAGCACGGCGGCGCAGTGGGTAGCATTGCTGCCTCACGGCGCCGAGATCCCAGGTTCGATCCCAGCTCTGGGTCACTGTCCGTGTGGAGTTTGCACGTTCTTCCCATGTTTGCGTGGGTTTCACCTCCACAACCCAAAGATGTGCAGCGTAGGTGAATTGGTCATGCTAAATTGCCCCTTAATTGGAAAAAATGAATTGGGTACTCTAAATTTATTTTAAAAAGTAATAAAAATAATAATTTGCTTTTAATGTTGCTTTAATGTAATTACCATTTTCAAAATAATTTAACCCGCTTCAGCTAATTTTTCATAAAACATCATTAGTATACAAAGTCAGGGGACAGGTCCATGTGCTGCCTCTAGTTTTCAGCTGACGAAGCTGTGCACATCACTCTGAGAAGGCGTTTGACAACTGCCCGGTTTGTGGGGGTCCTCTGATTTTTTTTCCTTCTGTCTCTGAGGAAATTCTCACTTTCCCTCCAATCAGCACTAGCTCAGTTGGCACGGCTGAAATTGGGAGCCAAACATTTTGGATAATTACACCCATTATCTGCCTTGGATGTCCATCAAATGATTGCCGTCTTCCATTATGTTTACTACACAAAAAAAACAGTCGAGACGAGCTAAGGCTTTTTTTGTTTGACCTGACAACGAGCAATCTGTGACAGCAGCACAACTTTTGAATGTGGAGAGATTGAAAGCGCCGTTGGTAGGGCGTGTTTAGAATATGCTGCGTTTAATTCATGCTTATCTGTGTCGCAGACACTTATCCAGGAATCTAATAATAGAGCTGTTGCATATAAAGTTGAGAGTTGGGAAGGTTATGTGTGAGTGTTCAGCTTTCAACGAGCAAAATGGATGGGAATAAGCCAACTGTGGATTAAGAAGTAATCAGAGTAATATTAATGCCTGCCATAGGATCTTAACGGGATAGAATTGACATTACAATTTCTAAATGCCATTCTGTGACGTTCTGAGAAGAGCTGAATGTGGCATTAAACATTCAAGTACATGAGTTTGATAAAAGGTGTGACGGTAGGCAAACTATTTCTCAGCATCTGTATTATTTTTCTAGTCCTTTTATTGGAGTAGAGAATGCTTACGTAAGGAATCCCCCCCCCCCCCCCCCCACCCCTCCACCACCACCACTGACTACAGTTGCTGACTACTTCTGTTCATCTTTTACTGATTTTTGTTTATCTGTGTCCTGTGTGAAATAAACTGAATCTCGCTGGGGAGGCTCCTTTCTCACTGGCAGCCCCTTCCTCTATGATTGAGATGGCATTGCCATTGAGTGCCACCTCCTCTGATGATCAGCTCATTGATGTGGACCGTGTCCTTTGATGTGAATGGGGAGCTGCACTTCCATGAGAAGGGAGCTGGAACACAAGGACACAGAACACAGAACACGAACGTACAGTGCGGAAGGAGGCCATTGAGCCCATCAAGTCTGCACCGACCCACTTACCCTCACTTCCACCCTATCCCTGTAACCTAATAACCCTCCCCCCCCAACCTTTTTGGTCACTAAGGGCAATTTATCATGGCAATCCACCTAACCTGTGAATGCCGGTGCTTTGCTAGCCTTGTCCGTTTTTATATGACTGCACTGACGATCTTACCTCCAAAAGGAATCTCTACCTGCAACTGCTGCTGGCTATAAACTCCAACAGTCATACCAGGCAACCTCCAGACCTTTCTCAAAATAGCGGACTCCCAATGGTAAGATGGCATTGGAGCTCGCTGTAAATATGGAAATGAACCTGACCTAGAAAGTTCAGTAGATTTGGATGCACTCCACTCCGACATTCAGAGTTCCCATCCTGCTTCATTCACATGCGTTCTGTCCAATGCACAAAATATTCAACCTCATATCAAACACCGCAGAGTTAAGGGGAGAAAATCAGAACATAAAGGAGGCTGCACTTGACGCTTTTCTGAACTCCTTTGTGATTTAGTTCCAGTGTAGTGCTGATGCTAATTAGATACAGTATGCTAGTTCAGAACAGTGCTTTGAACATTTTCACTACTCAATTTTCAAAGGAAGAGTACTTTCAGTAATTAGAATGTGATGTAATGTCATCACTGTGAGTCAGAGAAATACTTTGCGCAATTGATTTTGCAATTTGAAATTTAAATTAATGTGTTCGATAAGAACAAGCAAGTTACATTGGAAAAAAAATCATCTCTGTGCTGTATACTGTTTTTGAAATCCTCACAGTTCACTGAACCAAGACTCGACTTCATGATCTGTCATTAGTCCAGATATCTATCCGCATTTCACTATAAAATGTAAACCTTGAGTTACAGATGAAATGATTATTTATTGTGTTAGCCATTCCTTCATATTCCAGAAGGAAGTGTGCGTCTGTAAATCATGAAGGAGGAAAAATCAAGCAATATGCTCAAAGTACAAACACCTAATTTACATCACTAGTTTCTAACAGTCACTGCTCCCCTATCTGTATTGTCAATACTATGTAATATACACACTTTAATTGTATGCACATATGTATCAACTGGCCCTGTTCTAGCAATCTATCTGAAATCACCATTAGATGCTGCAGCATAATCGGTCACCTTGCTATAGTCAGTGAGAAAGACATGGCCATTTATTTTTCCTTATTCCAAAAACTCCAGTGACATGTTGTGGTAAACTGATTAATTGGAAGGTGGATTGAACTCCAAGAGCAGGAAACTGCGATGTAGAGAACTAGGAGGAATCATGCTTCATGCCTTTGATGCAAAGCTTGCAGCAATATAAAACTGGTGTTTAACGTACAACCTGGGACTTCAATTCAATTGTTGTTCGGGAGCTTGAGCACAGAACGTGCCTACCAGTATGCTTATAATACCAAGCTTTATAGCTTACAAGAACAGTGTCAGAAATCAGCATTTACTGCACCCAAGAAGAAATATTGAAAATAATCTTATATCCTCTGGTCCATTTCAACATGTAACCAAACAATAAATAATTCATATTTTGTAAGATCGTATTCTGAGAAAATTATCAAGTTAACAATTCCTGTGTGACGTCTAGATGCACCTGCAAACATTAACTGGACTACAGGAAGGAATTTTATAGTTTCATCTTTGATTGCAAAAGGAACAGTTGTGTGACATAAATGAGTAAAAGACTGAAGTATATTATTTTCTATATTCTGGTTTATATTGTATGCTGATAAATTACCAGTTACGGCCACAATAAAAAGTAAAGTAAAGTTGCCATAGTCCCAAATGGCCATGGGCTGCTTTCCCCTTTAAGGAGGAGAGCTGATTTAACCAAAGGATCACCACACCTCAGAAAAGGGGTGAGGTTGAGAACGCAAGGCCTTCATGAATAACCTCAGGCAGTGCAAGAATTGAACTCACTATGTTGGCCTTGCTTTGCATTGCAAACCAGCTAACTGAGCTAAACTGATCAAAGTGACTAACCCTTGAAACCACCTGAACTTGCTGAAGTGAACCACACATGGTTTGAAGTGCATGCCTCATTTCATGATAATATTGAGTTTTCAGTGATTCTCACACTTTTGGAGGTTTTTCCATTATGGGAAGGTTAGGCGTGGCGATGGTAGGGAGATCCCCAATTTTAAATGCGGCAGGCACTTCTTAACGAGAACATGCATTTAACAAACAGTGAATGACAGAGCAGCTGTTACAAGCAAAATGTCTGCTGCTTGAGTTCCCGTTTTCTCCGTGCTGAATGGGATAGATTCAGAAAAGATCTCGCAACTCAAGCCTGTGCATCCATGAGGCGGTGTGGGTCAACAGTATCATCAGAATTGCCCTCAACCACAATCTGTAATCTCCCCCACACCAAGCATATTTAAAAATGATGTGAAAACCTGGTGAAGCTACAAGGCAGGACTACTTGCATGCCGAACAACACAAGCAGCAAGTGATAGATGGAGCTAAGCAATCCCACAACCAACAGATCGGATCTAAGTTCTGCAGTCTTGCCACATCCAGTCATGAATGGTGGTGCATAATTAAACAACTTACTGGAAGAGGAGGCTCCATAAATAGACCCCTCCTCAGTGAAGGAGGAGCCCAACACATTTGCAATAATCTTCAGCCAGAAGCGCCGAGTGAATAATCCATCTCAGTCACCTCCAGAGGTCCCCAGCATCATAGATGCCAGTCTTCAGCCAATTTGATTCATCACATATGATGTCAATAAATGGCTAAAGGCAATGAATACTTCAAAGACTTTGACCCTTGACAATATCCCAGAAAAAGTACTGAAGACTTGTGCTCCAGAACCTGCCGCATCCCTAGCCAAGCTGTTCTAATACAGCTACAACACTGGAATCTACACAGCAATGTGAGAAATTGCCCAGATTTGTCCTATCCACAAAAAGCAGGACAAATCCAACCCGGCCAACTACCATCCTATCAGTATATTCTCAATCATCAGTAAAGTGATGGAAGAGGTCACCAACAGTGCGATCAAACAGCACTAACTTAACAATAACCATCTCTTTGATGCTCATTTTGGGGTCCACCAGGTACACTCAGCTCCTGAAGTTACAGTCTTGGTTCTGTGGTAGTCACCACTGTTTGTATATATCACGTGTATGAGATGTAACACGGTAAGGCCCCTGTACTACAGGTACCAGGGTAGATCTCTGCCTGCTGGCTTTGCCCAGTAGGCGGAGTATAAATGTGTGTGCTTACCGAGCTGCAGCCACTTTGGCAGCAGCTGCAGGAAGCAACACATCTCTGCTTAATAAAGCTTCAATTACTCTCTACTGTCGTCTTGTCGTAATTGATAGTGCATCAATTTAATAAGCAGAGATTTTACAGCGACGGACCTCCACATCAAGCCAGATTGCCTGCAGCTGCACCCTCAAGCAGACAACGACAAGTCGGCCTTCGCCCACTGGCTAGCTTGCTTTGAAGCCTACATCGGATCTGCGATGGAACAACCCTCAGAAGCACAGAAACTCCAGATCCTGTATATACGGCTGAGCTCCGATATCTTTCCCCTTATCCGGGATGCACCGACCTAAGCTGAGGTCATGGCGCTTCTGAAGGAGAACTACACCCGGCCGACCAACAAACTCTACACCTCCTGTCCACATGGCAACAACTCTCCGGTGAGTCATCGGACGATTTCTGGAGTGCCCTGCACGCCCTGGTGAGTGACTGCAATTTCCAGTCAGTTTTGGCCGTTGAACATTTCGAACTCCTAATCAAGGGCGCTTCTGTTACGGCATAGGGTTGGCGCACATCCGCCAGTACCTCTTAGAAGGGGCTACCCTCGACCGCGTGGCGACCAAGGAACCCGCGACCTCACTAAAGGTAGCCTCCTGTAATGTACAAGCGACGCCCCTGACAGCACGGCGTCCCCCCTCCTGGACATCGTGGACCCCAACAGCGACCGCCCCTAGCCAACACCAAGCTTGCGCCGCGTGGCAGCCAGCCAGCCCCGAGGGGCCCAAGTCATATTTCTGCGGGCTGACAAAGCACCCCCGGCAGTGCTGCCCGGCGTGGAGTGCAATCTGCAAGGCCTGCAGGAAGAAAGGACATTTCGCTGCTGTGTGCCAGGCCCGGTCAATCGCTGCTGTAACCAGGGCCATTGTTCCTGCACCCCCCACGTGCGACCCGTGGGTGCCGCCATTTTCGTCCCCGGCAACCCACGTGCGGCCCGTGGGTGCTGCCATCTTCCTCGCTTCAGAACATGTGCGGCCCGTGGGCGCCACCATCTTCCTCGCATCAGAACACGTGCGGCCCATGGGCGCCGCCATCTTCCTTGCATCAGAACATGTGCGACCTGTGGGCGCCGCCATCTTCCCCTCATCAGACCTTGTGCGGCCCGTGGGTACAGCCATCTTTAACGCCGCCCGCCACGTGAGCCCCTTGGGCGCTGCCATCTTCGGCGCCTCAGGACCCCTGCTCATCGGGCACCTCATCGGGCCGCTCATCGCCTGCAACCGCCGCTGACCAGCCCGGGGCCTTCCAACACCAGCCGCAGCTCACCTCCATCACGCTCGACCAGTCCTGCCCGTACAATCGCGCAACCGCGTCGCGACGGTAAAGGTTGATGGGCACAACACTGATGGGCCTTCCTGACTCCGGGAGCACGGAGAGCTTCATCCACCCCGATACGATATGGCGCTGCTCCCTTGCTGTACACCCCATTACCCAACGAATCTCCCAGGCCTCCGGATCCCACTCCAAGGAGATCCGGGGATTCTGCGCCGCCACCCTCACCATCCAGGGCGTAGAGTTCAGCAACTTCGGCTCTACGTCCTCCCCAGCCTCTGCGCTGCCTTGCTACTCGGCCTGGACTTCCAGTGCAACCTCCAAAGTCTAACTCTGAAATTTGGCGGGCCCCTACCACCCCTTACTGTGTGTGGCCTCGCGACCCTAAAGGTCGACCCACCTTCCCTGTTTGCAAACCTCACTCCGGATTGCAAACCCGTCGCCACCAGGAGCAGATGGTACAGTGCCCAGGACAGGACCTTCATCAGGTCTGAGGTCCAGCAGCTACTGCGGGAAGGTATCATCGAGGCCAGCAACAGCCCCTGGAGAGCCCATGTGGTAGTTGTGAAGACTGGAGAGAAACACAGGATGGTTGTTGACTATAGTCAGACCATCAATCGGTACACGCAGTTCGACGCGTATCCCCTCCCTCGCATATATATGGTCAACCAGATTGCACAGTACCGGGTCTTCTCGACAGTGGACCTGAAATCTGCCTACCACCAGCTCCCCATCCGTAAGGCGGATCGCCCATACACTGCGTTCGAAGCAGGCGGCCAACTTTAACACTTCTTTAGGGTTCCCTTCGGCGTCACTAATGTGGTCTCGATCTTCCAACGGGAGATGGACCGAATGGTTAACCTGTGCGGACTGTGGGCCACCTTCCCGTACCTGGATAACGTCACCATCTGCAGCAACGACCAGCGGGACTACGACGCTAACCTTTCCAAATTCCTCCACACCACCGAACTCCTCAACCTAACGTATAACAAGGAGAAGTGCATGGTCAGCACCAACCGCTTAGCCATTCTTGGCTATGTGGTGAAAAATGGAGTTCTAGGGCCTGACCCCGATCGCATGCGCCCCCTCATGGAACTCCCCCTGACCCACTGCCCCAAGGCCCTCAAATGATGCTGGGTGCTTCGCATACTATGCCCAGTGGGTCCCTAACTATGCGCACAAGGCCCGCCCACTCATTCACTCCACCGTTTTCTCCCTGACGGCCGAGGCTCACCAGGCCTTCAACCACATCAAGGCCGCAAGAGTGAGGTGTTTGTGGTGCACCCTGGAGACCAGGAGGAAGGAATTGGTAGGCTCCCGCTTAGGAGGGCAGGGGAGAATTTTAGGTACCTGGGGGTGCAGGTGGCCAGGGACTGGGGGACTCTTCACAAGCATAATTTCACCAGGCTTGTGGATCAGATGGAGGAGGAGTTCAAGAGGTGGGACATGCTGCCATTGTCGTTGGCGGGGAGGGTGCAGTCCGTCAAAATGACAATGCTTCCGAGGTTCTTGTTCCTCTTTCAGTGCCTGCCCATCTTCATCCCCAGGCCTTCTTTAGGAGAGTGACTAGCAGTATTTTGAGCTTTGTGTGGGCACATGGGACTCCGAGAGTGAAAAGGGTTTTCCTGGAGCGAGGGGGGGATAGAGGCGGGCTGCCGCTGCCCAACCTTTTGGGGTACTATTGGGCAGCCAATGTGTCAATGGCGCGTAAATGGGTGATGGAGGGGGGGGGCCAGGGAAAAGAATGGAGATGGCGTCATGTAGAGGTACAAGCCTGGGTGCCTTGGCAACGGCGCCGTTGCCGCTCTCTCCTAAGAGGTATACCACGAGCCCGGTGGTGGCGGCGACCCTAAGAATCTGGGGACAGTGGAGACGGCATCGGGGGGGAAACAGGGGGCTCGATGGAGGCTCCATTGGGTTGAAATCATCGGTTCATCCTGGGGAACAATGATGGGGGATTTAGGGGGTGGCAAAGGGTGGGCATCAGTAAATTGAGGGACCTGTTTATTGGCGGGAGGTTTGCGGGCCTGGGGGAACTGGAAGATAAATTTGGGCTCCCCCAAGGGAACATGTTCAGATACCTGCAGGTAAAGGCGTTTGCTAGGCGACAGGTAGAGGAGTTCCCTTTGCTGCCCTCGCGGGGGGCGATGGACAGAGTGCTTTCGGAGTGGGTCGGAGAGGGGAAGGTGTCTGACATTTATAAGGTAATGCAGGAGGTGGAGGAGTCGTCAGTGGAGGAGCTGAAGGCTAAATGTGTGCTCACCGAGCTGCATCTCGGCTTAATAAAGCCTCAATTACCCTCTACTCTCGTCTCATTGCAATTGATAGTGCATCAGGTTCAAACATGGACAAAAGAGCTGAACTCCAGAGATGAGGTGAGAATGACTGCTCTTGACATCAAGACAACATTTGATCGAGCATGGCATCAAGGAGCCCAAGCAAATCTAGAGTCAATGGGAAACAGGGGGTAAACTTTCTACTGATTGGAGTCATAGCTAACACAAAAAAATATGTTTGTGGTTGTTGGAGGTCAGTCATCTCAGCCCCGCGACATCACTACAGGAGTTCCTCTTTGCAGTGTCCCAGGCCCAAGCACTTTCAGTTGCTTCATTAATGACCTTCCTTCCAATATAAGGTCGGATGATGATTGAACAATGTTCAGCACCATTCGTGACTCCTCAGGCACTGAACCAGCAAGCCCTTCACAATATCCAGGCTTGGGCTGACAAGTGGCAAGTAATATTCACGCCCACAGGCGCCAGGCAATGACCTTCTCCATTAAGAGAGAATCACACCATCACCACTTGAAATTCAGTGGCATTACCATCACCGAATCCCCACTATTAACAGCCTGGTGGTTACCATTGACCAGGAACTGAACTGGACTAGCCATATAAATATTATGGCTACTGTTGCTACTTCTATTATCAAACCACAAGCCGCGAGTATGTTTCTTGTATTGACCAAATGACCACACAACCAGTATGTTAGTTCAAAAGACAGTTTATTATTAAACAGAAGACTTATCTCTCTGTGCAATGATACACGTGGCTACGTATCAAACTGCACCTATCAACTAAGATGACCTTAGGGCAGCACGGTGGCCTAGTGGTTAGCACAACCGCCTCACGGCTCTGAGGTCCCAGGTTCGATCCCGGCTCTGGGTCACTGTCCGTGTGGAGTTTGCACATTCTCCCCGTGTCTGCGTGGGTTTCGCCCCCACAACCCAAAAATGAGCAGAGTAGGTGGATCGGCCACGCTAAATTGCCCCTTAATTGGAAAAAATAATTGGGTAATCTAAATTTTAAAAAAAAACTAAGATGACCTTTACTTAACTTCTGGATGACTGGCTCTGTGCAGGTAGATAAGGCCTTTATCTGAGTCCCCACGTGTGTCGACTGGAAAGCATCAGGTTCGTCTCGGCTGCAGCTCGTCTCTCTCAGGTAGCGATTGCAGTTCTTGAACTTGAATTGGAGTGGGCACAGGCTGGTCCCAAAGGAGATCGATCCCTAGTGCACAGGTCTTCTTATCTTTCTTCTCTTTCCTGCCCTTTAGGTGGGGTTACCTGAGGATCCAATGGATCAATAGGGTCTCAATTACTCTGATCGATACTGGCCAATTAGGGGAGGGTATCTTGATGGCAGGGCGAGTCCTAGTCATTATTGTTCCAAGTGCGTAGGCCTTTCCAAATAAGGGGAGGTGGGGAGTCTGCTCCTGTTGCTATTCCTTAATTTGAGTCTAATGTCCTGGGAAAATCGGTGATTGACCTTTAACAGGTGCAAGTTTCAATTTGATCTGGTTTTCCTTTTCTCAATACACAGAGGCTGTGCACTGTCTGTAACACAACTTGACCACAATTCCCTTTATCCTTTGCGGGAGGCCATTTTAGATGGCCACACTACAAACCGGAATACTCCCAACTTGCCTGGATGAGTGCAGCTCCAACAACACTCAAGAAGTTCAATACCATCCAGGGTAAAGCAGCCGCTTGATTGGCACCCCTTCCACAAACATTCTCTCTCTCCACCACCAACACACAGGAGCAGAAGTGAGTACTATCGACAAAATGCACTGCAGTAACTCACCAAGCTTCCTTAGACAGCACCTTCCAAACCCATGACCTCTGCCATCTAGAAGGACAAGAGCAATGGATACCTGGTAACGCCAACTCCTGGAATTTCTCTCCAAGTCACTCACCACCCTGACTTGGAAATATATCACCGTTCCTTCACTGTCGCTGGGTCAACTTGCACCCTAATAGCACAGTGGGTGTACCTACATCACACGGACTGCAGCCATTCAAGATGACCACCACCTTATCAAGGGCAATCAGAAATGGGCAATAAAGCTGATCTAGCCAGTAACAAAAGGAATTTAAAAAAACTCGGAGGTGATCAATCCTCAGGATGATGCTCAGTAACAAATCCCATGATGACCATCCTGAAAGCTTAGCCTGTTTCTTTATGGGCTAGAGATGAATGTTTTCAGCCTGTAAACTGGAGTGGAATACGCCTTCTGTGAGTTCCCCCGAATCAGCCCTGTCTCTTTCCAACCACAGGCTTCTCGACTTCTGCCTGCTGCTCTTCTGGGGATGTGTAATAAATGCTGACCTAGCCAGCGCCGCCCACAATCCTGTAAATGAATATTAAAATGTGTTTTTTAATTTTGCGGCACAGTGGCAATCCGATTACCAAACTGGAATGACAGCCTGGGAGAAGCTCCAGTGCAGACTTACCCAGAAAACCTGGCGGACATCTTGAATGTCTGCCCCAACAACCAACTCAGTAAAATAACAAAGGCAGTTAAAAGGCAGCCAAGAAGCTAACGGAGCCATGATTTACCTGGGTACATCATCTCTTTAAACAACAATGGAAATGTTATAATTCTGACTGTCCCCATCTTGTGGATTTGATGTAGAGCTTTAAACTGGTATGATGGTGGGGAGGGATCTGGTGAAAATAAAAAGTCCAAAAATAAAAGAGGTAGGACGTGAGAATAAAAGTCAGGCCAAGGTAAGGGACAAGAGTAACTGAAATGGTCAGGACAAAAAGGAAGTGCTAAAAATCAAATGAAGGACTGTTAACTTACATACAGTGATCTGCACAGCATCAATCTGAAAAGGGAAAAATGATCCGCTGTGAGGATCCAGAACAGGAAGAATAAACATAGCTAAATTGCAAAGAGAAGGATAGAAATTGAATTGATTGTGCTAGAAATAAAAGATTTGGGATTGCTCACACGAATAATAGAGGTACACTGCAGGCTGAATTGTGTAAAGGAGGTGGAGGGAGAAACATACAAGCAAATGAGTAATATACAAGTGAAATGAGTAAATAATATGCAATAATAATCCTGGGAGGTTTTAACCACCCACAAATAAAGTGGTAAGAAAAGGTGGTAGAAATGTTACAGAGAATTTCTACATTATGTGCAGGAATCTTGAAACATTGATTTTCGGGGGGGAGGTAGGAGGACATTGTGGGCGGTGGGGGGGGGGGGGGGGGGGTTTGCGCCAGCCGAAGACTCCGGCTGAGCAGGGACAATTTGCGACATATCTGCCAGATGATGGCACACCAGGCATCGCAGGGGTGTGGGGGAGGGCACCCATTCCCGGTGGCCATCAAGGTGACAGTCGCCCTGAAATTTTACGCCACGGGGTCCTTCCAGGCACCGAGTGAGGACCTGTCAGGAATCGCATAGACCGCGTGCATCCGTGCCGTCACGGAGGACCGATATGTCCAGCCAGCTTAATACATCCAATTTGGTGAACCTGGAGGCGATTACAAAGTCCTGTGCGCATCAGCCCTGGCACACACGTTATGCGGCCTCCTGTGCCTGCTCCAGACCCATATTCTGCCCGTCCTTGCCCTCTCCCGCATCCTTCTTGTCAGGCAAGGCTTGGCGATCCTCCCCCTCCTCCAACATATCGCCCCTCTGCTATGCTATGTTGTGGAGGACGGCGCAGGCCACCACGATATGGGGGACACTCCGGGCGCTATAGTGGAGGGCCCCTACAGAGTGGTCCAGGCACTTGAACCGCATCTTCAGGATACAAAAGCACCGCTCGATCGCGCCCTTGGCTGCATGGGCGTCGTTGTTGCGGGTCTCCACGTCAGTTTGTGGCCTCCAGGTAGGTGGCTTCAGCCACAGTGGATAGCACCTATCGCCCAGGAGCAAACTCCCCAGCCGGGGGGAGGGGGGGGGGGGCATCTCGATCATGTCAAGAATCATCAAGTGTGCCAGGATGAAGGCATTGTGCACACTGCCTGGGTATCGGGCATGTGTGTGATGCACATCTGATGGTCACATATCAGCTACATGTTCACCGAGTGGATCCCCTTTCAGTTGGTGCAGACCGGTCTGTCACCTGCAGGTGCTCGTAGGGGGACGTGCATCCAGTCAATCACCCCCTGGACCTGGGGCCCATTAGCGAGGCTGGGAACCCAGCTGCCCGGGCATCCTGGTGGGCTCGGTCCACATTGAAGTGGATATATTGTGGTGACCGGGCATACTGAGATTTTGTAATGGCACAGATGTACCTGTGCACCGAGCTCTCTGAGATCCCTGACAGGTCCCCACTTGGCTCCTGGGTGGACCCCGCTGCGTAAAGATTCAGTGTACCAGTCAAGTTGGGGGTTACCAGGAGCAGGTGTCCTCCCCCATTCCGCCACGGTATCTGGTGCACCATGATCTGGCAGATAGAACATAGAACATAGAATATAGAACAGTACAGCACAGAACAGGCCCTTCAGCCCTCGATGTTGTGCCGAGCAATGATCACCCTACTCAAACCCACGTATCCACCCTATACCCGTAACCCAACACCCCCCCCCCCCCCCCCAACCTTACTTTTTTAGGACACTGCGGGCAATTTAGAATGGCCAATCCACCTAACCCGCACATCTTTGGACTGTGGGAGGAAACCGGAGCGCCTGGAGGAAACCCACGCACACACGGGGAGGACGTGCAGACTCCGCACAGACAGTGACCCAGCCGGGAATCGAACCTGGGACCCTGGAGCTGTGAAGCATTTATGCTAACCACCATGCTACCGTGCTGCCCCATGTCGCACTGTCCCCCTGCTCAGCCGGCGTCTTCAATGACATGTCCAGTCCAGCAGGTCCTCGAATGACAGGCGCTGTCGGTACACATGAGATCTCATGCAGCGTCACCCTTGCACCTTCTTCTCCTCAGCCTGTTGGGCAGCGGCTCTCCATCCTCACTGGCTGACCCTTGTTCCTCTGGGGAAGGATCTGGTTGCTGCAGGGTCCTCCTCAAGTACATCCTCAGTGCATCCCCCAGGGCTGCGGCTATGTTGAAGGCCACGATTCCTGGTTGAATTCTGAAGTCCATTGTGTGCAGGGGTTGAAAGTCAGACATGTTTGCATGGTACGTACCCCTGTGCCCAACCAGGTCCACTGGGCTGCACTGCAGCCCATGCCCCTTGTCCCCTATCTCCACACCCACCTCTGGCCTTTTCCCTGGCATCTGCTCACCGCACCCCTGGCCCCATCAGTGCCCGGCACTGTGGGGGCCTCTGGCCCTGGTGCCCATTCCTGCTGCCAGGGATACTTGGCGGCTTCTCAATACACCAGATGGACCGCAAGGTGTCATCGGGCAAAGCGAAGGGTGGAGGGGTTTGGCTCCTGATCAACTCCTGCTGGCGCTCGGATGTGATGACCCTGGCGAACTACTGTTCCCCAGACATGGAATACCTGACTGTGAAGTGCCCCCATACTACCTTCCACAGGAGTTCACTTTTGCCACTATCACTGTAGGAGGTCTATATCTCATTTGATGAAGTGTACACCGCTATAAATAACAGTGAACAAAATACCCAGAGGTCTTGTTCATCGTGGTCGGGGACTTCAATCAGGCCAACCTCAAGAGTGTACTGGCAAAAATTGTCTCTCTCACCAGTGGTGCCAACATCCTCGATCACTGCTACATAAGGGAGCCAACTGATCCTTATCCAGAAAATTGGACCATAAGACGGTGCTCCTTCAACCAGCATAAGCCGAAACTTAAGCAGGAGAATCCGGTTAGGAAGGTCGTGCAATGCTGGTCCGAGGCACAAGATGAGCTCCTCCTGCTTGGAGTCAATGGACAGGTCCATATTCAAGAACTCAGCAGCCAACCTAAACAAGTATGCCACGCTGTCACAGACTTCATTAGCAAGTGTGTAGTAGATTGCATGCCAAATAAGGTAGTACATACATTCCCCAACCAGAAACCGTGGTTTAATCAGGAGATTCACTCCATACTGAATCCCAGGCCGGAGGCATTCAAGACAGGCAACACTGACATATACAAGAAATCCAGGTACGACCTCCGCAAAGCCATCAGGGATGCCAAGAGACAATATCGGACTAAGTTAGAGCCACAGACTAATGATATGGACTCTCGTTGGTTGTGGCAAGGCTTAAACAACATAACCCGTTGGGTTACGGGTATAGGGTGGATAAGTGGGTTTGAGTAGGGTGATCATGGCTCGGCACAACATCGAGGGCCGAAGGGCCTGTTCTGTGCTGTACTGTTCTATGTTCTAAAGCAAAGCCAACTAGAATCTCCTCTCCAATGAACTTAATGCATTCTATGCTCAGTTCGAGCAGGATCCATCAAACCACTGTCAACTGCCCCAACAGCCTCAGACACACCCATACCCACCGTCACAGCTTCCAAAGTCAGATCGGCCTTCTTGAAAGTGAACCCATGGAAAACGACGGGTCCTGAGAGGGTCCTTGGTCGTGCACTCAGATCCTGCGCAGACCTACTGGTGGGTGTGTTTGCGGACATTTCAACCCCTCCCTACTCCATTTTAAAGTTCCCACCTGCTTAAAGAAGTCCACCAAAATACCGGTGCCAAAGAAGAACCAGGCAACTTGCCTCAATGACTACTGTTCAGTGGCATTGACATCTATCACTATGAAGTATTTCGAGAGGTTCGTCATGAGACACATCAACTTCATACTCCCAGAATGCTTTGATCCACAGTAATTCTATGAATTTTCAGACTGTCAAAACCAGTCCACAGTGGATTCCAACTCACTGGTCCTACACTCATCCCTGGACCATCTCAACAACAATTGCTTCTACATTAACTCTTATTCATTGATTACGGCAAGTGTCACTAGGCATTTCCAGTGGCCATGGTGGGTGGTCAGTGGGGTGCCAGCAAGATGGCTACCTTGCAGGCCACGGCAGTGGTGGCCAATGCCTAAGCACTCTGGTCCAATGAGGGGTCACCCCAACACCATGGCCAATCCCCTGGTCTCCCCCTCACCTCCCGCTGTCACCCCCCCAGGACTTGACCATGGCCCCCGGCCCTCCTGCCAACCGCCCCTCACCCCCACCCCAGCCTTGCCAGCGGCAGGGCCAACAGCGTCTGCATGTCTCTCTCTCTCTCATCGGCCATGGCACCTGTTCTCCGATTTTTAAAACCCCAATTGAAACTTGCCATCAGTAATTTCCCCGCGTCAAGGCAGAGCATCACGGCGGCCCCGGAGAATACCAGGTGAGGCCCACTGATGATATGCATCACCGTTTACTGTACGCTGCATCTTTTGGCTTCATGACCGATTCTCGTCGGAAGGGATTCTCCGCCCGATCACCGATTACAATATCGGCGTTGGGCAACGGGAAATTCCATCCTATGTTCTCCTACCAGAGTAGAATCACTCCTGGTCTGCACTAGCACTTGAATGCACCTCAAGTATCCTGCTGTGAGGTTAACTACAATGTTTATAAACATCTGGGAGAATTGTGCTTTCACTTTCTCTTTTCCTCAGCAGAAGAAGCGCACTCAGTGAAAGGCTGATCGCGGCCTGGGTGGACAGGTGTGAAAAGTCAAGGGGGCTTGCCACCTCGTGTTTCCAATTGCTCTCTCGGGGGACAGCTGCTGTGGAGCCTACTCAGGGAGGTACTGCCCCGTGAAAAATGGCTATATCAATGATCAAGCTAGGCTACAAATGTCTGGACAGCACAATCACACACAGAGCTCAGCCCCAGATATATTTGTTAATTTTACTTGAGCCATGACCTTTCATCCAGCCCTTGATCGAGGTTGCAGCTTAGACCTAAAGGCCACCTTGCCAATCAGCCTAATGCCAACCGTAAAGGCAGAGGGGCAAAATAAAATCCTGGTCAATTGGCGTTTAATTAATTTAAATTGTCTTGTTTTTGGCTAATTGGTGGCTGGCATGCATCCGACTCATGCGAGCACCTGTCCACTGATTGAAATATTGCACCAGCACGTGATGATGTCATAACATGCTCTCAACTTCTTTTTGTGCGGTTTTACATGATTCCGAGTCAGATGTGATCTGATCCTGGGGCTAAACGCCGGAGCGATTTACGACGGCGTCAACAGGCCCCTCGGACCAGCGATCATGCGTTGCACAGGGGGCCAGCACGGCACTGCAGAGCCTCACACTGCTCCAGCGGCCGATACGGGCGTCAGAACAGGCGCCGCGGGTCCACGCATGCATGCCACGGCCAGCACGGGTTCGCACATACGTGTGGGTTTCCTTCTCCATGCCAGTCCTGACACAACATGGCGGAGAGCTACAGGAGGAACATAGGCCCCCACCGAGATAAGCCCGCCGGACGATCGGTAGGCCCCAATCTCGGGCCAGGCCACCACGGAGGCCCCCCCCACCCCGGTTTCGGATCCCCCCCATCTCCCCCACTGGGCCACCCCCCACAGCATGAATGCTGAGGTCCCGCTGTGTAGGACCATATGGCAAAGGTGCCGGTGGGGCTCGGCCTAACTCAGCGGGCACTCGGCCCATTGCGTGCGGAGAATTGTCGGGGGGGGGGGGGTGCATTGAGCGGCCCTCGACCGGCGCCGCACCGGTGCCAATGCCGGCGATTCTCCGGTCGCCGGTGAATCGGCGGACTGGCATTGCGTGTTTCGCGCCACCCCCTCCGGTGATTCTCTGGTAGAGGCGGGCATGATAGCATCATTTAAGAGGCATCTAGACAGGTATATGAACGGGCGGCAACAGAGGGAAGTAGACCTTGGAAAATAGGAGACAGGTTTAGATAAAGGATCTGGATCGGCGCAGGCTGGGAGGGCTGAAGGGCCTGTTCCTGTGCTGTAATTTTCTTTGTTCTTTGTTCAAAACGGGGTCGGAGAATCCCGCCCGGATTTTCTGACCGGGGCGGGATTCTTCGGAATCTGGCGGGTCGGGCACCTCCAGCGCCAAGGAGTGGCGTGAACCTCCACACCTTCAGGGGCTAGGCCAGCGCCGGAGTGGTTTGCACCACACCAGCCGGCGCAGAAGGTGCTTGGCCCCAGGCCAACCAACGCTGAAGGAACTCCGCCGGCCAGCGCGAGTTGACGCATGCGCGGGTGCACCAGCAGGTGCTAGCGTCATCCCAGTGCTGGCCATCGTGGTCCGTTACTCCGGCCGGCACCGAGGAATAGAGTGCCCAGCCCCGCCCGCGGATCAGTTGGCTCTGATCTTTGGCCAGGCCATGATGGGGGCACCTCCAGGGCCAGATCCCCCTGTGCACCCCCCGAGGACCCCGGAGGCTGCCCGCGGAGCCAGGTCCCGCCAGTAAATACCTGTATTAACATACGCCGGTGGACCCGCCGAAAACGGGCGGCCACTCGGGGATGAACGATTGCGCCAACACAAACGAGTCATGCACATTGCCCGGGAACCGGGCGCAGATGTTCAGGATCCTCATGCAGTGGTCACAGACCACCTGAATGTTCATGGAGTAGGTCCCCTTCCTATTCGTGAACACGGCCCTGTTATCAGCTGGTGGCTGCTCGGCAACTTGCGTCCCATCGATCGCCCCCTGGACCATGGGCATCCTGGCCACGGCAGCGAAGCCCGCTGCCCAGGCATCCTGGCTGGCCCAGTCCACAGGGAACTGGATGTAGCGATCCGCGATGGCAGACAGGGCGTCCATCACTGCACGGATGCACTGGTGCACTGATGCCTGCGAGATGCCGGACAGGTCCCCAAACGGCGACTAGAATGACCCCATCGCGTAGAAGTTCAGGGCCACCGTAACCTTGACGGCCACCGTGTGCCATGAGATGGCAGTTATGGTTTCCCGGCTCATCAGTCGCCTCCTGCATGCCCGGTCTGTGAGGTTCTGGTACGGCGTGCGCCGCCGGTACACACGGGGCCTCACTGGGGTCTCGGTCGCCGTGGCACCATCACCACCGGCTCCTCCTCCTCCTCATCCAGTCGGGCCGCCAGCCCTCCAGCCTGGGCGGCTCCCATCAGCCTCTCTATGGCACGCTCCTCTGAGGCTGCCTCCGCCGCCTCCCTGGCACGCTCCTGCTCCTCCAGGGCAACATGTGGGAGGGCGGCTCCCGCCATGGTGGCCAACATCGCTGGGTGATGCTGTAGCCATCTGGGATGGCCACTTACAATAAAAGCATAACAGGAAGAATGGACAATGTAAGGTTAAGGCAGGCTCAGAGCCAAAATGTATATTTGTGAGCGAAGAATCCAGAAAGCATCGAAACTCCCAAGTAGCATTTTGATGGCCCATCTCTGTAAGACAAAAGACTGATACTTGAGCAACCGATACAATTCCAGACATTTCGGCTCCACTCCCTGAACCCAGGTCACATCAACGACAGGGTCAATGACCGCTTAGGACATGCCCGGCCATCGAGGCACCCGCACCTTTGTTGGTTCAAATCAAATCCAGTGATCAAGAATTACCCAATTAATGGGGTCCAAACCGAAGAACCCCCCAAAAGAGCGCAAAACTCCCCAAGGATAAAGAGAGAGACCACCATGTGTTTGATCTCTCTTGGACCTGGTGCTCCGGCAACGTCTACTTCCAATTGCAGCTCCACCAGAAGCAAATCCAAGTTCAACGCCCGCTACCAGACGGAGGAGCCCAGCTGAGCAGCAGTTACTTCTACAGACCAGATAGATCCAGATCCAAACAAAGGCCATGGTTCCTCTGACCTAAGCTGGATGCCTGAAGTTAAGTACAGGTTGTCATAGTTGATAGGTGTAGTTTAACTAGGAGTGTTTATGTTGCATGATTAATTGTGCGTGTAAATAAAGTACCCTTGATCTTGAACTAACTAACTGGTGTTTGGCTCTTTGATCGATATCCGGTTGAACCTTGCAGTGGTATCATTTGATACCTGACGACTCTGAGCAATATAATATTGATATCTAAAGAAAGAAGGGCAACCTTATTGACTGCCATATTTATAGCAGGTAAAAAAGGCAAAAATGCCCGAACATTACAGTCTGCGGGGGGGGGGGGGGGGGGGGGGGGGGGGGGGGTAATAGACGACACGTCATCATTACCCATACCCCCCTCCGCAGCCAGGTGCCACAGTTATTACTGAAACATGGCTAAGGGAGGGGCAGGTCTGGCAGCTCAATGTTCCAGGATACAGATGCTTTCGGAATTATAGAACAGGAGGTAAGAGAGGAGGGGAGTTACGTTTTTGATGAGGGAGAATATCACAGCAGTACTGACAGGGGATATATCCGATAGGACTGTACTGCAGGCGTCTTGCTGAAGTTGTACAAGAGATTAGTAAGGCCACACTTGGAATACTGTGTCCAGTTCTGGTCACCCTATTATAGAAAAGATATTATTAATTTAGAAAGAGTGCAAAAACGATTTACTAGGATAATACCAGGACTTGATGGTTTGAGTTATAAGGAGAGGCTGGATAGATTGACACTTTTTCCCTGGAGCATTGGAGGCTTAGGGGTGATCTTATAGAGGTCTATAAAATAATGAGAGGCATAGATAACGTCGATAGTCGATATCTTTTCCCAAAAGTAGGGGAGTCTAAAACTTGAAAGCATAGGTTTAAGGTGAGAGGGGAGAGATACTAAGTGGTCCAGAGGGGCGACCTTTTCACAGAGGGTGGTGAGTGCATGGAACGAGCTGCCAGAGGCAGTGGTAGAGGCGGGTATGATTTTGGCTTTTAAAAAGCTTTTAGACAGTTATATGGGAAAGCTGGTTATAGAGGGATATAGACCACATGCGGGCAATTGTGACTAACTTAGTGGTTAAAAACTGGGCGGCATGGACAAATGGACCAAAGGGCCTGTTTTCATGCTGTAAACATCTGTGATAAAGGGTGTAATTAACACCCAAGGGCCAGATTTGGAGGTAGTGTTGTAAAGCTGGAGGAAGACACAGAGATCGGGAGAGTGAGGCTATGGTGGGATTGAATATGAACTTGAGAATTGTAAAAAAACGTTTTGGTGAACAAGGGGCTAATGTAGATCAGTCAGCACGAGATTGATGGATATCTTGGATTTGATTCAGGTAAAAGCATTTACAGCAGAGTATTGGGTGGACTAAAGTTTATGGAGGATGAAAGGTTAAAGGGCTGCCAGGAGAGCATTGGAATAGTCGAGGCAACAAAAGCAGAGTTTCACCAACAGGTAGGTTGAGGCATACTGGGCTGGGCAATGTTCTGAAGGTGGAATGAGGCAGGTTTTAGCATAGAGATTGTAGTACACACTTGTGTGACAATATTCTGTGCACCATAAGGTTTTGCACGTGTACGCCTGTGGGTGACAACGACATTGCATTGGTGAGTGAGTGAATAAATAATCAGGGAATAAACAAAATTAGAAAAAAATCGCACTAAGCTTCTACTTGAAGAAACCTCTGGCTTCATCCTGGTGTACTCTAAGTTGAAAGATCTGCTTTGTCCCCTTTAACAAGAAACAGCAAGGTTAAACAACATAAAGCTGCCGAACTGCATTCTTTTTCGAAAGTCTTGGTTGGTGACCTGTCAAATTCTTACTGGGATTCAGTTGGAAATCTTGGAACGGTAATGTTTAAATGTTAGAAGTCTCAGCAGCACATCCAGTGACAGTCACTTTCCAATGTTACGTATGTGTGTCAGGGCATAATGTGATGAGAGTATATAATAATATTTATTAGTGTCACAAGAAGGCTTACAACATTGCAATTAAGTTACTGTGAAAGCCCCTGGTCGCCACATTCCAGCACCTGTTCGGGTACACAGAGGGAGAATTCAGAATGTCGAAATTACCAAACATAACAGCTGGGATTCTCCCTTCAGGGGTCTAAATCCCCACGCTGGCGGGAGAACCGGTGCCAACCACTCTGGCATCAACAGCCCCTGAAAGTGCGGAATTCACTGCACTTTTGGGGGCTAGGTGGACGGCATAGGGGTTGGCGCCGCTCCAACCGACGGCGAAGAGACTGCGCGTGTTGGCGCATGCGCCGAAGGGCCGGCATGATCTCACACTTGCGCAGATCCACCGGTGTCTTTTAGCGCTTGTGCGGGGGGAGGGGGGGGGGGGTGCTCTTCTCCGCCCTGGACATGGTGGAGCTTTACAGGGACCAGCACGGAAGGAAGAGTTGCCCCCATGGCACAGGCCCGCCCACAGATCGGTGGGCCCCGATCGCGGGCCAGGCTACCGTGGGGACCCCCCAGGGTCGAATCCACCCGCGCCCTCCCCCGAGGGCCACCCCGCCAACTTAACTGCCAGATCCCATCATGTGGGACCATGCATAAATCATGGCGGCAGGACTGGGTAAAAACGGACGGCCGCTCGGCCCATCAGGGCCTGGAGAATCTTCGGGGGGGGGGGGGGGGGGGGGGCTGCTGCCAACGGTCCCCGACCGGCGTTGCGTGCATCTCGCCCCTGCCCGGAAAACGGCGCCGGAGAATACGGCAGCCGGCGTCGGGGCAAAGAGGCGGGATTCGAGAATCCACTGGGGATTCGAGAATCCACTGGGGATTCTCCCGGCGGGGTTCAGAGAATACCGCCCAAGGTCTTTCGGGACTTATGGGAGGAAACCGGAGCAGCCAGAGGAAACCCACGCAGACACGGGGAGAACACGCAGACTCCGCACAGACATTGATCCAAGCTGGGAATCAAACCCGGGACCCTGGCGCTATGAAGCAACAGTGCTACTCACTGTGCTACCATGCTTGGAAGGTTATTTTGTGGAAATCCCTTTCAATGAAATGAAATGAAAATCACTTATTGTCACGAGTAGGCTTCAAATGAAGTTACTGTGAAAAGCCTCTAGTCGCCACATTCCAGCGCCTGTTCGGGGAGGCTGGTATGGGAATCGAACCGTGCTGCTGGCCTGCCTTGGTCTGCTTTAAAAGCCAGCGATTTAGCCCTGTGCTAAACCGCCCCTGTCAGTATTAACAGTTTCAGCAATAAGTAGCTCTGAGGTGACACAATAGAAAATATTTTATCGGAAAAGGTCGTATTGCCCCATTCAGTGCATTGGTAACATGACCAGTGAATTAAAATAGACAGAAACTAACCGGATTTGTCAAGTAATGCAGAATAATTTCCACTGTTTGAAACTGAAGAATAGATGCACTGGCAACATTATCTGAGAAGCTGAATTATTACGTTCAGGTTAGAAAAACTCCAGAAAGAACAATTCTTTTCCTCATGTCTGAGATTTTATAAGGCTGATAGCGAAGTGGCACATTCACAGCATGCCACATCCAACCTCATTATCTGAGATGACAGGTAAAAATTGGAATAACTTTGTTTCAACTGCCAGCCTCACTTCTGTCCATTCATGAAATGTTATATATCTGTGATATGAATCCTTCATTACAGTCCTCATAAATGTAAATGCGGCCCATCAAATAAATTTACGACATGCAAAATTTCAGATTTTTTAATACAGTGTTTACTCTCTTTATTTCTCAGTATTTCTTTGAAAGTTCTGTCTCCTAACAAGTAGAACACTGCCAGGAACACTCCATAATAACATAGAAGGCGCAACACGAGAAAGGCCATTTGCCTGCCCCCTCTAGTCCGTGCTGATCTCTAAGCTTCATAAAAAAACCTAAGCTGGGTGAAAGCTGGGAAGCTAGCGAGGAAAGAAAATAATTCTAATTTCTACCTAAGGTCTTTGATAGACATGAGGAAATGAAGAACTTGCTGATGCTGCTGTCTCCTTTCTACGGTACAGCCCTTCTTCCATGTTTGAGTGTGCACTGTATAAATGGTTTAGTCACATGACTGCGAGCATTTGGTAAAGGAATGTAGTGAGGCAGATATTTCACACTGAGGATACCATCCACCGTTTTGATCTTCATATCACAGTAAGGATTTGGAGATACTGGAGCAGGTACAAAAAGGATTAGCAATGGTGTTATCAGAACTGAGAGGTTATTTCTATCAGGGAACTGAAAAGGCTGCGGCTGTTTAAAATTATGAAGGGAATAGATAGGATAGATGCGGGCAGGTTGTTTCGACTGGCGGGTGACAGCAGAACTAGGGGGCATAGCCTCAAAATAAGGGGAAGTAGATTTAGGACTGAGTTTAGGAGGAACTTCTTCACCCAAAGGGTTGTGAATCTATGGAATTCCTTGCCCAGTGAAGCAGTTGAGGCTCCTTCATTACATGTTTTTAAGGTAAAGATAGATAGTTTTTTGAAGAATAAAGGGATTAAGGGTTATGGTGTTCGGGCCGGAAAGTGGAGCTGAGTCCACAAAAGATCAGCCATGATCTAATTGAATGGCGGAGCAGGCTCGAGGGGCCAGATGGCCTACTCCTGCTCCTAGTTCTTATGTTCTTATGTTCTTATGTTCTGTTTGCCTAATGAAGATAAGGCTGTGGGGTGAAAAAAAGACAGCCTTGTATTTAGACAGAGCTTTCATGGCCACTAAAAATCTCAAAGCTTTTTGCAGCCAATGAAGTACTTTTATGAAGTAAAGACAGAAAATGATGGATAAGCTCAACAGGTCTGGCAGCATCTGTGGAAAGAAGCGAGTTTAACGCTTCGCGTCTAAATGACCCTTCTACAGAACTGAAGAAAGGTAGGAATGTAAAAAATTAGATAGTTGGAAAGGGGGCAGAAGTGATGGGGCAGAATGAAACAGAAAAACGTTTTTGAAATGTAGTCCTTATTGTAACTTAATTGGCACCAGTCAATTTGCACACAGCAAAGAGTGATAATGACTAGGTAATCTGTTTTTACCGTGGAAAATACTGAAGGCCCAAACGTTGTGAAGATGAAAATCGCTTATTGTCACAAGTCGGCTTCAAATTAAGTTACTGTGAAAAGCGACTAGTTGCCACATTCCGGTGCCTGTTCGGGGAGGCTGGTACGGGAATTGAACTGTGCTGCTGGCCTGCCTGGGTCTGCTTTAAAAGCCAGCTATTTAGCCCTGTGCTAAACCAGCCCCTGGGTACATGTTGTGTAATTTAAAGAAGGAATTATTTATAGCTCTTGGGCTAAAGGGATAAAGGGATATGGGGGGAAGACGGGATTATAGTATTGAATATGATGATCAGCCATGATCATAATTCTCTCTTCATTCTCCCAGGCATGTTCAATTCTCAGCCGAAGCCCTATCTGGGCATTTGTGACTCGAAGAACTTTCTTCAGCATGGTATTTTGAATGACACAAAGATATGCTGTTAAACTATGCAGACCCCTCCCTGTATGTGCAATGCCGACATAACGTTTAGCCAAGTATTGGAAATCTCTAAAATCCCACAGTACACCTGCACCAGCGTTCAGAAGAAATAATCTAGCAATTAACCTGTAAGCAGTTTACACTAGCTTTATGGAAGACTGCTGGAGGGGTTGGGGTGGGGCGAGTTGTTTTTTCATGCAGTTTTAGGTTGTACTCAGCTGTATGAGACTAAGAAAGAGAATGGACTGGAGTACAAAGTTTCAAAATGGCCGTGCTGGTGTCAAATCAGCTTTGCACACTGACAAATGGTCTGCCTGCTCAGTACGCTGCCAGAGCTCTTTAGGATCATGAACAGCTTTATCAAGATACTATCTGTTTTCTAACGGTAGTTCAGCCCAGATCCCATTTTAAAGTCTCAGTTGGCCTAAAACGGAATGTTACACAGCCCAAATTAGCTCAAATTGCTGATGGTGCACAAAACTAGGGACATAAGGAATTCAGGAAATATTTCTTAATCCAAACAGTGATTAGAATCTTGAAGCAAAGGTTTCCTCAGGGGAAGATAGATAAGCACAAGGGAGAAAGGAAGAGTATGCCATTCGGGTTAGATGGAGATTGGTGAATGGAAGCTATTGTGGAGTATAAATGTTCACAAATGAAGTTTTCTCATCTGGGGACTGAGTCCCAAGGTGGGGCAGGAATATGGAGTGTTTCCCGCGACAGAGGCCGGTGGGATAACATGACAAATTTCCAGACCTGACCTAATTAAATATACAACTGGGGGTTTTGCGGCATATTCAGTATGGAGCAAGCCAGATGGGGCATAGTCATAGAACAGTACAGCACAGAACAGGCCCTTCGGCCCTCGATGTTGTGCCGAGCAATGATCACCCTACTCAAACTCACGTATCCACCCTATACCCGTAACCCAACAACTCCCCCTTAACCTTACTTTTTACAACACTACGGGCAATTTCGCATGGCCAATCCACCTAACCCGCACATCTTTGGACTGAGTCCACATCCTGTAGGGGGGTGTGGCGCTAACAATTATACTCAAAGACAAGAGACAAGTACAATAGAGGCTTTATTGCTGTGTGATGCTATTCCTCCATCTGCAACTGTAGACTAGGGTCTGAGTGACTCACACGCATATTTATACACAAGCTCCCTGTGGGCGGAGCTAGCCGGCAGGGGCTTACCGGAGGAACCTGTATTACAGGTACAGCCATACATCCCCCTACTGCAAGTACGCATAACTACGGTGGTTATATCACCACATTCACCCCCTGTAAAAAAATGAGTCTGGCGGGGGTGACGTGTAACTATAATACAAAGGATTAGCTATTTACAAGAGGGTCCAAACAAAGAAAACCAAGAGTCCATCCGGTTAGCAGGACACAGGTTGAGCCGAACCAGCGGTCGAATGTTCTGCTGTGATCGGCGTAGCTGTGGTGGCGACGTCGGTGCAGGTGCTGGCGGTGTTGGTGCTGGCTGCTGGCGGGATGACTCCGAGAGCGAGCCAAAATCTTCCATGTCCTCCAGTGTGGGCAGGGGGACGAGGGATGGACCTGGTGGGGACGAATAGAGGGGCGCCGGGGTTGGCGTGGGAAGAGAAAGGGGCGTGGGTATGGGATCGGCACCTGAGGGAGCCAGGTCCCGGAGCGAGACTGTGTCCTGGCGGCCATCGGGGAACTCCACGTAGGCATACTAAGAATTGGCGTGGAGAAGGCGTACTTTGTCCACCAGGGGAACCGCCTTGTGGTGCCGGACATGCCTACAGAGAAGGACTGGGCCCGGAGTCGTGAGCCACGTCGGGAGCGACACCCCGGATGTAGACTTCCGAGGGAAGGCAAAAACACGTTCAAGGGGTGTACTGTTAGTTGCGGATGGAATGGAGCGCGTCAGGGAGGACCTGCTGCCAGCGAGCGGCTGGGAGGATCCTGGACCGTAGGGCCAGCTGGACGGCCCTCCATACCGTCCCGTTCTCACTCTCTACCAGCCCGTTTCCCGGGGGTTGTAGCTGGTCGTCCTGCTGGAGGCGATACCTCCGCTGAGCAGGAAATGATGCAGCTGATCACTCATGAATGAGGATCCCCTGTCACTGTGGATGTAGTCGGGGAAACCGAACAAGGGGAAAATGGAATCCAGGGCATTGATGACAGTGGCAGACGTCATATCCAGGCATAGGATGGCGAAGGGGAACCTAGAAAATTCATTGACCACACTAAGGATGTACGTGTTGCAGTCGGTGGAGGGGAGGGGCACTTTGAAGTCCACGCTGAGGCGTTCAAAGGGGCGGGATGCTTTCACCAGGCGCGCGCGATCTGGCCGGTAGAAGTGCAGCTTGCACTCGGCACAGATCTGGTAGTCTCTGGTGACTGTCCGTACTTCCGCGACGGAGTAGGGCAGATTGCGGGCTTTGATTAGATGGTACAAGCGAGTGACCCCCCGATGGCAAAGGCTCTCGTGCAAGGCACGGAGCTGGGGGCTCGTTGAGCTTGCCGGGGCGATACAAGATCTCGTAGTTAAAGGTGGAGAGCTCGATTCTCCACCGCAAGATTTTGTCATTCTTGATCTTGCCCCGCTGCGTGTTGTTGAACATGAAGTCTACCGACCGTTGGTCAGTGAGGAGAGTGAATCTCCTGCCGGCCAGGTAATGCCTCCAGTGCTGCACCGCTTCAACGGTTGCCTGGGCCTCCTTTTCAACGAAGAATGCCGAATTTTAGAGCGTGGAGGGTGCGTGAAAAGAATGCCACGGGTCTGCCTGCCTGATTCAGCGTGGCGGCAAGTGCGACATCTGAAGCGTCGCTTTCTACTTGGAAAGGCAGTGTCTCGTCTACTGCGTGCATCCCAGCCATGGCTATGTCAGTTTGAATGCGGGCGAAGGCCTGTTGTGCCTCGGCCAAGAGGGGAAAATGTGTGGACTGGATAAGTGGACGGGCCTTGTCCGCGTATTGTGGGACCCACTGGGCGTAATAAGAAAAGAACCCAAGGCAGTGTTTGAGGGCCTTGGGGCAGTAAGGGAGGGGGAGCTCCATGAGGGGGCGCATGCAGTCGGGGTCGGGCCCCAGTAGTCCGTTTTGGGCTACGTAGCCGAGGATGGCTAAGCAGTCTGTGCGGAACATGCACTTCTCCTTGTTGTATGTGAGATTAAGGAGAGATGCGGTGTGGAGGAAATTAGAAAGGTTGGCATTTAGAATGGTGACATTGTCGAGGTACGGGAAGGTGGCCTGCAGTCCGTACTGGTCAACCATTCGGTCCATTTCTCGTTGAAATACCGAGACCCCATTCATGACGCCGAAGGGAACCCTAAGAAATTGGAACAAACGACCGTCTGCCTTGAAGGCAGTATAGGGACGGTCCGATTTACGGATGAGGAGCTGGTGGTAGGCGGATTTCAGGTCAATAGTAGAGAAGACCCAGTACTGTGCAATCTGATTGACCATTTCAGAAATGCGGGGGAGGGGTTACGCGTCGAGCTGCGTGTACCAGTTGATGGTCTGGCTGTAGTCCACGACCATCCTGTGCTTCTCCCCGGTCTTAACCACTGCCACCTGGGCTCTCCAAGGGCTGTTGCTGGCCTCAATGATACCCTCCCGAAGCAGCCGCTGGACTTCGGACCTGATGAAGGCCTTGTCCTGGGTGCTGTACCGTCTGCTCGTGGTGGCAACAGGCTTGCAGTCTGCGGTCAGATTGGCAAAGAGTGAGGGAGGCTCGACATTGAGGGGCGTGAGGCCGCAAACGGTGAGGGGAGGTAGGGGTCCGCCGAATTTGAGTGTGAGGCTCTGGAGATTGCACTGGAAATCCAGGCCTAGTAAGAGTGACGCGCAGAGGTTGGGGAGAATGTACAGGCGGAAACGGTCGAATTCCACGCCCTGTACAGTAAGTTTAACCAGGCAGAAACCCCGGATCGGGACAAAGTGCTACCCGGAGGCGAGGGAGATCTGCCGGTTGGCGGGATGGACCACAAGGGAATAGCGCCTTACCGTGTCTGGGTGGACGAAGCTCTCGGTGCTCCCGGAGTCAATGAGGCTGGAGGTCACGTGGCCGTTGACCAGCACCGATGTGGAAGAGGGTGCCAGGTTGCGAGGACGCGACTGGTCGAACGTAACGGAGGCGAGTAGCGGGCGATCGGCGGTCGAGTCAGATGAGTCCGACGAGGAGCGGTAGCGACCCGTGTCCCGTGGCCCCGTCCCAGGGGAGGACAAAATGGCGGTGTCTGGAGTACTTGTGGATAAAATGGCAGCGCCCATGGAGCTCACGTTGTGGGGTCGGGACAAAATGGCAGCGCCCTTGGAACACACATGACGGTGGTGGATGAAGATGGCGGCGCCCATGGAACGCACGTGGCGGGGCGGCGAAAGATGGCGGCGCCCACTGATCGCACGTGGGGTCGGGGGAAGTGGACGGCGGGGCCCATTGAGCGAGCAGCTGAGGCGAGGGGACCAGGGGCGCGATAGCGGCAACCATCTGGGACTGACACACCGCTGCAAAGTGGCCTTTCTTGTCACAAGCTTTGCAGGTCGCGGTGCGAGCCGGGCAGTGCTCACGGGGGTGCTTCTGCTGACCGCAGAAGTAACAGTGGGGACCCCCAGGGAGCGCGATGCGGCGAGCAGCGCGGGGGCGGCTGCTGGGAGGGGCGTTTGCGGGGTCCACGAGGGGTAGGACTGGTGGGCCTGGGGGGCCATTTGCGGGATCCACGAGGGGTAGAACAGGTGGGCCGAGTGGCTAGCGGAGTAACATCGCGCACTACGGGTGGCGTCCGTCATGGAAAGCGCCAGAGCCTTTGTGGCCGCGAGGTCGGGGGCGGCCCCTTCCAGCAGTCGTTGTTGGATGGGGTCCGATGCAATGCCTGTAACGAAGGCATTGCGCATGAGTAAATCAGAGTGTTCTGTGGCTGTGAGGGCCCGGCAGTCGCAGTCTCGTACCAGGGGTATAAGGGCCCTCCAGAAGTCCTCAATCGACTCACCCGGCGGCTGGACGCAAGTAGAGAGTTGATGCCTCGCAAACAGGGTGTTCGCCGACTGTGCATAGTTCTCCTTGAGCAGTTCCATAGCTGTGGTGTAGTCAGTCGCATCTCGAATTAGCGGAAAGACACTGGAGCTAAGTCTGGAGTACAGAAGTTGCTTTTTCTGAGCCTCCGTCGGGGGAGGGTCCGCTGAAGAGATGTAGGCCTCGAAGACTGCGAGCCAGTGAACAAAGTCTTTTCTGGCGTGAGGCGAATGTGGATCCAGCTGCAGACGGTCAGGCTTGACTCTGATGTCCATGGTGACTGGGAAATCGTACAGCAATAAATTGTGGCGCTAACAATTATACTCAAAGACGAGAGACAAGTACAATAGAGGCTTTATTGCTGTGTGATGTTATTCCTCCATCTGCAACTGCAGACTAGGGTCTGAGTGACTCACATGCATATTTATACACAAGCTCCCTGTGGGCGGAGCTAGCCGGCAGGGGCTTACCAGAGGAACCTGTATTACAGGTACAGGCATACATCCCCCTACTGCAAGTACACATGACTACAGTGGTTATATCACCACAGGGGGCCATACTGACCCACTACTGAAGAAAGAAAGTGGACCTCCCGAAAATGAAGATGGATCTCTGGGAGCACCATGAGGCCAGAAATTAGATCTCCCGCGAAAGAAGATGGATTACCAGGAACATTCTGATGCTGGAAGATGGACCCACTCCAGGAAGCCGAATTGGGATGGTCCATCTATAGATGCTCCACCTACCCACTGTTGTGGTGTTCCGGGGTCCAGAGTTGCAGGCAGTCGCTGTCCTATACTCTGGAGGCAGCCCAGGCATTGTCCAGATGAGTCCCATCATCTGCACACCATGTTGTCCCAGATGTTTTTCGCACTGGCGTGGTTTTCTGCTGGCATTGTGGAGAATTGAATCCGAGTGGTCGGACCTTCAGCTGCATTCTATCAGTGGGATGTAAATTAGTTTCCCGCCAACCTCCAGAAGGTTTCCTGATTCACCATGACAGGCACCAGCAGAAGATCCTGCTGTAAATTCATGTTGGCGTAAATGGGATTTTTGTGGCTCCCATTGAATTCTCCCCCACCCCAACAGGCATTCAACCCACTGGAGAATTCCGCCCTGCCTAGTTGGGCCCAATGACCTGTTCCTGATGTAAATTCCATGTCACATTCATAGATTATCATAGAATTTACAGTGCAGAAGGAGGCCATTCGGCCCATCGAGTCTGCACCGGCTCTTGGAAAGAGCACCCTACCCAAGGTCAACACCTCCAACCTATCCCCATAACCCAGTAACCCCACCCAACACTAAGGGCAATTTTGGACACTAAGGGCAATTTATCACGGCCAATCCACCTAACCTGCACATCTTTGGACTGTGGGAGGAAACCGGAGTACCCAGAGGAAACCCACGCACACACGGGGAGGAAGTGCAGACTCCGCACAGACAGTGACCGAAGCCGGGATCGAACCTGGGACCCTGGAGCTGTGAAGCAATTATGCTATCCACAATGCTACCGTGGCTGTCAATAATTTACAACGTAAGTTAGCAGCTTGAATTATAAAGGAAATATAAAACTAGCAGATGGATGTAATTTGACAGACAAATTCAACTTGCCTCTAATTTCCACATCTGTATATATTTTGCTCTCCACAGGGAGAAAAGTTTTTTTCAGGCTTTTCTTTTCCATCTCCTTGACTGAATGCCATGCAGAATTGTCGATAGCCCTGTGGTACCTCATCAAGCACCTATTCTTCATGAACAAGCTTAATGAGTGCTGGCAGGCAACTCATCCATGGCAACAATTCTGGCCAATCCAAAACCTGTCCTTGCACAAAATCAATATACATGTACCTTTTTCAACAAGGTTTACGAGATGATAATCTTGTATATCAATTCAGCTAATGTTCTCCTTACTGTAGCCCAAGAACATGGTGCTCCCAAAACTACCCCCTGCTGAGATCAACAGCACAGCCCAGTGTACTTGGAATCATTCTGCCCTGCACAATTAAGTATAACACTGCCATTTATGGTTTTGGCATTTTTTATTGATTAGCATTGACTGATCAATCAATTTAATGAGTTTCAACTGATCAAATCACATGTCTGAGGGAGCCTGTGAGCTTACATTGAATAGTGAATGTGGTAAAGAATAATAACTGCATAAGTACAGTTGATTTTTTTAATGTTAGCTTTTTAACTTGCCATGAGTTTCCAGTGCTAATGTGCTTTGGCTCTTTAAGTTATTCATACATTTAATATACCCAGTTCATTTTTTTCAATTAAGGGGCAATTTAGCGTGGCCAATCCATCTATCTGCAGGTTGTGGGTGTGAAACCCACACAGATACGAGGAAAATGTGCAAACTCCACACGGTCAGTGACCCAGGGCCGGGATTGAACCCGGGTCCTCGGCGCCGTGAGGCAGTAGTGCTAACCACTACACCACCGTGCCGCCCCATATTCTGGCTTTTTCAAGTGTTCCAAACCATGTTTGTTCGTTTGTGGCCTATTTCTATTTAAATCCAAATTGGATTAATGTTGTGTGATTATGTCAGAATTGGATGATGAGACCTGGGAAAAAGAATGTAGATAAATCTGTTTAAAAATGAATACCAACTCGGTATACAGAAATATTTCATGTGTACAGTCGGGTTCCTAGAATGATACTGTGCAGGAGGAGGCCATTCAATCCATCACCCTGTACCATTTACCTTATACTGTATTTTCTCACTCCTCCTGCCAAAATACATCAATTCACACTTCTTCTCTGGTAAATTTCAACTGCCATTTCTTTGCCCATTTCATTGTCCATGTCATCCTGACGTCTGCTGTTACCCTTCTCGTTGCTCATCATACTTCTAAGCTGTCATCTACAAACTTTGAAATTATGCTCTAGTTACCCAAATTCAGATTATTCTTGTATATCGAAAAGAGCAATAGCCCTAATATCAGTCCCTGGGAAACACCACTGTATACCCTCCCCCAGTCTGAAAAATAACTGTTTTCAATTACTCTTTGCTTTCTGTCCCTGAGAAACAAATTGTAGCCATTACCCCTTTAATTCCATCGGGCGCAATTAAATGAAAACGTTCAGAATGTCATATCAGGCACCATATTCTGGGTGTTTTCCAGAGAGATTGCGGCCTGTGTCTAACAGTACTTACTGCTGTAAATGAGCACCGACAAGCTTCTCGCCATTACTGGCTGTTCCGCCAGCTGACTTGTCAGACTCGTGCTCGGCTGCTCCCCTCTAAACAGGCGGAGGGCCACCAATGCCGCCTGGGAGACAGTGCCAGGGGCTGTCAGTCTGGGCAGCAAAGTTGGTCTGCGCCACAGAGGTGAGGATTCCACCTCACCCAAATGGCCTGCTTCGTGAGTTGTTCATGTCAGACAATATGATACTTCCCTCTCACTGACCACATGTTCATCTGATTGGGCTGGGCCCTCTGGGCATGCAGGATTCTCACCGCTACCTGTGTTCCATCCTCCAGCTGCTCCTGTGGGTCCTCCCTCGACTTGTCCTCCAGCCCCTCCTATTCCAGCCCCTCCTCCTCATCCTTCTCAGACAAAGCTGCTTATCCCTCCTCCTCCTCCAGCATGTCACCCCGCTTCTGTGCCAGGTCGTGGCGAGCACAGCAGACCACCACAAAGCGGGAAAGCCTCTGGTGGCGTGTACTGCAGTGCAGCACCACAGCAGTCCCATCAGAACCACATCTTGAGTAGTCCGATGCACGACTCAATGACAGCACGGGTGGAAAAATGGACCTCATTATATCGGGTCTTCGCCTCCGTCTCTGTCCTCTGCACTGGCATCATCTGCCAGAACCTCAGCAGGTACCCCTTATCCCCCAAGAGCCAACCCATCATCCTGGGGTATTCCTCGAAGATGCCAGGGATCTCTGAGTGTCGCAGGATCCATCTGTCATGCATGCTCCCTGGGAAGGGTGCACACAAGTGCATGATCCGGAGTTGGTGGTCGCATACAAGTTGAACATTCAGGGAGTGGAACTCTTAATGAAGGGCACTCCCTGATGCCCCAGTGTGCAAGGAGAAATGCATGCCACTGGGCCTAGGGAGAATCCTGCAGTAGGTCATCCTGATAGACTTGGTCCAGCTCAAAGTTTACATTGTCCTGCAACGCAGGCATAGAGATGAAGTAGTGGACTGTAGTCTGTGAAATGCTGCACAGGTCCCCGTTCAAGGCTTATAATAAATCTGTTGCATAAACATTCAGGGCTGCAAAACCTTCTCCCCCTCCTCCACGGGATGCCAGGTTTGCCAGGACGTGGCACTGGTTCTGCACTGTCTCCTTGTTGGGACGGAGTCTCCTGCGGCACATGCTGTCCGTAAGCTCCTCATAAGACCAGCGAGGCCTGTACACCTTGGGTCGCCGTGAACGTCCACCTCTGCCGGGTTGTTCCTCAGCCTGATGGGCAGCCAGGGGCGCGGTGGCCCCTTGCCTCCAGCCTGCGTCGATGCTACTACATTCTACAGCATCCTGCTGCCTGGGCTGCCACCATCGCCATGAGGGCTCCACTGTGTGGTCAACAACACCGTCCAGTTTGCTATTTGGAAGGAATTGGAGAAGGCGAAAGACTGACAATCAGTTAGGGCTTTCACCCGGGACTCTCAAATCTCCAAAGCCTCCCCCACCATTGCCTGTCCCGCCTTCTCTCAGAGTGCCAGCCAGCGAGCTAGTTGTGTGGGAAAACTTTGCTCTGCACACTCACCCCCAGCCACAACAGGAGCCCCTAGACCCCAGACCCCTGCCGGGAACATTAGGGAGACCACATTAGGGAGGCTCACATACTCGCCTTTTGGTTGCAAGGATATCCCGACTGCTGAAGCCCAGCTCCTGAGTGTCTGACTGTTGGCTGCTGCCTCTGTGGTGGTGATGCCTCCAAGGTTTATGGAATCATTGGATCCCTATAGTGCAGAAGGAGGCCATTCAGCACATCGGGTCTGCACTGGCCCTTGGAAAGAGCACCCTACTTAAGCCCATTCCGCCACCCTATCCCCATAACCCAGTAACCGGACCTAAACTTTTGGACACTAAGGGGCAATTTAGCATGGCCAATCCATCTAACCTGCACATCTTTGGACTGTGGGAGGAAACCGGAGCATCCGGAGGAAACCCACGCAGACACAGGGAGAAAATGCAAACTCCACACAGACAATCAACCGATGAGGTAATTGAACCCATGTTCCTGGAGCTATGAGGCATTAGTGCTAACCACTGTGCCATGCATAGGCCTCACAAAGTTTAATTGGAATTCTGGGCAATAAAATAACACTTATCTGAGACATGACATGTGTTCCCACGAGGATGCATTTTAGACTGTGAAGTGCTCACATAAATAACAATGCCAATTCCTTATTCGCACTAGCCATCAGCTGTGCAGCTTCGGGCTCTTCACAGTCAAAGGGGGTTAAAGCCACCTTCAGCATATAACCAAGAACAGGGTTCTGAACTAGAAGAGACTGGTGGGTCAGAAAGGCAGCAGGTGTAGTTGTCATGGCTGTATACAATATTGGAGGATGACTTGGATGTCCCACAGGTAAGCCTCTCACCCCTCCCCCACCTCCACCCAGCTCCAGGGTGACCTCTGACCTAGTCCAACCCCGACGAGGCCCATCCCAATCCAAGGGGTCTCCCACCGCCCCCCTTCCCAGCACTGGGCCAGCAGCCTGGGCTGCATGCCAAAGATTGGAAATGACCACTCACCTCCTCAGTTCCCCTCAGCAGCCATTGCGTTTTTAAAGAGGAATGCTAAACTGTGTTTGTGTGATCTCTCGCTGGGGAGCCGGATAGTTCCCAGGAGGCCATTAATTGGACTTACATCTGCTAATGAGATGGAGATTGGTCTTAATCGGTGTTAATGATCTTCTAAACATATTTGGGCGGGATCTAGAACCCGCCACCGAGAACGAATCGATTAGATAGCAAACTGATTTGCTCCCGGAATGTATGCTGATTTTGGGCTCTCCTGCAATTTAACCGGCGCGCCCAGGTCTGTGGTGGACGCAACGTGGCCATTAAATAGCTCCAATCAACTTTCATTATGCCAATAAAATTATTATGAGATATTTTGTCAAACACCTTCTGAAAGTCCATTTACGCAACAGCAACTTTTTTTTTGGATCTTATTTCTGCATGGCAGTGAGGAGAACAGAACTGCTTTTCCAGGGATGAATTCTCCCCCAAGAGAGGAAATGTGGCCAAGAATAGCAGCAACAATTTCTAGAAATACCCCACAAGGTAATTGTGCGTATGCTCTTTGCAGACACAGAGTACTGAAATGGATTGTAGAGATACTGCAAGTTGCTGAGGTCACTCATTCCTCTCCTCATTTTACGAGCAAAGCATGTAATTACCTTTACTGGATGTAACAATCACGGAACATTTAGACAGGATGTAACAATCACGGAACATTTAGACAAGATGTAACAATCACAGAACATTCTTGAAGCAAAATGTCAACTTTTTAAAATATTTATTTGCGGGCTGTGGGCAATATTTATTGCCAATCCGAGCTTTCTCGTTGCCTTGAGAAGATTGTGGTGAGGGTGAGCTGTACATGTCAATATGCAATATCTTTCAATTATTTTTCATGCCTGCTCGCTCACACGCATTATGGATGTTTGAGGATGGTATGTTGCTTCCCTAGTGCCAGGGTCCGGGATGTCACGGAGCAGCTGCAGGGCATCCTGGGGGGGGGGGGGGGGGGGGGGGGGGGGGAGATCAACAGCCAGTAGTCGTGGTAAATATTGGTACCAATGAGATAGATAAACTAAGCGATGAAAACCTGTAACCGAGTATGGGAAGTTTGGAGATAAACTAAAATGCAGGACCTCAAATGTAGTAATCTCAGGATTACTCCCAGTTCCACACGCTAGAGAAGCCAGGATAAGAGGATAGATCAGATGAATGCGTGGCTGGAGCGATGGTGTAGCCGGGAGCGTTTCAGATTCTTTTTTTTTAAATTTAGAGTACCCAATTCATTTTTTTTTTCCAATTAAGGGGCAATTTAGCGTGGCCAATCCACCTAGCCTGCACATCTTTTGGGTTGTGGGGGCGTAACCCACGTAAACACGGGGAGAATGTGCAAACTCCACACGGACAGTGACCCAGAGCCGGGATCAAACCTGGGACCTCAGCGCCTTGAGGCCACAGTACTAACCCACTGCACCAGGGGTTTCAGATTCTTGAGGCACTGGGACTGGTTCTGGGGAAGGTGGGACCGCTCCAAACCGAACAGGTTGCACCCGGACAGAGCTCGGATCAAAGTCCTTGCGGGGACTTTTGCTGGTTCTGTTGGGTAGTATTTAAACTAGTGTAGCGGGGGGGTGGGATCAGATAGGTTAAATTCAGATCAGGAAAATGGAGGTAGAACATTAGCTAAAGAATAAATCAGTGGAAAACCAGTGCGAAGCACTAAAATGTGAGGTCCTAAATGCACAAAGTAGACATATCCTCTCCAAAAATAAGAGTGGTACTGCCAAATGTAGACCCTCCCCTGCTTGTTTAAAGGAGTACAGAGGATGATCAAGCAGAAAAATAAAGCATTCGATAGGCACAAAGAACTAAATACTGCAGATAGCCAAGAAGAGTACAGGAAGTGCAGGGACAAACTTAAAAGAGCAAATAAGGAAATAAATCAAAGGGCATGAAAAACTTAGCAAACAAAGTGAAATAAAACCCAATGATGTTATAATAATATATTAATTGTGAAAGGTTAATTAAGTAAAAAGTGGAACCTGTCAGAGATGAAGACGGGAACCTGTGTGTAGATGTAGAGGCTGTGTGAAAAGTTTTAATGAATATTTTGTCTCCGTGTTTACAAATGAAATGGATGATGCCGATATAGTAGTCCAGGAGGAACACTGAGATATTGGATGGGATAATCATAAAGAGAGAGGAAGCACTCGAAGGGTTGAAATACTTGAAAGTTGATAAATTCAAGGGCCAGATGGATTGTTTCCAAGGCTACTGGGGGAGATCAGGGAGGAGATAGCAGATGATGTGTGGATGATAATCCTCACTAGACACAGGGGAGGTACCAGAGGATTGGAGAAATATAAACACGGTTCCATTGTTTAAAAAAGGATTGAAGGAAATGAAAAGCAGTTATAGGCTAGTTAGTCATACTTCAGTGGTGGGAAAATTAGTAGAATCAATCCTGATAAATAGGATTAATTGTCACATAGAAAGGTATGGGCTAGTCAGGGATAGTCAGCATGGATTTGTTAAAGGAAGGTCTTGCCTCACAAATTTGATTGAATTCTTTGAGGAAGTGATAAGAAGGGTTGATGAACATAGTGCAATGGATGTACATGGATTTTAGAAAGGCATTTGACAAAGTCCCAAAGGCAGATTGGTACAAAAAGTAAAAGCCCATGGGATACAGGGCAATGTGGAAAATTGGATAAAAGGTTTTCTTAGTAACAAGAAACAAAGGGTAATGGTTGATGGCTACCTTTACAATTGAAAAATTGTTTCAAGACGTGTTCCACCGGGGTCGATGTTGGGACCCTTTCTGTTTGTGTTATCTATTAACGATTTGGATGTGGATGCGGGGAGCGCGATTGGGAAATTTGCCGACGACACAAAGATTGGCCAAGTGGTGGACAGTGTAGAGGATATCTATACTCTCAAAAATTATATAGATGGATTGGTGAAGTAGCCGATGAAGTGGCAGATGGATTTTAACACAGAGAACTTTGAGATTATGTATTTAGGAAGGTCAAACAGTTATAGGGAGTACACAATAAATTGAAATATACTAAGAGGGGTAGTTGAAGTGAGCGATTGTGGCCTAAAAGTAGACAGGCCCCTGAAGGCAGCAGTTCAAGTAGACAAGGTTGTTAAGAAAGCATATCAAATGCTCTCCTTCATTGGCAGATGTATAGAATATAAAAGTAAGGATATAATGTTGGAATTGTACAAAATACTGGTGAGGCCACAGCTAGAGTATTGTGTGCAGTTCTAGTCATCATACCGCAGGAAGGATGTGCAGAGGAGGCTTACAAGAATGTTGCCAGGGCAAGAAAAGCGTAGCTATGATGAGAGATTGGATACATTGGGGTTGTTTTCCTTACAACAAAGAAGGTGGAGGGGTGACTTAATGGACGTGTACAAAATTATGAGGGGAAGGGGTAGAGTGGACTGTGTAAAATCGGTTCGCTTGACGGAGTATTCTAGAACCAGGGGACATAGATTCAAGGTAAGTGGCAGAAGGTGTAGAGGGGACGTGAGGAAGAACTTTTTTACGCAGAGGGTAGTGGGATCGTAGAATTTGCTATCTGAGTTGGCGTTGGAGGCAGACACCCTAAACCCTATTAAAAAGTTCCTGGATCTACAATTAAGATACAGGGCTATCCACCGGCTGTAGGAAGGTGGAATTAGACAGGGTTAACTTTGCCGGTGCTTGCACCCATTCTGACCTGGGACCTTTTGACCCTGCCGTTGGGTCCTTCATCTTTGGATTTGTTCTCGCCCCCTCCTCCCCTGTCATTTCCCCAGCTGTTTCTGTCCCCCCCCCCCCCTCGATCTACCCTTTCCTTATTCCTTGGTGCTTTAGTGGCCCCTCTGCGGGGCCCCACCCCTCCCTCGCTCTATTGGCTGTCAGCTTCAAACAGGTCCTGGAACAGGTTGGTGAATGGCTTCCACCAACCCCCGGATGGAGAATTTGATTTTATCTGGGTAGAGAAATTCCGACAGGTCGGCCAGCCAGTCTGCAGCTTTGGGTGGTGCTGCTGATTGCCAGCCAAACAAGATTCTTCGGTGGGCAATTAGGGAGACAAAGGCAAGGGTTATGGCCCATGAATAGTTCTGGCTGGTCTGATACCCCGAAGATTGCCACTTTCGGGCTTGACTCCGCCCTCACCCCACCACCTTGGACATTGCTTCAAAGAAGGCTGTCCAGAACCCAACAAGTCTGAGGCATGACCAGAACATGTGGGTGTGTTTGACCAGGACCCCCTGACACTGTTCACATTTGCCCTCTACCTCCGAGAAGAACTGCTCATTCGGGTTCGAGTTAGGTGTGCTCTGTGCACCACTTTCAGTTGTATTAGGCCTTGCGTATGTAGATGTGGATTTGGCCCTGTTCAGTGCTTCGCTCCAGAGTCCCCTCTGGAAACTATTTCTATCCCTAGTTCTTCCTCCCTTTTCTCCCGTAACCCATCCAGCGGGGAGTGTGCCCTCACTAACAGTCGCCCATACATGTCCCTGTAGTTCCCCCACCCAGGTTGCCCATGTGCAACAGTTCCTTTAACATTGAGTGTCTCGCTATCCAAGGGTTTGCTGTCGTCTCTGTGCGGAGGAAGTTTATTACTTGTAAGTATCACATTTCATTTCTGTTGGATAGTTGTAGTTCCTCTAAGGTCGCTAGCCTGTCCTCTGTGTAGAAGTCCATAACTGTTAGTGTCTTTCCATCCTGTCTCACCTCTTAAAGGTGGCGTCCATCGCTGCTGGCGCAAACTTTGGTTGCCACAGATGGGGGCATGGTAGACATTTTGGTCAGACCAAAATGTTGTCTCATTTGGTTCCAGGTCCAGAGTGCGGCTGCTACAGCTGGGCTTGTTGAGTGTTTGGCTGGCGGGGATGGGAGTGCTGTTGTGGCAGGGGATCGGAGGGGCGTCCATATGCAGGAACTCTCCTCCAACATCACCCATTCTGTTTCTGGTGCCTTCACCCATCCCCTCACTCTCTCTTCTGTAGTCGCCCATTGGAGTATTGTAGGTTTGGGAGGGCCAGGTCCCCCATACTTCTTTTTCTCTATCGGAGCCTTTTGGGAATCTTTGGAACTGACCTCAATCTTTTTCCTATATTTCTCTTTGAAAGCACTTGATTTAAAAAAATGACTGTTCACAATTATCTTTCTTTTTGAAGAAACTATTGATCCTTTCCCCAATGTGAGCACTTTTGTCTTCTCTCTTACAGGGTTTTGTGCTGAGGATGTTCATTCTTGCGTGCTTTGTCGTGTAGCCATTCTCCACGTACATGACTTGTTGTTGGTGGGCGGAAGAAAAATCACAATCAAACTTCTCTTACCATGCAGAACTTTACTGCAGTAAGAAATGTTCAGTGTGAGCATGTGTGGTGCTTATTCCATGACTGGAGAAGTTGCATTTCATTTGAGACAATGGCAACCATTGAATCTTTTAATAAGACAGAAATGTTATATTTGTTCCAAAATTTAGATCACTGTTAATTGTAAAAACTGACCTCACTGCTATATTTTAGGAAGGCAATCTGATCAAAATTAACAATATTCTAGCTCCTAATTGTTTGTTTCCTTCTGTATGAATTGCAACATTATTGTTTAAATCTCCAGTATATCCCGTGACTGAAAACATCTCTTCCACATATATGTCTTGGTCTTCTTCACTCCTCACCTGCAGGAGCAAATGCCTTATTTTCTTTTCCTTCCTCATGTCTTTAGCTAGTTTCCCCTAAATGCATCTGCACTATTCACCTCAACTAGTCGGTGTGGTAGCAAGTTCCGTATTCTAATCACTCAAACAAACAGGTGGACTTGAGTGGTGTACAACAGGAGAGCTAAATGCAAATCAACTGGTGGAAAGGGATTGCTGTTGCGTGATTCACAAATGGATCGGCTGTCTCAAACTCTGCCAACTAACCATATATTCAGCTACATGACTGATCCACCACCAGTGTTATTTAAAGGATCAAACACCCAACTTCTGGCTGAGTTGCTCTTGACTTACTTTTAGTGGTACAAAATTAGAGAAATTACTGTATTGATTGTTGATGATCATGTTTTGGATTTTCAAGGTATTGATGATGGATCTTGAAAAGGAGATGAAAGGAGTTAGTTGGTCTGTCAGGAGAAAGTATGCTCAAAGTAATGGGGCGGCTATGGTTGCAGCATCATTTGGAAATCACGTCATAGGCAATGGAGAGGGAAGCAGTGTGCAGAGAAAGGGAGGAAGCATCTGACCCTTTGATCCAAGGAGCTGTATGTGGTGCTCTGACTTTACAGTTACACCTCAGATGTTCACACTTCAGTACATCTCTTACACACCACCATAGTGTCTGCTGGACTAAAGTCCCGAAATAAAGGTCAGCAACAAAAAAATCTGTAACAGCTTAATGCTATGTTGTTATCTGTCTTGCTCTATCCAGGTGGCTTTGATGTGTAATTTTGATCACTCCTCCTGCTGCTCCTCTGTCTTGCATACCTCTAGGATTAACTCCTTACTGGCATATATGATAATACCACAGATGCAAGTACATTTTCAATAAATCTTATAAAATGGAACTATGTACCCTTTGCAATCTCTTAGTGCCTGTCTTACAGGTGCCTTTTGCCTGCCCTATAGCTCTTTTTTAATACACCTATGGGTGTTGCTGGCTAGGCCAAGATTTATTTCCCATCCATATTTGCCTTTGAACTGGTGGCTTGCTAGGTCCTTTCAGAGGGCAGTTAAAAATCAACCACATTGCTGTGGATTTGGAGTCACATGCAGGTCACACCAGGTAAGGACGGAAGATTTTCTCACCAAAGGATATTAGTGAATCAGATGGGTTTTTACAAGAGTCAACAAGGATTTTTTGGTCATCATCAGACTTTTAATTCCAGATAGTTATTAAATTCAAATTCCACCATCCAATGATCCAAATATGGACAAAAGAACTAAACTCCAGAGGTAAAGTGAAAATGACTTCCCTTGATATCATGGCAGCATTTGACCATGTATGGCAACAAGGAGCCCTTGGAAAAATTGAGTCAATGGGAACAGGTCCAGACGATGCAACTGGAGAGAGGGATAATCACAAGTTAAAGATATGTGAATTGTCTCAAGCCAAGACAGTTGGTAGGATTTTGCAAGCCCAGGCCAGATGGTGGGTTGTGAATGTAGTGCAACATGAATCCAATGTCCCGGTTAAGGCCATACTCACACATGTGGAATTTGGCTATCAAATCACTCGGCGATTCTGCATTGTCTCGCGTGCTGAAGGACCGAAAGCTAGTGATTGCAAACAAACCAGTTGGACTTTAACCTGGCGTTGTAAGACTTCTTACTGTGCCTACCCCAGTCCAATGCCAGAATCTCCACTTGTTGGAGTCATTCCTGGCACAAAGGAAGATGGTTGTAGTTTTTGGAGGTCACTTAGCTCAGTCCCAGGACATCCCTGCAGAAATTCTTCAGGATAGAGTTCTAGGCTAACCAGTTTCAACTGCTTCATCAATGACTTCCCTTCCATCATAAGGTCAGAAGAGGGGATGCTCGCTGATGATTGCACAATGTTTCGCACCATTCCATCTCCTCAGATGCTAAACTAGTCCATGCCCACATGCAGCAAGAGCATCATTCAGGCTTGGGCTGTTAAGTGACAAGTAACATTTGTGCCACACAATTGTCAGTCAATGACCATCTTCAACAGGAGAGAATTTATCCATCTCCCCTTGACATTCAATGTCATTAACTTTATGCAATCACTCTCTATCACATCCTAGGGTTACCATTGACCAAAAACTGAACTGGGCTAGCCATATAAATATTGTGCCTCTCAAAGCAAGTGAATTCTGTGATGAGTAATTCACCTCCTGACTCCCCAAAGCACAAGGCACAATCACAGGAGCGTGAGTTGATACTCTCCTTGCTGGATGAGTATAACTCCAAGAACCCCAAGAAGCTTGACTCCAGCCAGAATAATTAAGCAGTCTGCTTAATTGGTACTCCCTCCATCACTGACAGATAGTGACAGCAGTGTGTACTATCTACAAGATGCACCCGGGCTCCTTTAACGGCACCTTCCAAACGCACAACCTTTACCTCTGGAAGGACAACGGCAGCAGATGCATGGAAACACCACCAGCAGCAAGTTCCCTTCCAAATCACACACACCATCCTGACTTGGAGATAAATCACTATTTCATTACTCAGAGCACTCTGGGTGTACCTACACCACGTGGACTGCAGCGGTTCAAGAAAGAAGCTCACCACTATGTTCTCAAGGGTGATTAGGGATGGGGAATAAATGCTGGTCTAGCCAATTACACCCACACCCTATCAAAAAAATTAAAAAGGACTTTGAGATACCCGGAGGTTGTGAAAAGCCTAATATAAATGCAAGTCTTCTTTACTCAAAGGTACAAAGTCAATATCTGTACTAGTGGCTGCAAGTCTCTGATTAAGTGACAGTGTTTCTTCATCAGAGGTGAAGGTTGGGGTGGAAAGCAAGAGGCCCTCCGTTACACCATTTGCAGTCGCTAAATTAAATTTTCCTCCTCTACCATGATAAAAAGTTACTGTGTGCGATGTTTATTTACAACACCAGTTAAAGGTTAAAGTCCAACAGGTTTGTTGGCAATCACTAGCTTTCGGAGTGCAGCTACTTCATCAGGTGAGTGAAGAGGTGGGTTCCACAAATACATATATGGACAAAGTCAATGATGCAAGATGATACTTTGAATGCGAGTCTTTTCAGGTAATTAAGTCTTTACAGATCCAGATGATGCTACTGGAGAGAGGGAGAATCACAAGTTAAAGATATGTGAATTGTCTCAAGCCAAGACAGTTGGTAGGATTTTGCAAGCCCAGGCCAGATGGTGGTGTGTGAATGTAGTGCGACATGAATCCAATGTTCCGGTTACGGCCGTACTCACATGAGCGGAATTCAGTTCCTGCTCGGCGATTCTGCATTGTCTCGCGTCCTGAAGGCCCGAAAGCTGGTGATTGCAAACAAACCTGTTGGACTTTAACCTGGCATTGTAAGACTTCTTACTGTGTCCACCCCAGTTCAATACCAGTATCTCCACATCATAACTACCCTTGACACCGCAAAATGCCGGCTCAAAGTGGAGAAGATCTCCAAGAAGATCGTGCATAAAGACACTGACATCAAGTTCTTACAAAGATGCAAGAAAGCAGACAAGATCCCGAAAGGACTACAGGTCATAAACCCACACAAGTCGACCTACAACACAGACTATGCTGAGAGGCTCTGCCATTGCACCTCTCTCACACTCCTCAACCAGCTTGTACACCAGCTCTACAGCAAACACCACAACCTGGAAACCAAGATAGAGTCCATATTCTCAACTTGTGCTCAGGACACAGCAGACGTGACAATGGTACTCTGCCACCTATATGCACACCAAGAACAGGAAGCTTGAGAAACTCGGCATCACCACCAGCAGCAACCAAGCCACCCCTGGTACCACAGTAGAAAAGAATACAGGGAAATCCATTGTCAACTTGTCGGACTGCACACTGCAACCAGACGAAATCAAAGTCCTCAGCAGAGGGCTCAATTTCTGCACCACGACCAAAATGGACCCCATCAGCCTTGTGGCAGACACGGAGGAATTCATCAGGCGAATGAGGCTCCGGGAGTTCTTCCACAGACCCCAAGAGGCTTACCGCGAAACCAATGAGACAACTGATGAACCGTTACAGCAGACCGAGAGATCTGCAGTGCAACAACCGAAGAGGAAAGACTCGAATTGGACCCCTTCGGAAGGCCGCTGCCCGAGACTCGACATGTATGCTCAAGCCGTCAGGAGTTGCGTCAATGCCAGATTCATCAGTTCCATTCACAAGAAAGTCCCGAACGTCACCCAAGCGCAACGCAACGCCATCCGCACTCTCAAGACCAACCGCAACATTGTTATCAAACCAGCAGACAAAGGAGGGGCCACCGTCATACTGAACAGAACAGACTACTGCAAAGAAGTGTACCGACAACTCAACAACCAGGAACACTACAGACAGTTATCCGCAGATCCGAAGAAGAATCATACTCTCCACACCCAACAGACTGATCAAGACTTTGCATCCAGATCTTCAGAGCACCCCATGTGCTCTCATCCCATGTACTCCTCACATTGGAGATCTCTACTGCCTCCCAAAAATACACAAGGCCAACACGCCGGGCCATCCTATCGTATCAGGCAATGGTAACCTGTGTGAGAACCTCTCTGGCTTCATCGAGGGCATCTTGAAACCCATTGTACAAGGAACCCCCAGCTTATGTTGCAACACAATGGACTTCTTACAGAAACTCAGCACCCATGGACCAGTTGAACCAGGAACATTCCTCATCACAATGGACGTCTCGGCACTCTATACCAGCATCCCCCATGACAACGGCATTGCTTCAAAAACCTCAGTATTCAACACTGACAACTGCCAATCGCCAGGCACAATTATACAACTCACCCACTTCATCCTGGATCACAATGTCTTCACCTTCGACAACAAGTTTTTCATCCAGACACACAGAACAGCCATGGGGACCACATCCGCACCTCAATACTCCAACATCTTCATGCACAAGTTCGAACAAGGCTTCTTCACTGCACAGGATCTTCAACCAACGCTATACACCAGATATATCAGTGGCATTCTTTTCCTTTGGACCCACAGTGAAGAGTCACTGAAACAACGACATAATGACATCAATAACTTTCATCCCACCATCAGACTCACCATGGACTACTCTCTAGAATTGGTTGTATTCTTGGACACACACATCTCCATCAGGGGCAATCACTTCAGCACTTTGCTTTACCGCAAGCCCACGGATAACCTCACAATGCTCCACTTCTCCAGCTACCACCCTAAACACAGTAAAGAAGCCATCCCCTATGGATAATCCCTCCATATCCACAGGATCTGCTCAGACAAGGAGGAGCATAACAGATATCGACAGACGCTGAAAGACTTCCTCATAAGAGCAGAATATTGCGCTCGACTCATCGATTGAAAGGTCCAACGTGCCACAGCAAACAACCGCACTGACCTCTTCAGAAGACAAACACGGGACACAACCGAAAGAGTACCCTTCGTCATCCTGTACTTCCCCGGAGCGGAGAAACTACAACATCGTCCTTGCGGCCTTCAACACATCATCGATGAAGACGACCATCTTGCCAAGGCCATCCCCACACCCCCACTACTTGCCTTCAAACAACTGCGAAATCTCAAACAGATCATTATTTGCAGCAAATTACCCAGCCTTCAGGAGAACAGCGACAACAACACCACATAGCCCTGCCATGGCAACCTCTGCAAGACGTGCCAGATCATCGACATTGATACCTCACAACATTCAAGGACCTTGCCTGGAGGCTTTGGACTGAGTCCGTCGCTGCCACAATCCAGGGGGAGCCGTTCCCTGGCAAGGGGGCTTCAGCGGGGGCTGGGAGGACTGGTGGGGGGTGGTCTGGGGGTGGAGAGGCTGGTTACAGGAGGGCAGTTTTTGGCAGGCCGGGTCCACGCACCGCCGTCGCCATGTTGCATGGTGAGGCCGCCGCAGACCGCCGGCGTGCACATGAGTGGCCACGGACCCGGCCACTCTGCGGCCGTATCCGCAGCTAAAGCCGGGGGCTTCATAATAATAATAATAATAATTGCTTATTGTCACATGTAGGCTTCAATGAAATTTCTGTGAAAAACCCCTAGCCGCCACGTTCCGGCGCCTGTTCGGGGAGGCCGGTGCTGGAATTAAACCTGCGCTACTGGCATTACAAGTCAGCTGTTTAGCCCACTGTGCTAAACCACCTTTACTCTGCGTGGCTACTAGCCCCCCCACTGGGTGGAAGTTCGGTGCGGGGGCAGCGCTGACTTTCTGGTCTTAAGACCAGACGGATCCTGCGGACATTGCTGCTGGATCACAGAATCCAACCCCATGACTTCAGACGGACGAAGTAACATGTCAAAGACACACAACATCATTATATTTCTTATTAGTTCCACTGCATTGCTCTATCCAAACATCCAAGTCATCTCCTTCTCCATTCTCACGAAAAGCACTGATTCCTGGTTTCCAGAGAGTGAGGGCATAAAGTGATGACTGTAGGTTTCTTCCAGTGTTGACAGGTGTGAGCGGCATTGACAGGCCTCGTTTGATCAGTATTGTTCACCGACAAACCTGGCCTGGTGGTGACCAGCACACATCTCAGCCTCACGCTGCCCGCCCCCTCAAACATCACAACCAATCGAGGACTGCCCGCGGCCGGCATTCTTAAAAGCCAGTCGCGGCCATTGGAGACTTCTTCCCATGGTCGGGAATGCCATAACCGACCAGCCCACGACCCGCCTGCAGGTCATGCGCCTGAGTTTGAAAAACTCTGGTGTAGGACATATTGCATCAAACTTGTGAAGCACCATTCCACAACCACAAAGATAATGACCAGGTCAGGTTATTTTTTAGTTGGTTGAGGCATAAATATTTGACAAGACCTCAGGAGAACTCCTTTGCTCTTCTTTAAATAGTATCATGGAATCCTTTACATCAATCACAGATGGAAGAAATGGCCTCAGTTTAATGTCTCACCTGAAAGACAGTTGAGCGCAGTACTGAAAGATGCTGCACTATCAGTCCACATTTTGTGCTCAAGTGAAGCGCAAAAATCACAACCTCCAGGTGTAGGGCTGAGGGTGCTATTGACTCAGCCACAGCTAACACCAATGCAAAGAGAAAGTTACTAAGATGAAACCAAAATGTGTTCCTCTGTTGAGCACATGTCCCCCTCACCATTTACCCCCAACACCCCTCCACACCCATGATTCATGTTATTTGCGAATCTTAGCTGAGAGAGTAGTTTTACTTCTATTTAACACTTCACTGTATGAAATGAAAAATGAAATAAAAATCGCTTATTGTCACTAGTAGGCTTCAATGAAGTTACTGTGAAAAGCCCCTCGTCGCCACATTCCGGCACCTGTCCGGGGAGGCTGGTACGGGAATCAAACCGTGCTGCTGGCCTGCTTTAAAAGCCAGCGATTTAGCCCAGTGTGCTAAACCAGTCCCTAGTATGATAAACAGTCTCAATAAAGTTCATTGCTGATATTAGCCAGACTGGATCACGCTATTTGACAAATGCAAAAATGATGTAAAATCCAACATATTTTCTTTACCAGAAGAGTATTAATCAAACGTTTGAGTTTTCTCTGGTCTTAGCAAGTTATGCAATCCCTATCATAGGATTTTAAAAGATCAAACTTCTGCTAAAACTTTAACAGACAATATGGCCAGTGTGCAGCAGCAGTTATATAAATAACTGAGATTTGGTTTTCTGAAAGGGAATGTTAATACTCTCTTAATTCTTTCAACTCCAGTGAGATGTCATTCAATTTGGGTCACAATGACCCAAGGTGAGTGTCACCCCCTATGGCTTATTGTGAAGCAGCTGAAGCAAGTCAGTTTAATATAGTCCAATATATTAAATGACCTCCTGCAGCATGAGCCAACGTATTATTTGTTCAGATCAAAATTAGATTTACACCAGTATTTTACACAGCAGCTTGATCTAAACCTTCTGCCTCACATTGCTGCACAAAATTGGTGTGTAGAGTTAGTTGTATCCATTCTAAAAGCCCACTAGAATGCACAATTCAGTACTATTTACTTGAATATCAACAGTCCAGAAAGAAATGTGACAATTCCACCTAATTAGCTTGGATATGTTCAGAAAACACGAAAGCCTTGCTACGTAAGTGATGCTGATACCTTGGAATATTGCCAAACAGGTCAGAAACCAATGAATGGCCAAACAATGAAGTGAAGCACCAATTAAACAATTGGAAAGTAGGAGGAAAATCAATGAAATTATTTTCTTGCAAAACACGTTTGACTCCAACCCAGGAAGCAGCATAAATATGCATACAAATAACTAATTATCACAGTGCTCATAGAAACTGTCAAAGTTTTGCTTCTTGAGGTCCACTTTCCCTTCAGGATTCTGAGTTGATTTATTCTGCCCTAACTTTTGAGAATTACTCAGAGACTTAACAAAAGCGACCAGCGAAATACTGCACTCTGAAATATTACGATTTAATGTTTTATGTAATGGTGTTACATTTAGTTTAGCTTTTATTTTATATTTGTACTTGTAAAATACTTGTTCAAGTAGTGATAGAGGTTCTGATTAAAGGTATTGCTTTAATTGAAGCAGGTCCCTTTTGAGTTACCCTCAGTAATGTTGCTGGTATTCTATGTAGGAGTTGCTGAGGTTTTAAAGGATATTACTTCTATTTTTGCTGAAAGGATTTTATCTCTAACAAAAAGGAAAGTGATGTGTTGGGTACTCTGGATCTGCGAAGACTGCGTTTACCTTAGCAGTAACACATACAGGCTACCAACACTTGAAATAGTACAACACTATTTTATTAAACTAGAAACTATTGAACATACTTTCACTGTGGGTCGACACTATGTTCGATTAAACTGAAGACCTATGCCTATCCTAACCAGTCTATACTATCAGCACATGGTAAAGATCTGTGCTACAAGCTGTGAGCTCTATCCTTCTTAGAGGCTGCATCCCGAATGAGTGGGAAAACTAGTGCCCTCTGTCTTTATAGTGACCATGCCCTAACTGGTGATTGGCTGCGGTGTTGTGTGTGTTGATTGGTCTTGCAGTGTGTCAGTCAGTGTGTGTCTGCACCATCATATACTGATGTGTATATTATGACAGAAAGCATGAAGGAATGGAACATCATTTTATTGTTTGAGTTGTTTGAAGTTGAACTAAACTATTGGTTTAAAGTGGGAGTCTATAATGCGCTGCATGTGGTTATGCGATAAGTGAACACTAATGTGAGAGCCACGAAGAATCCAGCACAAGTTTGTATAGTCAAACAAAAAGTAATTTCATAAAAAATAATATGTACAAAGTACCAGCAGGTCACGACTGGTTCTCTCTCGAGCCATTACCATACTGGCCAGCTCTATTTATACAGCTGCACTGCAGCCAATTCACCTATCCTGCACATTTTTGGGTTGTGGGGTTGGGTTGCGAAACCCACGCAAACATGGGGAGAATGTGCAAACTCCACATGGACAGCGACCCAGAGCTGGGCTCAAACCTAGGACCTTGGCGCAGTGAGGCAGCAATGCTAACCACTGCACCAATGGATCAGATCTTGAGTTGCCGAAAAGGTGTGCAATGCTACCTGGACGACATTTTGATTACAGGTTTGAATGATGTGGAGCATGTAAAGAACCCAGAAGCTACTCTTGCAAGGCTGCAACTATACAATCTCAGGGTCATTGATCAAGACAGTCGTTAAAAAATGCAAGAAGAGGTCAGAGATCTGGATGCGCCACAACTGCAAAAAATGACTCATTAAGGTAATTCCTAGGATTATTAAATTACAATGGAAAGTTCATACCACTCAGTAACCAGACTGAAGCCTTTACACACGTTGCTTGGCTCTGGTTGATAGGTTGTGAGGACGCTCATCAAAATGTCAAAAAAAAGGAATCAGGATATTGGTCCATTATAACACCAAACTGAAGCTGCAGCTTGCTTGTGATACATCACCCAATGGGGTTGGAGCATATAACGCCTTTAGGCAAAGGACAACCAATAACATTTGCTTCTAACACGTTGACTGGTGCTGAGTTCAACTGTGCATTACTTGAGAAAGTAGCTCTCAGCATTATTTTTGATTATTTAGTCTATTGACTGACCACCGTCCCTTAACAATTTTTGGGCCACTACTAGTCGATTACAACTTTGGGCATTAATCTTATTGGCACAGAGTATGTAATCAAATATCATAGGTCTGAACAGCTTGTGAACGTGGGCATGTTGTCTAGGCAACCACTGCAACAGGTACGAAAAATTACCCAAACAGATCCGGTGATGGAGAAGATGGTGGACATGATTCAAAAAGATACTTTAGCACAAGAACACAAATTAAATCCACACCTTAAACTGCATCTTACCAAGTATCTTGAGTTAGATGAGAAGCTCTTAGAATTCCTACATCGTGTCTGCACAAACCCTCTGAAAGAGTACCCTATCTAGGCCCATTGTTCTGCCCTATCCCTGCAACCCCACCAAAACTGCACCCAGAGGAAACCCATGCAAACACTGAAAGAATGTGCAAACTCCACACAGACAGTCACCCAAGACCGGAATCGAACTCGGGTCCCTGACGCTATGAGGCAGTAATGCTAACTATGGTGCCACCATGCCGTCGTGAGGTGAACAATACAAGATGGAATATTGTTGTGGGGTATTAGAGTAATCATTCTGCCATATCTAAAATACAGAATCCTGGAACTGCTGCTTGAGGACTATCCTGGTGTAGTTAAAATGAATGAGTTGTTGAGAAGCTACTTGGCCTGGGTTGGATGCCTAAATAGAGTAAGTGAGGTTATGTCAACCCTGAGCTGCATTGAGTAATGTATCTCCACTGCAACCTTTACATCCTACCAGGCCATGGCAAAAAACCCATATCGATTATGTGGGACCAGTCGGAGGACACATGTTTTTGGTCATGGTTAATGCACTTTCAAAGTAGCTTGAGGTTGCCATCATGAAATCGACAACTATTGAAGTGACCAGACAATGGCTTAGTGAGGTATTTGCAAGATTGGGGAAACCTGAACAACTCGTGAGCAATAACGGTACTCTGTTCACATCAGTCGAATTTGTCGACTACCTGATGGGATGTGACATTTGCCCCTTCCCATTCAGCTACCAATGGCTTGGCTGAACATTTTTAGACAATCGCTCAAGAATTCAGTAAAGGTTTTGAGAGATAAAGGCTCCCTAACTAAACATGTCATTAGGTTTCTAATGACATAAAGAAACACTGCGCACTCAACAACGCAAAGCTCACCGGTTATACATAAGTTCAAAAATAAACTATGCATATCGTTAGATCTTTTGACTCCATCTTCAACTTCAGAGATAGTTGAGCAACACCCAAGTGGCCAGAAGGCAACAACATTCCAAAAGCAGAGGGTGCAATTCTCCGGAAAAGTTTCAAAGTATGGTAGCGAGCGGGAACTGCAACGAGCTTCCCACCGCTCGACCTAGTGAGGCCGGGAATGCTAGTCAACATTAATTAGTCCACTTAACGAGGCCCCACAGGCTTCTCACTGCAAATGAAGGCTCGCCATCTGATTTGCCAGCACCGCACTCGCCAGCCCTCCACTAATAAGGTCGAGCAGCAATTAAAGCAGCACTTGCTCAGCCAACCCCAGCCAGCTCACAACAATGGCGTCCATGAGACTGGCCCCAAGATTCAGAATGCAGATCTGGCCAGGCACCAAGATGCAGTAGTTAGCAGAGATGACCTGTTCCACCGAGGGTTCTTGAGGGTCAGCCATAGGCTACCCAGTGCTGCCTGAGACAAAGTGGAAGCAGTTGTGAGTTCCGGGGATGTGGCCAGGAGGGCTGGGCTCCAGTATAAGGTCAAAGTTCCACACCGGGAAGCTTGAGTGAGTAGACACCAATGACCCCCCGGACCCCCACACCCACTCCCCCGGGGACCTTTCCGCCCCAACACGAGCATCCACCCCCAAATCTCCATGCGACCCCCCCAACCCTCCCTCACCCCTTGCCCTATGCTATATAAACTCAATGTACGCCTCATCTGCTTCTTCCTGTTTGCGGCTGCAACAAAGAATATCACAGAGCTATATTGGGGATTTTGTCCCTGATTAATTAGTCTTATTTGACAACGGCCTTTCCATGCAATCGCAGAAGGTGTACACCTACCCGTTTACCTCATCCTCGCTCACCATCTAAGGGCCTAAACACACTTTTAAGGTTCACTTATACCTCCTTCAATCTGGCCTGTTGCATTCACTGCTCCTAATGCGGTCTACTCTACATTGGAGAAACTAAATGCAGACTATGTGGGCACTTTGCAAAACACCTTTGGTCCAACCGAAAGCAGGACCCAGACCTTGCTGTCATTTGCCATTTTAACTCACCGCCCTGCTCTCATGACCACATGTCCATCCTTGGCCTGCTGCAATGTTCCAGTGAAGCTCAACACAAACAGAAGAAAGAGCACCTCATCTTCTGATTAGGCATGTTACAGCCTTCAGGACATAGCATTGAGTTCAACTTCAAACTGTGACCGCTCTCCTCCACCTTCACCCCATTTTTTATTTCTAGCAATTTATTTTCATTTCTTCCATTGATCCATTTTTCCCTCACCACTGCCGCCCCTCAACATCACCCCCATCCCCTCCCCCACCCCACTTGGGCCACCTGTTCCCTGTTCCAGTTTGTCCTTTGAAACATTACTTCCCTTGTTCTGGCTTTAACACATTCTGATCTCTTAATGTGCAACTATCAGAACCATTCTTAGTCATTATCACCACCATTTACATTCCTTTTGTCTTTTTGTCCACAGCATCTTTGTCAAACTCCACCATACTCCAGGTCGTTATTACGAGGGAGGAAGTGTTCGGTGTGTTTAAAAGCATGAAGGTAGCCCCTTTAGGGCTCCTCGATATTGCCCGGGGGCCGGCGCGGAGAAGGGAAACCACGCACATGCGCGGAAATACAGCAGCCATTCCGTGCGTGCGCGGGTCATTCAGCGCCTGCTGGAGCTGCGGGGCCCATTCCGGTGCCAACCGAGCCCCCTAGGAAGGGAGCATTCCCCATTATAGGGGCAGCACGGTAGCAAGGGGCAGCACGGTAGCATGGTGGTTAGCATAAATGCTTCACAGCTCCAGGGTCCCAGGTTCAGTTCCCGGCTGGGTCACTGTCTGTGCGGAGTCTGCACGTCCTCCCCGTGTGTGCGTGGGTTTCCTCCGGGTGCTCCGGTTTACTGCCACAGTCCAAAGATGTGTGGGTCAGGTGGATTGGCCATGCTAAATTGCCCTTAGTGTCCTAAAAAAAATAAGGTTAATGGGGGGGGGTCACTGGTATAGGGTGGATACGTTGGCTTCAGTAGGGCGATCATTGCTCGGCACAACATCGAGGGCCGAAGGGCCTGTTCTGTGCTGTACTGTTCTAAATTCTAAATTATCGGGGACCATTGAAGCTGGAGTGGTTGGCGCTGCTTTTCACGCCGGCGTGGGGACATAGCCCCATTATTAGAGAATCCCGCCCAGGATCTATGCACATTTGGAAGTGAACGGTCTTATTAGCGACAGACGGCATGATTTTGTACGAGTGAGGTCATGTCTCACTAATTTGATTGAATTTTTTGAGGAGGTGACAAAACTGATTGATGAGGGGAGGGCTGTGGATGTTGTTTACATGGACTTTAGTAAAGCATTTGATAAGGTCCCTCACGGCAAGCTGATACAAGAGATTAGATCACATGGGGGGTCAAGAGTAAACTAGCTGGATGGATCCAGAACTGGCTTGGCCATAGAAGACAGAGGGTAGCAGTGGAAGGGTGTTTTTCAGAATGGAGGTCTGTAACTAGTGGTGTTCCGCAGGGATCAGTTCTGGGACCTCTGCTCTTTGTAATATATATAAATGACTTGGAAGAAAACGTAGTGGGAATGATTGGCAAGTTTGCAGATGATACTAAAATTGCAGGAGTTGCGGATAGTGATGAAGATTGTCGGAGAAGACAACAGGATATAGATAGGCTGCAAAATTGGGCAGAGAAATGGCAGATGGAATTTAACGCGGACAAATGCGAGGTGATGCACTTTGGTAGATCCAATTCAGGTGAGAGCATCGGGACACAGAGAGATCTGGTCGTGTAGGTCCACAGATAAGTAAAGGTGGCAGCACAGTTGGAAATGGTAGTAAAGAAAGCATTTGGCATGCTTGCCTTGATAGGAAGGGGTATCGAGTATAAAAGCTCAAATATTATGTTACAGTTATATAGAACATGTAAGGCCACATTTTGAATACTGTGTCCAATTCTGGTCACCACACTACCAGAAGGACTTTGGAGAGAGTACAGAAAAGATTTCCAGGATGTTGCCTGGTATGGAGAGTATTAGCTATGAGAAGAGATTGAATGAACTGGGATTGCCCCTGAACAGGAGCCGGAATGTGGCGACTATTGGCTTTTCACAGTAACTTCATTGAAGCCTACTTGTGACAATAAGGGATTATTATTATTATTCTCTCTACAGAGACGGAGGCTGAGGGGAGACCTGATAGAAGTTTAGAAAATTATTAGGGGTATAGATAGGGTGAACAGTTGGAGGCATTTTCCCAGGGCAGAAATGACAATTACAAGGGGGCACAAGTTCAAGGTGAGGGAAAAGTTCAGTGGATATGTGCAGGGCAGGTTTTTTACACAGAGGGTGGTGGTGGCCTGGAATGCACTGCCAAGTGAGGTGGTTGTAGCAGATATGTTAGCGACCTTGAAGACTTACCTGTATAGGCACGTGAACAGACGGGGTATAGAAGGATACAGGCCTAAGTGCCTGTTCCTTTGCTGTATTGTTCTTTGATCTTTGTATTGCGGCCCTCTATCCAGCCCCACTCCTCCACACCACCCCCCCTACAATAACAATCTGATCCTATTTCCAGTTCTCTCCAGCTTTGACAAAGAGTCATCCCAACTCAAAATGCTCGCTCCATTCTCTCTCCTCAGATGCTGTCAGACCTAATGAGATTATCCAGCATTTCACGCTTTTGTTTCAGATTCCAGCATCCACAGTAATTTGCTTTTGTCCTATTTGTTCCCATTCTTGCGAAGGCTACTTATTTACACCGTACCTGTTGTGGGCAGCACAGTAGCAAAGTGGGCAGCACGGTAGCACAAGTGGGTAGCACTGCAAAGCGCCAGGATCCCAGGTGCAATTCCCCGCTGGGTCACTGTCTGTGCGGAGTCTGCACGTTCTCCCGTGTCGGCGTGGGTTTCCTCCGGGTGCTCCGGTTTCCTCCCACGGTCCAAAAACGTGCAGGTTTGGTGGATTGGCCATGCTAAATTGCCCTTAGTGTCCAAAAAGGTTAGGAGTGGCTATTGTGTTACAGGGATAGGGTGGAAGTGAGGGCTTAAGTGGGTCGGTGCAGACTCGATGGGCTGAATGGCCTCCTTCTGCACTGTATGTTCTATGTACATTGGTACCTGTGGCTTGTTTTTATCCTCTTTTGTTTGTTTTAATGTGATTTTTGTCAAAATTTAAAATTCCAATAAAAGGACTTCAAGAAATAGAATTTTGATTGACAAGAGAGTCAGGGGTTCTCGGGGACAACCAGGTAAGTGAAGTTAAGGCCACAATCAAATCATCCATGACCTTATTGACTGGTGGAAGAGGCATGATGGGGTGTACCTCCAGCCTGTACCTCCTATTTCTTCTGTTGTTATGTGAACATTTGGGGTTTAATTTTGTTTGGCAGCACCCTGTACTCAGTAAATTTCTATGTATGCTTTTTTAAAAATTCATCCATGGGATGTGGATGTCGCTGGCTCGTCCAGCATTTATTGTCCATCCCTAATTGCCCTTGAACTGAGTGGCTTGTTAGGCCATTTCAGAGGGCATATACTAGTGAACCATATTGCTCTGGGCCTGGAGTCACAAGTAGGCCAGGTCAGGTAAGGGAGGCAGATTTCCTTCCCTAAAGGACATTAGTGAACCTGATGGGTTTTTAATGACAATGATTTCATGGTCACCATTAGACTTTTAATTTCAGATTTTTACTGATTCATATTTCACCGTCTGCCATGGTGGGATTCAAGCCAGGGTCCCTAGAGCATTTTATCCTGGGTTTCTCGATTGAGAGTTCAGCAACAATACCACTTTGCCACTGCCTCCCCACTATTTTAAGACAGTTGGCCTTATTTTAAACTGGCAAAAAATCATAAAGTCGAGCAGAAACATATCGGACAGTTCAATAAATATTAAACAAAAAAGAAAATACTGGAAAATCACAGCAGGTCTTTCTCTGTCAGGAGAGAAAAGAGCAAATGTTTTGAATCCAGATGACCCTTTGTGAAGGCTAAAGATAGAGAAAATGGGAAATATTTGTACTGTGAAGGGAGAATAGAAGATGAGTTAGAGCCACAAAAACCCAGGGAAACGACGTGCTAATAGCTACAGAAAGCAAGGGGAAAGTGTGTTAATGGCAGTGAACAGGTGTGAAAGGACAAACTGCAGAGAATCTAACATCAGAGGGTAAACTGTGACAGGTATAGATGTGGGGGAGCGGAAGGGGAAAGCAAAGGGGAGAAAAGGTAACGAAAGGTGGGCGGGGGGTGAATATATATAAAGAAAGACAAGAGAGAAAGAAATGGTAAAAAACAATTAAAATGGGATGAAAACAAATGGGTCGAGGTGGGGTGGAGCTAATCATCTGAAGTTGCTGAATCATAGAATATACAGTGCAGAAGGAGGCCATTCAACCCATCGAGTTTGCACCGGCTCTTGGAAAGAGCACCCAAGCCCACTTCTCCAACCTATCCCGGTAACCCAGTAACCCCACCCAACCTTTTTGACACTAAGTGCAATTTATCATGGCCAATCCACCTAACCTGCACATCTTTGGACTATGGGAGGAAACTGGAGCACCCGGAGGAAACCTACGCAGACATGGGGAGAACATGTAGACTCTGCACAGACAGTGACCCAAGCCGGGAATCAAACCTGGGACCATGGAGCAGTGAAGCAATTGTGCTAACCACTATGCTACCATGCTGCCCCCAAATTTGTGTTGAATTCGTGTTTAACTCAGGCGCCAGAATGTGGCGACTAGGGGCATTTGAAGCCTACTTGTGACAATAAGCGATTTTCATTTCATTTCATTAATTGTTTCAATCATAATGAATGCTTCGTGGACAGACATGGTTCTAATGACTGGTATATGAAGTTACTGCTGTTGTTGAAAAACATTAGAGGGTATGGGGGAAAAATACTAGAGGGATTTTCCGTTTCTGAGACTGAGTGTTGATGCCGACTCAGAATTCGTGGACTTTCATGTCAGCAAAACTGGTGCATAACCTGGACCGATTCAGCAAATGTGGAGGGGTGAGCACCAGCACCACGGGGAACACAATCGATTCCAATGACAAATTGTACGGCATTCGGTATGTCTGTAATTGACACTCGGGAGGCTGACAAGCTGCAGCAGGAATACACATTACAATCCCCACACATACTCATCCCAGCCAACAGGATGGCACTGATTGCGCTGGAGCACACCCATACAGCTGATGGGTCGACTGGGGCCAGAGGACACCGAGGGGGTTGCCTGGGGTGACACCCAGATACCCCTTGCCCTAAGTTCACAGTTGGCTGACAGCGGCGTGCACAGCTGCATGGCTACCTTTCCGGCTGCGGCAATGTGTTCCATGTCTGCCCACCCCAACCTCACAGTTCACCTCCTGGGCACCCCCCACTACTCCTCCCAGCCCCGACAGAAGCCCCCCAGGCCTGCGGCACAACTGTCAGCAAACTATGGCAATGTTAGACATTTTCCGTACCCCCTTCTCTCCCTCAGCAGCCACCATGCCGGTTTCACAATTTTTAAAAGCACAAGTGAACGGCACCGTCGGGCACTCGGCCCATCGGAGGCGGGGCATCGCGAGGCCCCGGAGAATACCGTGTCAGGTCCGCTAATGACATGCAAGCAGTGTTTACTGTACAGGTGTTCTGGACCACATTGGTGCTGCTGTCGAGGTATCAGAGAATAGCGATTTGGCATCAAATCGACGGTCGTTGCAATTTTAGCGTTGGAACCTATTCTCCGCCCAATCGCGTTTCGCAATTTCAGCATCAGCCCCATGTACAGCTCTATATTCCTAAACATTGCTTTTGACATAATATTTTATTCCATTGTTTATCAATCAATAGATTACTCTGTAAGCAAAGAATCATATCAGATTCTTACTTAAATAAAAAAATAAAATAGGTCTGACAGCTTCAGCGGTGTTTTTTTAGAAACTTAAAAAATCACTTCACAGTGCTGCTGAAGTCATCATATCTGTACCAGACTGCTTTATCCTGTTTCCTTTTGCTTCCAATCTTAAGGAATGATCTATAATATTGCAACTGCTTGGATTCACGCCCGCCCCCGCCCTCCGTCCCCCTCATCAGAGCCAGTAAGATAATTGTGCCCTGGAAGTTGCAATGATGTGTTGGCATAACAACCTCATCAGCATTCCACAGGGCATGTTTGGAGGGTATTTGGCAATTTTGCTGCAAAGGTAATCAAGATAAACCTAACAGCGCATCCTCCTTGTAGCACAAGGAGTTATGAAAGCTCAGAAGCATTTTCTTTTGCAATTTAATCTAGGTTTTACTACTGAAACCTATCTAGCCTGTAAGGTAGATTACCAGGGCACTCCGTCATAAAAATCCTTATGAATTTGAATGCCTGACCTATGCACTTGCCCACAGGCTGAATCATTTACATTTACAAGTTTTACATTGGCTGCACATGAGTTGTTGTGCTGTTGCACGGTCAGCAACTTGCATAAGCTCCAAGTGTTTGTTTTTGACCAGAGCAACATGCATCAGCTTCAAATCCCAAAGCTGAGTCCTTTGTGAAATCTCAAAACTTCCTTCTGTATTTTCCTTTAAGCACTTTTTGATTGCAAAAGCTATGTTATCCAAATTGAAATGTCTCATGTTGCAATACTTCATGCAACTTCATGACTAGCTGCCTTTGGGCAGTGAACCTGAAGGACCCGACATGACCTAAATTTAAACATCTTGCCTTCCTTTTGTTTGTGGTGATTGATGGAAGTTGTGCTCATTTCTGCATAACATTTTGATTAAGACAATGGGTGAGCGGTTTTGTCGACTTCGTATGTATTGGCTGGGCATAAACTTAAATATTTGCCCTGATAATCTCTTTGTTTAAAAACAACTGAGAACACAATGTTGTCCAGAATCTCACCCGATACACTCTGAAGGTGTTTACTAATAATAATAGCTTATTGTCACAAGTGTGCTTCAATGAAGTTACTGTGAAAAGCTTCTAGTCGCCATATTCCGGCGTCTGTTCGGGGAGGCAGGTACGTGAATTGAACCCGGACTGCTGGCATTGTTCTGCAATACAAGTCAGCTGTTTAGCCCACTGGGGCTAAACCAGCCCCAGTAATACACAGCTGACGATAATAATCCTACCAATGTTCAATCTACGGATTTATTTGATCAGGGATCAGAAGCTTTGGCTGTAGTTGTAACTTTGTTCAGGCAGCCATTAACAATTATCCATCTCACTGAGAAGAAAGGGGACGTAACAAACCTTGCTGTTAATTACAGGCAATTTAACTAGAAAATCTCTGGCAAACATCCCTGCTACTTGTTCTGAAACACCTTCAAAATGTGTGGTTTATGATGCCAGCTTGCTTTGGAATGTGCATCCTTTGTGCTGTGCATTGCAAAATAAGATTCAATCATTATCCCTGCCATATTTTGTTAATACTGTGGCAGCCTTCATTTCCAACTTGAAACAAATTAAACTGTGTGACGTAAATGGCCTGGCATTCATTATTTTTTTGACATCTTTAGGATTAGAAGATGGTACATTTTTCAAAACGAATTATGCACAGCTCAAGTCCTTCTTTGATGCAATATAAAACGATGGAAAAATCTGGTGGCATCGCTGAATGGTGCTGGGTAGTACCTCGGGAACTGGCTATAAACTTTGACAGTAAGGGTGAAATTGTCTGAGGGCCTGTGTCAGGACTTTGCATACAGCTGGCAACAGATAGGAAAATCTTGTCTGTCGAGAATTTTCAGCACGGATTTGTGAGGGGTAGGTCTTGCCGCACAAGTCCTATTGAATTCTTTGAGGAGGTGACCAAGCACGCGGATGACGTAAAGCAGTGGATGTGGTGTACATGGATTTTAGTGAGGCATTTGATAAGGTTCCCCATGGTAGGCTTATGCAGAAAGTAAGGAGGCATGGGATACTGGGAAATTTGGCCAGTTGGATAACAAACTGGCTAACCAATAAAAGTCAGATAGTGGTGGTGGATGGCAAATATTCAGTCTGGAGCCCAGTTACCAGTGGCGTACTGCAGAGATCATTTCTGGGTCCTCTGCTGTTTGTGATTTTCATTAATGACTTGGATGAGAGAATTGAAGGATGGGTCAGTAAATTTGCAGACGACACGAAGATTGGTGGAGTTGTGGATAGTGAGGAGGGCTGTTGTCGGCTGCAAAGAGACATAGATAGGATGCAGAGCTGGGCTGAGAAGTGGCAGATGGAGTTTAGCCCTGAAAAGTGCAAGGTTGTCAATTTTGGAAGGACAAATACGAATGCGGAATACAGGGTTAACGGTAGGATTCTTGGCAATGTAGAGGAGCAGAGAGGTCTTGGGGTCTATGTTCATAGATCTCTGAAATTTGCCACTCAAGTGGATAGAGATGTGAAGAAGGCCTATGGTGTGCTAGCGTTCATTTGCAGAGGGATTGAATTTAAGAGCCGTGAGGTGATGAGGCAGCTGTACAAAACCTTGGTTAGGCCACATTTGGAGTACTGTGTGCAATTCTGGTCGCCTCATTTTAGGAAGGATGTGGAAGCTTTGGAAAAGGTGCAAAGGAGATTTACCAGGATGTTGCCAGGAATGGAGAGTAGGTCTTATGAGGAAAGGTTGAGGGTGCTTGGCCTTTTCTCATTAGAACGGAGAAGGATGAGTGGCGACTTGATAGAGGTTTATAAGATGATCAGGGGAATAGATAGAGTAGACAGTCAGAGACGTTTTCCCCGGGTAGAACAACCATTAAAATGGGACATAAATTTGAGGTGAATGGAAGATATAGGGGGGGTGTCAGAGGTAGGTTCTTTACCCAGAGAGTAGTGGGGGCATGGAATGCACTGCCTGTGGAAATAGTTGAGTTGGAAACATTAGGGACCTTCAAGCGGCTATTGGATAGGTACATGGATTACAGTAGAATGATGGGGTGTAGATTAATTTGTTCTTAATCTGGGACAAAAGTTCAGCACAACATCGTGGGCCGAAGGGCCTGTTCTGTGCTGTATTTTTCTATGTTCTATGTTCTATGAGAGACATTCATCAAGGGGAAGGTAATGGTAATGCACCGGAGAGTTTCGGACAATCTCACCCCCTCCATATGAGGTCACACTAGTGGCATGAAATCTTTGGAAGTACAGTCATTAGGCCATTTAGGACATCACTTGAGGACATCGCAGTTGAGCTCAATCATGTGTCTGAGGTTTTTATCAGGAACAACTGGGTAATTGTCATCAGAAGAAACCTTTTTCTATTTATGAACTCCACCGGGCACTAAATATTTGGAGCTCACTTACTACCTTCCCAGCTGAAATCCTAGGGGTTGAACTGCGACTACCTCCTGGGGCTCAGATCTGCACTTGTCAATGTACTTCCTGTGTTAAGTAAAAACATAAAATACTGGAAATACTCAGCAGATTTAGAAGCATCTACGGGGGGGGGGGATAGCGAAAGTGTGAATGTTTCAGTACCTTTCATCGGGACTATTCTGGATAATAGTTTTGATGAGTCATTTGCCACATAACTGATTTATAAACTATGATTTGAGTGACTATAATACTGGAACACTGACTCACTGGAATTTCAGATTTAGTTTGCAACCTCAGACTTGAACAACTTTGGTGTAGTAATTGGTGGGGTGGAAGGTTGGATTGGGGATGGAGCGAAGGTGGTCGGGGTGAGAAGTAGCTTGTTTCAGCTGGGTTCTCCAAGCAAGAAATTCAGGAATAGACGTTTGCAGAGGGAGATTCTTGCCGAAGTGTATGTCCTGCTGGGTAAGTCAGAAAGCATCCAAAGAACTATCAAACTCGTTGTTTATCATTGCTGAATAAGGTAGCAAACAACTGTTGCATTCTCCATACCACATAATTTGAGCCTCATCAACATTTAAAAACATTGAAAATAAGAGCTACCAAGCTTGTTCCACCATTTAGTCTGATCGTGGCTGATCCTTTAACTCTCCCCCATTCTCCCACTCTATCCCCATCCCTCTTGGCACTTTTCATGTCTAGAAATCTAGTATTTTCTTTTTTCAGTGACTTGGTCTCCACAGCCTGATGTAGCAGACAATTCCACAGGTTCACCACCCTCTGAATGAAGAAATTTCTCCTCATCTCAGTCTTAAAAGGCTTACCCTGTTTCCTGACACTGTGACTTGTTCTAGAGCCCCAGCTAGGGGCAGCGATCCCTGCATTCAGTTTGTCCAGTCCTGTCAGAATTTATACCTTTCAATGGGGTCTTTTGCATTTTTCTAAATTCCATTTAGTTGACGCCTAGTTTACCAATCTCTCATCATGTGGTAATCTTACCTTCCCAGGAACCAGTCTTGTGAACCTTCACTGCACTTCCTCTACAATAAATATATAATTACTTAGGTAAGTTAATTTCACCTTAATTCACAAAACAATGTACAGCAGTAATACATGTTACAGCATTATGGTATTAAGACTACACACATGCAAAAGATCATGGGCTGGATTCTCCCCTACCCGGTGGGGCGGGGGGGGGGGGGGGGGCGGGGGGGTCGCAGCGGGATGGAGTGGCGTGAACCACTCCGGCGTCGGGTTGCCCCAAAAGTGCGGATTTCTTCTGCGCCGGAGTGTCAGCGGCTGCTGACGTCATCCCCGCGCATGCGCAGGGGAGGGGACCACTTCCGCGTCGGCCATCGTGAAGGCTCTGCGGAAGGAAAAGAATGCCCCCACGGCACAGGCCCGCTCACCGATCGGTGGGCCCCGATCGCGGGCCAGGCCACTGTGGGCGCACCCCCCGGGGCCAGATTGCCCCGCGCCCCCCCCCCACCCAGGACCCCGGAGCCCACCTGCGCCGCCAGTCCCACCGGCAAGGGAGGTGTTTTGATTCACGCTGGCGGGACCGGCATTACAGCAGCGGGGCTTCGGCCCATCGCGGGACAGAGAATCACCGGGGGGGTGGCCGCTGACAGGTGCGGCACGATTCCCTCCCCCACCTAATCTCTGGTGCCGGAGACTTCGGGGGTAGGATTCACGCCGCCCCCCCCGCGATTCTCCGACCCGGCGGGGAGGGTCGGAGAATCCAGCTCCTTGTCACCCAGAGTGTTTATACGCATAAACTCTAGTGAAAAACAACTTAATTGCAATGCAGATGGAAATTGGGTCCAGTTTCCTCTCTCAGTCTACACTGGGAGACATTTATCTCAAAATGGGTAGCACAATCTCGGTATCCTTCTTGTGGTGATATGCATCACTGTAGATACACAAGGGGTTAATATAAGTACGCGTAGACAGCTAGACACTAGAGGGAGCACCAGAGACATAACACACAGACAGTCAACCAGTAGGTCAGTAAGACAGGACGCGTCCAATGGGCATTCACGAAACACACAGAGGTGACACTACCACAGGGGGGCGTTACACCAACCCATAAATAAAGGACACAGCACACATGATCTTCCTCTTTGCAGTGGAGACACTCAGTGAATACAGACACAGGGTTGATTCAATATCACACCCACCACGTGGATTGTAGCAGACTGGTTCGTCAGTCTGAGTAGCTATAGAAGGATCAACAGTAGTCGCGAACCCGAGTAGGAGAATTGTAAATAGTTCAATAAATGTGTTGAAGTTATCTCCACATCTGAACCTTCCTTTGTCAGAATGAACATCAAGGAAGCCGCTTATGCTACGCCAAGAGCATAACAAGACACTTCTTACTATTTCAAATTGCACAAGTTACAGAAGTCAGATCAGAGCAAATAAACTAGACAACAGTGAGAATGAAATTGTCATACAGAAGAGAACACGTGTACATTTTATGTGAAAGGGAAGTCATTAACATTGCAAAAGTTAGAATTTTTTAACCAAAAAATGTTAATGAAATTCTTAAATTCGATATTTCATATTTGCAACAATGATAGCTTATGTGTCCAAAAGGCCAATCAGAGACAATTTTGTTTCAGGGGACTCTTATAAAAATATGTGTATGTTTTAAAATAGATAATGGGGAGCCAAATACACAAGAGACTTGGGTGTTGCAGCTATTCTTAATGAAGATGTTTTTAAAATATGGGCCAGCCTTTTGTGGTGAAATGAAAATCATGCTAACAGTGAGGCTGGCTAATTTCTTGGATGGAATTTCACAGTGTTGTGAATTCCTTTGCATTTGTGCTAATGAATTGGGTATTCTGTGGGTATTGTGTTATTTCATATCACCTGGCCGACTAACTCGACTGCAATTGGCAGAAGCCACTCCACCTTACACCAGGGAATGAATATTAGCAGTTGTGAATCTTTTGTCCGCTCAATGAGATTTGATGCAATCTCAGTTGTCACAGTCCTGAGGCTTTTCCAATTGTTGGCTGTGGTACATGCTACAGTATTTCTAGTTATACTGAGAAGGATTTAAGTTCAATGATATGTGTTCAATGATAGATTTGCAGAACAATAGGGTTCCTGCGTTCCTGGTGCTTAGCAGTTTAATTTTCCATTTTAATGACTTTTCTGGATTAGTCATGGAGCAGATTCTGATGAGTTTGAAATATTTCCTTAAGTGGTACAACACAGAAGCAGGCCATTTGATCCTTTGAGGCTGTGCTGGTTCTTTCCAAGATCAAACCAGTTGATCTCCTTCTCCCACTCTTGCCCCATGTTTTTCCTTCAAGCATTTATCCATTCCCCTTTTCAAAACCATGATTGAATCTTTATCCACCAACCTTCCAGGCCTTGCATTCCAAATCCAAACCACTCTAAATACGTTCCTTATGTTGTCTCTGGCTCCTTTGCCAATCACCTTAAATCTGTGCACTTTGGATATCAGCCCTTCAGCCAGAGGCAATAGTTTACCTATATTTACTCTGTCCACATTTCTTAATTTTAAACAACTCTATCAAATTTCCTCTTAGCCTTCTCTGCTCGAACGAGAATGGCCCCACCTTCTGTATCCATCAACATTATTGTAATCCCTCGTTCTTTGATCGATTCTTCAGTATCGACTCCAAAGCTTTCCTGATGAGTCAATAATAAATATCATAATCCATCTGGCGCCAAATTAGTATCTTATTGATATTTAGTGTTTTGTTAACCTGACCTGCAAAAACAAGCTGTCTCAGGTATCTTCTAGCATTTCTTTAAAATTATACATTTAAGCATGTATTACCTCACCTCACAAAATCACAGAAAGGGGATATGGCTGTTTATGTCCATGCTGGCTTTCAGCAAGGGCAACTATCTAGTGCCATTAATGTCCATTTGAATCCTGTTAACAAGCTGGGCACCATATTCTCTGGACGATTGTGATTCTCCGGTCCTTTGGGCCATGAATCACATGGGCGAGAAATGGTGCTGGTCCTAATAAGCTTGGCCCTAATGAAGTGGACCTCACGGTAGGCCATAACAATAATAATAATAATAATAATAATAATCGCTTATTGTCACAAGTAAACTTCAATGAAGTTACTGTGAAAAGCCCCTAGTCACCACATTCCGGCGCCTGTTCGGGGAGGCCGGTACTGGAATTGAACCTGTGCTGCTGGCATTCTTCTGCATTACAAGTCAGCTGTTTATCCCACTGTGCTAAACCAGCTTTACGCTGCGCGGCTGCTAGCCCTCCAATGGGTGCATGTTCGGTGCGGGGGCAGCGCTGACTTTTGGGTCGTAAGACCAGATGGATCCTACGGACAAAGCCGCTGGATCAGAGAATCCAGCCCCATGACTTCAGACGAGATGAAGTAACATGTGGCCACATTCGCACGTGTTTGGGGAGGCCGGTACGGGAATTGAACCCGCCCTGCTGGCTGTCATAATATACATCTATGTATATAATGGAGTGCAGGCAGTGATTGACACACAGGATGACCAGTAAGCATACAGAACAGAGCAGCCAATCACCAGACAGGACACGACCACTATAAAGCCAGAGGGCACCAGTTTTCCCTTTCTCTCGGGACCCAGCCTCTGAGACACTCGGAGCTCGTGAGCATAGCCAGTGCAAACACCATGTGGTAGCTAGTAAGTCTGGTCAGGCTAGCATCAGGTCTCCAGTCAAGTCAGCATAGTGTCAACCCACAGTTGAAAATGCATAATAGTTAGATGTTAAATAAAATCGTGTCGCGTCTCATCAAGTATTGGAAGTCTGCAGTCTCACGGCGCTGAGGTCCCAGGTTCGATCCCGGCTCTGGGTCACTGTCCGTGTGGAGTTTGCACATGCTCCCCATGTTTGCGTGGGTTTCGCCCCCACAACCCAAAAGATGTGCAAGGTAGGTAGATTGGACACGCTAAATTGCCCCTTAATTGGAAAAAATGAATTGGGTACTCTAAATTTATTTTTTTAAAGTGTTGGAAGTCTGTCTCGTGCTACAGTGCATCAAGCTCAGTCCACATCGACCCAGCCTGCCCAACACATCACTGGCTTTGCTCTGCATTGTAAGCCTGGTATTTAGCCCGCTGTGCTAAACCAGCCCCATGATGGTAACTTTTTAAGGGGGTTGCCCCAAAAGTCCATCAGAGGGCCACCCTCCCTCCCCCCCAACAATGCAACGCCTGCCCAACCCACTCCAGCTAGAACCCCGCACCTCCCACCCACCAGAGACTCCCGAATTAGAGAGACTCTCCCACAGACCCCTAAATAAAGAAATCCCCCACAGACATCCCATAAATAAAGAGGACCCCCCCCCCACCCCACAGAGACCCCCTAAATAAAGAGACCCCGGCACAGACCCTCCAGAAGAAACCCCTGTCAGTAAACCCTCTAAAAGAGAGACCCTGACTGGAAGCTGGGAAGCAGTTCAGACAGAGGCAGTGAAACAAATTACTGCTTTAACACTCACCTGAGCAATACACCTGCTGGCTCAGGCAGAGGAAGCAGCACCTGTCAATCCCTGACAAGAGAAAACCAGTCAGCTGGGTTTAAACCGCCTCAGATCATTGATCTGAAAGCATTTAATTCATTTTTTTTTGATAGTAAGCAGAAGCCGTTGTTCAGGTATCTTTGTTTCCACACTCTCGGTTGTCTGTTTACACATGACTCAGACACATTATCTGATAAAGGTGCTTCTTCTTCAGCTTCTACAGATGCTGTTGGTTCTACATTAAAAATAATCTGAATTCTACTCAGTCGTGATGTTAGGTTCTAAAATTTCCAAACCTAAAGTGTCAGACGTTGGTCTTTTTGATACCAACTCTGCAAATTATTTTTTTGAAGCGAGGATTTGATCGGTGCGTCTCCTCTATACTCTCTCATCATCGATTTGCAACATATAAGAAATAGGCCCCATCTTTTCAAGTAGTGTGACAGGTTCTAACTTTGCACTTGAATTATAGTTTCTTGCTGAAGCTTTTTCTCCTTGAACAGAACCTCTTGGTTTCGATGTTTGTTCATGGCGAGTAATTGGATTTGCTGCTGTTGCTCTACAATGGAAGAAGTGTCAACCAATAAGAGCAAATCAAACTTGGTTCTCAACATCTTTTTTAAAAACAATATTGCCGGTGGGTTTTGGGTTCTTGCATGGGCTGTGTTTTTGTAGGATATGAGAAAATAATTTACTCTTTTAACGAAAAGTCCTTCATCCTTTGGTACTTTAATGCATTCTTCAATGACTGAACCAAACTCTCTGCCAATCTAATGGTGAAAGGATGATAAGGCGCATTTGTTATATGCTGTGTGCCATATTTTCTAAAGTAGTCCACGAATTCCATTGACATGAATTAAGTCCCATTATCGCTAATTGTTCCCGGTTGTCAAACCGTGCAAATACTTTGTCCAGTCGTTCGATTGTTTTTTCAGTAGTTGTAGATTTCATTTTTATTTTGGGCCATTTCGAATTTGAGTCCACGAGGATAAGAAACAGATATTCTTCAGTTGGTCCCATGAAAACAAAACGTACTCTTTTCCAGGATGTTTTGGCCAATACCAAGAGTGAAGTGATTGAAGAGGTGTTGTATTTGTTATGCTAGCACAAGACTGACACTGAGTTGCTCTTTCTTTAATCTGTTTGTCTCGACCCGGCCACCAAAAATAACTCCTTTTTAAAAATTCACTTTACGGGATGCGGGCATCACTGGTTAGGCCAGCTCACTGGGTTAAATTGCTGGCTTTTAAAGCAGACCAAGGCAGGCCAGCACCTGGACAGGTGTCGGAATGTGGTGACTAGGGGCTTTTCACAGTAACTTAATTGAAGCCTACTCGTGACAATAAGCGATTTTCATTTTCATTTCATTTATTGTCCATCCCTAGTTGCCCTTCAGAAGGAGGTGATGAGTTGCCTTTGTGAACTGCTGCAGTCCATCAGGTGTAGGTACACCCACCACGCAGTTAGGGAGGGAGTTTCAGGATTTTTCCCAGCGACAGTGAAGGAATGAAGATATATTTCCAAGTCAGGGTGGTGAGTGACTTGGAGGGAAATCTTCCGGTGGTGGGGTTCCCTGGCATCTGCTGCTCTTGGCAGTGGTCGTGGGTTGGAAGATGCTGCCTAAGTAACTTTGGTGAGTTACTACACTGCATCTTTTGGATTGTACACACAACTGCCACAGTTTGTCGGTGGTGGAGGGTTTGAATATTTGTGGAAGGAGGACCAATCAAGTGAGCTTCTTTGTACTGGATGGTGTCGAGCTTCTTGAGTGTTGTCGGAGCTGCACTCATCCAGACAAGAAGAGTATTCCATTACACCCCTGACTTGCGCCTTGTTGAAGGTGGACAGGCTTTGGGGGGGTCAGGAGGTGAGTTCCTCATCATAGGATTCTTAACCTTTGACCTGCCCTGATAGCCACACTATTAATATGGCTAGTCCAATTCAGTTTCTGATCAATGGTAACCCCCAAGGTGTTAATTGTGGGGGTTTCAGCGATGCTAATGCCATTAAATGTCAAGGGGCAGTGGTTAGATTTTCTCTTCTGACCTAATTATGGAAGGGAGGTCATTGTTGAAGCAGCTGAAGATGGCTAGGCCGAGAGACTCCTGCAGTGCTGTCCTGGAGTTGAGAGGATTGACTTCCAACCACCACAATTCCTTTTATTTGTGCCAGGTATGACCCCAATCAGTGGAGAGTTTTCCCGCTGATTCCCATTGACTCCAGTTTAGCTGGGGCTCCTTAATGCTATACTCGGTCAAATGCTGCTTTGATGCCAAGGACAGTCACTCTCACCTTACCTCTGGCATTCTGCTATTTTGTTCATGTTTGAACCAAGGCTGTAAGAGGTCAGGAGCTGAGTGGACCTTTGTGTGTTACAATTGTTAGAAGAGGTTGCAACTTAGCTGCTACCTTCATCTGGGTGTATGCTTGGGACAAATCTTTCTGACTGAACTATTGGCCATCTAATCCAGCAAATAGGTCCTTTATTAATGGTAAGGAATACTGGTTGGCACATAATGCTGGGCTGATCATCATTTTAAAGTCACCACAGGTTCTTATTGAGCCAACTGGCTTGATAACTGGGACATTTGTCATTGCCCAATCACTCGCCATCACAGACTCAATCACTTCATTTTTGATCAATTTTCCAAGTTCCATTTCAACCTGTGGTTTGATTGCATATGGAACAGTTCTTGCCTTTAAGCATTTTGGGGTGCAATTAGGTTATACCTTAAGTCGTGCCTTAACTTAATTGCAGCGATTCAATGGATTCTGTGGACTCCGGCCATTTCTCCTAAAGTGTTTTCAAATACCTTCTCATACTTTTCTAAGAGTTTCTGTAATGTATTCTTTCCAACAACCAATTGGTTCACAGTTTGCCAACTTGGTTGGATTTTGTTCAACTACACTCATCCACACTCATCCGAAAAGTGCAGGAAAATTTCCTTTCACTCCATCTAATAGCAATTTTGCAGATTGACCATTTGTTTCAACTTGCACCATGATATAACTCTTCACTGGAACCGTCACTTCCATTTAAATTCTCAAGATTATATTAGAAGGCTTTAATAGTATGGTGGCATGGTAGCACAGTGGTTAGCACTGCTGCATCAAGGCACTGAGGATCCAGGTTGGATCCGTGTGGAGTTTGCACATTCTCCCTGTGTTTGCGTGGTTCTCACCCCCAAAACCCAAAGATGTGCAGAGTAAGTGGGTTGGCCACACTGAATTGCCCCTTAATTGGAAGAAAAGAATTGGGTATTCTAAATTTAAAATTTAAGAAAGGCTTTAATGGTCTATACCTGAGCTTTTGTTGATATAAAGTTTCAATGGTGAGAAATACTGCAGCTCCCATATCTACTTCCATTTTAATTTCATTCATTCAGCTTTGCTTAGACACAACATTTCTGTGTATTGCCTTGCATTGATAATACACCGAGTGTGAATTCCTTGATCTCACTGGACATCGTGTCTACCTGGGAATTTTTCTCATCTTCAGTCATATGACAGACTTTTGGTAATAATAATAATCTTTATTGTCACAAATAGGCTTACATTAACACTGCAGTGAAAAGTCCCCGATCCCCACATTCCGGCGTTTGTTCGGGTACACGGAGGGAGAATTCAGAATGTCCAAATTACATAACAGCACATCTTTCGGGACTTGTGGGAGGAAACCGGATCACCCGGAGGAAACCGACGCAGACACAGGGAGAACGTGCAAACTCCACACAGAAAGTGACCCAAGCCGGGATTTGAACTTGGGACCCTGGTGCTGTGAAGCAACAGTGCTAACCATTGTGTTAGACTTGTGTGTACCCATCTTTGAGGTTTGAGGAGCCTGTCTGGCCCAACGCACCTTTGTTATGTGATCTCTCTTGCCACAATTATAACATTTGTATTCTTGATTTCAACATTCCCGTGGACATTGCCCAACTTAGGCGCACCTATAGGATGCTTGCATCTTTAGAGATCTTCTTTTCTCAGTATTCATCTTGTTTATTTTGGAGCCAGCTCCTATTTGGGAAGCTTCTTTCTCAGCCAATTCCATTGCTATTTCAACTGAAAGTTTGACTGTTTGAGAGCTTGTTATTGGTAATTGCCGCTGAACTGCCTCAGTTTGCAATCCGTACACAAGTTTGTCTCGCAGTGTGTCCTCTAGGGTTGGTCCAAACACTTAAATATTTGCCAGTTTTAATAATATGGCTAAATGCTGTTGAATATTTTTGCCCTCTTGGCTACGTCGATGAAATCTGAATCTCTCTTCAATAAACCAATGGTTTGGACCAGAAGTGTTCTTCAAGGGTCTTAGTCAATTCTAGGTTTATGTAGAAGCTTTTGCAGGATGGACAAGACATTGTAATAGGGTGAAAGTTTTCCATCCTATTACACTCCAGGAAATTGCTACTTTAATTTAATCCAATACCTTGGATTAAATTGCAACTAGGTAATATTGAAATCTCTCTTCTTAGGAGCTCCAAGCTTCTGCAATCCCATCAAATCGTTCCATAGCCCTTTCTTTTCCCACCCATAGTTCTTAAGTTGTAGCACTTTATTTAACTTTTGCTCTCCACTAATTTATTTTATTACTTGGACTGTGGCTTTAAAAAAAACATTTTTAAAAACGCTTTTACAAACACCAATTTTAAAAACAAGAAAATTTCAGTTTTAATTCTGGTTAATCTTGGTTACTACCAAATGTTGATTTTTTTCCCCCTTTTTAGCAGTTTCGGAAGGAGGTCACGCTGCCTCTCACTGAAATCAAGGATCCAACGCTGCAGCCCACCACATGCAACGGCGCAGAGCTGGAAAAGACCCCACCTTCGGTAAGTAAACTCGTTTTTACATAGCCTACTCTCTTATTTTCTTTCTTTCCTCATTTTCTCAGATGTTTTGAGCCCACCAGTTGTTTGAATCAACTAGTATTACTGTCAACACGCTGGCTGAAAAAAAAACATTTTTCCCCACCTCCAACTCTCCAAGTGCTCCCGAGATTGCGATTGAGTAAAAATATTTAAGGAGCGGTGCAGAGTGCTTTGTATTTTGAAATTAATGTACAATCTCAGCAAAGGCTAAAAATCTGCTTCCAATGGCTAAATGTACTGCACATCAATCGATGCTGGAGTGAATCATAGCATCTACAGCATTGAGACAGGCCCTTTAGTCCAAACTGGTGCAAGCCAATAAAATCCCATCCAAACTAACCCCATTTGCCTGCATTTGGCCCATATCCCTCTAAAACTTTCCTATCCATGTATCTGTCCAAATGCCTTTTAAATATTGCCAATGTCCCTGCCTCAATCACTTCCTCCAGCAGCTCATTCCACATACGTACCTTCCTCTGTGTAAAAATGTTGCCCCTCAGGTTCCCATTTGTTCTTTCCTCTCTTAAATTAAACCTATGCCCTCCAGTTCTCGATTCCCCAACCCTGGGAAAAAGACTGAGTGCATTCACCGTATCCATGCCTCTCATGATCTTATACTCCTCTATAAGATCACCCCTTAGTCTCCTACGTTCCAAAGGAAAAGGTCCTCGGCTCTCCATTTCTTCCTTAGGCTCAGTCCCTTAAGTTCTGGTAACGTCCTTGTAAATCTCTTAAGCACTCTCTCCAGTTTAATAACATCTTCTCTATAGCAAGGCAACAAAAATTGAACACAATACTCCAGCTGTGGCCTCACCAACGTCCTGTACAACTGCAACATAACCCCTCAACTTCTCTGTGCAATGGATGAAGGCCAACATGCCAAAAGCCTTCTTCACTGCCCAATCTACCTGTGACGCCACCTTTAGAGAACTGTGCACCTGAACTCCAAGGTCCCTCCACGGAACTCCCCAAGGTCCTACCATTCTCCGTGAAAGTCCCACCTCGATTTGACTTTCCAAAATGTAAAACATCACACTTATCTATATTGAACTCTGGGGGCTGGTTTAGCTCACCAGGCTAAATTGCTGGCTATTAAAGCAGACAAAGCAGGCCAGCAGCACGGTTCGTATTCCCGTACCAGCCTCCCCGGACAGGCGCTGTAATGTGGCGACTAGGAGCTTTTCACAGTAACTTCATTGAAGCCTACTCGTGACAATAAAGGATTTTCATTTTTTTTCATTTGCCACTTCCTGGCCCATTCCACCTGCTGATCAAAATCCTGCTGCAATTTTTGATAATTTTCAAAGCCTCAAGATTATTTTGTCACTGACTACTGCCATAATGCTCCCCTTTGGGCAACACAGGTCAGGGTCCCATGTTCTATTCCCCGCTGGGTCACTGTCTGTGCGGAGTCTGCACGTTCTCCCCGTGTCTGCGTGGGTTTCCTCCGGGTGCTCCGGTTTCCTCCCACAGTCCAAAGACGTGCAGGTTAGGTGGATTGGCCATGCTAAATTACCCTTACTGTCCAAAAAGGTTAGGAGGGGTTATTAGCTTACGGGGATAGGGTGGAAGTGAGGGCTTAAATGGGTTGGTGCAGACTCGATGGGCCCAATGGCCTTCTTCTGCACTGTATGTTCTATGTTCTTAATCAAAAATGCAACTCCCCCCTCCACTCTTTCCTCCACCTCTGTCCCGTCTAAAGCACCTGTATTCTGGAACGTTAAGCTACCAGTCCTGTCCCTCCCTTAGCCATGTTTCAGTTATGGCTATTATATCTCAGTCCCATGCACCTATCCACGTCCTGAGTTCATCAGCCTACCTGTCAGCTCTCTTGCATTGAAATAGATGCAATTTAACCCAACAGGTTTTCTGCCCTGCTTGCCATGTTCCTTCCAATCATGTCTATTCAGCTTGCCGATGCTGAGTAGTGCATCTCCTTCCAGCCCCTCATTTGTTTCACTGCTGCTGAGGATCCTACCTGCCCTGCCAATCTAGTTTAAACCCTCCCTTGTAGCACTAGCAAATCTGCCCCCCAGAATATTGGTCCCCCTCCACTTCAGATGCAATCCGTCCCTCTTAAATAGGTCACCTCTACCCCCAAAAAGATCCCAATGACCCAAGAGTCTGAATCCCTGCACCAATTCTTTAGCCACGCATTCATCTGCCATATTCTCCTGTTCTTACCCTCAGTAGCACGTGGCACCGGAAGTAATCCAGAGATTACCACCCTCGAGGTCCTGCTTCTCAATCATTTTCCTCGCTCGCTATAATCACTCCTCAGGACCTCATACCTATTCACGTCCTTTGTGCCAACGTGCACAATGACTTCCCCAATGCTCCCCTCCCCTTTGAGAATGCTCTGCAGTTGTTCCAAGATATACTTGACCCTGGCACCTCGGGGCAACAAACCATCATGGGCTCTTGTTTGCGGCCACAGAATGTCTTGTCTGTTCCTCTAACTACCGAGTCTCCTACGATCCTGTTTACCTTACTCTTTCGTGATGTATGCCTTACTCTTTCGTGATGTATGCCAGATTCAATCGTAGTGTCACAGATCTGGTTACTGCTGCTTTCACCTGAATGGTCACCCCCCAACAGTATCCAAAATGGTATACTTAATTATGAGGGGGATGGCCAGAGGGGACTCCTGCCACCTCCACCCGATATCCCGGGGTCTGCAATGTCTGATGCCGACCCAGTGGACTCGGACACAGATTCCGTCATGGACATTTTACCACCTGATGTCGTCGTACAGCTGCCACTCGCACTGGGCACACTGGGCACAATGTTGGGCACACTGGTCCCGCCACGTCACTCCTCACGGAAACGCAGGTCGCCAGTATATCCTACTCCTCCCGGACCTGCTCTATCGACTCCAGAATGCCATCTGCTCTCCAAATGGGTACAGCCAGTGGAAGTGGACATCTCTCCGGACTTGGGCAGGGAGGACGGAGGATGTTTCAACCCCCTCAGAGGCCACAGTCTATGTACCATTCGCTTCCTCATGACAACCACTGAGTCTGAACACTCCCAGTAAAATGGGGCAGGGTTTCCCCTTAACAAGGGTGAAGCTCACTGTATAAAAACCCTGACCTGGGTGCAAGTCGGGGAGGGTGACCCTTCGGGACAAGAACATTTTGTTGTGTTTGTTGTGTGTACCTAAATAAACTTGTGTTCGTTCCATCATGCCATGTGTTCCTTTGGCTCTTCATCAGATTCCAACCCCTACCCTCTGCTCTTCTCAGTGCCACACTCCCAGGTTCCAGTCCTGGTTTTTTTCTCTGTCTTTCTTGGGCTCCTGTGGGGCACACTGTTTAAAATGGCACACTTGCAAGCTTCCCACAGCTGATAACTACTGGATATGTTATCAGGATCTCTTGTTCTTGTACTCTCCGTGCCTATTTGTAAAGCCCAGGATACAGTATGCTTTATTAAATGTGCCCGTAACCTGTTCTCCCACCTTTGATGAGTTATGTGCATCTACCCCCAGGTTCCTCTGCTCCTGTATTCCCTTTAGAACTATACCATTTACTGTTTAATGGCACTCCTCATTCTTCCATCTTATATGTATCACTTCCCACTTCTCTGCATTAAATTTAATCTGCCTGTTGTTTGCGTTTTCCCGCAGCTTGTCAATGTCCTTGTGAAGTTCCACACTATCTTCCTCACAGTGCACAATACTTCAAAGTTCTGTGTTTTCTGCAAATTTCGAAATTTTGCCATGCACACCTAAGACTCGATCATTAATATATATCAAGAAAAGAAGGCATCCTAATACCGACCCCCAGGGAACCCCAGCCCTCTACCCCACTCGGAAATTACCATATCTAAAAGCATCACTGACGTTAAATTATCTGGTCTGTAGTTGCTGTGTTTAATCTTATACTTTTTCTGGAACATAAATGCAACAGTTGAAATTCTGTGACACTACCCTGTATCGAAAGAGGATTGGAAAATTATGGACTGTGCTGCTTCAATTTCCGAATTATCGCTTCACACCTTTCCTTTCAGCTCTGCTATCATTCCTCCAGCCTATGTTTTCTTGAAGTGTATTAATGTCTTCCCCACTGTTATCACACTTCCAAACTTCCCATCATTAACGTGCAGCAAAAGCAATAGTGGGCTAGTACAATATACCTGAGAAACAATTGGAATTGTACATGTTTTAAAATCGCTCCTTTTAAAATATGCTAATAAAATTAAGTGGATTGCTTCAAATTTTAATACTATGTGGCATTTGTTGTGAAATTTAGGTGGCAACAAATTATGGGTCATCTGAGCAAGGTATTTAAAGCGATTAAATGATTAGATAGAGTAGATACAGAATAAATCTATTGTCACAACTGGAAAATCCAGAACAAGAAGGCATAATTAGAGTTAGGGCACTGAGGGTTGAAATCAGAATGGAAGAATTATTTTTTACAAAATAGTTGTTAATCGGGAATTTATTCTCCCAATATGTAGTAAATGCTGGGTTATTTGAAATTTCCCAGGCTGAGATTGATAAGGGGAGGGATTCTGCGATCGTTGACGCCAAAATCGCGTTCGGCGATCGGTCGGAGAATCCCCGTTTACACCGGAATCAAGGGCGGCGCCGGTTTTGCGATGCTCCGCCCCCTCAAAAATGATGTACTCGGGGAGTACACTGCTCGCCGTATGAACGGACTCAGGACGTCACCTGAGGCCCTCCCCAATGCTCCGCCCCCAATGGGCCGAGTCCACGACGGCGTTGCCCGCGTGTGCTCACACCGTTCGGGGACCTCGCGTGGCGGCTGCGGGGACTGTGTCCAGCGTCCACAGTCGGTGGGGGGAGCTGTTCCGCTGGCAGGAGGCCTTCATCTGGGGCTGGGGGGACTGGTGGGGGGGGGTGGTCCGAGTGTGGCGAGGCTGGTCACAGAGGGGCAGTTTTTGGCAATCTGGGTCCGGGCACAGCTGGCGCCATGTTTTACGGCACGGCCACCGCCATGCACATGCGTGGCCACGGACCTAGCTACTCTCCGGCTGTATTTGCAGTGAAAGGGTCTTTATGCTGCGCGGCTGCCAGCCCCCCACCGGACGGAGGATTGGTGCAGGGGCGGCGCCGACTTTCTGGTCGAAAGACCAGACAGACCCTGCGGACATAGCCATCGGATCGGAGAATCCAGCCCAACAGCTTTATTTGTTTATGATGCCAAAGCATTTGGAAGAAGGTGGCAAATAAAGTTGATCTACAGATCAGCCAAGACCATTCAAATGGCAGAACAGACTCAAGATTCTGAGTAGCCTACCTCTAGTCCTCTGTTTATATTAATCAACCATATTTTATGTATTGCTTGCTATTGCCCATCACACCAGCAGTGTAAAGTCAAAGCTGTGCTGAACTGTGGATATACCATGATTTCCCCAACATTTCACTGTCCCTCTGGCTCTCATGATGGACACCAACTGTTACTTTGAGGTATGACTTTTGATGCAAGTTGAGAAGAGAACTGAAAATCTTACCCCCAAAGTTATGGTCACTGTTTCTCCAAACCCTGTTAACGTGGATGAAACACTAACTTTCAGGGGGAGAAACAGCAGAAAAACTTGAAACAATACTCAGCATGTCAGTGGCATTGCATGTTAAAATATTTGCATAGGGAACCAATAGTTAAGAACTGTAAGCAAAAATATTCTGAATTTAAATGATGCAGCTTAAAAACAACATGTTTTAGGTAGATGCTGAGAAATGTCAGAGCACAGTGGGTTATTGGGACCAAAGTAAAATTATACTTGCATTATTCACTTCTTCCTTATTAATGTTGTACACATCCACAACAATTCTCCTTTCAAAACATGAGAACTGCAAGTGCCAATTTTATATTGAAGAAGTGACAAAGAATGTGTTTTAGTTTGAGATTAATAGAAGCATTTTGTTTGCAAAACAGAAATGATTCTAAATTTACGAAGGAGCCTTGTTTCTTTGTTCATTGGATCTGATGTTAGTATGGAGGTGAGTACTGTCATGATATGAAAACATGCACATAATGATATACAGACAGGCAGCGAATGAACACAGAGAACAGGACATGACCAATGAGCAGGCAGGACACTCAGGGGTGGTATCTCACTATAAAAGGCATGAAGCATTCACACTCCGCCTCTTTTCCACTGATGAACATCTACAGAGTGAGCCAGGGTGTATGTGCAGTATCACACCTCCAGCACGTGGCTAAGAGCTAGTCTGGTTCAGTCAGGCAGAGTAACCACACTTAGGTTAGCAGAGAGTCGAACTCACAGAGAACTGTGTTAACTGTGCTAACAGTTCAGTAAATCAGATTGAACTAACTTCAAGGTCTGGAGTATATTTTGGTCAAAGCTGCATCTAGTTGCAGCCTGTGTTATCCCAGAGTACATGCTCATCAAGTACTGAGCAAGTAGAGGAGCTGCTCACTTAAATTGTATCCATTTGTTTGGCTGCCAAGGTTTCACATCACCAAACTTCACGGCAGCAGTGATGTGTACCTGCATGGTGTAATTGCAATTGTATTAAAAGGGATAATGGAAATGACAAACGGAAATTGGAGGTGTTCAGGAGTGATGGTGGGCAAAGAGTAAGGGGAATACCTAGATTTAATGACACTTCTTTGCTGTTACTGCTGGACGCAAAGAGGGGGAGGAGAAAGGGCATACCTTTCCCAAGCAATAGGAGGAGAAACCTACTGCTGCTGCCAAGAAGGGATGCTTGGTCGTAGCTGAGGAGATGAGTTACAGGGATGTTGTGCCCAGGACATAAAATGCACTGTGGGAGGTAGGCAGAAGACTTAATCAGGTCAAGAAAAGTGAGTGTAGTTCTTGATTCAACTACATCCTGTGGTTTTAACCCAAACATGCACATGCGCACATGCATGCACATGTACACATACATATGTATGCTTGCGTATGTGCATGCATACACACATGTGCATGCATGCACACACACTGATGGTGCGAAGTAAAAAAGACCAGTTATCAGTGTAGATACTCTCTCTCTTCAATGGGATTTATTGGACAGTTAGTTGGGTTTTCAGCTCGTAGTTAATATCTCACAAGAGCACATGAAGAGAGATTATCCAGTGACTGATGTGGGGAGCCTCCCCTCCCCCCTCAACTCAGTTCAACTAACCAAATAAAGACCTCCAGGGGCTATAGTTGAGAAAATGCGAGAGTCGAATCAGCAGTTTAGTTATCAAGATGCTTACAGATGTACATTAGTGGAGAGGATGGAGGAGACCAACTTGATTGCTAGTGGATTGTTGGTGCAGGTAATCGCCATGGAGAGACAGATCCATAGAAGATCCTTAAATTAGATTTAGTTTTTTAGATTTAGATTTGTTGTCACGTGTACCGAGTTACAGTGAAAGGTATTGTTCTGGGTACAGTCCAGACAGATTGTTCCATACATGGAAAAGTTACGAGAAATACAGAACATAAATGCATAGACATAAACATTGGATGAAGTGCATGGAAGCTATAACAGTAGAGAAGATGCATAGAGAGATCAGTTCAGTCCATAAGAGGGCTATTCAGGAGTCTGGTAAAAGCGGGGAAGAAGCTGTTTTTGAACCTGTTGGTGCGTGTTTTCAGACTTTTGAATCTCCTGCCAGATGAAAGAGGTTGGAAGAGAAAATAACCCGGGTGGGTTTATGTCCCACCAGGGCAGCGGGATGTGTAGACGGAGTCAATGGATTGGTAGTGCGTTCGCATGATGGGCTGTGTTCACGACTCTCAGTAGATTCTTACGGTCATGGGCCTAGCAGTTCATGCCAGGCTGTGCTGCAGCCAGATAGGATGCTTTCTATGGTGATCTGTAAAAATTGGTAAGAGTCAATGTGGACATGCCTTAGTGTCCCGAGGAAGTATAGGCACTGTCGTGCTTTCTTGGTCATAGCGTCGACATGGATGGACCAGGACAGTTTGTTGGTGATGTGCACACCTAGGAATTTGAAGCTGTCAACCATCTCCACCTTGGCACCATTGATGCAGACAAGGGTGTGTACGACACTTTGCTTCTTCAAGTCGATGAACAGCATCTTAGTTTTGCTGATATTGAGGGAGAGATTGTACCATGCAGTTAGGCACTCTATCTCCTTCCTGTACACTCATCATTGTTTGAGATCCGACCCACTATGGTCATGTCATCAGTAAACTTGTAGATGGAGTTGGAGCCGAATTTTGCCACACTGTCATGTGTGTATAAGGAGTGCAACAGGGGGCTAAGTATGCAGCTTTGTGGGGTCCCAGCTTTGGGAACTATCATGGAGAAGACCTTGTTTATCCTTACTGATGTGGTCTGTGGGTCAGGAAGTCGATAATCCAGTTGCAGAGGGAGGAGCCAAGTCTTATGTGTTGGAGTTTGGGTGTGTTTGGCTGGGATTATGGTGTTGAAGGTGGAGCTGTAGTCAATGAATAGGAGTCTGATGTAGGAGTCCTTGTTGTTGAGATGCTCCAGGGATGAGTGTCGGGCCAGGAAGATAGCATCTGCTATGGACCGTTTGTGGCGGTATGCGAATCTCAATGGATCAGGGCATTCTGAAAGTATGGAGTTGATGTGTCTCATGACCAACCTCTCAAAGCACTTTATAATGATAGATGTCAAGGCCACTGGATGGTAATCTTTGAAGCCCGTTGCCTGGTTTTTCTTTGGCACGATATGATAGTGGTCTTCTTGAAGCAGGTGTGAATCTCCGAACGGTGTAGGGAGACGTTGTTTGCGAACACATCACTCAGTTGGTCCATGCAGGATCTGAGTGCATGACCAGAGACTCTGTCAGGACCTGTTGCTTTCAGTGGGTTCACGTTCATGAAGGCTAATCTGACTTCTCAGGCTGTGGGTAGGTGTGGGTGTGTCCGAAGTTATTGGGTCAGTTGACAAAGCTTTGTTGGCTTTCTGGTTGAAAAGAGCATAGAATGCATTGAGTTCATTGGGGAGAAGTCGTCTGGTGTCAGAGATTCTACTCGGCTTTGCTTTGTAGCCCCTAATATTGTTGAAGCCTTGCCACAACTGACGAGAGCCCTTGTTGTCAGTCTATGACTCTAGCTTAGACTGGTTCTTAAACTTAGCTTAGTTCCTAGATTTCTTGTATAGGTCAGAGTCACCTGTCTTGGACACCTCAGACCTGAACTTCAGTATGGAGTGGATGTCCTGGTTAAACCATGGTTTCCGATTGGAGAAATTACTTTCGGACACCACAGGCGCCCAAGCCCAGAAGGTTTTGGAATGTTCTTGTTGGATGGCCTGATTTATATTACAAGAACACTTGTAGCTAAAGCTATAAATGATTTATTAGCATTAACTGTGGGTCAACTATATACAATATATTCACTTCTATACTAATGAGACTCCTAGTGGTCAGTCAGTGAATTACAAAACAACCATGATATCACGACAGGTATCAGTCAAACTGCATCTCAGCAGACAGGAACTGAGAGCAGTGGACTGCAGGATTTAATTTGTTATCTTTCACAATAGGTAATCTTATGAAACATTGGGTCAGACAGACAGCGTTGTACGTGGCTGGTCTGGCTAGAGTGGTGCACCCTCCCTCCTCCACCTCTCATGCCACTCTGTTATGCCATGTTGTGCAGGACACTGCACCCATATGAATCTGGAAATGCTCACAAGTGAATACTGATGGGTGCCTCTAGACCTATCTCAGCACCTGAAAAGTGTGTTTACCACACCAAGTGGTCATGTCAGCTCTCGTTTTGGTGCTCCTGTGCTTCATTAGGGTGACATAAGCGAGTTTCAAGGGGTATCCCATGTCTCCAATTGCTCAGCCCTTGAGTTTTCTTCCATTAAAATTGTGTGGGTAATGACTATTTACACATTAACCCAGGTTGGGGCTTCAAAATGTGAGCCATTCATCACAGAGAACCCAGTAAATCGAGCTGATTGTTCACATAGCAGCAATCCAGCAGACTCGAGTTAAAGTCCAGTTTTGGACGAGTTTGGCGGGGGGTTTCACGATGGCCATGTTGGCGAGTTCGCAGCCCGTGTTCAACGGCAAAATGAGCCCCCTCAAGATTCTTGAGATTATTGGTTCACTTGTCGTCTGATTCACCTTTTTTATGCTTCAGCAGCACACTGCTAAGCAGGAGCTGCTTTTAAGCACTTCCTCACCACTCGCTCCCAGTCAACACACAAGCATGGCAACACACACACCTGCTCCTCGCTTTGGGGGTGCCAACCTCACAAGGCTTCTCGATGCTGTGGGTGAGAGGTGTGACACCCTGTTCCCCCGAGGGGGTTAGAGGACCAATAGCAGGATTAGCAAAGCTGCCTGGGGGGCAGTGGCAGCGGCTGTTAGTGCGGGCAGCATGACAAGGAGGTCTGCCATCCAGTGACGGAGGAAGACATCTTTCTCCTGGTATCAGTTCCACTTGCCACCCCTCAAATGCCTAGGTGCCCCTCATCCCACCCAGACTGGCTGACCCTTCACACCCTGCCCACATCCGATCTTTGTGCTTCTTCCTCAGAACACCCTGGCACCCACCAGTACAAAGGTGATGGTCGCATACGACCTGAACATTCTGGGAGTGGGACCCCTTCCTGTTAACATAGGGTACTTCCTGATGCCCCGGTATTTGCAGGGTGACACGTGTGCCATTGATCGCCCCTGGACCTGGGGCATTTCGGTGTTGGCAGCAAATCCTGCACCCCTGGCATCTTGATGAGACTGGTGAATCGTAAATACTTCACGCCGGTGCAAACCTCAATTTTGTCCTCGCCTGTTCACCGAGTGTGCCCCGACCTGTGCCAGGCACAACACAATCGCTAAATAGTGCCTAAGGTCTTTGATGAAGCAACAGAAGGCGTTTTGACCAAAGAAGATTCCTTGAATCTCAATGTCCTCTGGCTGCAGTGATTGGTCTTTAATAACTATGAACATCTTCTTTTGTGTTTGTTATGACTCTAGTCTTTAGTGGGTGTGGTGATTGTCCCTTTAAGGGAAATACAGAAGAGTAAGCATCATCGATCAGGACTCAGGCTGAGGAATCACCCCAATGGGATTCTTCTCCTTGTTAGAGTTAATTTAGAATTATTTGCAAATATGCTGAGCTCTTGAAGATTACAAAATAAATCCCTTGTTCACTAATGAAGTCTCTGAAAATGCATCGTTACAGTGGTTGAGCCAAGACATTGGCATCTACTTTTCAATGTCAACAATTATCCTCTCGATGAAAGGCAGGATAAATCTAAACCAGCTAATATCAATAAAGTGCTGCAGGGCATGATTAATGCTGCTATTAGTTGACACCAACTCACCAATAAACTATTCATTCACTTTTGGTTGGGATTCTGCAAGAACTACAAGGATATTCAACCTTTGAATCCATATCTAGACCAAGGCTGTGAAGAGGTCTGGAGCCATGTAGCTCCTGCAGAACCCGAACCAAAAATTACTTAATAGTAGCATCTATCTTTGTGCAGTGGACTGGCTGCAGCATTGGGTCATGCTGCAATCCAATTTAAATTATATGGATGTGCCTCCAATGAGTTGTTTGGACCAACATTGTGAGCAGCATGGTAGCATAGTGGTTAGCACAGTTACTTCACATCTCCAGGTCCCAGGTTCTATTCCGAGCTGGGTCACTGACTGTGCGTAATCTGCACATTCTCCCCGTGTCTGCGTGGGTTTCCTCCGGGTGCTCCGGTTTCCTCCCACAGTCCAAAGACGTGCAGGTTAGGTGGATTGGCCATGATAAGTTGCCTTTAGTGACCAAAAAAATTAGGTGGGACATACAGAACATAGAGCATACATTGCAGAAGGAGGCTATTCGGCCCATCGAGTCTGCACCGACCCATTTAAATACTCACTTCCACCCTATCCTTGTAACCCAATAACCCCTCCTAATCTTTTTGGGTACAAATGGCAATTTAGCACGGCCAATCCACCTAACCAGCACATCTTTAGACTGTACGAGGAAACCGGAGCACCCGGAGGAAACCCATGCAGACACGGGGAGAACATGCAGACTCCACACAGACAGTGACCCAGCGGGGAATCGAACCTGGGACCCTGGCGCAGGGGAACCACAGTGCTATCCACTTGTGCTACCGTGCTGCCCTGAAGTGGTTATTGGGTTACGGGGATAGGGTGGAAGTGAGGGCTTAAGTGGGTTGGGCAGGCTCGATGGGCCGAATGGCCTCCTTCTGCATTGTATGTTCTATGTTCTAGATACATGGGCTTCGGTAGGGTGCAGACTCGATGGGCCGAATGGCCTCATTCTGCACTGTAAATTCTATGAAACATGTCAATGGGCATGTGAGTTGAGGAATTGCAGCAGCATGGAAATGCTTCCACTCACTGTTGAACCCATACCAAATTGTAGAGACGGTGTCCTTAATAATAATACTAATCACTTATTGTCACAAGTAGGCTTCAATGAAGTTACTGTGAAAAGCCCCGAGTCGCCACATTCCGGCGCCTGTTCGGGGAGGCTGGTGCGGGAATTGAACCGTGCTGCTGCCTTGATCTGCATTATAAGCCAGCTGTTTAGCCCACTGTGCTAACTCCACTGAACACGATTGGGGCAGGTGAATTAACAGCACTGCTCACCAAACGTTCCCTAACCTGGAATGTTCATGTTTGAACATCCCCACACTGCTCTGATATTGCAGATATGGCCCATACTGTACCGCATAGCGGGAGAGCAGGCTCTGCTCTGCAACGTCCCAGAGAGGTCGGTCAGCCATCCCTGATAATTGGCCCCTTCTAGATTTTATCAACTCTATCTGGAAATCTGGGGCATTTATGGGGCTCATATGCGAAGTGTAGGTTTTGTTATAACTTACCAGGAGGGGAACTGGATATTTGATAATACCCCAGCCAGGCTCTCCTGAAATGGTGAGACTGCAGTAGTTGGGGCAGGAGGCTGACAAAATTTCCCCACCCACTCCAGCAGAATACCTGTGACAGAATCTCCCCGTGACTGCACGGGTTTCCTCCGGGTGCTCCGGTTTCCTCCCACAGTCTAAAGATGTGCTGGTTAGGTGGATTGGCCGTGCTAAATTGCCATTTGTACCCAAAAAGGTTAGGAGGGGTTATTGGGTTACAAGGATAGGGTGGAAGTGAGTATTTAAATGGGTCGGTGCAGACTCGATGGGCCAAATAGCCTCCTTCTGCAATGTATGCTCTATGTTCTGTCTGTCCCACCTAACGTTTTGGTCACTAAAGGCAACTTATCATGGCCAATCCACCTAACCTGCACGTCTTTGGACTGTGGGAATATTCCAGCAGAATACTCAACCGGTGGATTCCACTGACTCTTCCTTTCTTACCTGTATCACACCCTGGATGCACCCAGCATAATGGTGGAATTTTTGGGTGTATTATCGTTCTTTAATTGTTCTTTTCAGCCAATCTTGCGTGTTCACAATTGGATGTTATTGCACCTTCAGTCAGTGATTAGAAATTGCTGTTGAATTAATTGCTGCAAAACATAAAATTTTCTAACCCTACCTGAGTATGAAACAACTTCAACTGCTCTGTCTCTAACTTTACAGTCTCAGACCCTTTCTCAACTTTTGTGTTCACTAACCTTCTAATCTCCTTCAAAAGCTTTTTAAGACCATTGGTACTGAGATGAACTGATACCTATTTGACTTTAATCTACCATAAAGAGAATTCTACTTCATATGTCCTGGCCAATCAAAAAAGCTATTCAGTAACATTGATCACTCTCTAAGGTACCATTCATGTAAATAGACATGCTTTCGATGTGGGACTACAAAGGCCAATTTTCCACTCCACTTCAGACTTTTTATACTTGGTGCAGTGCTGGTCACTGACAGAGCGAGCTGACTGTTTGCAGTTTTCTGTGGTCAGCTCATGAGAATTATTATTTATTGTTACCCAAGCAACTTTGCTCTTGTGAAGGGCGGCACGGTGGTGCAGTGGTTAGCACTGCTGCCTCGCGGTGCTGAGGACCCGGGTTTGATCCTGGCCCCGTCACTGTCTGTGTGGAGTTTGCATATTCTCCCCATGGGTCTCACTCCCACAACCCCAAAGATGTGCAAGGTAGGTGGATTGGCCGTGCCTAATTGTCCCTTAATTGGAAAATATGTTAAAAATATATTTTAAAAATGTGTTCTTGTGCAATGAGCTAGCCCAATGGGGCAGTGTAAAATGTGCCAAGCAACACGGTCAAATTTAAGTGCCCAGATATGGGGACAAATAGTGGATCAATCTTTATACACCTAATGTTAAACATTTGCTACTTTATTGCAGAGGCTTTTCAGAGTGATATACACGAGTGCCAAAGTGACGAGAAGAAACTAAAAATGGTGATGTGAAACAGATTCTGTGGGGGAAAGTCAGACGAAGGGGCACTTACACCAACAAATCATTTTGAAGCCCAGTCACTTATTTTGTATGCAAATATGGCAGCCAATCTGCATGCAACAAAGTCCCACAAGCAACAATATGATAAATGAACATTGTCTATTTTTGATAATGTTCGTCCGGACCATATGTTGATCAAAATATCGTGGGAGCACCACTGCTCCTTTTTAAATAGTACGGTGAGTTCCTTTCGGTCCAACTGAGAAGACAATAGAGCCCTTCCTGTACTTTATTGAGGGTGTCAACTTAGACCAAGTCCTGCTGTGGTGATGCGTAAACTTCTTACTCAATGATGAGATGGTTACCACTGGTGCCAAAGGTGTACAATGTTCGACAAATTGGACATGCAGGAAAAAAAAGAGTCCTTGCCCCATTGCACTCTTCAGAGTATTATTGTTTACAAAATGTATTTACAAGATATGGGCATCGCTGGCTGGGTCAGCATTTATTGCCCATCCCTAACTGCCCTCCATTTCAGAGAATACGAGAGTCAGCCATTTTGCTGTGGATCTGGAGGCACATGTAGGCCAGACCAGGTAAGCTTGGCAGATTTCCCTCCCTAAAGGACATTAATGAACCAGATGGCTTTTTACGACAATGGTTTCATGGTCCACATCAGACTTTTAATTCCAGATTTCATTTTGGGATGGATCTGTCTGTAATGGGATTTGAACAGGTCCCCGTGTTATGCCCTGGATCTGCCCATTATTAGTCCAGTGACAATACCACTACACCACCCCTTGTGATGTTCTTTGAGTTCTGCATGAGGATGTCTTCGAAGTGTGTCTCATAAAGAATATCAAGCGATGTTTTGAACAAAGTTCATTTATTTACACTACAACTAAATAGATTTGACTTTCTTGCTAAGATATAAAAGATTACAGATTAACTAAAACTATGATTCTAACTACAGAGCTCCTGATAACACGACTATTCACTATCTCACCTAACAACCTACTCCCCGAATCAAGAGTATCATGTGATCCATGTGTATGTGCTTGATCGCCATCTAGTGATTGGATGTAGTTGCAGTAAATTGTTAACCCTTCATTATTCTTACAATACATATATTGTCACATCCCTCTTCAGAGGAAAGCTTGCAGTGTGTCTGGTGGAAGCTGGCAACCAGGCCTAATGCTGTATCCACCCCTAAAGCCATGAGAACAGGTGCAGAAGAACATTTCACACCTTAAAGAAGTTGCTGAGATAAGACTGCTCAAAGCATAATTTGTCAAGTGGAAAGTTCAAGCTCGTATTCCAGCAGAGTATTTCATACAACTTCTTCCACACTTACTGGTTGGGTATGCCAGGACCTGTCATAAAATTATGCATAAAAGAGTAATTTCCTCAAAATCCAAATTTGAGTTTATATTGCTGCTGTTTCTTTAAACAATACCGTTGTGTATAGATGGCTTGTAAAGGGAATTATAGGCAGATATCTTTGTCTCTTTATTTTGGGAGCAGTGTTGGAATCGATTATTCCGGTGTTGGAATCGATTCTCCGCCCGAGCGCCAATTACAATTTCGGCGTCGGGCAACAGAGAATCTCGTCCATGATCTATCGTTCATGATTGCCCGCAAGAGGAATCATCTCTCTAAGTTTACTTTGTCAATACCTTATATCACCTTATATAATTCAGTTAGATAGCCTTTCATTCCTCTAAACTCATGAGTATAGACCTAAACTGTTCAATCTCTATACATAAGACAAATCCCTTAACTCTGGAATCAATCTGGTGAACATCCTCTGAACTGCCTCGAATGCAACTCTCTGCACTCTTTCTCAATCTGAAGCTCCTCTCCCGCTGTTTTAACACTCTGGTTCCACCACTCTCTGCGCTGTTTCTCACATTGTATCTGCTCTCCCTTCCCCTGCCTTTTTAACTCTGGGGCGGCCTTTCTCCCCGCTGTTTCTCACTCTGAAGCTGCTGTCCCTTCCTCCTTTGTTTTAACACTCCGGGTCCACTTCGCGCTGTTTCTCGCTCTGAAGCTGTTCTCGCTTCCAATGCTGTCTTAACACTCCAATTCAGCCTGTCTCGGTCCTTTTTCTCGCTCTGAAGCTGCTCGCCTTTCCCCTGCTGTTCCGAGTCAGCCACTCTCTGTGTTGTTTCTTGGTGACATTCTATGTCTCTTCACCACAACCCCCTCCCCCCGCGCTCCTAAAGAGACATGGATTTTGGACTACATACACAATATCGCTATCTATCTGGCCGCAGCTGCCGTCACGGATGCGAGAGTGCCAGGGATAGCTTAGGAAGGATCCAGCACGAGAGGAATCTGCCCCAGAGAGCAGGGGCTAGCCAGTGAGGCTCAAGTGCCGGCCATCCACCAGGCCGAGGAGGAAGTGCGTCACGGCAGACTATGTGTATAATGTTGCCGCTTGTCCTTTGAGGAGCTGCCGGACTGTGTGTGCCACAGATGACTCTGAATCACCAGGGAGACCATGAATCTACCCGTGCCAGATGGTGGCACACCTGACAGCACGGGGTATAGTGGAGAACACTCACCCCCCAGTGCCCGTCCAGGTAACGGTGGCCCTCAACTTGTATGCAACTGGCTCATTTCAGGGCTCCAGCGGGGACTAGTGCACAATCTCGCAAACATCCACACACGGGTGCACCCACGGTGTTATGGATGCCCACCTGACCCGCCCCTCCTCCCCTCCTCCCAGCCCAACCTGACCTGACTGACCAAATCCCATCCACTCACCTGGACACCTGCCTTCTCCCTAGCCTAACAATTTCACTGGGCCCTTTGAACCAACCTGCTTCCCTGGAGCCGGTGTGATTAAAAAAAATGTGCCGAGGCCTACCTGAGTTTACTGATGTTGTAACGCTCTAGGGTCTTTGGAGATTCTTTTGCTGCAGGTTCCAAGCAGCTCCAGCCAGCTGAGATTTCAACAGAGCTTTCGAGAACAGATAAGTGCATTTTAAACTCTTAGAATTCAGCGGGACATCGCTTTACACTCCTGGGTGGCTGTTTTAGCCCATTGGCTCAAAAGAGCATCTTCTGGTGGTAAAGTGGATTAAAAATTGTTTTCAAGGCTGTGCTGACTCATCACCATTTTGGGTGTAATGCATTACTGCTCACTCCTGTGGTGGTTAGATGAAGAACACTAGAACTGTTGGTGATCCTCTCCCATTCAGAATGGGAATAACAGTGTTAACGGAGATATGCAGGAATCCCTACATTCAAATGAACGTCAAATAGTGTACAGAAATTGAGATCTCTTTCTAAAGCTGGGTTTAATCTCTAAATCGCATCATGGCCAAGCCAGCAAATCCCACATCCCTTGAATGAATCAAAAATAAATAGAAATGGAAGATTGATAGCCTAAAGCTCCCTCTTCTCATCAATGCAGTTGAAATCTTGGTTCGCTTCATCACTCCAAGAAAAGCTGCAAGTCAGCACATCCCTTCTCCCTTCAGTAGATCTGTGTAGCTGCAATAAATGTCTGAAAATTTGAGAAGGGCTGTGTTAGGCATTTCAGAATAATCAGACAGACCGAAGTGACATTATGCCACGTTGTGGGAAGATTTGGAATTGATCCGCAGTTGCCACTGACTTGCCAGCAAACACGAGAGTGATGGTACTTACTTTTTCTGCTATCTCAGTATTTAGACTGGCAATTAACTTAGCAAAATCAGGGCAGTATGGTAGCACAGTGGTTAGCATTGCTGCCTGTGGCGCTGAGGACCTGGGTTTGAATCCCGGCCCTGGGTCACTGATGTGAGGAGTTTGCACATTCCCCCCACAACCCAAAAGATATGCAGGATAGGTGGATTGGCCATGTTAAATTGCCCCTTAATTGGAAAAAATAATTGGGTACCCTAAATTTTAAAAAAACTTAGCAAAATCGACTTAAATTTTGTCCATGTCATTCTAAATCCTGAATAAAAGCATGTACCCATCAAGACTTTGTAAGTGATCAATAATTAAAATCTTTGTTGGTCATGAATAAAGATTCTCATCAAATGGCTGCAAAAAAGGAAAGCCTTGAAATCAAGATATTTTTCATCAATGGCCGCGTAACATTATAACTATTGCTGTGATCATTAATAACCTGCGTGCTCAATTAATCATAATGCTTAGTATAATTCAGAGGATCACACTGCTCCAATTGTAAAGATGCTGTGGATAAGAGGTAAGTAAAAGTAGCTGACGAATGGATTCATATGTCTTGTCCTAATCCCTCTTTTTTTCTTCCTCTCTTGGATTATCATAAGTGGACAGGCTGGGAGACTGGGAGACTTAGGATAATGTGGAAAGAAGCAGACATGGAGATTGGATTGCTGGAATTGTAAAAGTCATACAAATGTATAAAAATAATGGGTAGGAAAAGACCAGTTCATGCTTCGGGCCCGTCAGACACCCTCAGTGGATGAAACATTGGGCGGAATTCTCTGCTAATAGAGTTATGTCCCCACACTCGCGAGGAAACGGGCGTAAATCACTCTGGACTTCCCTGGAGAAAGTCCAGGCTCATTCGTTGTTTTGAAGGGGGCTTGCAGGGCCCCGGAGTAGTCCTCGCAGCTTCAGCTGCCGATATGGTACCTGCACCTCTGGCCGTGGGTCCACGCATGCGCATGGTGGCCGCCTGTGGCGGCGGCCCCGCGCAGATGGCGGACGCACACAGCGGGCCGGCCCCAACAATATAGGCCCCCCACCAGATCACGCGCTCCTGCTGATCGGTGGCCCCCGATTACGAGCCTGGCCGTCCTGGAGCCTCCCCCCCCCCCCCCCCCGCCCCACGGTGACGGACTCCTCACCCCCCAACAGGGCAGCCGTGGACTGTGTCCACAGCCGCCACTTCAAGTGCCCGCCGGGTGGAACCATGAGTGAATCACGCCGGCGGGAACTCAGCCAATTGTCGGCAGACAATCGCCGCAGGGCCTCTTTCAATGGCGCCCGACCAGCGCCGTGGGGCCTCTTTCAATGGCACCCGACCAGCGCAGCGTCGGCCACGTGTGCACGATTGGTGACGATTCTCCGGTCCCCGGAGAATCGCGAGAAGCCGTCGGACCCGATCGTGGGCCTGAAACCCCATTCTCCGCCCCTGCATTGTGGTTAATTATAAACCTCAGTAATTCACACTGTATTGTACCACATGTATTGAGCCTGTACTCTGTACTGGATTGTGTGTAATCGCGCGGCCCTGCCCATAGGGGATGAGGAGTTTGTACTGGGCTCCACCCTTGGCTCCGCCCATGGCTCCACTCATGGCTCCTCCCCCAACCGGAAATATAAAGAACAGTGCTGTGAGCCTGCTGCCAGTTCATCTCGAGTTCATCTCATCACAGGCAGGCTCTGTTGTAAGACGATTAAAAGCACTGTTCACTTCTAACCACGTGTCGCGTGAATTGATGGTCTCATCACGCGTCGAGCACGATTGCGGCTCGGAGGCTTGGAGAATTCCGGCCATTATGTCTTGCCACTTTCTGTTCCTTACAGTCATCTGGGTGGACCAATGAACTGAGAAAAAGCCCACGCGTCAGTAAGAGAAAGTAAAACTCCTCTCTGACTCTCTAAATCGATCAAAACAAGTTCAAGAGATCATACTGGTCATATATGATAGATATACAACCTTAAAACAGAGCACACAAAATTAAGGCAACACAGGAAAAACAGTGACCACAAAATATAATTACAGTCTATGGAGATGTCATTAATGCTTGTAGTGAAGACATCTCCAGCGTACTTGGAGCTACTTTTTGTTAATATTTTATGTGAGGACAAAGAAAAAATTATTTAACATTCTAACAAAAAAGCTACTGGAATCTTTGTATAATTTTTGCATTGATGCTCGTATTTAACATAGATACATCAAATAGGTGAACAGTCAGAGCCTGCAGCTAATAGTAAGCAAGAATGACAGAATTTAGAAATGCCAGGTGTTTTGTGTGGAGTCTAAGCAAAACTTTAGCCTTCTTTAGGGCCCAAAGCTCAGCTTCAAGCTCTGTATATTATCCATCATCTATCCAAGCTTTCTCACTTCAGATCTCTCTCATTGGAAGCCAGCTTGTCTATGTCTTTGCCACCTTCAGAGTCGATTTTCTCTTTCTGGTGCCTCATCCATCATCCTCCATAAATACAAACTGGTCCAAAAATACAACGGTCAATTTATTGCCCTGTATTTATCCTGATCATCCAGTGGGCAATATGTGAAATGTAAAATTCACAGACTTATTCCAGTCTATCCTTCCAGCTTCATCGCATGCCTTGAATGCATCTTTTACTCATTGAGTTTGCAAATCGGTTTCCCGCCGATCTCCAGCGGGGTTTGCAATCCGACATGGTGGGTAACATCGGAAGATCCTGCTGTAATTTCATGCCAGTGTCAAACCGATTTTTGGGGTCTCGAGGATGTCTGCCCCCACCTCCCCCCCACCCCGCCATTGGTCCCACTGGTGGGGGTTGGGAGAATTCCAGTTAATGACTGGTCGTGGTGTGACCCAGTAAGGGTAGGTTTATAGTTCCTATTTGATCTGTTGATGAGACATTTCAGCATTAGATTATTATTCAGAAATTGAGATGGGGCGAGTTACCTGGCGGTCCTGTCCACTGGGAAAGGCTGTGGAAACCCTGGAGGAACCCTGTGGAAAATGGCGGAGGTGGCATTAATAATTTACCGGGGGTTTCAACAACTCTTCTGCTGACGTCATAGTGATTGAGCGGGAGAACGTCTGTACAAGTTCATCCTCTGAAAACAAATAACAATTTCTTATTCGTTAGCTGCCAGCTGCAGCCTTCTGTCTCTGGAATGTTTGTCATCTCCTCTGGGGATGGCCTCGTCAAGATAGTGCCCATAATTGTTTTAATTCTTTCTTTAATTGTCTCCTCACTCTGACTTAATTAACTTTTGGTCTGATATTTACTCAGAGACATTTTGGGACCAGGAATGTATGATATTGCACAGAAAAGCTGTAAGAAATTTGGGTGTGTGAACACAGCCAGTTCATTAATATTTTGCTTTAGGTGTTGGCATCTGAGTGTAAGAGTAGGCCTGATTACGATCTGAATGACACAATCTCAACTCCAGTGTTTAATGACTCAACCTTAAACTGGAATTTGGAAGAGTTGAAGTTTGCAACAAGAGCACCAGGAATTAAATTATGGATCTGAGATTGAAATGGGAAACTGCCTCTGTCTGTGCTGCTTCTCTCAATGTGCTGCTCCAATCGGTGAGGAAAAGAGATATTCTTCTCCGGCGATGGCAAGAAGAAGCCACCCACTGCCAGAAAATAGGCACGGCTAACAGTGGCCCGAGAGGTCACCAACCATAGCACCATGCTCATGGATTCTGTGTTGGGAGCCCATGAATAGCCTCATCAGTCCTGGATTGTGAGTGTGGTTGCACATTAATTTACCTACTTGTGTGCAATTTCCGATCCACTGACTTTTTTCTCAAGCAGACGCTACCACATTATCACTGGTGCCCATTTACCTTGCATGCCCAACCATCCTTCACTTTCTATATCCTTCCTCATATCACAACAATCCACTGCCGTCACGCAAATGGAAGGGTCAACCTCAAACACGGTGTCGCAGAACATTGCAATGATATGGCCTTCGGCAGAGTGGCTAGCTCTGTGGAACATCAAATGACCTAATCAAATGAGTGCATGCACGTATGGACCCCTTGACTCTGGATGCCAACACGTTTGCTGCCTTAAGATGCATGGTAGGTATCGTAGCCATGGCCACAGGGCCCAGGAGAGTAGGGTGCACATGGTGTAAAACATTGGGACCAAGAGGCTACTGGGGCCTGGGCTCGTTGTTGTAAACAGAGTTCTCATCAGATTAAGTAGCCAGAACTTCAGATCTAAATCGGCTTTAAAAATAAATTGAAACGGTCAGCCTGACTCAAGCATTTTCAAAAGTGCTTCCACTGCTCGTCTGTTACTGCTCACCTTCCCCCAACTCATTCAAAGCCCATCTACTACCTTGTCTCCAGGTAGAAAAGTCTTCAACAGCGCTGTCAAGGGCTCGAGAGACCATAGGCGGCATTCTCTCAGCCTGGGGCCCGGCTGTAGAATCCCCGCGATCAGCGCGAATCACGCCATGCCGCCCCAATGCCAGCATGCGATTCTCCGTGGTTGGCGTGCCGCTGGTCGGGGCCGCTCTACGCGGCCGTCCCGCCGATTCTCCGCCCGGGATGTGCCGAGCGGCCATTGTGAAAACGCCCAGTCCTCCTGGCGCCGTCCACACTGGCTCTCAGCCGGCTGGACCTTGGCGTGGAAGGGTCTGGGGGCAACCTGTGGCGGGGGGGTGGGAAGGTCCAACCCGTGGGGGAGGGGGCTCCGATGTGGCCTGGCACATGATCGGGGCCCACCGATCAGCGGGCCGGCCTCTCTGGCTGGGGGCCTTGTTTCCTCTGTGCCGGCCCCTGTAGTCCTGCGTCATGTTGCGTCGGGGCCGGCGCGTTGAAGGAATGCACTGCGCATGAGCGTGTTGGCGCCGGCACCACTGTGCATGCGCGGATCCCGCGGTGCCCAATTCGCGCTGGGATCAGCAGCTGGAGCGGCGTGAACCACTCCAGTGCTGTGCTGGCCCTTTTGCGGGCCAGAATTAGTTGTCGGGTCAGCCTGTTCACGCTGTCGTAAAGTGCGATGGCGTTTACGACGGCGTGAACATTCTGCCGTGGGATTAGAGAATCCCGCCCCACGTGCATCTGAAAAGACTGAGCAGGGATCTGATCATCCTAGATCTATCACTGCTAAAGTCATACAGGGAAAGGAAGAGCAAAGCTTTGGAATTGCACATGGATGTTTGAAAAAATGTTCTGTTTGATTACTTGGAGCACATAAATATTGGCCCAGGTCTTCCGGTCTCCAGATAGTCTGAGACCAGATGTGCACCAGATTGCTGTACCCTGGAGGATGCACTATGGGACCCCTCGGATGTCTCAATTCTCTGTGAGAATTTCCTGGGAAACTCCAACTTCTGATGGAAAATTTCACTGCTCCCTGGGTCCTTTCAGAAAAGTTAGACTCTGACCTGGATTTTTGCCGCAACAGTGATCTTCTCCATAATGGTGAAAATCCTGGAAATGGACAAAATCTCATAGTCATGTCCCCGAAACTGACATTTTCTATCCTCGCAGGGGTGGGATTGGAGTGGGGCCAAGATTCGCATGAATCACTGAGGCAGTTGGCCATGTAAATCACCTGCTGCCTCCCCATTGAGTATAAAAATTGGAAAGTCATGTTGCAGCTGTATAGAACCTTAGTTAGGCCACATTTGGGGTATAGTGTTCAATTCTTGTCGCCACATTACCAGAAGGATGTGGAGGCTTTAGAGAGGGTGTAGAAGAGATTTACCAGGATGTTGCCTGGTATGGAGGGCATGAGCTATGAGGAGAGGTTGAATAAACTTGGTTTGTTCTCACTGGAACAACCAAGGTTGAGGGGCGACCTGATAGAGGTCTACAAAGTTATGAGGGGCATAGATAGGGTGGATAGTCAGAGACTTTTTCCCAGGGTAGGGGGTCAATTACTAGGGGATATAGGTTTAAGGTGCGAGGGGCAAGGTTTCGAGTAAAGGTACGAGGCACGATTTTTACACAGAGGGTAGTGGGTGCCTGGAACTCGCTGCCGGAGGAGGTGGTGGAAGCAGGGACGATTGTGACGTTTAAGGGGCATCTTGACAAATACATGAATAGGATAGGAATAGAGGGATACGGGTCCCGGAAGTGTCGAAGATTTTAGTTTAGACGGGCAGTATGGTCGGCATAGACTTGGAGGGCCGAAGGGCCTGTTCCAGTGCTGTACTTTTCTTTGTTCTTTGTCCTTTGTTGTTAACTGCAGAGGTTTGAACCCGTGCTGAGTGAAATCCAGAGTGCAGAATAGGTCAAAGGAGGTCTGTTTTCTGCATATGTCGTTTGGAGAAGCAGGAAAGCCCTTGGCGAGGTGAGATAACCCTGTGATATTACATTGAATTTGTCATTTCGTGCCCTGGAATTTCCAGGAATGTAAATCCCACTGCCCTCTTGTGACCCTCGGGAGTTGGAGGGTGGGGCTGCTGGTGTGTCAGGGTAATATTTTTATTACCCTTACTCAGACTTGCACCGAGGTGCAAGGAAGGAAATTTGTGTTTTGGATGTGTGCATCATACTTCATCCAAGGAAACAGAGGGGAAGGGCACATGGAGACATGAGAAGCCAAATAATTTGAGCAGAGGTTGCAGAATGAGCAACAGGAAGGAGGAGAGAGAGGCCAACTGGGATTCTTTGCTGTGGGGTGACTATACTGACCGAGGACATCTTAACCCAACATGATGGAAAATCAGTGTCATAGAAGCCTCGTACTGCGCCGTGATGTGACAGCGGTAATGTTGTTGGATCGAGGCTAATATTTTGGGGACAAGAGAGCCGTGAATTTTAATTCAATTAGTAAATCTTGAATTGAAAGCTAACTTCAGCAATGATGACCATGAAACTATTATCAATTGCTCCAGAAATCCAGTTGGTTCACTTCAAGGAAGGAAATCTGCCATCCCTACCCTATCTGTGACTCCAGACCCACAGCAATGTGATTGACTCTGAACTGCCTTCTGAAATGGCCCAGGAAACCAGCTTATTATTTCCCCATGGCTCTTGAGTTTCGGATTTAGACAGCAAAGGCCTGTGCCCAAATTGCAGGTTTCCCTCAGGTGCAGATACAGACTACACTCAAGTTGCAATCAAGGCCCCAACTTGGTACTTGGCACCTTCATGAACCACAAGCCATTTTACTCCAGTAATTTGCAGGGGTTTGTGACCAGACTGAGGCTTCTTTTTAAATGCCAGACTCCCAAGCAGCTCCCACAACGCCATCATATGAAGGAATTCAGGAGTCCCCAATTTAAATTGCGGACAAGTGTTCAAATGTACTATATACAATGTGAATACAGTAACCAAGGTGATCCCATTAGTGGTTTAGGAGAGATGGCGTCCTATACTCTCTCACACCTCTATGAAGAGCCTCGGAGAAGGTGGAGCAGCTGCTCACTTCTCTGTTTGAAGAACAATGAATAGTATGGTGGCTGTCCTCATCACGCAGGCACCTTTTGGGGACCTCTTTCAGACTGTGGTCACTGACATGTGTTGACCAGCTAAGGGCTCTGGCAGAGGGGTCAAGGGGTGATGGAAGATGAGGGTGCTGAGGAGTTCTCTGATCTTTCATCCTCCTGAGCTCCCTCCACACCCTAGGTTAGCCTCCAGGTGGGTTGATGGGATTGGCTGCTGATGTGCAGCAGTCATCCATCCAGCAACCGCTGTGCCAACAGTATGACTGTCCTGTTAAGGGTACATAGCTCCTCACGTATGTGGGTGCTCACACTCTGAGTAGACTGCTACGTGTACACTTTCCTGGCCATGATGCTGCCCTTGCATCCACTTCTGGTGCTGCTTTATGTGTCTCTCCACTTGACTGGCCAATCTCTCATGGTCAGAGCTGTTGACCCCCTGGGGGAGAGCCAGTAGAGCTTGGACCTTGGAATTGAAAGCTAGCTTCAGCAATAATGACCATGAAACTATTATCTATTTCTCTAGAACCCATCTGGTTCACGTCAAGGAAGGAAATTTGCCACCCTTACCCTATCCATAACTCCAGACCCACAACAATGTGATTGATTCTTAACTGCCCTCTGAAATGGCCCAGAAAACCAGAATATTATTTCCCCATGGCTTTTGAGTCTCAGGATTTAGATAACCAAGGCCTATGCACAAATTGTAGGTTTCCCTCCGGTGCAAGGAGGTAATGAGATATTTAGGTATCGCCCATCTCATTTTGGAAGCATGCTTTGATGCATGCCGCTGCCTTAACCAGGCCCACATTTCACTTAATCCCGTAGCACTCCCTATTATGCCAACATCCCGTTGTGCTCAGCGAAGTGACCACATGACCTTCAGCATTATATAGAAACAACGTGCAAGGGTAAGGGAGAAAGGTGGGGGAATGGTACTAAGTCAGAATGCTTAATTGGCAACCGGTGCAGAATGGTAGGTCAAATGGCCTCCTTCTGCACCACAACAATCCTGTGATGACCACCATGTGCCAAGGCAATCTCACCACCACCTGCAATTCAAGATTCACCAACACCAGCAGCTCCCGCAACCTGGTCAAGGACATGTTCCCTATTGGGCTTAAGGGCCTCAGGTAGACTCTTCAATCCCTCATTCTGGGCCATCTCTCAAGTGTTCTCTGTCCTTTTGTTCTTCAACCGCAATATGCATTTACGTCATATATATATATCGCATGTGCAGATTTATTGCTCTTCACTGCATCTGCCCATTGTACTGCTTATTCACATTTGTTTTGTGTGCAGATAAATGAGCTGCTGCTCACCAATCGTCTGAGGATTGTACAGGCCAAGCTTCGCACCTGACTTGCAGCATGTGCATGTGACTCTTTCTTATGACCACAGCATCTATGACGTGGGGAGTATTCCATAACTCTCCTGACATGTGCTTTTTGATGACGGGAAGGCTTTGGGAGTCAGGAGGTGTGTTACTCGCCTCAAACATCCCAGCTTCTGACCTGCTCTTGTAGCCACAGTATTTATACAGCGTTTATGTGGTTTGGCAACTAAAGTTTCTGGTGAATTCTAACTCCCCAGAATGTTGATAGTGGGAGATTCTTCAATGGTAATGTCATTGAATGACAAGGGCTGATGGTTACATTCTCTCTGTGTTAATTACCTGCCACCTTTGTGGTATGAATGTCACTTGCTATATATCAGCTCAAGTCTAAATTTTGTCCAGCCTTGTTGCATGCAGGCATTGACTGCTTCAATGGTATAAGTGCCATGTAATCAAATATCGTACCATTAAATCTAAATTTAAGATGTTGTTGTCATTCAACTCTGCAGGCAGATGTGGGAAATAGTGTTTACCACATGTTTCTTTGTTTCCTAAGGGTCCTGTACGACACTAACTTTTACAAATGTTCTTTCCTAATTAAAGAGTTGGTTGTATTAGTTTGGTTGCCTTCAAGACTTGTCTTAGTCCTTCCTCTTTCCGTTGTAAGATGTAACACATTATTGGTAAGACCTGGAGGCTATGACCCCAATTGTTCTTTTTTTCCTGTTCATTGACCTTAGTCTGAGGCAACTGATGAGGAGAGTGTGACACTAAAGATACAGCAGAGATTTAAGACACTGTGTGGATAATTAAAGCAGGATGTCTAAGTTGAAGAGGTAAGAGCTTGCTGAATACTGCGTGACAGACACGCTTGGAGTTGTCTCTATGTCAGGTATGAAGTTCCTGACTCAGTGTATTCACCTGCAGACTTTATTTGAGGGTATGAGGGTATCAAAGAATCTCAACAGTGCAAAAGGAGGCCATTCAGCCCATTCAGTTTGCCCCGACCCTCAGGAAGTGCACTCTACCTAGGCCCACTCCCCCTTAACCCCACCCCCTTAACCCCACACATAGATCATGGCCAATCCACCTAACCTGCACATCTTTGGACACACACACAGTCCACAGAATGTTGTGAAGTCTCTGTCAGACTGCACATTGTAGTTGCTAAGTTTAGCTTCAGAGAAACTAGAAACAGGACCGGGTTTCTCCCCTACCCGGCGGGGCGGGGGGTCCCGGCGGGACGGAGTGGCGTGAACCACTCCGGGGTCGGGCCTCCCCTAAGGTGCGGAATTCTCCGCACCTTTAGGGGCTAGGCCCGCACCGGAGTGGCTCCGCTCCGCCGGCCGACGCGAACAGCCTTTGGCGTAATGCCAGCCGGGGCCGAAAGGCCTTCGCCGGAAGTCCGCACATGCACCGGTGCGTCAGCGGCTGCTGACGTCATACCGGCTGCATGCACAGGGGAGGGAGTCTCTTCCGCCCCCGCCATGGTGAAGGAAAAGAGTGCCCCCACGGCACAGGCCAAGCCACCGTGGGCGCACCCCCCCCGGGGCCAGATCGCCCCGCGCCCCCCACCAGGACCCCGGTGCCCGCCAGCGCCGCCAATCCCGCCGGCACCAGACGTGCTTTGATTTCCGCCGGCGGGAAAGGCCTGTCAGCTGCGTGAGTTCGGCCCATCGCGGGCTGGAGAATCGCCGCGGGGGGCCCGCCGCGCGGCGCGATTCCCGCCCCCGCCGATTCCCGGGTGGCGGAGAATTCGGGCCACGGCGGGGGTGGGATTGACGCCGGCCTTGACGATTCACCGACCCCCCGGGGAGTCGGAGAATTCCGCCCCAGGTCTTCCAAAATTTCCGTGACAATGATCTTGCTTTTATCCTCATAGCTCCTATCTCAATGATCTTCACGCCATTTTACACTAAGTCACTTCAGCTCAGCATTCTGTAGAGTGGATCTTGTAACAAAAGCTATACATGTACAGAAAAGGTAAAACGTGTTGCTGTCAAATAGATAGATTAGAAAGTGAAAGGTGCACAAGGCTATCTTAGGTCACAACAAGCGATACAGCTTTGCAAAAGAGCTTTGGTGATTTGAGCTGCTTATCACCAACAATCTACAGATATCAGCTGTTTCAACAGATTCAGCAAAAATGATCTCTTAACCACAAAAGGGAATCCTGAATATAAAATGGATTATTTATTTACCTGAATATAAAATGGATCATTGAATTAAAACAAATCCTTTCTTGTTGGTGCTCATAATAGGGAATATACAATGCGGCAAAACTGAACGGACTTTGATGATCCCAAAATCTGATGGAGGAAACCATCCAGGGGGATATTCTCACCCAAAATTTGTCAGGGCGCTATTCTCCAGGAAGATTACTAAGTGTGGTAACGAATGGGTACTGCCGCTATTACCCAGATCGCTCCGCCCAGCGAAGGCAGCAATGCAATATGTTAATTGATCCACTGAACGAGGTCCTACGGGCCGTAAATTAAGGCCTGCCAGCCGATTCGTCGGGACCACACTTGCCAGCTTTCGCTAACAAGGTCGAGCAGCACTTCAACAGCCCCTGTGTAGTTAACCCCACTCAGCCTGCAGCCATGACGCCGAGATGACCGGTCTCAAGGTTTGGAGACATGGACCTAGGGAGCCTCTTAGATGCAGTCGAGGCCATGAGGGATGTCCTGTCCCCAGAGGGAAGCCACAGGGCAGCTAGTCCACCTGGAATGAAATGGCAATGGCCGTCAGCTCGGGGAGAGTGACCAGGAGGGTTAATGGGCAAGTGGACACCACTCCCGCCCCCGATGCCTTCTTGCCCCCACGTGACCATCACTCCCAATCCTCCATTTGACCCCCAACCCTCCCTCCACCTCCGCTTCCTTCACCACCCTAACCCTTCCTTCACCTTCCCGTCCCCCACCACTATGAACTGCAGGTACAGCAAATGACGCCCTCTCTGACTCCACAGGAGAAGCTGTCCCACAATCACAGGGACAGGCCCCAGACTGTCCCACAGTCACAGGGAGAGGGCCCAGACTGTCCCACAATCACAGGGAGAGGGCCCAGACTGTCCCACAATCACAGGGAGAGGGCCCAGCCTGTCCCACAATCACGGGGAGAGGGCCCAGACTGTCCCACAATCACAGGGAGAGGGCCCAGACTGTCCCACAATCACAGGGAGAGGGCCCAGACTGTCCCACAATCACAGGGAGAGGGCCCAGACTGTCCCACAATCACAGGGAGAGGGCCCAGACTGTCCCACAATCACAGGGAGAGGGCCCAGACTGTCCCACAATCACAGGGAGAGGGCCCAGACTGTCCCACAATCACAGGGAGAGGGCCCAGACTGTCCCACAGTCACAGGGAGAGGGCCCAGACTGTCCCACAGTCACAGGGAGAGGGCCCAGACTGTCCCACAGTCACAGGGAGAGGGCCCAGACTGTCCCACAGTCACAGGGAGAGGGCCCAGACTGTCCCACAGTCACAGGGAGAGGGCCCAGACTGTCCCACAATCACAGGGAGAGGGCCCAGCCTGTCCCACAATCACGGGGAGAGGGCCCAGACTGTCCCACAATCACAGGGAGAGGGCCCAGACTGTCCCACAATTACAGGGAGAGGGCCCAGACTGTCCCACAGTCAGAAGGAAAAGGGTGCAGACTGTCCCACAGTCACAGGGAGAGGGCCCAGACTGTCCCACAGTCACAGGGAGAGGGCCCAGACTGTCCCACAGTCACAGGGAGAGGGCCCAGACTGTCCCACAATCACAGGGAGAGGGCCCAGACTGTCCCACAATCACAGGGAGAGGGCCCAGAGTGTCTCACAATCACAGGGAGAGGGCCCAGACTGGCAGAGGGGTGCAGCACATTAGAATCCTCATGACTTTTGAGGAACGACCCTGGAGGTGACTGGGGTGGCCAAGGACAGAGCGGGCACCAAAGCGGAGGTTGGCACACGCTGCAGAGGTGAGGAACCAAGGGGCCCCACCCAAAGGACCCATCAAATGTGAGTTATAAATGCCATACCGACTGACCCATCTCTCCCACTGACCATGTGTTCATTCTCCCGCAGGTCCTCCAGCTGATGTCATCGGCACATCCTGGGTGGTCCCCTCCCCTACCTTACATGAGACCACTGAGGATGCCACAATGGTTGGGTCAAAGCTGTCATCCCCACCACCCTCTAGTGCAGAGACACACACTTCAGTGGGCAGCATTAGAGGTCAGGCTTCTGGGTCGCATTCTGGTGAGCATCACACAGATGCTGATGCACATCAGGTGATGGCAGGAACCCCCAAGGCGAGACAGCAGTCAGATCCCAGGTCTGCAGGATTCCAGGTCCCACCTGGGTCCCAGCCAGATGCTGAGCCTCTGGAACAGGTTTACCCGGAGCTGATGGAGACATTGGGGAGCAGATGGGACATTCTGCAGGAGATCCCGGCGACACTCCACCAGGTCCATAGCTAATTGGAGGAGTCCCAGAGACTGCGGGCGCAGGAGATGTCATCGGCAATGTGTGGCACCGAGGCCAACCCTGCTAGGGTGGCGGCCGCTTTGGAGAGCCTGGTGCACGTCGGGACCATTAGTGAAGGTGCGCAGTCGGTGATGGCCATGGCTGAGGGCCTCGGCAGAATGTCCGACTCACTGCGGGATGTGACCCAGTATCGGGCTGACCTTGATGAAGGAACCGGTCTCAGATGAGAATAGTCGGCGCACTGTGGAGCTTGTCCCAGCCGCAGGTGGACATTGCTGAGGTGCTGCAAATCACTGAGGAGCATCACCGAGGGCATCGACACCATGGTGCAGACATTGAAGAGCCGCCAGGGCTTGCAGAGCCAGATGATGCAGGGGTTCAATTCAGCTGCCCTTCCATCCTGAGATGAACCCCAGGGCCCTATGGGCACCGATCAAGAGGAGGCGGCGGATGTGGCAACCTGGACCCAGCCTGTGGACTGGCGATTGTGGCCACAGCCTCCCCCGAGTTCCACCCCTTTGATCAAGCTGCGTCTGAGTCATGTGAGAGTACCTTTAAGAAATGGATGTTTATAAATGGGTGTGTATATAAATATCTGTAGTGAGAGTACCTTTAATAAATGGGTGTTTATTACTGCAGTGATGTCAGAGAGTGGGTGGAGCTGGGCTGTCTCAGCTTTTTACTTTCGTTTTAGGCTGTTTGCTGCAGGGTGTGTTTTAGTTTCATTTTCAGTGTTGGAGCTGAAGCCAGACAAAGCAGCTGTACTGTTGATCTCTCTGCCATGAAAAGACTATCTCTTGATCATTTGGTGAATTCAGAATTATAAATGTTTTCAGTAGTGACTTTAACCCGATGTGCTTCTGTTAAAGGTTATGTTTTTTTGTAAGTCTTCTTGATATTAAAAGGACAGCATAAACATTACTTAGTGTTGAACTCTTTGGGGGTGTATTTGCATTAATGGTCGCTAAGATGTTCACTGTTTGTTTTGAAAAGGTTCACTTGAGTTCATAGAATAAACATTGTTTTGCTTTAAAAAATACTTTTCCATTTCTGCTGTACCACCCCTGTAGAGTGGGACATGTGCCCCCCCCCCCATACCCCAATCTATGAAACGTTGTGGGTCAGGGTGGGCGTCCTCCATGCCACCCCTGGGCCGTGTGTTCCCATTCTGGGGGTAACGCTCGTCCTTGCCTGTTTGCCCACTGACCACCCATAACTCCCACTGACCACGGAGGCCACAAGCCTTGCGGCTGAAGTTATTGAACAAAGAACAAAGAAGTACAGCGCAAGAAAAGGCCCTTCGGCCATCCAAACCTGCACCAACCATGCGACTCATGGGTGGCATGGAGGACGCCCACCCGGTTATGAGAGGCACCTTGCGAGATCTCAGGTAGTCTCAGCTGGTCAGAGCAGGAAATGAAGGTTTTGGCAGGGTGTGTCTAATTGAAGCCATTAAATTGCACCCTCGGGGTCTTTGGGGAGTTTTTCCTGGTCCAGCCCACACTTACAGCTTTTTGCAGGAGAGGAGAGCTGAACTCGCCAGAAATCCTCAGACATTGGGCTGCCATTTTGAAAGGGTGTCCCGATCGCTAAGTGTGCTTGAGGGACCCCCACAACCCCCACCCATGGGCCACAACCCATGCCCCACACTCAAGGGCATATCCCCCGCTAAGTGTGGACACCCCAGTATGGGTTCACTAAAGGCTCTGGGACCTGGACTGGGGCCTGGACTGGGGCCGGGGGGAGGGGGTGGGGGGGGGGGGGGGGGGGGGTTCTTGAAAGTGGTGGTCTTCGCTTGTAAAGACCAGTATTAATCTGCATCGGTTGAGACCTTGCCAGCGTGGCTGATGACTCCAGGACGCCACTAGAATGGGCTATATGAAAGGTACAATCCGTTGGATGAATCACGGCCCGCGTTAACGTGAGCAATACAGACCCCCATTCCAGCTCATTCTCCTTTCTCCACTCCAAGAAATACTGGCATTCTCGTCCTACATTAGCGGGGAGAAATATTTCAATTTGTTAAAATTAATCAATATTAATCCTATTCTAATGCTCACATCATTTATTTTCTGCTATTATGAATTATTTCAATCAACCATCTCCTCTTGCCCACCTAATTACTTTCCATCCATTATTTTTATATTCAGGCAGTCATTTCACCACAATCCCCACTCTTACCTTCACACACTCTCTTCTCAAATCCTGCTTATCTGTAATACCTTACGTTAATCAACACTTGTTCTCGTTCGGATTGTTAATCCATTATTTTAATTAAACTATTTTCTAAATGTCAGAAGACAATAACCTACTGTAATGTATAATGAATTCAGGAATTCATTCTGACTTTTATAACAATTGTTTGGTAGCAGAATAAGAATGATTATTAGTAGGTAGATTTCTACATGAATTATTTATTATCTATCGCTGTACTATTCTTGCTGAAATTCAGTTCAGTTTTCTGTGCAAAAATGAAATGAAGAGAGGAAACAATACTTTCAAATTGACTCTGCCGAATTTCCACCTTGCAGTTACACTGTAAGATTTGATGAACCAGGCCTTTGAAAGTAATCGAAATACAGAATGTTAATTCTGGTTTAAAGGAAGACACAAGAAGAAAAACGAGAGATTGTACAAAACAGCCAACAGAAACTGCAGAAAATTTCCAAAAGTCTGAAAGCCAGTTGCTAATAACATTAAAATTTGCCACTTAGTAGCTGCTGAATTTGTATGAATGTTTGATGGGATGAAATCCTCCGTTACTTGCTTCTCCCGATATCCAACTCAAGACCCCTTCCAGTTAAGCTGCCCAATGAATAATCTACAAAGAGCAGCTATTCATAGAATCATAGAATGTACGGTGCAGAAGGAGGCCATTTGGCCCATCGAGTCTGCACCAGCCCTTGGAAAGAGCACCCCACTTGAGCCCATTGTTAACAAATCCCTCTCTTCTTCAAGCTCTTCCCCTGTATAATTTTGGATTAATTACATCTCAGAATTTCAGAGATAAGCCAAGAAATATAATTGAATGATAGAACAGGGCTGCATTTTACTCAGTGGGAAATGTTCATCGAAAACTCTCCACTGCTTAGAGTCATGTCTAGCACCAAGGGGGATAAAATGGTTGTAGTTAATGGAGGCCAATCAGGTCGCTGTCTTAGGTGCAGCCATCTTCAGCTGCTTCAATGATTTTCCCTCCATCATCTAGTCAGAAGTGGGGTGATCATTGATGATTGCAAAGTGCTCAGTTCCATTCACAAATCCTCAGATAATGAAGTCATCTGTGCCCTCATGCAGCCAAGTCTGGACAACATTCAGTCTTGAGCTCTTAAATGATAAGTATAATTTGTACCACACAAATGCTGGGCACTGACTATTTCCAACAAGAGAGAATCTAACTGTTCTCCTTGACATTCAATTGTACGATGAGTAAATCAGCTCCTGATTCTCTAAAACCTATTCGCTATTTACAAAGCACAAGTCAGAGATGCAATTGAACACTTCCCAACCTGCCTAATAAGTGCAGCAACAAAAGCACTTAAGAAACTTAACATCATCAGGAATAAGCAACTTATTTTACTGGTACCACATCCACCACCATTAACATTCACTTCTTCCAGCTCCCATGCACAGTTGCAGCATCTACAAGGTGCACTGCACAATCTCATTAAGGCTCTTTAACAGCAATTTCCAAATCCACAAACTCTGCTGCCTGGAAGAAGAAGGGCAGCAGGCACATGGGAAGACCACCATATATGCAAATTCCTCCTCACTTAGGAATGTGTCTCCATTGGAAAGATAGACCAACAATTCACCAAGCAGCTGTCTCTGGACTAATAAAGTTGTCAATCACTGGTGAATGTGAAGTATTGCTGTGTGAAATTGAATGAAAGATTTGCATATCATAAGAACATAAGAACTAGGAGCAGGAGTAGGCCATCTGGCCCCTCGAGCCTGCTCTGCCATTCAATGAGATCATGGCTGATCTTTTGTGGACTCAGCTCCACTTTCCGGCCCGAACACCATAACCCTTAATCCCTTTATTCTTCAAAAAGCTATCTATCTTTACCTTAAAAACATTGAATGAAGGAGCCTCAACTGCTTCACTGGGCAAGGAATTCCAATGATTCACAACCTTTGGGATTCACACCTCCTAAACTCAGTCCTAAACCTACTTCCCCTTATTTTGAGGCTATATCCCCTAGTTCTGCTTTCACCCGCCAGTGGAAACAACCTGCCTGCATCTATCCTATCTATTCCCTTCATAATTTTAAATGTTTTGATGAGATCCCCCCCTCATCCTTCTAAATTCCAACGAGTACAGTCCCAGTCTACTCAACCTCTCCTCGTAATCCAACCCCTTCAGCTCTGGGATTAACCTCGTGAATCTCCTCTGCACACGCTCCTCTGCACACCTATCAAATGCTGTCAAGGGATTTCAAGCCCTTTGAAGTGTACTTGGCTTTCGCAGAAGCCTCTGACATTTGTTACATTTGCTACTTTAAACACTTTTGTCAGAGGCAGCAGATGCTAGGAAAGGGTAAGTGAAAATAGAATGATTTTCACCCTACTGCCTTGACTGCTCTTCAGCTTATAGGCATGGGTCTCTGATGGGGAGTCTGATAGGGGTCAGATGGTGGGATCTCTGATGGGGGGTTCTCTTATGGGAAGTTCTGTTGGGGGTCTGATGGGGTTGTTTAATGGGGGGTCTCTGTTAGTGGGTCTTTGATGGGGTCTCTGTTGGGGGTAGGTCAAGGGGTGATGGGGGCCAGGAGTTGCATTGTGGGGGACAGAGGCCTTCCAATGGACTTTGGAGGGTACCTCCATTATGCACTGACCCCCATGACCCATCGTGGGGTCCACCTCGTCAGGGCCACACTTGAAAATACCTGCACCCATGTTCACACTCATGCGAATCCTGGTTGAGAGGGTTGGAGCATCACAGGAGGACTGGAGAATCCGCCTTCTAGTCCGTTAATCAGATCCTAATGACCCATTTGCATTCTGCCACTGGCACAGAGCATATAGCTCACTGCCACCACCAGCGGGGGACAGGAGCATCGAAGCGGAATTGGCACCGATCCCATTTTCCGCTGGATAGGGAAATCCACGACCAGCAGCGGTCAGCGGAGAATCCACCACAATGAATCCTTCTATTCAGAACAAATTCTGTTTAGCGCTTTATTGCTGTGACCCCTAGCACTGATTCCTTTACAATGGAAATATTTTTTTAAACAAAACAGCAATATGAAAGGAATCTATCTTCCAAGGTTCCAGACAGCATTGTTTAACTTGTAACTTGAAGGTTATTCCAATGAGTAAAATTGGACATATTCAAATCAATTTTCTTTAGCTTCAATATTCAGATTTTTACCTAAATCCATTTTCTGGAAGTAGATTAGGTAGGTTTCAATGATCATTTGGGCAGGTAATGCAGCTTGAACCCGAAAAACGGTTCTCCGGAAAGATTGGCAGTGAGGAGGCCAGCCACTACCAAATCCTTTGGACTATTATTGGGCAGCAAATGCTGAGAAGATATCAGGATGGAATGGAGATTCAGACAAGATAAGGGTGCAGATGGCGTCAGGCTCGTTCAGGGGGTCAGGGCTTTGAGCATTAGGAATGGCTGCCTTACCCTTTTCTCCTGTTGAGTATTCAAGAACCTCCACGTGAAAGATATGGGGCAGGATTCTTCGCTTGCCAACGTCAGAATCGCATTCTGCGATCAAGCGGAGAATCCCTTTTGATGCTGAAATCAGGGACGGCGCCTGTTTTCGGATGTTCCGTCCCGTCCAAAACGGTGTCATCAGTTAGTACGCCGCATGCCGTTGGGACGGCCTCAGGATGTCGCCTGAAGGCCCTCCCTAGATGCTCCGCCCCCGATGAGCCGACTTCCCGACGGCGTGATTCGCTTGTGGTCTGAGTTTTCATCAACCTGGCGTGGCGACTGCGGACTGTGTCCAGTGCCGCCACTGTCGAGTGGTGAGGGGGGTAGCCATTCCACTGCCTGGGGGGGGGGGGGGCTTCGGCGGAGGCTGGGGGGACTGGTGGGGGTTGGTCTTGGACTGGCAAGGGGGTTTACGGGGGGGCACTATCTGGCAGGCTGGGTCCACTGTAGGTCGTGTTCATGCGCAGCCATGGACCCTGCAATTTTCTGTAGGGAATGCCGGGGATTTTACATGGTGCAGCTGCGAGCCTCCCATCGGGCGGTGGATTGGTGTGGGAGCGGCACCGATTTTTTCATCGTAAGACTAGACACATGCTCCGGACAAAGCCTCAAAATTGAGAATCCAGCCCATAGAGTCAGCTTTGCCATCACTTTAAGTTTGGTGTGTGCAAACCATTTGGTTGAGTCGAGGAAACCTGAGAGGAAACAGTAAATTGCCAAGATTGGGGGGGGGGGGGGGGGGGACACAAAGGGATAGTTATAATGAAAGATTTGGATTAGTACAATTGAAGGCTGTGCATAGAGCACATTTGACAAAATCCAAGAAAGCAGGGTGTTTGTGGAAATGAAAGATGGGTGTGAATAGTGTGGAATGGGCCTAGCCAATCATGCACATATGTTTTGGACATGTCCTAAACTCATGGGATTTTGGGTCTCCTTCTTCAGCACCATGTCAGCCATTCTACAAATCAAGTTGAATCCCTGTCCTCTGGTAGCAATAGTTGGGGTGTCGGACTTGCCGAAGCTACAGACAGGGGCTGGAGCTGATGCTTTTTCCTTTGCCTCACTAATTGCTCGTATGCGGTTACTAATAAGGGGAGATCATCTTCTCCACCCAGCGCCTCAATATAACTTGGAGGTTTTATGGAATTTTTATATCTCAAAAAAGATAGGTACACCATGAAGGGCTCAATTGATGAGGTCTACCGTAGATGGCAGCCGTTCAATTTGTAGAATGGCCGACGTGGTGCTGAAGAAGGAGACCCAAAATCCCATGAGTTTAGGACATGTCCAAAACATATGTACATGATTGGCTAGGCCCATTCCACACTATTCGCACCCATCTTTCATTTCCACAAACACCCTGCTTTCTTGGATTTTGCCAAATGTGCTCGATACACCATTAGCTGTAAAAGGAATGGGGGGAGAAAGTGGGGGGGAGGTTGTTGTTGTTATTGATAAAGAATTTAATAATAATCTTTATTGTCGCAAGGAGGCATTACATTAACACTGCAATGAAGTTACTGTGAAAAGCCCCTAGTCGCCACATTCCGGCACTTGTTCGGGTATACTGAGGGAGAACTCAGAATGTCCAAATTACCTAACTGTGTTATTGTTTGTGTTTATGTATAACTTTTAAAAACTACATTAAAATATTTTATATATATATATATATATATATATATATAATCAGATTTGGATGGGTCCAATTCAATGTGTAGTTCTTTAATTGTATCCTGTTAAATACAAGGGCTCAGGTATGGTTTGGACACCATACATTATCTGAAACAATCTTGGCCTGCAAATTAAAATGTCACCTGCAAATTAAACTGTCACTGTGATAAAGTACTGGATTCAAAAACATTCTACCAATCTGAAATAAAATCAGAACATGCTGGTAACGTTCAGCAGGTCCAGCAGCATCTGTGTAGAGAGAAGCAGAATTAATGGGATGGATTTAAAATGAGAGAATTTCAGATGAAGGTAGCACCATGACTTGTTCCCATCTCTGAAGGTGGTCATCAGGTGGCAGGCTGGAGTGCCAGCGAGATGTCCTTTAAATCCTCCTGCACAATGGTGGCCTGACAGCTGTGGACACACTTCATGTTTACATTTTTATATTTCTTATGAGGGCGCCTTCACTTTAAGGTGTTTTTGTTTATTTAGGTGGAATAAAATGACTAGCTTTGAGATACACATACTGGCTGACAAAGAGTTTGAGAATTTTTAGTGTTATTCGTTATAAATAGGGACAATTTGTATTTACTTCCTGTTTATCAGTTCACCCAGATGCCATTTTCTAACATTTCAAAAGGTGAGACTTGTTGCATATTACCCTCGATTAGCATGTGTCTCGGAATTCATTTATTTTTATCTCTGAATTCTAAAGTGTGATATAAGGCATCAATGAGTGAACATCAAACAGTATAGCACAGTACATGCCCTTCGGCCCACAATGTTGTGCCAACCATTTATCCTAATCTAAGATTAGAGTGCTTCTAAGGCGGATGCCTGTTTTAAAAGTCTGAAGATGAATAAATCCAGATAATCTACTGTCACCACCACCAGCCCCAACATGAAAGTTGCTCAGGCCTCCAATTGCTTGGGCCACCAATGAATTATCCAAGCCATCATGCTGAAAACCAGACCAAAAAAAGAGTTACCATTTGATAAAATCATTTTAATGGTAAAACTTCAGAGTTCCAGCTCTCTGGTAACCCACACACTGACCTTTCAACCCCACAGTAATTGACAAATACAAGAGTAATGGTCCATGGAAATACAACTTGAGATAATATGGACAGAAAGTAACAAATGAAGAGAGAACTAAAAAATATACTTTATTTCGGATTTTTCAAAGTGTATTATACTTCATACATTGGGCAAGGTTTTGCTTATCTTGTTCACCAATGACGCCTGTTGGTATGAGATATGTGTGAGGACAAGTTGGAGTTTTGACTTTGATGGGGCCTATGGTTGCAATGGTATGGTCATTTGTTGTGAGGAGAAAGAGAAGAAATATGGCGAAGTGAGGGATGGAGATGAGACTGCCAGGAGGAAGGGGAACAGGAAGGCCTAGGACCAGATCGAACGATGTGGCACCGATCAAGAGATTTAAACACGGTGGAAGTGTATACGGAATGTGTGATTGACAGGAGGAGATGGAGAAGGGTGATCAACCAGCTTCGTGGCTTAACTAAGTGAAGTGGGAGAAGCTGAAAGAAGAAGAAGAAAAAGAAGAGACCATACGAGTGAACAGTTAATTGACATTCACTAACTTGAATCATGCATGCAGAATGGTCATTTAAGTAAGCTAATGAAAAGGATTTGCTATCCATGAAAAATGTGTTATCAATAGATTGACATGTTCAGAGGGGACCACGTGATGTGGGCGCATTTGCCCGGCATGTGCTCGACTAATCCGAAAGCTAATATTTGGTAGAATGTCCCTGGAAGGCTTTTGGATAAGTGTTGGAGAGAAAATGCTGAAAACCATGAAGGAATGCATTGATAAAAGTCCGCAGTCAGATTCTGCAGGGATGAAGTTGCCATTTCAATATGGCACCTTACTCCTCCGGCGCTTTCCAAAATGATGACTGCAAACATTATCTGAGTAATAGATTAGAGATTGGTCTTGCTGATGGAAAATTTGAGTGCTCACGAGACCGAGCTTCAGAATACGAATAAGAGGATTGATGGAACAGAGGAAAGAATCCTAAATGTCAAAAATGTTGCTTCGTCAGCTGAAGTTATTATTCAATCCTGGTAAGGTCAGCTATGTGGCATGTCAAAAATCCTGGAAGATTTGGAGAAACGAGGCCGGAGAAAGAATATTCGGGTCATCAGTCTGCTGGAAGAAGTGGGGGGTAAAGTTCCTGTTAAGTTCTTTCAGAACTGGTTGCCACGTTTTCTTAAGCTGGATATGAACGCTGGGTGTTTCAAATTGGAAAGGGTGCAGTGTATCGGGTCTCTGAAGCCAAGGGACAATCAACATCTCAGGCTTATAACCATTTGCTGCCACAATTTTAAAGATTGCCAGAGTGTCCTGGAGATGGCGAGGCATGGTGGGAAATGGCTCTATGAGGGATCGAGGATCTCCTTTTTCCTGAAGCTTCAAGGACGTTTGACGGAAATTCAAGTCAGCCAGAATGACTTATGTCATGCATTATCCTGCAATCCTGAAAGTGATATCCGACAACTCTATTGAATCTTTTGATGAACTGACAAGTGCCTTGGCCTTCGTTAAGTCCATAGAGGGAATGGCCTTCGTTACGTCCATAGGGGGAAAGGGGCAAGGGGTTGGACTGATAATCTGCAGCTCGGAAAATTTGAAATCCAGACTTTCGTCCTGTCATGTTGTTGTCTGTCTGATTTCATTGACTCAGAAGAGAGCAGATTCTAGTGCTATTCCCTCTGTGCAAAACTCGGGAGGCTAGGTCAACGGAAGCTGAAGATATTAATGGGGCATTTAGGGATTTTTATACTGAATTATATAAGGCCGGTCAATATGGTGATGTGATGGCATGCATGGAGTGCTTCTTTTCTTCCCTCAAGCTCCGTGTGGTTTCGGAGGCTTAGCCCTTGGTGCTCCTATCTCTAAAAATGTGGTGTCTGTAGCCATTGAGGAAATTCAGCCGGGAAAGGCCAGATGGTTTTGGGTGTGGGTTTTAAAGGGAATTTAAGGATCTGTTAATGGAGCTATTGGTTGGTGTGTACTACCACTCCTTTGAGACGGGTCTGCTTCCACAGATGGTCAGGGAGGCAAATACCTCCCTGATTTTGAAGAGAAGCAAGAAAGCATAGGAATGTGTGTCTTACAGGCCAATTTCACTTTTGAATGTTGTATTGAAGTTGCTGTCTCAGGTATTAGTGAAGTGGTTGGAGGGAATCCTTCCGATGATTGTTTAGGAGGATCAGATTGGACTCATAAAGAGTAGGTTTTCCATTAATAATGTTAGAAGGTGTGATCCAGGCTTTCTAGAAGTGGGCACCAGACATGCTGCTGGTCTCCTTGGATGCAGAGAAAGCCTTTGATGGGGTGGAGTGGAATTATCTGGTGTACACGCAATGCAGAATTGGGATGGATGAGGAATATATGTGGGTTCAGCTGCCGCTCCACAGGCCCTTGGCAGCAGTACTCACAAATGGTTTTAGGTCCGAGAACTTTACAGAGAGGGACTAGACAAGGTTTCCCCCTGTGCCCCTTGTTGTTTGCACTGGCCATAGAGCCACTGGTTGAGGGTATTAGGCAGGACCCTTGATATCAGAACTGTGTTGTGCAGAGAAACAGCATAAGATTACACTTTATGCGGATGATGTTCTGTGTTTGTTTCAAAGCCAGATGTCCCGGTTCCTGCTATTATTGATGTGGTGGATCCGGTTATAAGATTAATTTTCTAAAATCAGAGGCAATGCCTGTGGGAGAGTTGAGGGACAAACTTCTCTACCTTGTCAATTTACCTCTTGGGTGTTCCCCGTTGGGGTTTAAGTACATGGGTGTTACAATTAACCCTTTTAGGCAGCTATGTGGGGTAATCTTCCTCTGTTGATTGCTTCTATTCGGTGGGACTTGACTCATTGGTGTTCCTTGCTGGACTCAAGGCAGGAATTGCCTTGAATAAGAGGAATGTGTTGCCTAGATTTCTGTACTCCTTGGCAATCTTGTCAGCTCGAGTCTTAAAGGAGATTAATGGAATGAATAGTTTGTCTATTTGGAATAAGAAGAAGCCGCACCTAATATTCACCAAGCTACAGCTCCCAGTTCCAAGGAGGATTGAGGTGTCCCAAATATTAGGCTACATCAACAGGCCTCTCACAACAGGTTTATAAGGGACTGCGTTAGGCAGGACCCTGCCTCCATTTGGCTCGATATAGAAGCAGATCAGTCGGTTTACCCTAGGTCTTGTTATTTAATGGGGACAATAGGACAGGGTCTGCTAGATGTGAGAATCCTATTATTATTAATACTCTTAGAGTGTGGAGAACAGTCCGCCAACTAGTAGGGAGATCTAAACTGATTCCCCCTCTTTCTCCCATCCACGGCAGCATGGATTTCTCACTAGCTCTTATGGACCATAGATTCGATACTTGGAGAGTTAGAGGCATTTGTAGGTGGGATATATGTTCAATGATGCCGCCTTGTTATCCTTTGAACAGCTATGCCACCAGTTTGACATTCCAAGTCACTCCTTTTTTAAGTATCTGCAACTTAGAGACTTGAACAAGCCAGCCCTGCCTCTTAACCCCTCTATATCTCCAGTGGAGAAAATATTGTTTTTGTGGAGCCTAAACAGTAAATAAACAAGTTTTATGACAGCTTGTGTTCTAGATTCTTAGGGGCGGGCTTATCTGTCCCGCCGTGCCAGATTTCTGGTTCAGCATGCCGACGGGATGCTCCGTTTCGCCGCATGGTCAATGGGGTTTCCCATTGTGGGGCAGGCCCACGCCGTCGGGAAAACCCCGGGCTGCCGGTAAAACGGAGCATCCCGACGGCGGGGAATTCAGCCCTGGTACCTTTCAGTCTTGGGAAAAAGACTTGGCAATTAAAATTGATGAAGAGACATGGGGCGGTATATGGGATTATGCCAATAAAATTTCAATTTCCAATAACATGAGGGAGACTCAGTTTAAGATACTGCACAATTTGCATATCACACCTAGGTTTGATCCTGCTATATCCCCAAGTATCTAAATTGCCTGGGTAATCGAGGGTGATTATATACACTGTGTATAGATGTGTGCCAAGATTCAATCCTATTGGTCTGATCTAGGGAGCTTGAGATGATTTTTGACAGAGCCTTCGAGCTTAATTCTTTGTTTCTAATTCTGGGTCTTTCCAGCTGGGATAATTACTGACGTTAATGAAAAAAGGCTGTATAACATCCTAACTTTTGCAGTTCAAAAAATATCCTCTGCTCCTGGATCAGAGACAAGTATCCTTCAATTAAAAATTAGCATAATTTCATCATGGAGTGTATCTCAATAGAATTCCTGATGTCTGTGATCCATTCTCAGTCTGATGCATTCTGTAAAGTGCGTGAACCCTTGCTCAAATTAGTAGGCCCTGCCTCGCCTGACCTACACCTGTTAGGCTTCCCTTGAGCCATATTGTCTTGATTTCACAAACCATAAAGGCTTTAAATGTTACCCGATCTCATTTGTATGGCCTTATCCTCTTTCTCCACAAATTACATTTTTTGATTGATCCGGTATTAAAACTGGAGGCACCAGTTCATAAAATCTGTTGTTCTCTAGTCATCCTAATTTGCTTGTTCTTATCTTTGCAGTATTCTTAATCTGTACTGTACCTGTTTTGCATTGAAATGTGTTGTGTTGTTTGTAATAAATTAAATTAATTAAAAATATATAAGAAAAGTGGGTGACATGTTTAGGAAAGGGAGGAAGAAAATTGCAGAGAAAATTAGTGAGGAATAATTAAAAGCTGCACCAGTTTGCTGCATTTTGGAAATTAGCACTGCACTTTTAAAGCAACTGTTAAACAAGATAAAAGCAAAATAGTGTGTATAAAATCTCCAGGAGTCCCGCGAAGGCGACACAAAGGTTTATTTGGTAAACAAAAATGAAGGCTGCAACCAGAGCACATGCCGGTCCCATCTGGGCTATTTTTTAAGCACTAGATTCATGAGCCTCAGCTACTAGGCCTCCAGCCCTCGGCAGGGGTGCTCGTATTCCACGAGTCCCATGGGGAGATCAATTGGGTCACCCCCATGGGTCTAATGGTGGTTACCACACCCCTTCCCCCACCGAAGTCTGTGGGTTCCCTTGTCGTTGGAGGTGACCAAACGTTCACCCTAGATTATGCGTGATACCATCTCCATGTCTGAACAAGAATCTTACATCTCAGGTTTGCACTGGAGTGCTGAATTTGGTGCATTTGAGTGCTATAGTGAGAGTTTGGTGGACTGAGGGAGTTAGGTGAGGAGGGAGCAAGGTGCTCCTTTCATTTAATTTCCACAAAGAGCGAGAAGGGAGCCAGGAGTTTACAGAGTGCAGCTGACTGGGAGCAGAGTCGGAGGGCGGAGTTCCAGTTGGTCTACAGGGCAGCTATATTCTGTAAAGTAAGAGGGGATGGAGGCTAGGGCAGTTGCATGCTCCTCCTATAGGATGTGGGTGGTGAGGGATACCACCGGTGTCACCGCTGACTATACCTGCGGGAAGTGCACCTAACTCCAGCTCCTCAGAGTCGTGTTAGGGAACTGGAGCTGGAGCTGGATGAACTTCGGATCATCAGGGAGGCAGAGGGGGTTATCGAGAAGAGTTACAGGGAGGTAGCCACACCCATGGTACTGGACAAGAGTAGCTGGGTTACAGTCAGGGGAACGAAAACTAACAGGCAGACAGTGCAGGGATCCGTCGTGGCCGTTCCCCTTCAAAACAAGTATACTGTTTTGGATGCTGTTGGGGGAGATGACCTACCGAGGGAAGTCCCTAGCGGCCAGGTCTCGGGCACTGAGTCTGGCTCTGGGGCTCAGAAGGGAAGGGGGGGAATAGAAAAGCAATAGTAATAGGAGATTCAATGGTTAGGGGAATCGATAGGAGATTCTGTGGTCACGAGCGAGACTCCCGGAAGGTATGTTGCCTCCCGGGTGCCTGGGCCAGGGATGTCTCAGATCGTGTCTTCAGGATCCTGAAGGGGGAGGGTGAGCAGCCAGAAGTCGTGGTGCACATTGGTACCAACGACGTAGGTAGGAAAAGGGGTGTGGAGGTAATAAACAAGTTTAGGGAGTTAGGCTGGAAGTTAAAGGCCAGGACAGAGTTGTCATCTCTGGTTTGTTGCCGGTGCCACATGATAGCAAGGCTAGGAATAGGGAGAGAGTGCAGTTGAACATGTGGCTGCAGGAATAGTGTAGGAGGGAGGGCTTCAGGTATTTGGATAATTGGAGCGCATTCTGGGGAAGGTGGGACCTGTTCAAGCAGGATGGGTTGCATCTGAACCAGAGGGGCACCAAAATCCTGGGAGGGAGGTTTTCTAATAGTCTTCGGGAGGGTTTAAACTAATTTGGCAGGGGAATGGAAACCGGATTTGTAGTCCAGCAACTAGGGAAGCCGATATTCAGGACGCCAAAGCGTGTAGTGATGCAGTGGGGAAGGTAACACTGACAAAGGAGAGTACTTGTAGGCAAGGAGATGGGTTGAAGTGTGTATACTTCAACGCAAGAAGCATCAGGAATAAGGTGGGCGAACTTAAGGCATGGATTCGTACTTGGGACGATGATGTGGTGGCCATCACGGAAACTTGGATAGAAGAGGGGCAAAAATGGTTGTTGGAGGTCCCTGGTTATAGATGTTTCAACAAGATTAGGGAGGATGGTAAATGAGGTGGGGGAGGGGTGGCATGGTTAATTAGAGATAGTATAACAGCTGCAGAAAGGCAGTTCGAGGAGGATCTGCCTACTGAGGTAGTATGGGTTGTAGTCAGAAATAGGAAAGGAGCAGTCACCTTGTTGGGTGTTTTCTATAGGCCCCCCAATAGCAGCAGAGATGTGGAGGAACAGATTGGGAAACAGTTTTTGGAAAGGTGCAGAAGTCACAGGGTAGTAGTCATGTGTGACTTCAACTTCCCAAACATGGAGTGGAAACTCTTTACATCAAATAGTTTGGATGGGGTGGTGTTTGTGCAGTGTATCCAGGAAGCTTTTCTAACACAGTATGTAGATTGTCTGACCAGAGGGGAGGCCATATTGGATTTGGTACTTGGTAATGAACCAGGCAGGTGATAGATTTGTTAGTGGGGGAGCATTGTGGAGGTAGTGACCACAATTCTGTGACTTTCACTTTAGTAATGGAGAGGGATAGGTGCATGCAACAGGGCAAGGTTTACAATTGGGGGAAGGGTAAATACAATGCTGTCAGACAGGGATTGAAGTGCATATGTTGGGAACATAGGCTGTCAGGGAAGGACACTAGTGAAAAGTGGAACTTGTTCAAGGAACAGGTACTGCGTGTCTTTGATTTGTATGTCCCTGCCAGGCAGGGAAGAGATGGTCGAGTGAGGGAACCATGGTTGACAAGAGGGGTTGAATGTCTTGTTAGGAGGAAGAAGGAGACTTATGTAAGGCTGAGAAAACAAGGTTCAGACAGGGCACTGGAGGGATACAAGAAAGCCAGGAGGGAACTGAAGAAAGGGATTAGGAGAGCTAAGAGAGGGCATGAAAAATCTTTGGCGGGTAGGATCAAGGAAAACCCCAAGGCCTTTTATACATATGTGAGAAATATGAGAATGACTAGAGCGAGGGTAGGTCCGATCAAGGACAGTAGCGGGAGATTGTGTATTGAGTCTGAAGAGATAGGAGAGGTCTTGAACGAGCACTTTTCTTCAGTATTTACAAACGAGAGGGGCCATATTGTTGGAGAGGACAGTGTGAAACAGACTGGTAAGCTCGAGGAGATACTTGTTAGGAAGGAAGATGTGTTGTGCGTTTTGAAAAACTTGAGGATAGACAAGTCACCCGGGCCTGACGGGATATATCCAAGGATTCTATGGGAAGCAAGAAATGAAATTGCAGAGCCGTTGGCAATGATCTTTTCGTCCTCACTGTCAACAGGGGTGGTACCAGGGGATTGGAGAGTGGCGAATGTCGTGCCCCTGTTCAAAAAAGGGAATAGGGATAACCCTGGGAATTACTGGCCAGTTAGTCTTACTTCGGTGGTAGGCAAAGTGATGGAAAGGGTACTGAGGGATAGGATTTCTGAGCATCTGGAAAGACACTGCTTGATTAGGGATAGTCAGCACGGATTTGTGAGGGGCAGGTCTTGCCTTACAAGTCTTATTGACTTCTTTGAGGAGGTGACCAAGCATGTGGATGAAGGTAAAGCAGTGAATGTAGTGTACATGGATTTTAGTAAGGCATTTGATAAGGTTCCCCATGGTAGGCTTATGCAGAAAGTAAGGAGGCATGGAATAGTGGGAAATTTGGCCAGTTGGATAACGAACTGGCTAACCGATAGAAGTCAGAGAGTGGTGGTGGATGGCAAATATTCAGCCTGGAGCCCAGTTACCAGTGGGGTACTGCAGAGATCATTTCTGGGTCCTCTGCTGTTTGTGATTTTCATTAATGACTTGGATGAGGGAGTTGAAGGGTGGGTCAGTAAATTTGCAGATGATACGAAGATTGGTGGAGTTGTGGATAGTGAGGAGGGCTGTTGTTGGCTGCAAAGAGATAAAGATAGGATGCAAAGCTGGGCTGAGAAGTGGCAGATGGAGTTTAACCCTGACAAGTGTGACGTTGGCCATTTTGGAAGGACAAATATGAATGCGGAATACAGGGTTAACGGTAGGGTTCTTGGCAATGAGCAGAGAGATCTTGGGGTCTATGTTCATAGATCTTTGAAAGTTGCCACTCAAGTGGATAGAGCTGTGAAGAAGGCCTATGGTGTGCTAGCGTTCATTAGCAGAGGGATTGAATTTAAGAGCCGTGAGGTGATGATGCAGCTGTACAAAACCTTGGTCAGGCCACATTTGGAGTACTGTGTGCAGTTCTGGTCGCCTCATTTTAGGAAGGATGTGGAAGCTTTGGAAAAGGTGCAAAGGAGATTTACCAGGATGTTGCCAGGAATGGAGAGTAGGTCTTACGAGGAAAGGTTGAGGGTGCTCGGCATTTTCTCATTAGAACGGAGAAGGATGAGGAGCGACTTGATAGAGGTTTATAAGATAATCAGGGGAACAGATAGAGTAGACAGTCAGAGACTTTTTCCCCGGGTGGAACAAACCATTACAAAGGGACATAAATTTAAGGTAAATGGTGGAAGATATAGGGGGGATGTCAGAGGTAGGTTCTTTACCCAGAGAGTAGTGGGGGCATGGAATGTACTGCCTGTGGAAGTAGTTGAGTCGGAAACATTAGGGACCTTCAAGCAGCTATTGGATAGGTACATGGATTAGGGTAGAATAATGGAGTGTAGATTAATTTGTTCTTAAGGGCAGCACGGTAGCATTGTGGATAGCACAATTGCTTCACAGCTCCAGGGTCCCAGGTTTGATTCCGGCTTGGGTCACTCTGTGTGGAGTTTGCACATCCTCCCCGTGTGTGCGTGGGTTTCCTCCGGGTGCTCTGGTTTCCTCCCACAGTCCAAAGATGTGCAGGTTAGGTAGATTGGCCATGATAAATTGCCCTTAGTGTCCAAAATTCTATGATGATCTATGATTAACCTTGGGACAAAAGTTCGGCACAACATCGTGGGCCGAAGGGCCTGTTCTGTGCTGTATCTCTCTATGTTCTATGTTCTATTTGCTGTCCAATGACCGAGACAGAAGCCCTTGTGTCTATTTCCATCTCTAGTGAGTGGTTGTTTACCTGGATGCTGATCTTAATGCAATTTAGTTGACTGCAACCATCCTCATTGGGTTGTGCTTAGTGTAAAGCTCTGACTCTGGATTGATGTGTCCCCCAACCAGTGTAGCCACCTGGGGTGGCCACGTCCCGATTCAAAATGGACACTCGCAAGGAGTGCAGAGAAAAACGGACAACACCAGAGAACACAAGCAGGTGCAAGGTTTCCTGTGTATTAAGATTGCAGAACCCAGACAGAACTGAAACCAATAGCCATTAACATATTAATCAGCTATCTCCAGGGACAAAAGAAACATTGAAACAATCGAGACCAAGACAGACTCCCCAGCGCCAGTCGGAGCTAAAATAAAGGCAGTCCAACGGCCACATAGGGCCCGCCCAACGATCAGGGAACACCTCCGGTATTGGAGAAAATCAATAGGAACGATTGGGACATGGTCCAATTAATTGGGACCAAGTCCGGGTCCGCCCAAAAGGGTGAAAAACCCCTGGGGACTATAAAATAGAGTCCCCAAGTTCAGTTCGCTCTCTTGGCAGCTCTCAAAAGAACTCTTGGCCTTGGCTCTCAGCGAGGAGAGACCTGCCTAGCAGCTGCATCAACCAAATAAGTCTCATGTCAACGCACGCTACGAGATAGACGTTCCTAGCTACTATTCCATACCAGTTCGAAGCCAGCAGCCTCAGAACCGGACAAAGGCCATTGTTCCTCTGACCTAGTGGGCCACTCGAAGCTAAGTATAGGCTTTTAGTAGCAGTTGTAGTTTAGTAAATAGGGTTTATGCATGAGTAGTAATTGACTGTGTGTATAATAAATGTGTATTGATTTAAAACTTACTAACTGGTGTATCGAGTTATTGATCACTACTTGGCTGTAAACCCTGTGGTGGTATCAGAAAGATACCTGGCCACTCTAGAGCAAAGGTAATTAAAACAGAGCCAATTAAAGGAAAGCATAATGAGCAACACCAGGTTCTAGCGTTCCCGGCCTCCAAGGTTCCTGCGGCCACTAGTGCAACACTGTTGCGAGTGTTCCTCCTGGAGCACAAGGGGGGGGGGGGGTGAGAGTCTCATTGGGCTGCAGTTGCTCTTGGCCAATAGGTCTGACCACTGCTCTTGGGGGCGTTAAACACCAGAATGAGGGAGGGGGAGCGGTCAATGTTTTTTACATCCAAATCCATGGAGCCCTGGAGTTCCTGAACTCCCTCTTCCATATTTTCACGTGAGGGGGATAATTCTCTGACCTTTTTTAAGTCCAAAAATGATTCTGTCAACAATTTACTTTGGGTCGGCAGGTTGTGTGTGCCACACACGAGGTGGTCTCACAATACTTCTGGAAAGGATGGTCTGTTGTCATAATGCTCGGCCAGCTTGCAGATGTGCATCAGGAATTCCGTGACAGACTCTGCCGGGGTTCTCCGGCCATGTTGAACCAGGAGCTCTGTGCTATTACCGATGGTTCACGGTCATAATGGTCTGCCACAAGTTCTACCAGTTCACGAAAGATTTTTGAATCTGGGGCCGCCGGGTAGGTTTTTGATCACATTAAAAGTTGAGGCTCAGCAGGAGTATTACCTTTTGTCAGTCGTCTCCTGTAATTGTATCTGCCTGAAAGAAAAATCCCATCTATTCAGCAGACTGGGCCCAATCTGCTATGCCTCTGTCAAAAAACACAAATTTCCCAAAATGAGCCAATTTTAAACTTGCTCTAACCTTACCCTTGTGCTGAGGACTTCAAACATGATCCGGATGTCCAGAATTGCAGCCATAGTTTTTCCTTGTCGCCAGTATAAAATCTCCAGGTGTCCCGAGAAGGTTAAATAAACAAAGGTTTATTTGGTACACAAAAGTAATAGTTACAATATGGAATACAGCACTTAAATCCCAGCTGGGATGACCGATCAGGCTGGTGTCAATCAGGGTCAACCTTTTTTAAAATAAATTTAGAGTACCCAATTCATCATTTCCAATTAAGGGCCAATTTAGCATGGCCAATCCACCTACTCTGCACATCTTTGGGTTATGGGGGCTAAACCCATGCAAACACAGGGAGAATGCGCAAACTCCACACGGACAGTGACCCAGAGCCAGGATCGATCCTGGGACCTCGGCGCTGTGAGGCAGCAGGGCTAATCCACTGTGCCACCATGCTGTCCTCATCCGGGCCAACTTTTAAGCACTAGATCCACGAGCCCCAGTTGCCCGGCCTCCACCCCTCAGCGGGGGAGCTTATATTCCACCAGCTCTTTGGAGAGATCAATTAGGTGATCCCCTTTGGTCTCAATGTGGATGCTGTAAACCTGAAATACAAACAGTAAATGCTGGATAAACTCAACAGGTCTGGCAGCATCTGTGGAGGAAAACAGTTACAGTGTTGAGTCCAAATGAGTGTCATGTGGACTCAAACATTAACTCTGTTTCTCTCTCCACAGATGGTGCCAGACCTGCTGAGTTTATCCAGCATTTTCTGAATGTTTTCTTTCACTTAAACAAGATGATATGCAAAATCAACTTAACAACAGTCACATTACTGTCACTTACTTGGTGATTCGGTTCAGATTGGTCTGAATGTTATGTCCAGGTCCCGGCCGAAGTTGGCGCAGGCGGGAGCAGAAGTGAAATCCGTCCCCACTGAAATCGGGTTGTTAACACGACATTACGCTGGCTGCCCAAATAACGGTCATCCAGAATGAAATGAGCTTTTCACTTCATTGCAGTGTTAATGTAAACCTACTTGTGACACTAATAATAACGATCGAAAAAGATTAAAGATTAGATTAAAAGATCTGTGAATGGCTGAGAGCTGCTGGGGAGGGCGGGGGAAGGGTAGGCTCCAAGAAAAGGGTGCGTGCGGGTTTGTACCTCCAAGGCACTCCGTCAGGGGACAGCTGCTGTGGAGCTGTCGGAGTGGGATTCTGGCCTGTAAAAAAAATAAATATAAGTGGAAACACTATGCCACGAGTATCTGGACAGCACAATCACACAATCATATTTCTTCATTTTATTTGAGACCTGACTTTCATCTCGTCCTGGAATGAGAGTGCAACTTAAATGTAAAGTGCGCCATGCCAATCGACCCATCCGTCACCGTAATGACAGGCAGGGAATGTAAAATTCCAGTTAATTGCTGTTTGATTAATTTAAAACAGTTTCCTGAATGTCAGCGGGCATGCTTCTATCTTGCCCATGCGCCTGCCAACTGAAATATTGTGTTAGGGCGTGATGACATCGGGATGTACGCCCAATGTATTCTTGTGAAATTTTCCGTTCTTTAAGGACGGATGTATGCCCCGCCTGAGCAATGTAAAGTTCTGGCCATTATTTTAAACACAGCAAGAATGTTGTACTGTGGGAACCTTCATCCAGACCATAAAATGGATCTGCAAATGTTTAAACAATGTTCGCTATTTTTCATAAGAAACCTCCTTGTATTGCACTCACTGAAGTTACAATTGATGTAAGCTCCGATATCATTTTAAACAGGAGCAGTGTCTCGTGGGGTTATTTTCGGTTTCCATCACTGAAGCTTAGCAGCCTGAGAAAGGAAGAAATTACAGGGGAAAAGTGAATATGGAGTGGAAATGTCAAGGGCAAGAAATCACCATGTGGCATTTAAAGAGTGGCAGAGGCTCTGTCAATATCGTCTCAGCAGAAACATGCTTACTGATGCATGTTGGCAGTTATACACTGACTTGGAATTACCACTTTCACAGCCATTGCATCTCATGGTAATGTGTGCCTGACAGTAAATCAACAACTGTTAAAATATATGAACATCTGGTCAGTGGCAGGCAGGAAAAGGCACACTGGCCCAACTCACCCGATACAGTGACGTGCTGTGACTGCTACAAATATATTGGCCGGAATTCTCCAAATTCTCTGATCTAGCCCCGGAGGTGACTTTAATGGGAATTCCCATTGACAGCGGCAGGAGCAGAGAATCCCGCTGGCATTACAATCCCCTGCCCCACCCAACATTCGTCGCTGGCGTTGCACTTTCCCCACCAACGCCACATAGTATAGCCGATGCTCCGACATCCCCCCCCCCCCACCCCCCTCCCACCCACCATGTCCTCTCTCCACACTCCCACACCACACATCAATGCACAACCACCTGTCTGTCGGACTCCCAACAGGGCCTGCCCCTGACACAGATTGGCACTGCTAGGTTAGCACTGTTCCAACATGGCAATGCCAACCTGTGCAGTGCCAAGGCATGACCTGCCCCTCAGCTGAAGTTACCACTGCCCCCTAGAGGGATTCCCTCGACTGCCTTGCATCTGGCCAAATCTGTTGTGAACCCTGTCGCCATGATGGTCACGTCGGCGAAATATGAACATTTAGTAAGGTGGAATCATGTGGTGGGGAGCCCATTAATAATATTTAAATTGATGTAAATCTATTAAAATGAGATTCACGCCCATTGTGGGTGTGGTCCTTGTGATCTTGCCAGCGAGAGGCGTGGAAAACTGGGAAATGCGATCCCTCTGGCAAGAATCGCGTTTCCCGATTCTTGTGGAACTTTCCGCCTGCCTCGCCGATCCTGCGGACAGCCAATGGGGGCTCAAGTCAACCCCACTATCTGGAATAGAAATGGTTATTTATTATGGGATACAATATACGTTGTGCCACTTGATTATCTTATGTTGAAATATTATGAGGATGTCACAGGAGATGACTGATTAATGCTGATAAAATGTTCTTGAGCTTCGCTTTGCCACCATTTAAAAACAACTTGAGGTTGATTTTCAAAATAGGTTAAAACAAGGCATGTACATTATGAAGTACAGGGTAGTGAACAAACTTAGAATCTCCCTCAGGTAACTACACTATAACAAGGCAGGATAGCGGAGACATTGAATGGCAATTTTCCTTAACGAAAGTCACTGGAGCATGACTGCAACTTTCTTCATTAATCAAATAGTGTCTTCTAAGATCTATGGTGCAGCTCTTCTATTATTGATTCTGCAGAGACAGTGAAGAGGATTAAAAAAACAGCTGCATCGAAAAAGCAAAGATGCAAAAAAGCACATTGCATCTCTGGTGTAATGGGAATCCCACTTTCTCACTACCTGACACAACAAACCATGGCTTGCTTTCATTCTGTCGCACAGACTCTCAATCAAAATGAGGACAGTCAATACTGTGCCTTCCTTAAACCTGGCTCTTTCCCCAAGGATTAGTGAGCTCACAACCTTTAACATCATAATGCCATGCCATTCCGCAGCCATAAACTCAAATTGAAAGTTTGTACACTATTTTTAATGCAACCCATTTGAATTTAATTTCCATTTTGATGGGTCTACTTATTGCCACATTATTTGTCAGAGAAAACCACATTTATCATTTTGAAATGCTGTATTTTTCTTAAAATGGGTGATCATTACTCCAGATGGTATTGTGCATTTTTGTACTTGCATTCTTAAACAGCATTCCTCCAGGAAAACCACCAATTGTCGCTTGAAGAGGGGAAACAGCCATAAAAGCTGAGCGCCATTTTTAATACTGACATTACTTATAAGTATTACAGTCATGCAATTTGATGTAAACATCATATTTGCATGATGTATTTGCAATCATGGGCGGGATTTACCGATCACCTCGCGACATGTTTTAATGGCAGCTGAGGTGCAGGATTCACCAACCCTGCTGTTATCAATGGGATTTCCCGGTGACACCAACCGTTGTCGCCAGGAAACCTGTGCGCCGGTGTGAAGAGCCGGTAAATCCTGCCAACAATTTGTATTAATAGAGAGTTTTTAAGATTTGCACTTAACATCACCTTCCAGAACCCGAATGACAAAAACTGTCCTGTCAAAATTTTCTTTCTCGACAGATAGTCAGAAAGATAAAAGCTTAATGAAAATCATAGGCTTTTTCACTTCGATCAGTGAACAGGATTTTGATGAGATTTCTACTGCCATGTCTTTTCCTGTTATATTTATTTGTTTCTAGTCCATTAATTTGTTTTCTCTTGTTGCTGCTTTTTAATTGTAGTACTGCATGTTCGAGTCTTGTTGCTCAGAGGGTAGGTGCAACAGAATGAGCGGCAGTTACAGAATTGATTTATGAAATAGTGTCATAAAGGGTTCTTACTTCACCGCTAATTTTTGTATGCTATTTTCCAGAATTAACAATGTTCTATATTTGGAAAAGTACATAAAAATTATGCAACAAAGGACCTTGAAATAAAATTAAAATCTGGATAGATGTGTATTAACCAACCAGATCTCATCCAGGAGCAGGAAAACAAATTGTACCCAGTCTTAGGTCATTGACTGGCAATCTATGACCAGAATTAACGGCAGGCAATGCAATTAAAAAATCTTTACAATCCCAGGCTAGACCTCAACAATGGCTCAGATACTGGACAGAAACCCCAATATTTTATTTTAATTTTGTAGGACAGTGTGGAAAGGATACCTCACGCCAGGAGTCATTTCGGACAAAATAGAGATATGATATATTAAAACAAACTTTATTACAAACATAGTATTAAAGTATCTTTAATATTGCACTGGAAAATAACTTTGTGAATCAATACAGTGACACAATAGCCCTTAATTGCTACCTTTACTTCCATTCAAACAACAGATTCCAATCCAGTCTGAAACACAGTTAGCGCTCAGGAGTACTTGCTACACAGAGATGATTGGATACTCCACTTTGAGAAAGAGCAATCTTTTAACTGCTTGAAAGAAAAGGCCTGACCCTGTCTGCCCACAGTCCAAAGGTGTGCAGGTATTGTTCATGCTAAATAGCCCTGAGTGTCCAAAAAGGTTAGGTGTGGTTACTGGGTTACGGGATAGGGTGGAGGTGTGGGATTAGGTAGGGTGCCCTTTCAAAGGGCCGATGCAGACTCGATGGGCTGAATGGCCTCCTTCTGCACTGTAAATTCTATTATCTATGATCTATTAACAATGCAGGATCGCTAGAGAAGCCTTCAGAAACTTCATAGTTTCTCTTCCAGATCCCAACTGAAATGCCTGCTATTCTTCAAAACGCCTGGTAATTTAGCTTCTCCCATTAGTTACATCATCTTACCAAGCTGAAACACAAGGGTTGGATTCTCCGTTGCTCAGTCTTAGTGCTGACGCCAATGGAGGATCCGTGGAGTTCCATGTCAGAAGAATCAGTGCCACACCCGCACCGATTCCGCTACTGATGGGGGGGCTAGAACTGACGGCATGTTGAGCACCAGCAGAACACAGGAGAAATGGTGTGGGAATTGCCGGGTTCGTGATGGACACTCGCAGGGCTGACAAGCTGAAGCCCCGATTAGACTATACCCCCCCAACACACACACATACACACACTGGCCAAAAAGATGGCACTGATTGTGTTGGAGCACCCATACAGTGTTGATGGGTTGACTGGGGCCAGAGGGCACCCGGGGGGGGGGGGGGGGGGGGTACCCCGGGGAGTTCACCTATATGACCCAGGCCACCAGATTTATAGCGGGCTGTCAGCGGCGACCCCGACCCCACAGCCCACCTCCTAGCCATCCCCCACTACTCCCCCCAGTCCTGGCAGAAGCCCGCCGGCCAGCAGCACAACTGTCGGCGAAGTATGGCGGTGCTGGACACTGTCCAGATGCCCTCTCACTCTCTCAGCAACCACCCCGTCAGGTTCATGATTGTTGAGAGCACACGTGGACTGCGCCTTTGGAAACTCGGCCCATCGGAGGCAGAGCATCACGGGTGGGCCCGCTAATGAGATATGAACTGGGTTGCAACTACGTGCGGGTTGCAACTATGTGCAGCGTGCGTCACAATGAATCAAAGACAAATCCATTAGCCCAAGCCTTTATGATGCTTTAATTGCACCTCTGCCTCCCAAAAAGTCCAGATGTCTGGCAAATCAGGATTCTTAAAAACACTAGTGCGGCAGTCATACACACACTAACCCAGGCTTTTAATCCTTACTGCACCAAGTACATACAATACAATATATCTGAAATTCCTACATTCATCACAAAGTGTTGTTTTTAAACTCATTATTTGTAAATGGATGAACTAAAATGAACCGATAAGACTGTGGATGTGATTTGAACTCCCAGCTGGCAAGGTGACAAATTAAATGATCAAACATGGAGCTGCGGGGGACCTTGAGAGAAGGTTAGGTGTCCAAACGTATGTCTCCATGTCCCTTAAAGACTTTGAATTCTATCCCCATTTACAGTACAGGGTTTAGGTCAATCAACCCCTATAGTTTTCTTGCTGATGAAATATGGATTAAACTAACTTCAGGTTTCTGTATTTAAATCTTAAACTGGTGTAGATTTTAAATTAGCACAACAGGAAGATTCATTCCTAAAATCTACCCCTGCTTTCCACCCACCCATCCAATACTGGATATAGGTTTCTAGGTTGGATTTGAAATTTTGCAATTAGGTTTATCCAATGGGATAAAAGCAAATTACTGCTGGAATCTGAAACAAAAACAGAAAATACAAAACATTTTCTCTCCACAGAGGCTGTCAGACCTGCTGTGATTGTCCAGTATGTTCTGTTTTTGTTATCCAATGGGAATCTCTGGCCAGGAACCAAGAATAGTGGATTGAGGTGCCTGTCTCTTTAAGACAGCACAGTAGAGTAGGGTCACCTGGCTCTGGGGACCAATGGGGACCAAGAGTTATGGATCAACCCAGAGGGCGGCGTCCCCTCCTGGGCAGGATACATCGGGAGCCATGTAGTAGTCATAAAGGCTGGAACAGTAGCTCCTTGCTGATACAGGGCAGCCAGGCCAATAGCCAGTGTACCATTGTTTCTTTTTATAAATAATGAAAATCGCTTATTGTCACGAGTAGGCTTCAATGAAGTTACTGTGAAAAGCCCCTAGTCGCCACATTCCGGCGCCTGCCCGGGGAGGCTGACATGGGAATCGAACCGTGCTGCTGGCCTGCTTGGTCTGCTTTAAAAGCCAGCGATTTAGCCCAGTGAGCTAAATCAGCCCCTAGTGAGCTAAATCAGCCCCTAAATCAGAGTGAATAAACTCTGTTTGTTCACACGAAGGGTGTCCACTACGTCGCTGCCAGACTACCAAATTGGCGATGGGGATAAAATCAATGACAAGGATAGAACCAACCTGTGAGTAATTGGTTAAACTGAAGTCTGAAGGAAAGACCCACCCAAATGTCTGTTGGACGAATAGATAATGCCAGATCTTGGGGAACAGGGGCAGAGAAAACTTGACTTGACTAGGACAGTCAGAAGTTTGGGAAAATGTAGAAACCTCAGAAGCAAGAACAAGAAACAACACAGGGATCCTCAAAGAATCACTCATTGTGAAAGAACAGAGAGCTGCCGTACCTCAAATTGAGGATACCAAGGTGGCCTCAATGGAGAGAAATGTTAGGGATTTAGAAGATGAAATTCCAATGCTGTAGCCTCATGGACCTATGAGTATGGAAGACCGGGAAGGGGAGCTTAAGCATATGGATGTTTACAAGAACCATTACTGTGAATTCTTTGGAAATCAATCAAAGGATTAACTACCAGTTGTATGGAAAATACAGACCTTGAGAAATGCAGAGAGGCAAAAACTGCCCAGCATTTGAGGGTGCTGTGAAGGATGTGGCAGTGGGCAAACCCAAATGAAGAACATATCTGTTAGGGCAAGTTAGCAATTCAGGAGAATTGTCTGATAAACATAACAGGAAGAAGGAAGAAATGGTGAACGTAGAAGTAGAATTCAATGCAACCACAACAAACGGAACGTGGCAAGGTTCCAAAACCATGCACAGCATGAGAAGGGAGAGACCATTCTCAAATGGTGTCAGAAGAGAGTGTTGGATCCGCCTTGAAAGAGACTCAAAGAAAGATAAACTGAACAAATTGCAAAGGCAAAGCGAGGCACTAGAGAATGGTAATTTTAACAAAGTCAAGTTATTATGGCCAGAAGAAAGCCATAGTAATCGAGGAAGAATAACAAAGTGTTAAGCTGGTGAAAAATGTCAGTGGATTGGAAATTTCCTGCAAAGAGCTGGAATGGGCTGAGATCAAACTGCACTTGGTGATGCAAAAGTGAGAAAAACTTAAGGGTGGAGGAGGAAGAAGATGTCTGGCATAATAAACTCCTCATGCCCAAGTAAAAAATTGGTTGATGCAGTGAACGAGAGAATATGAGATGACATGCCAGAATAAGATCGCTGAAATGGTCACAATAATAGACATGGGCAACCGGTGATATGTTAACATGGTCGACAGGAAAGACACGAATAGAAGTGCTAAAATGAGAAGGGACTTTAATCACATGACCGAAGTACCAAAAACAGAGTACCACAAACATCGTCTTCATAAATAACAGACCGAGTTTGTGAATGAGCTGTCAAGACAGAAGACTGTTGTACTGTGATGCCGGTACCTGCATGCATTGTTAGTAAGGTACTTGACAGAGAAAAGGACCATCGGAGGACTGGAGAGTGACATCGTCCACATAGTAAATACAAAGTCCTCGATCAGTGCAGAGTCTAGGACAGAACTTGTGTAGCCATGCTGGCCACGCAAAATGGACACTGAGCCAAACTAAAATGGAAGGCTGCTGGGAAACAGACAGTTCAGCCAGAACAGCAGTCTGCAAAGAGCAGTTTGCATTCTGCAGCAGCAGAAACCAGTTTGGGCTCAGGTGAAAAGACCTTAGCTAGGTGCAAATGGCAAAACGCTTTGCATGCTAATGAGGCCATCAGACTTGAACACCCACACAATAGATACATTTGGTTCTGAATGGACACATTCCAATCAAGACCCAGACATCGAGGCACCAGAAACCTCCAAACAAAAGGACATAAGAAACGCCCCCTCCATCACGGAGACCCCCTCGCATTGGGGAATTAATCCAGTATCGATAAGAAATTGATCCAATAGGTAGAGCCCGCCCGGGAAGAGGGAAGGACAACGGAACCCCTATAAAAGATAGGGACCTCGTGTTGTCCGGTCTGTTAAACCCGTGCTCCGGCCCCGACTGACACCTGGTATCCTGACTCCAGCCGTTGAGCACCAGCCGCCGAAACCGTAAGTTCAACGCTCGCTACGCGATCCAAGCCCGCTAGACTCCCAAGTGCCAGAACGCTTGCTGAAGGCTGCAGACAAAACCAGGACGAAGGCCTCGTTCTCTGACCTTGCCTGTTCCTGTTAGATAAGTATTCTGTTTGCTTATGTTTAGTTGTAGCTTAGTCTCTTAGTGTGTGTGCATGAGTATTTATTATTAACTGTATAATAAATATTGATCGTTTGAACTTGACTAATCGGTGTATCGTCTTTATTACTTTGAACTTGACCTTGGAATACTTGTGACGTTGCCTATACGGCAGCTGGCGACTCCAGAGCTAAATAATTACATAGAACAGAGCCTAGCAGTGTTAAGCACACGTCGAACTCGGAGGCGTGTTAATACACTCCAATAAACGCGTTTTACGCCCATAGTAAAACGTGCAACATTTAGTGGCGACATCCTGACGGGACCCTGTTGTAAGTGGAAACACCACAGTGTCCAGGACCCTGAAATTTGAATCAGAACTCCAAATTGCAGAGAAAGAAAGAGATCACAAGTATTCAAGGTGTTCAAAATAATAAGCGAAATTCGGAAGTGTGTTTAGTGCATGCGTACTAACAGGGCTGTAAGGTAAAACTGGAAGCTTTTTGTTGCGACAAACTTTCGGTAGTTTTGTAATCGGAAAATAGCGTAAGCCGTACCCTTTTCACGAAACACCACCCCAGCAACCCCCTGTTCCAAATTATAAAAAGAGAGTCAGAGAAAATGGCCATGCAGGCAATGGAACGTCTGATGGATCCAGCAAAGTTTGTGGTCGCAGCGACCAGCAGCAGTAGCAGGGTAGGCCAGTGTCCCACGTGGGAGCTGGAACTCCGCAAATATCTGCAGGGAAAGGGATGGCCCCTTTGGAAAGAGTTTTGTGCAAATGAGGAGACAGGTCCCGGGAGTATAGGTCATACTTGGTGGGAGAACCTCTCTCAAATACACAAAAAGAGTTTAGGAAAAGCACGCAAGCCGATGGCGATTGTGTCCTGCTTGGCACAGTTGCGAGGCGCAGAGGAGGTCATCAGGACGCTCCGGACAGATTTAGAGGAAAGGAACCGGATGAGTAAGGTCGATGTCAGGGACATCGAGAAAGAAAACCTGGAATTAAAAGGGAAGTTGGCAGAGAAGGGTAGAGAGGTGGATGATGCCAAGAGGGCTCACCAGTCTTGTCTAGCTCATCTGAACAGTTCCCAGACCCAGTATGAGAAAGCCTATCAGGACGTGCAACGTGCCGTTCTGATAAGACAGGAATCGGAAAAGCAGGTGGAGGCATTGCAGAGGCAATGCTCTGATCTCAAAGCAGCTTTGAGAGCACTCCACGCTGCAACGACCGAACAAAGACAAAGCACAGTTGACCACGCGAAATGCAGGAAACAGATTGCGGAACTGCAATCTCTGCTTTCGGTGCAGAATGGCTTCCAAAGCACCTTTGGAGCACAGTTAGATGGGGAAAATGCCCCAGATTGGCAGGAATTAAGCGAGACAGCGCAGCGTTATGTTCAGGGAACATGTGCGCCCGCAGCTCAGCAGAAACGACAGGCACCCCAACCCCCCACAGCTCAGATCATAACCGCACCCATGAATCCCGTAACCACACAGAGGAAAGCCGAATCAGAAGGCGCCCCAGACATAACCTACACCACCCCTTTAACAGTAACCCAGCTAAGGGACGCTTGTGAAAAGATCACTCCGTTCCTCCCCACCGCAGACCCCCACCAGTTCTTCGCTAAAGTAAAACAGCAGGCTACCATGTACGGCCTGGATGAGAGAGAGCAGGTTAAGCTCACCGTGCTGAGCTTAGACCAGAGTGTAGTGGCAGCCCTCCCCGACCCACAGAACGTGGCAGGAGGCAGCCTAGAGGAGATGCACACTGCCATTTTAGATGCCATCGGGTACAATAGAGGTGACCCCGTAGAAGGCTTGAATAAGTGCAGGCAGAAGAGATCCGAACACCCCACAGCATTCGCAGGAAGGCTGTGGATTCATTTCAGCGCAGTTTTCGGACAGCTAGATAGAGCGCATTTAACCCGCGAAAACATGGTTAAGTGGACGCGCACAATTATCTCACACGCAACAGAGGCAGGACAGAGCGCTTGCAATAATTACGACCCCTCAGAAGAGGCCCATAACGAAAAATGGGTCCTCAAAAGATTGTCCCGCGCTTGGGAGCAATCGCTTCAGGCAAAAGGAAAGGTTAGATCCCCAGAAGAGGCTCAGGCTGCTGCAGATATCCAAGCAGTCAGAGAGCACCAGAAGCCCGCATGGGTAAATGAAGGCAAGAGCAGCCCTCAACAGAAAGGACAGGAATGTTATAACTGTGGACAGTTAGGGCATTGGGCAAAAGAGTGCCAAGCACCCCAGCGATCTCAGAGAGGCCAGCAGACAGGCACTCTGAACCGCAACAAAGCAAAACCAATCCACAATGTAGCAGTACAGTCAGGACCCACCAATGTGGACGAGACGAACTGACGGTGTTCGGGCTCCCCCACTTGGGTCTGTGACACACTATGGGACTCATCAGGGAGGCCCGTAGTCACGGCAAAAGTCAAAGGGAAGCCCATAGAGTTACTGTGGGACACAGGAGGATCCCGCACCACCATTAACTCCACAACCACGGCACACGCAGACACGTGGCCGACCACCTCCACCATCACACTCAGCGGGTTCACCGGACACTCGCAGCAGGGACATATCACAGCACCCGTAGCGATCCAGCTAGGGAACATTAGCACAAGGCACCCCGTAGTTCTAGTAAATCTTCCCCGGACAGCAGAGCACATCCTGGGGATAGATTTTATGAACGCTCATAGCTTGTCGTTCGACCCAGTGAACCAGTGTGTCTGGCGAATGGCGAGATCAGACAGAGCCCCAGCCACCCTCACAGTAGGAGACTACGCTAATCGGATTAGCGCAGTGGGAGAGTACTCATTCGACCTGACTACACTCCACACCGACCGACAAATTAAGGCCCTACTAAACAAACACAGGACAGCATTTGCAAGTCACCGTCATGACTGTGGCAGAATGACTGGACAAGTTCATGTTACCGGACAGGACCCCCGACCGCAAAAGCAGTATAGATTTCCCCTCGAGGCAGAGGTGGAAATAGAAAAAGTTATAGGCAGCTTGTTGGACCAAGGTGTACTGAGAACGGTAGCCTCCACCAACAATGCCCCTATTTGGCCAGTGAGGAAGCCCGATGGATCATGGCGTCTGACCATCGATTATCGGGAACTCAACAAAGTAACCCCCGCAGTAGCCCCAACGGTAGCTACTAGTCCCGAGACCATGCTCAAGCAGGGTCTCAACGCCAAGTACTTCACGGTATTGGACATCAGTAATGGATTCTGGTCAATACCATTGGCAAAAGCGTGCCAATACAAATTCGCATTCACTTTTAAAACACAGCAGTACACGTGGACATGCCTCCCACAAGGATTCCACAATTCACCCTCCATTTTCCACCGACAGCTGGCAAGTGGATTAGAAAAATTTTCCCGACCCGATTGTCTGGTACAGTATGTAGACGACCTACTACTGCAGACAGACACAAAGGCAGAGCACATTTCGCTTCTGGCCGAACTCCTGGAACTCTTAACTGAAATTGGCTGTAAAGTTAACCCGAAAAAGGCCCAAATATTGGAAAGTAAAGTGATGTATTTGGGATCAGTCATCACGCACGGCAAACGCGAGATCGAATTCAAAAGAATTGATTCGATCGTCAAATTGCCCCTTCCCCAGAATGTTTCAGCCCTCCGGTCGTTTTTAGGACTGGTTGGCTATTGTCGGAACCACATCGACGGATTCGCGACAAAAGCCGCCCCACTTTCAGACCTCCTTAAGAAAGGAGCCCCCTGGGAATGGCTTCCGCAGCATACAGGCGCTGTGGAAGAGTTGAAACGAGCCCTTAGTGCAGCACCCGCGCTGCTAGTCCCCGACCAACTTTCACCGTACGCAATAGAGGTAGCGAGCACCGATCTGACCCTCTCGGCCGTGTTGCTTCAGGAACGGCACGAGCAGCTAAGACCAGTGGCTTATGCCTCCCGACTGTTAGACCCAGTAGAACAAGGATTTTCAGCCTGTGAGAGGCACCTCCTTGCTGTCTTCTGGGCAGTGCAGTATTTCTCATACATCACCGGACTCAACCCCATTACTATTCTGACCGAACATACACCCACACAGCTACTACTAGACGGTCGACTGAAGGACGGTTCAGTTAGCCAGATTAGGGCAGCTAGGTGGACCCTACTTTTACAAGGACGGGACATTACTGTAAAACGGACACGCACACACACATACTTAGCCGACAACCTCCAATACCCCGGACAGCCCCATGACTGTGAAATTGTAGCTCCCCTGCATAACACAGGACCCTTTTTAGCCAAAACACCCTCCAGGAAGATAGGGAACCCGAAACAAAGCCCCCAGCCCACAGACACGTGTGGACCCTTGAGGATTTATGTAGACGGTTCCTCCACAGTTTTAAATGGTGAGCGTATCACAGGATGCGGCATCTATGTAGAGGACGCGCAGGGGCGCGCTCTCGAAGAGATAGCTCTTAAGTTACCAGGTCACTTAGGCGCGCAGGCAGCAGAGCTAGCAGCCATAGCGTACATAGTGGACCACCCCGATTCTTTCCCCAGCCCAGCAGACATATATTCAGACAGCTTATATGTCTGTAACAGTTTGACCGATTTTCTGCCCCTGTGGAGGACACGAGGTTTTGTCTCCGCAGACGGAAAACCCCTTCCATCAGCCCCCTTACTCCAGCATATCCTAGAGAAAGCGAAGGACAGGACCTTCGGCATTATAAAAGTTCGAAGCCACCATAGGTCATCACCCCCTGGGAATGTAAAAGCCGACGCGTTGGCTAAGGCAGGTTCCAGGAGAGGACACTTATGGACCCCCCCAGCTAGCGCACCAGCTAGCGCCCCTGTGAGCGCAGTCCAAGTCTCACAGACTGATATTAAAGATCTCGTGGCAGCACAAAAACAGGACGGAGACCTCAGGGAGGTTTTCAAGGGAAATTTTGTGCCTGCTTACGAGCACTTTAAACACGCACTGACCACACATGAGGGTGTGATCATTAAGGACCAACTTTATGTGGTCCCACAGCAGGACAGGAATCAGATGATTGCCTTGTTCCATGACGGACACGGGCATCAGGGAATTGATGCAACAACGAGGCACCTCAGGCAACTCTGTTGGTGGCCTAATCTCAGGAATGATGTAACGCACTACATAGAGAATTGCCTGATTTGTGCTCAGAATAACCCGGAGCGGTATTCTAAGAAAGCACAACTTCGGCATACTCGCCCAGTTAACGGCCCTTGGACAAACCTCCAGATCGACTTTATAGGTCCATTGCCCCCTTGTCGGAATGGCTATAAATACGTTCTGGTGGTGATAGATACCTTTACCAAATGGGTAGAGGCATTTCCCTCACGAACAAACACAGCTAAGACAGCTGCAAAGATCCTGACCCACCACATCTTCACGAGATGGGGTTTACCCCGAAGTATCGATTCGGACCAGGGATCTCACTTTACAGGACGGGTCATGAGGAACGTCCTGACAATATTCGGCATCAAACAAAACTTCCACATTGCGTATCATCCACAGTCCAGCGTGATTGTGGAGCGCATGAATCGGACCCTAAAAACTACCCTCAGGAAAATGGTTCAAGAGAACAATTCCACATGGGATTCAGTGCTCCCATTTGCACTTATGTTCATAAGGAACACGGTCTCCACATCAACAGGATACACACCACACACACTCATGACCGGACGCCCTATGAAAGGTACAGAATTCCTTTTAGGACTGGACATGACAAGCCCCGAAGTGACGGCCCTCACACATGAAAAGGCAGTTAAAGATCTAGTTGAGACTGTGAGGTCTGCACAGCTCGCAGCCGCAGTCCAGCTAGGGAAACGCCGACAGCAACGGACTGCCTGTTTCAATAAGACCGTACACACCACAGAATTCCAGGTTGGGCAACAGGTAATGTTATCTGTTTATAACCCCAGCAGTTTTTTGGCTCCAAAATATTCCGGTCCCTACTCAATTTCGGACAAAATTAGCCCCTCCGTTTACAGGATAAAGTATCCTAATGGGAAAACCGCGTGGTTCCATATAAACCAGTTAAAGGCTTATGGAACACAGGCCAACCATGCTCACCATGTCCTGCTGGATGCAGCAGAACACTTCACCCCGCCCACCAGAGACACTTTTCCACCATCCCCCTCACAGACCAGTTCATCAACGGACTCGCCCACGACTCCGCCCACAGACCACTACAGACCACGCCCCGACACGCCCACAAGCTGCCACAGCAGAGACAGTAGGACAGACACTGACTCTGAAGACAGCGACAGCACACAGCCATACAGCCCACACTGCACCAACTACGACCCCGACTCCAGTGACCCCATGGAAGTCACTTACCTCAAAAACCCCGAACCACCACCCGACCCCGACTACCCCGACAACACACTCGACGCTACACAATGGCACAGGGACAATTCCTACAGACTTGTCCGCAATGACGAGAGTGACCCCCGGTCACACAACTCCAAAATAGCATGCCTGATCCACACAAGGGTGTGGGATCCGGGAGAGCAGGACGACACGGTGTCTGACTCCCGACACGGCAACCCCTTTGTGACCCTGTTCACAGAGGCAGAATCAAAGTGAGGTGTCCAGATGATGTAAGATAGGAATCGTTTGAGGGAAACGATGTCCTTTCTGATGGAACCTGCACGTATGTTTGTCTTCGTTTTATGTTTGTTTGTTTTCAGGAATGTAAATGTTTCAGCTGGAGGATGGACATCTTCTTTTCAGCTGAAAAGATTGTGACCACCTCACATACACGTTAGCTTGTCTGCCGAAACTTTTGAGAACTTCGGTTTGATTGGAGATCCTTTCCAAAGTTGTAAGGCCACACGCCAAATAGCTTGTCCGCAGATATCTCTGAGAACTTCAGGGATGTCCTCAGTTGGAGCATCTTGGCTCCCTTGGTTTTTTAGGTGCCCCTCTATTCGGCGAAATAGAGGCTGCAAGTCATGGTAAACACATTCGTACCCGTTTTTCCAGGTTACTCAGGCAGTGGACAAACGGCACTGAGGACCCGCCCTGTCTGAGAACCAACCCTTGGTCAGCCAAGCTCGGGTATGGCACAGCACGCCCTACCCGGGGATCCCATCCAACTCGTACCCGTAGCGGCCCATACGCAACTCATTCGGATGTTTATTTCCAAGTTTGTTTTCATTTTACGTTAGGTAGCCCTTCGGCCACCATCCCACATGCTATTTACATCCGGGAACATTCGGATGGTAAATCAGCAAAGCCTGCGAGACGGCTCGCAGAAGGAAGGATTGTTAGGTGTATGCTGGTCTTTAAATTCGCTTTTTGAAAAAAAAAAATGAGGGGAGTCACAGGGTGTGACTTAGCCAGTCATTTTAAAGGGTCAATTGGGATTTGAAAGACAGATGCACTAACAAGTAAAGGTCTTAAACTGTGTATTGACAGATACTGTGCTTGATCCCAAAGGTTTCAAAGGACGAGACAGAGGTCGAAGCCAGGATTGTCAATACCGGAGGAAGAAGGAAGAGAAAGAAGAAGAACAGCAAAATGATGGAAGCCCACTTATTACTGTTCAATGTCATATGTATATGTGTGGAAACAAGACACGTTTCCCCCACAACCCCCACCGTAAATGTTAGTACAACAAACCCCCAGTGCTCAGCTCTGATCAGCGAGGTTCAGACCTGGTGTACTAAATTCATGACGTGGTACTCCATGTCCTACATAATCGAATCACTGTTGGTGATTGCGATCCTCATCATCCTAGTGCAGACCCTCAGGTTGAGGAAATGGAAGAGGAGAGCCTCTCGTTCCAGCACCTCACCCATCTATAGAGTGCAATCCCCCATCTTCGGATTCCACCAAACCCCTCAACCCCTCACTGATTACAACACTCTGTAAATAAAATTCAGCCATGTATTATATTGTTCCATACTCGACTGCCGAGTTGGGAAGTGTGATGTTGTGGTGTGAATGGTTAAGGTTTTAGAGTGATTAAATGTTTAAGTTAAGGTTAAGGTTAATAGTGATAGGTAGAGGTTCCCAGTTGTAGTAATGCATGTCCCTTTTGACATAGGGCCAAGTAGAAAGGTTAGTTAAAATTTTTTCTCTTCTTCCCATAGTTTAGAACAGAGTAGAACAGGAACTGGCAAGAGGTCAGAACACAAGGAAGGCAAAGTACATAGGTGATCCTTCACAATAGTATGATTGTGAGGATCACAAGGAGGGAATGTAGCCATGCTGGCCACGCAAAATGGACACTGAGCCAAACTAAAATGGAAGGCTGCTGGGAAACAGACAATTCAGCCAGAACAGCAGTCTGCAAAGAGCAGTTTGCATTCTGCAGCAGCAGAAACCAGTTTGGGCTCAGGTGAAAAGACCTTAGCTAGGTGCAAATGGCAAAACGCTTTGCATGCTAATGAGGCCATCAGACTTGAACACCCACACAATAGATACATTTGGTTCTGAATGGACACATTCCAATCAAGACCCAGACATCGAGGCACCAGAAACCTCCAAACAAAAGGACATAAGAAACGCCCCCTCCATCACGGAGACCCCCTCGCATTGGGGAATTAATCCAGTATCGATAAGAAATTGATCCAATAGGTAGAGCCCGCCCGGGAAGAGGGAAGGACAACGGAACCCCTATAAAAGATAGGGACCTCGTGTTGTCCGGTCTGTTAAACCCGTGCTCCGGCCCCGACTGACACCTGGTATCCTGACTCCAGCCGTTGAGCACCAGCCGCCGAAACCGTAAGTTCAACGCTCGCTACGCGATCCAAGCCCGCTAGACTCCCAAGTGCCAGAACGCTTGCTGAAGGCTGCAGACAAAACCAGGACGAAGGCCTCGTTCTCTGACCTTGCCTGTTCCTGTTAGATAAGTATTCTGTTTGCTTATGTTTAGTTGTAGCTTAGTCTCTTAGTGTGTGTGCATGAGTATTTATTATTAACTGTATAATAAATATTGATCGTTTGAACTTGACTAATCGGTGTATCGTCTTTATTACTTTGAACTTGACCTTGGAATACTTGTGACGTTGCCTATACGGCAGCTGGCGACTCCAGAGCTAAATAATTACATAGAACAGAGCCTAGCAGTGTTAAGCACACGTCGAACTCGGAGGCGTGTTAATACACTCCAATAAACGCGTTTTACGCCCATAGTAAAACGTGCAACACTTGGAAAGCAGAAAGCCTGTGTAAGAGTCCCGTGCAAGACTATATTTCAAAGTGTGTATTGTTGAAGCCTACGAGAGATCTTTTTAACTGCAAACCTCAAGTTCTCATTATTGAACAATCGCTACATCGATTTGTAAATGTAATTTTGAAATTTGTATAAAAAAGTTAAAGGGGGAGGGATATAATGGATTGAGGTGCATGACTCTTTAAGACAGTACAGCAGTACATGCTTCTGTGGACCGACAGGGTGAAGTCCCCTCCGGAACAGGATACATCAGGGAGCCATGTAGTAAAGACTGCTCGAAGGCAGCGAGGCCAGTGGCCTATATACCTTGTTATCAATTACCATGTTTGTTCACATGAAGAGCCTCTGTCTCATTGAAGCCAGGCGACAACACCACGTTTGGAAACAATTCCCTCCTCCAAGTGCATGTGCATATATGTATGTGTTATGTTTTTGTTTGCAAACCACATTTAATACTGGATGTCTTCGGTCAGTGAAATCTTGGTTTAAGAAAATACTGAATAGCTTTCTATTTTGTGACTCCAGTGATTGCATCAAATCTTCTTTGTCAAATAAAGTATGGTTTAGATGTGTTTCTTAATTTTCTAAGGATGTAAACTTATTGTGGCTCAAGACATACACTGGAGGCTTCTGGTAGTTAACAAAGCAGTTTATTGGCTATCAGAACACAGAGCTATCTGATACAGATACAAATTTACTAGCCAGATTCAGAAAGATTTTTCCCCCTAATGGAATGAATCATGGAACAATTGGAATCATCTCTTTAAACAGTTGCTAATTTGAGATTGATTGACACCTTAAAAATGGTTTGGGGTCAATCTCACTTGAAAGTGGAGAATTGGGTATTGTTTTTTTTTTCCCCGGAGGCAGTGGGGAAAAAAACTTGCTGAACATCATGGATCAATAGCTGGGGACATAACCAGCAAGGTGGATAATGGGAAACCTGTGGATGTGGTGTATCTAGACTCCCAGAAGGCGTTTAACAAGATGCCGCATAAAAGACTAATCCAGAAGGTGAGAGTGCAGGGAATTGGGGGTAAAGTACTAGATTGGATTGAAGACTGGTTGACAGAAAGCAGAGGGTTGGGATAAATGTGTCTTTCTCTGGCTGGCGAACTGTAACTAGTGGGGTGCACAGGGATCAACAGTTGAGGATGTAACCAGCACGGTGAATATTTAGCAAGTGCCGCAGTGGTCAGTCCTTGGACCTCAACTGTTCACAATCTATATAAAATGATCTGCAAGCAGGGACAGAGTGTAACGCAGCAAAATTTTCAGATAATAATAAAATAGGTGGGAAAGCAGGCAGTGAAGATGAGAGAAAAAATGTACAGATGGATATAAATGGGCTAGGAGATTAGGCCAGGATTTGACAGATGGAGTTTAATGGAGATATATGTGATGTTATCCATTTTAGCCAAAAAGATAGAAAGCTAAATGATTATCTAAATGGAAAGCAGATTAAAGACAAATAGAATGTTAGTCTTTATTTCAAAAGGACTGGAATATAAAAGTAGAGAAGTGTTGTTGCAATTGTATAGGGTGTTGGTGAGACCACATCTGGAGTATTGGTCTCCTTATTTGAGGAAGGATGTGGTGGCATTGGAGGGAGTTCAGAGGAGGTTCACCAGATTGATTCTGGGGATGAAAAGGTATGAGGAGAGATTAAACAGTTTGAGCTTAATACTTGATTGAGTTTCGAAGGATGAGAGGGGATCTGATCGAGGTATATAAAATACTAAAAGGGATTGATAAAGTAAATGTCGACCAAATGTTCCCCCTTGTGGGACAATCTAGAACCAGAGGTCACAGATATAGGTTGAGAGATGGTGGGCGAGAGTCTCCGACCCCATGCCGGTTGCGAGAATAGCGGGCCGCGCTGTTTTTTCCCGCAACACCGGTCCGACGCGCTCCCGCTATGCTCCCAACCGGCCAAATTGTTGTAATCGTGTATCGCGCGCAAAACCACGGTGAATCGCCCGACGCAGGCAAAATGTCACTTCCCCGGCACCCCCGCTATTCTCCGGGCTGGATGGGCCGAAGTCCCAACGTCTTGACGCAAGGTCAGTACGTCGCCGTTTACACCTGCTTTTTAAATTCGCCAGCCAGTCGTGCTGGCTGACGAGCAGTGAGGAGCGGACCATCCCGGAGTCTCGGCAAGCTGGGGAAGGCATCCCCGAGAACACAGCGGCCAGTGATGGGGGGGGGGGGGGGGGGGGGGGGGGGGGGGGAGAAGTGGGGGAGGAGAGGGAGAAGTGGGGGGGAGAGGGAGACGTGGGGGGGGGAGAGGGAGACGTGGGGGGAGAGGGAGAAGTGGGGGGGAGAGGGAGAAGTGGGGGGGAGAGGGAGAAGTGGAGGGGGAGAGGGAGAAGTGGGGGGGAGAGGGAGAAGTGAGGGGGAGAGGGAGAAGTGGGGGGGAGAGGGAGAAGTGGGGGGGAGAGGGAGAAGTGGGGGGAGAAGGAGAAGTGGGGGGGAGAAGGAGAAGTGGGGGAGAGGGAGAAGTGGTGGGGGGAGAGGGAGAAGTGGGGGGGGGAGAGGGAGAAGTGGGGGGAGAGGGAGAAGTGGGGGGGGGAGAGAGGAGAAGTGGGGGGGAGAGAGAGAAGTGGGGGAGGAGAGGGAGAAGTGGGGGAGGAGAGGGAGAAGTGGGGGGGGAGAGGGAGAAGTGGGGGAGAGGAAGAAGTGGGGGGAGAGGGAGAAGTGGGGGGAGAAGGAGAAGTGGGGGGGAGAAGGAGAAGTGGGGGGAGAAGGAGAAGTGGGGGGAGAAGGAGAAGTGGGGGGGAGAAGGAGAAGTGGGGGGAGAGGGAGAAGTGGGGGGGAGAGGGAGAAGTGGGGGGAGAGGGAAGAAGTGGGGGGGGGAGAGGGAGAAGTGGGGGGGGTAGGGAGAAGTGGGGGGGGGAGAGATGGCCACAGCCCACTGACCCACCGGTGAGGAGGACGTGTTGTTAACTGCCCGTTAGACGCAGAAAGTGACCAGGGGTTAGGCTGGCCCCGTGTCAGCAGCGCGACCAGGCTACTGGGACACACAGGTATACCGTGGCTGGCAGCTGCCGAGGTGTCGAATAACCTCCGTCTAATATGTCGTTTCTCTGCTCCCCACCACCCTTCTGTAGGTGAGCAAAATGTATTCAAACCGAACGGCTATGTTCAGAGCAGTGGGTGGGGCCGCTGCACTGTAGCTGGTGATCGAACAACGTCCACAGCCACATCCCACAGTGGATGCAGGGGCAGCTGCAGCAGCAGAGGGAATGGCCGCGGAGTGGCCCATCGTCGAGCAGCATGAGGGGGAGGAGGAGGCATTGATGGTGGATCCAAGGCGCCACAGGCGATGACCGAAGCCTAGGGTGTACCGTGTCCAGATCTCTTTCGAGACAATGCCAAACATCACCTGCAGGAGGAGACGAGCAGAGAGACGGTGACACATACCTGTCACCTCGTGGCGCACCTCGCCCCACGTGGAACGGGAGGAGGATACGCGATCCCGGTTGCCGTCAAGGTGACGGTGGCATTTAACTTTTATGCGACTGGCTCCTTCCAGTCTCCGAGCGGGGACCTATCCGGGATATCGCAGGCGTCGGTCCACAGGTGCATCCGGGATGTGACCGACGCCCTCTATGCCATCGCGGACCGCTACATCACCTTTCCCGAGGACCGAGCAAGTCAAGACACACGAGCCCGTGTATTTGTCAACGTGGCCGGGGTACCGATGGTCCAGGGGCTCATTGATTGTGTTCACTTCCCCATGCGCCCGCCTGCAGGCAACAGGGAAGTATTCACAAACAGGAGGGGGACATACTCCATGAACATCCAGGTGGTATGCGACCCCCACATGAGGATCATCCATGTGTGTGCAAGGTTCCCTGGGAGTGTGCATGATGCATACATTCTTGCGCAGTCATTCATCCCTGATATGTTTGACGCCCCCCCCGGCTGAGGGGCTGGTTGCTGGGCGACAGGAGTTATCCACCGAGGTCTTGGCTGATGATGCCCATTCAGAGGCCTCAGACCAACCCGGAGATCCTTTACAATGAGGCCTATGCAGCAACCAGGGGTGTGGTGGAACGCTGCTTCGGTATGCTCAAAATGTGATTCAGGTGCCTGGACCACTCCGGAGGGGCCCTGCAGTAGCAGCCTGAGAGGGTCGCTCGCATTGTAGTGATATGCTGTGCGCTGCACAACATCGCGATGCAGAGGGGAGATGACCTGCTGGAGGAGTCGGAGGGAGAAGCCACTGGCAGTGGTGCCAACACGGAGACGGAGGAGGAGGAGGAGAAAGAGGTGGAGGAGGTTGGTGGTGCGTTGGGTGCAGCACGCAGACTTGGCCCGGGTGCTAGTAATGTCCAGGAGGCTGCACGACAGCTCCGGCGAGGACAGCGGGCACGCAACGCGTTGGTGGCAGCAAGATTCTCGCGCCGCATGCAACGGCCCCGCTAAACACCAACACTACCACCTGGATCGGCAGTCGTGCAGACGGTCAGCACACAACTGCCACCAGCCCCCCCCCCCCCCCCCCCCCCCCCCACCCCTGCACCCCTGCTCTGCGTACACTACTCCAGTTCTAAATCACCCTTACCACTGCGGCACAACGGTATGGCACGACATTGATGGCTGTGTCAGCGGGTGTAATCAGTGCCATGTGGAATGATGACGGCCCGCTCTGCGATGAGCTGTGAGCTCAGAATTGTTAGACAAAGTCTGACTCATGGCAATAGCTGAACCATCCATCTCGATGGTCACTGAGTTCGTCAGGGACACTCCATCACATGCCCGTGTGGGGTAGCTGTGGGAGGGGGTGGGGGGGAAGGGACTGCACACTCGGCACCGAAGTTTCACTGCTCGTCAACCCAGCGACACTCGGTCACCATCACGATCCTTGTGTCAACGGAAAAATCACACTTGCACGTTAGGTACAACAGTGCGTTTAATGGTGACTATTATGTACAGATGCCCTAGCCCCTACAACTAAACTGTGCCCTTCACCCGTGCCAACTTACTATGTGTCCCTCTTCATTGCCTTACGGACCCTACCACTACGTCTAAGTGAATCCCCAGATGATACAGCAGGAGTGAGGCGGACTGCTGAGAATCGCCCCCTGCGACATGTCTCCTGTCGACACATTTCCTGGGGCGACCCGGCCTTGATGGGCCAGGCTGCTCCGCGGGTGTTTCGGATGACGTGGTGCCACCCTGCTCTGCCCGCTGCCCACCCGATGCACCAGGGATGGGACGGGGGGAGGCCGAGCGTTCAGGGACGTCCCGTGATGGAGTTAATGGGACGGGCCCCAGAACCTCCTCCTCCCTCGGGGAGCCCGGTAGCCCCCGGGCCACACTGTGGGATGGAGGTTCGAGCGGGGAGGTGCCCCGTCGCCCCACCGACACCTGGTGCTGCCAGTCCTGGAGGCCTGCAACGGTATCCACCAGAGTCCGAAGGTTCGCTGAGATGGAGTCCAGGGAGTGAGACATTCCTGCCAGGGACTGTGCGACCTCAACCTGTGAGTGCACGACGCCATCCAGCACGTGTGTCAGACGGTTGATGCTCTCCACGACTGACTGCTGGGACTGTGCCATGGCGTGCTAGGACTGTGCCATGGCGTGCTGGGACTGGGCCATGACCTGGTGAGACCTGGGTGCGGTGGTTGTGGCGGATGGGCACCTGTGTGCGGCAGCAGATGGCCCTGGACGTTCGTGAGCACGCCCGAGGGAACAGAGTAATACGGGGTTAGTTAGACATGCCAGGCCGGGCATAGGATGGTCCAGTGGGTAGAGTGTGAGAGGACAGAGGATGGGGGGTCCAGTGGGTAGAGTGTGAGGGGACAGAGGATGGGGGGTCCAGTGGGTAGAGTGTGAGGGGACAGAGGATGGGGGGGTCCAGTGGGTAGAGTGTGAGGGGACAGAGGATGGGAGGTCCAGTGGGTAGAGTGTGAGGGCACAGAGGATGGGGGGGGGGGGGTCCAGTGGGTAGAGTGTGAGGGGACAGAGGATGGGGGGGTCCAGTGGGTAGTGAGGGGACAGAGGATGGGGGTTCCAGTGGGTAGAGTGTGAGGGGACAGAGGATAGGGGGGTCCAGTGCGTAGAGTGTGAGGGGACAGAGGATGGGAGGTCCAGTGGGTAGAGTGTGAGGGCACAGAGGATGGGGGGGGGGGGGGTCCAGTGGGTAGAGTGTGAGGGGACAGAGGATGGGGGGGTCCAGTGGGTAGTGAGGGGACAGAGGATGGGGGTTCCAGTGGGTAGAGTGTGAGAGGACAGAGGATGGGGGGTCTAGTGGGTAGAGTGTGAGGGGACAGAGGATGGGGGGGTCCAGTGGGTGGAGTGTGGGGACAGAGGATGGGCTGGGGGGGTGGGGGATGGCATGCAGGGTTGCCTCACTTGGTTCTGCACCTCCAACCTCGCATTGCGTGACCTCCCGGGTGCCAGGTCCCCCAGCAAGGTCCAGTGCCCTCTCTTCAAAGACTGTCAGGGGGTGCGTGATGGGTGAACCCCCTCCGATCCTGTTCCGATCCCGGTTGTTGTGAGCAGTCTTGTCCTGTTTGGGGAGGGGGGGCATGGATAGATCATCACAATTCGGCAGGGAACATCAGGGTGTTCAGATATTGGCACAGGTTGAGGGGACAGTTGCAGCTACACCATGGCATCTCTCCAGGGGGTCGCAGCACTCATGTGCGTCTGTGACAATTTGGTTAACCACCCCCCACGCACTCTTGCCCCCCCTTCCCCCTCCCCCTCGTGCCCGGGAGGGACATGGGGGAGGAGGGGGATTGTTGTGACCCGGGGGCACCCTCTTGGCACTTACCGTAGCAGCCCTGGTGAGGTCGTGGAGTTTCTTCCGGCACTACTCCCCAGACCGAGGGGTCTGCCCCACAGCACTGACTGCCGTGCTCACCTCAAACCAGGCCCGTCGCACAATGCTGGCAGGGTGGCGATGCCCTCTTCTAGGGCAGATGATGCCCCTCCATTTCTCCACCTCATCGAGGAGGGTCTCGAGGTCAGTCTCCCAGAACTTCGGCGCGGCCCTCCGTGGGTCCATCATTGTCAGGCCCGCACTGGATTTGGTCGCTTGCGCCCTTTTACGACACGGAGCGGCGGCACTCGGGCGCTATTCTGCCGTCATTTGGGGGTCGCGGGCATTTGCCGTCATTCCCCACGTGGTTCCCGCAGCCCCGCTCCTAGCCCATTTCCGGGGCCAGAATTGTTCGGGAAACAGGCTGTGTAGAGCCATTGTGAAACTCGGCCGAGTTCACGACGGCCTTCCCGATGTTTCGCTGGAGCGGAGAATTCCGCCCGGTAGATTTAGAACTGAGAAGAGGCAGAACCATTTCTCTGCGAAGATGTTGAATTTGTGGAACTCGCTGCCCCACAGTGTGGTGGAATCGGAGTCATTAAATGCTCTATGTTCTATGTTCTTCTATGTTCTATAAATGGTTTCAAGAAGGAGATAGATAAATTTCTGATATTAAAATAATGGTTAAAGGGATATGAGGAACAGGTAGGAAGGTGGATTTGAGACCAGGAAGAGACCGTGATCTGATTAAATGGCGGAGCAGGCTCGAAGGACTGAACTGCCTACTTTTGTTCTTAATTCACATGTTCTGAGCAGTTGTAAGAAAAAGAGGTGAGAGGAGTTTGTAGTAGATATGCTGGGCTAGATTCTCAATTTCAGCGGCTAAGTGGAGCATTGCGGGTGGCCCTGCAGATGACGCACCCACGCCATTATAATGGCGTGCGCCGCACGATAATGCAATTTTGGAGGGGGTGGAGACTCAAAAACCGGCGTCAAACTGGCGCCGCCCCTGATTTGGGCATCGGAAGGGATTCTCCGCCCGATTGCCGATTACGATATGGGCGTTGGGAAATGGAAAATCCCCGAGTCTAAATGGGGTGGGCGTGATGAGCTATTCTCCCCTGCCTTGCATTTTTACTTAATCCTAAATAGAATAGTGTATCAAATTACAAATGTTGACTACCCGATACTTCATATCATAGGCTGTATACAGCCCAAAAGTGTTAAATGTGGATATGTGCATATTCACAAATCTAATTACTTCAGTGTTCTAAGTATTGCATTGGTAATGATGTACCCGAGTAACTTGATTGCAATTGTGCTTTAACAACTATGGTCATTTTGTATAAAACAAACCAGCATGAGATAGTCAAATGACAGTGAAAAATTACTCCCAAGGACCCAAGCTCCCAGCCTCTAATTAAACATGCAAAGTAGTATGTAAATAGGACATTCTAACAATAACCTGAAACATATTCATAAAGAAATAATAAATATCAAATTTATGCAAAAAGCCTTGTGCTATAAATGAACATTTGAAAGCTTTAATGAATTTGCAAAAAAAATGTCAAATCACTAATTTGTTAAGTTTGTGCTTAGGCTGCATTATTCATTTTTAATGTACGATTAATTAATATTGTTTCCTGAACTCATTTAATCCCTGCAACTGTAGATTCTTGTTGTGTTGACAAGTATTGTTTTTAGCACCTCTATCTGATTATGGAATAAGATAAACAGCTATTATTGTTTTGTTTTGCTGAATAGTCACATCAGACCGTAAAATGGGTAGAGGAATCACAATACACAATTAACCTGAACCCATTTGCTTGTGATACAAGCAGCATTTAAACTTCATTGGCAGCACGGTGGTACGGGAGTTAGCACTGCTGCCTCACAGCGCCAGGAACCAGATTTCAATTCCGGCTTGGGTCACTGTCTGTGTCAAGTTTGTACGATCGCCCCGTGCCTGCATGGGTTTCCGCCAGTGCTCCGGTTTCCTCCCATAGTCCAAAGATGTGTACGTTAGGTGGAGTGACCATGTCCCTTAGTGTCTAGGGATGTGCAGAGTAGGCTATGGGGTTACAGGAATAGGGGGAAGTGGGGATCGGTAGAGTGATCATTTAAAGGGCCGTTGCAGACACGATGGGCCAGGTGTCTTTCTTCTGCACTGTACGGTTTCTATTCTATGATTCATGCTGGCTACTTTTTTACATCAATGCTGCACGCAGCCAGAACTAAAAGCACAATTGGGATGGCAGGAGCAGGGGGTGTAAAATTGTGAAAAAGCTAACAGAAGTTCAAGTTAGTTTGCTCTTAGCCAACTTGCACTACTTAAAATAATAACCTTAAATAATAATCTTTATTGTCACAAGTAGGCTTACATTAACACTGCAATGAAATTATTGTGAAAAGCCCCGGGTCGCCACACTCCGGCACCTGTTCGTGTACGCTGAGGGAGAATTCAGAATGTCCAAATTACCTAACAGCACATCTTTCGGGACTTGTGGGAGAAAACCGGAGCACCTAGAGGAAACTCATGCAGACACGAGGGGAACGTGCAGATTCCGCACCGAAGTAACCCAAGCCGGGAATCGAACCTGGGACCCTGGTGCTGTGAAGCCACAGTTCGACCGTGCTTCTTAGAAGGTAAGTACATTTTGACTGGAGCAGTGACTGGTACGGTTTGTGGAAGAAGGGCGATTAAGGTGCAACAGGAAAGAGCATGGGTTCCACGGCAGTACTGGAAACCTTGATGCAGGTGATGGATCCGCTGGGAACAGGAGGTGCTCTTGACCTGTAATTTGTGGGGAGCAGAAAGCTTTTGTAGTCAATAACAGCAGTCTAGTCCCATGGACCCAGCTGCAGTTCCACAAGAAGTTCAAAGATCTCTAGCGAATGATCACAGTCAGTGAATGTATCTTCAAATGCCATATCCCACTAACGGAACCATGAGTCTCAGATTCTACTCCATGCAGTCTGTGGAATAGGAACTGCAGTTTTTATTTCAACATCATAAAAGAGGAAATTGCAGAAACCACCTGGGTTAACAACTGTGTCTGTCGATGTTGATTTAGTTCCTTCACGCTGTTGCATTGAATTTGTTCTCTTGATGTTTTCGACATTTACTTTTAAACCAAAAGAATCCAAAAATAAACAAACAGACATCAGAATTAACTGAGTCCAGGTAACAAATATTTGAAGAAAGATTATTCTCATGAATCTCAAATCTGAACAATAAATAGATTAAAGGTGTTTGAGGGCATGTGATGGACCTGATCCAAATCTGAACTAATGGTGACTTTTTTCAAATCAAGAATCAGAGTGTTTAGGATCAAGTAACAAATCTGTCTCCCAGGATTGCCCAGTGGGTATGCATTACGCGAGATCTTCTGGTTGTCCACGCCATCAGAATCTTCTGGTCCCAGCAAAGGCACACGCCTGCAATAGTTTTCACGGGGATGGCATGGCAGGACCAGAAGATTCTGCTGCCGATCAAGGGCTTGCTGCCTACCGCCACTAAGAAACAAAGAATCTTGCCCATTTGGCATTTTGATTTCCCAAAAGTTAAAAATAATTACTTTTAGACTCAAATGCTGGCACTTCCAAATGTATTTCCCAGACCCATGTGCCGTGAAATGATCGATACATTGTTAGTTCAATATGCAAACTGTAATGCAGTAGTTAGTGAAGCAGCACTCTGGGTACTGATGCACACATGCATGAATGTATTGTTCCTGGGTCATTAACATAACATGATGTGGAGATGCCGGCGTTGTTCTAGGGTGAGCACAGTAAGAATTCTTACACCAGGTTAAAGTCCAACAGGTTTGTTTCGAATCGCCAGCTTTCAGAGCACTTCTCCTTTCTCAGGTGAATGAAGAGGTGCGTTCCAGAAACATATATATAGACAAAGTCAAAGATGCAAGACAATGCTTAGAATGCGAGCATTTGCAGGTAATTAAGTCTTTACAGGTCCAGAGATAGGGATAAAGAGGTGTGAATTGTCTCAAGACAGGACAGTTGGTAGGATTTAGCAAGCCCAGGCATGATGGTGGCGGGGTGAATGTAATGTGACATGAATCCAAGGTCCTGGTTGAGGCCGTACTCATGTATGTGGAACTTGGCTACAAGTTTCTGCATTGTCGCACGTCCTGAAGGCCGCCTTGGAGAATGCTTACCCGAAACTCAGAGGCTGCCCTTGATTGCTGAAGTGTTCCCCAACTGAGGGGAACATTCCTGCCTGACGATTGTCATGTGATGTCCGTTCATCTGTTGTCACAACGTTTGCATGGTCTCGCAAATGTACCACGCTTCAGGACATCCTTTCCTGCAGCGTATGAGGTAGAATCTTGCCCATTGCACAAGTATGTCCCATGTACCTGGTGGGTGATGTTCCCACGTGTAATGGGATGAGGAGGTCTTGTTCAAACTTGTGCAGGAAGAAGATATTGGCGTATTGAGGTGCAAATTTGGTCCCCAGAACAGCGACCACGACATCACACAACCCTGCCACGGTAATCTCTGCAAGACGTGCCAGATCATCGACATGGATACCACCATTACACATGAGAATACCACCCACCAGGTACGCGGTACACATTTGTGCGACTCGGCCAACGTTGTCTACCTCATACGCTGCAGGAAAGGATGTCCCAAAGCGTGGTACATTGGCGAGACCATGCAGACGCTGCAACAATGGATGAACGGACATCGTGCAACATTCGGCAGGGAGGAATGCTGCCTTCCAGTCGGGGAACACTTCAGCAGTCAAGGGCATTCAGCCTCTGATCTTCAGCTAAACATTCTCCAAGGCGGCCTTCAGGACGCGCGACAACGCAGAATCGCCAAGCAGAAACTATAGCCAAGTTCCGCACGCATGAGTACGGCCTCAACCAGGACCTTGGATTCATGTCGCATTACATTCATCCCCCACCATCTGGCCTGGGCTTGGAAATCCTACCAACTGTCCTGGCTTGAGACAATTCACATCTCTTTAACCTATGATTATCCCTCTCTCCAGTTACTCCGTCTGGACCTATAATGACTTAATAACCTGCAGAGACTCGCATTCAAAGCATCGTCCTGCATCTTTGATTTTGTCTATACACATGTTTCTGGAACCCACCTCTTCATTCACCTTAGGAAGGAGCTGTGCTCCGAAAGCTAGTGATTCGAAACAAACCTATTGGACTTTAACCTGCTGTTGTAAGACGTCTTAATATAATATAATGGTATAAGAAAAAGATTCAGTAGATTTTGCCTTGGAAGTTTCACAAAAGGAAAATCAGAATTGGACCCCAGTGGAATATAGCTGAACTTGTTTCTTTGCCCAGAATTTCAGAAAAAATGTTCCCAAAATATTAAGAAATTTTAAATATTAAGCAAAAATATTCACGCTTCCGCAAGACTTTAAAGTTGATATATTTTGGGTTGAGAGAAACTTGGGAATTAGGATATACTGCGATGTCTGATTAATTGCTTTTTTTAAAAATCAAATCAGTTGCACAGCCCATTAGATGTAGTACTCATTAAGACTAGTACCAATAGGAGCTTACTTGCAATGGACTAATCAGGTGTTGCAAGTGTGGTCATCCTGACTGCTCACACTAACTTGAGCAAGGTTAGCGAGAATCCCTGAGGTGCTTCCATGGTGATATCTTCTTGGGGTTAATTGCATCCTCCTAATATGATGCTATTAACTCAAAACGTCCTTTGAAGACTATAACCTACTTTGTCATCGCATCAAGTGACACTCGTGATTTTCCCTTCAATGCATCAATGCAAAATTACCAGTCTTTTGTTCATTATTCGCCCTGCATGGGAAAACATGGGCCCGTAACTTCCTGCTTGTGGTGGAAAGTCAGGGGCCGTTGATTTTGAAATGGAAATATGCACACTTACCTGCGCTCTGATGTTACGAGGAACCTTTCTCTCCCTTTGGCAGCCTGGGGCCTCCAACGCCCCGGTCTGCGCAGTCTCCGGCGCGGTGCAGAAGGAGTGCAGGCATTTAAACAATAGAATTAGATAGAACACTATTTTAATAAGTGAATTAAAGGTATGTAAACACTTTTTTAAACAGTGTGTTCGCTCTTTCTTTTAAACAGTCATTACTATTGTTGTTGATTCTTTCTAAAGTACTTTTTAATTGTTTTTGTGATTAAAGGTAATTATTTATAAGTTAACATCAGTTTAGTTAGAACAGTACAGCACAGAACAGGCCCTTCGGCCCTCAATGTTGTGCCGATCAATGATCGCCCTACTCAACCCCACTTATCCACCCTATACCCGTAACCCAACAACCCCCCCCCCTTAACCTTGCTTTTTTTAGGACACTACGGGCAATTTAGCATGGCCAATCCACCTAACCCGCACATCTTTGGACTGTGGGAGGAAACCGGAGCACCCGGAGGAAACCCACGCACACACGGGGAGGACGTGCAGACTCCGCACAGACAGTGACCCACCCGGGAAGCGAACCTGGGACCCTGGAGCTGTGAAGCATTTATGCTAACCACCATGCTACCGTGCTGCCCCTCATGCCCCTATTTGTTTTAAATCTGCACTATATTGCTATATAACATTATGTGAGGTATGCTTACAATGTTCGCATGTTTTAATTTAGATTATGGTCATAAGGTTTTAAAAGCACCCCAAGACTTTTTGCTTTCACTGTCGTTGGAGTGTCTAATTTTGTTTTGATTAGTGTTTATAGAATTACTGCAGTGCAGAGGAAAGCCATTCGGCCCATAAAGTTTGCACTGACACTCTGAAAGAGCACCTTGAAAGACATTCCGAAAGGCCCACGCCCCTGCCTGTACCCATAACCCCACCTAACCTTTGGACACTAAGGGCAATTTGGCTAGGCTGATCCACACAAGGCTAACCTGCACATCTTTGGACAGTGAGAGGAAACCAAAGCACCTGGAGGAAATGGCAGTGGCAAAATGGTTAGCACTGCTCCCTCACAGTGCCAGGGACCTGGGTTCAATTCCGGCCTTGGGGGGGTCACTGTCTGTGTGGAGTTTGTATATTGTCTCTGTGTCTGTGTGGGTTTCCCACGGGCTTCCCCACAGTCCAAAGATGTGCAGGTTAGGTGGATTGTCCATGCTAAGTTGCCTGTTAGTGTCCAGGGATATACAGATTAGATTTCGAGGATAGGGCAGGGGAAATGTACCCAGGTATGGTGCTCTTTCAGAGCGCGGTGCAGACTTGACAGGCTGAATGAACTCCTTCTGCACTATAAGAATTCTATGGTTTGATTCCATGGTTCTCGGAAATCCATGCAAACACGGGTAGAAAGTACAAACACCAGCCAGTCACCCAAGATCTGAATTGATCGCGTGTCCCTGATGTTGTGAGGCAGCAGTGCCATTGTGTTAAATATGTTTCTGCCTTCTTTACTTCCAATTATTTTATTCATTTACAATTATTTTGATTAAATGTTGTATTCAGTAAGACACTTGTAGAAGCTTGTAAAGTTTAATGTAAAACATTTATTCACAAAAATAATTTTATAATGCAAAACTTTGAAACTAGCTGACATTTAACATGATGTGTAACTTTTATCAGCTGAACAATGATATAAAACTGCCTCAACTTTTACAAATTTCTTGCAATAAAATATATTTTCTCACTTAAACACAACAGTCCCAGCAATTTTTAAGGGGGGGGGGGGGGGGGGGGGGGGGGGGGGGTGGTGAGGTGGGGAAGGGTTTTGACAATTGATAATTGCCGAGTTCAATGTCTGAAAGCAGCAGCTGCTGGAGCATAGTGTCCTGGCACACATCTCTTCTGACATCATTTTGGGATGCCCTTTGGCAGTGCACTCTTAGGGCTGTGTAATTGATTCGCTGGAGTACCTGTCCGACAGATAGTTCCCATTAGCTTACAGGAGGCTTGCATATATCACCCAAGGCATTAAAGTTTGTTGAGCCATTTGAAGTAATCACTGCGGCTTCCAAGGGTGAACATTACATCAAGGAGACTCGTAAATAACTCAGCTTAAAATACATTGCGAAATCCAACTAAATCAGCTGGGAGGACATGCATGTAACATTACTGCCCTTGCAGGAATCAATAGCACCAGTATCTAGGCTGTGATCATCTGAAACCAACTCCAGTGGGCTGTCCATATGCTTAGGATGTCAGAGTCATGACTGTCAAAGCAAATCTTTTCTCAGCTCAAGGAAGGATCGCAAACAAGAGGAGGACAAAGCAAGCTCTTCAAAACATCTTGTAGGCTTAGCTCAAGAAATGGAACATAGACATTAATACTTGGGAGATCTTTGCTCAGAAGAGACCTACTTGGAGGAACCTCCTGATCGAAGGGTCACAATTCTTCGAGAATATCCGACGGCAAGAGGAGACATGGAAAAGGAGGCTGAGAAATTTAGCATCCAAGGACCAATCCCACCTTTTGGAAACTCCTGACAGGTGAGTGATTGAAGATGCGGCTCTATGATCAGGCTCATCAGACATGCAAAGGATCCCAGAACCTGTCACCAGTAACACTGACCACTGCATTCTATCCATTGTAGTTCCTTTAGTGGAATCAATATCCTCATGACAAACCAAAGTTAAACAAAAATATATCTTCTCTTCATTTTAAACATATTAATAAACACCAAGTAGTAATAATATAAAACTTTTAACCTACCAAAAAATGCCTCCTGATGTATCCTGTTCGACTGAAAAATTTCTGTGTAAATGAAAAGGTGCAAAAACTCACCAAATATCCGGGTGAGTAGCACAAGTCAGTGCTGCAGCTGGACTTTTCATTCAGCAGCACAGGGCTTCAATCAAAGAAAAAAAATGGCCGGGAGCTTGAATGCTGCAGGCTTTCAGCGCATATTCCTGATCACACACACTTCGGATCGTCGTGCCGTGGATGTGCGACACACCAGCGACTTAAGTCGCAAATCCTGCAGGAAGTTACGGGCCATGGTTATCATTCACAGCTTTCATTGCTGAACCTATTTTCGGGTAACCTTATTGTAAGTGTTATTTTTGCATTCTCAACCTTTATCCAGACCATCTGGCTTTGTGGCCACTACATTTCTCATCTTGCCCCAGAAACTGTTGGTGCACAAGGTCTGTATTTAACCCCCTACAATAACAACAGTTTGTTTAATGTGCACGTGTTTTACCTTAGGAATATTCTACCTGGTATGCCTATTCTTGCAGTTTATGTAAGCTGCCTATTTTCCAGTGCAAGTATTACGTTAACAATACCCTACATACAATTTAACTGCATCTACCAAATAATATTGTGCTAGGTTATTTATATGCTCAAGTCAGCTAAAAAAATTTAAGATAGTCCTACCATTTTTGTCAACATTCTGTTTACATTGCCAAGCAGAGTGAAGTTCCAATTCCTTCTTTCCATCCAGGTATCAAATATTAACTGCATGTTAACATTGACATAAACATAAACTTGGGCACTCTAATTTGATTAGATCTTTGCATCCTTAACAATACTAAAGGACTTAATTTAATACGATTTATTGTACTGGGGCCTTGTCTTCATTTGTGACACATGAGTGAGTGACCGTCCTTATTAAGCCGATAAATTATGCTTGTTATGATTGCTGATCATGACTTATAAGACTAGAGTTAAACACAAATTGAGCTCGAGAATACTTGATCATAAATCTAGTGTAATCAATGCAATTGAGGGCGGAGAGTTCCAAAAAGAAACGAGCCAACCTTTCTCTGTGAAGTTGCTGAGCACACAAAGGCTGACTATGAACATGCCACCTTCACATCAGAGACTAAAAAAATACATTTCTGAAGTTATTTAGGAATCATTACCTCCATGATCTAATGAAAAGCTTGCTCAAATTCCCACTTCTGCAATTAACCAGGACATGTTTATGGAGAAGGTCAAGGCTACAGCAGGGAGCATTTCACCATTTGGTCACCTGTCTTGGGATGAGGTTAAATCAGCCGATTCATCTCGGCTCGATGAGTGGAGGATTCATTTCCATGAATTCTACAGAGCTACGTGTATAAAAGTAGACACAACAGCCTGAACAAAATCCACTGCATCAAGGGACAACATTGTGAAGTGATGCATTTTTGGAAGGAAGAATGAGGCGAAGCAATACAAACTAAATGGACCAATTCTAAAGGGAGTTAGAAACAGCGAGCAAGGGAGCACATGTGCAGAAATCTTTGAAGTTGGCAGGGGAAGCTATTAAGGCAGATAAAAAACATCTGGGATCCCTGCTTTATTCATCCAAGCATAGAGTACAAAAGTTTGTTATGCTAAATTTTAATATTACACGGCTTAGTACTGAATTTTGTATTGAATTCTGGACACAATATTCTCAGAAGATTATCAAAACCTTTTAGAGGTTATAGTTTTTATAGAAAGGTATTAGGAGTCCACGAAGAAATTTGAGAAACTGGGATTGTTCCCTTTTATAGAAGAACAAAGTTTAAGGGGCGATTTAACCGGTATTCCAACTTTAATGATAAAGAGAAACGGTTTTTACTGATAGTGCTGTCACAACTACAGGACACTGGCTCATGGTGGAGATGGGGTTGACTTTTTAATGCAGAAAATTATTGGGCAGCACAGTGGTTAGCACTGTTACTTCACAGCGCCAGGCACCAGCGTTTCATTTCCAGCTTTAGTCACTGCCTGTGCGGAGTCTGGACATTCTCCCTGCATCTGCGTGGGTTTCCACCGGGTCCGCCGGTTTCCTCCCACAAGTCCCCAAAGACGTGCTTGATAGGTGAATTGGATATTCTGAATTTTCCCTCAATGTACCCAAACAGGCGCCGGAATGTGACGACTAGGGGCTTTTCACAGTAACTTCATTGCAGTGTTAATGTAAGCCTACTTGTTACAATAATAAAGATTATTATTATTGTAGGGCAATGGGTCCTGGGGAATGGGACTAATTGGATAATTCTTTCAACCAGATCCCCTATGATTCGAGGTAAGGTACTGAAGGTAAACAATATAAAATGGAGGGATTTTCCACTATAATCTTTTGGGGTGGGAACGAAGCTGGGGATGGAAAATCCCATAGGAGCCCCAAAATGTCTTTAACGCTGGTGGGATTTCCATAATTGATTGTCCCTGCCCCCTCCAATGACATAATTAGAATCCAGATTTGAAAAGTTGGAATCTCCATTTGCATATGTTGGAGTATAATTATCGGATCTTTTAAAAAAAATTTAGAGTACCCAATTCTTTTTTTCCCCAATTAAGTGGCAATTTAGCATGGCCAATCTTTGGGCTGTGGGGGTACGGCCCATGCAAACACATGGAGAATGTGCAAACTCTAAACAGACATTGACCCGGGGCCGGAATCGAACCCGATGTGGAACCTCAAAGTTGTGAGGTAGCAGTGCTAACCACTGTGCCGCCCCATTATCAGATCTTACAGCCGACCGTCTTCCTCGTTAAATTATCAATGTCAATGTGAGGAAACGTTAGCGTGAATTACGACAGGTCCCCCACGACATGCACCTGCCGAGCAGAACCTGCTGGAGGCGCACAGCTGAATAGAGCCCCCAGGGAGGAGAGGGTATGGCCTGGCACTTCAACCTGCATTTCATACTGCTCAGGCCATTCAGTAGGGATGAGTGTTGCATAGGTGGGTTGTTCCATTTCCATACAGGAGGTGGGGGACTCTGTATTAGTGGTCCTGGAGTTCCGTGGGGAAGTTTCGGGAGGAGAAGCTCCATGATGCGGAGGTGGGTTTGCATCGGGATGCTGTTTCTATTTTTTCTCTTTTACAATGGGGCGCCCTTTGAAGATGGGAACCTACTCTTTTAAAGACCTAATCAGAGCCAATCCTGCTTGCGTTACATCGTGGGGCCTACCCTTACATTTTCTTTTGCCCATCAGATAAAAAATATGACTGGGAAACCTTCCAACGCCCCTGAGATGATTCATTGGCAAAAAATGGCAACATTTAACCCCATGGAGCTGGATATTCAGGCCCCGCTTATGTCAGAATGAAGGCAGATCTGATCTGAAAAATACAAGGCCAGCAGGCCTATTATCTGCCCAACCCTGTTCCTGACTTTGGCCTTTTTAGCTGACAAGGCTCTAGGGCCTGGAAAGGCTGTCCATCCCACCAAATGCACAGGCAGTGATCAGGGTTTGAGGAGGCCAACAGGAATTTGCTAACTGGCCTCCAGGAGCAGATCAACTGCCTGGGGACCGGTGCATAGTGGCAGGCTGGGCATGCCTTCCCTGGCAGCCTGGATGGGGTTTAACCAAGGCTGCTCTTTATAGGCATGCCTTTCATGAATAGGACAATATAATTTAGCAGTTTGGTTTCGAGTGATCTGGAATCTGAAGGGCCACTTGCTCTTCTGGAGTGTTGCATTAATATGCAAATAGGTTGACCCTCCATCTTAATAGATCTGTTGAAATGAGTGATTGAAAGAAATAGGGTGTTATTAAAGTAAAAGGAGAGGAGGTTTGGCCATGTGCCAAAAGTCGATCAAACATCTAGAAATAGCAGGTAACAGAATGTAAGCTAGGCAAAAAGTCAGAGCACAGAAGCAAATAGAATAGTTGAGATTTTCTGGCCACGTTGTGGTTTGATCTGCTGTGGGAGACTTGGTGGCCCAGTCAAAATTCCAGGATCTCAAACAGGATGCAGGCAACATTACAGACCTACATCTCACTCATAGGTACAAAATAAAGTCACAGAAGAAGAAAACAATAACCTGTGAACCTCAGTGTTAAGGTGAATCAATTAACCCTTACAGCATAATTTAAACTCTTCTCCAGATCCAGACCGGAACAGGCGGCCATCCTATCCCTTAGAGATGGCAAGATGACAATAACAAAGACAAAGGGAGGACCAGGCACAACCAAACCTTAATGCTCAGACTAGGATCTCACGTGGAGGAATTAAATGGCCCTGCACTTCCATAATCCCCACTTCCGTCCCGAGAACAAAAGACAAAACAGATCACTGGACCACCAACATCAATATTGCCCTCAATGGGACAAGAGGATATCTCGGGCCAGGGACCAAAAAGAATATCAACTGGTCACAATTGTCGGACAGGAGGGAGACCCATTCCATCAGAGCGACTCCCCCCCCCCCCACCGCCAAACTGGGGTGTGCCCTGGGAAGGAGGGTCGACCCATTCCCCCCCAGAATTGTGAGCCAGCCCCATAACCTCTCCCTGCCTCATGACTGGAACCACTCAAAAGATGGAAGTATTAGGCCACCCAAAGACCAACAGAGATCTGTATCTGAATGTACATTTCATAGATTATCATAGAATTTACAGTGCAGAAGGAGGCCATTCGGCCCATCGAGTCTGCACAGGCTCTTGGAAAGAGCTCCCTACCCAAGGTCAACACCTCCACCCTATTCCCATGACCCAGGAACCCCACCCAACACTAAGGGCAATTTTTGACAATAAGGGCAATTTATCATGGCCGATCCACCTAACTTGCACATCTTTTGACTGTGGGAGGAAACCGGAGCATCCGGAGGAAACCCACGCACACACAGGGAGGATGTGCAGACTCCGCACAGACAATGACCCAAGCCGGAATCAAACCTGGGACCATGGAGCTGTGAAGCAATTGTGCTATCCACAATGCTACCATGCTGCCCATGTCACCATGTCACATGTCACCAAGACTCCACATCCAGCACCATCAAAGCCAGCCCTCACAGGCACCAGTATCCACAGAGAAATAGAAACCGCAACAGAGAAAAAGTGAAGAAGAAGAAATGTCAGAACTAGCCCCTCAGATTCACACCCCACCTTCTAAGATATTTATACGAGACGAGAACCGGCCAACTAACCCCGGCAAGCGGGCCCCAAGCCAACTCCCAAGATGAGACAGATGAGGATAATTACTTGACACAGCTTTTAGATCCTTTTGCAACCTACACCTTTCCGTGTGTGGATTTACCTGCACTGGACTTCCTCCCACCCCCCCCCCCCCCCAACCCCACACAGCATCTCCAAGTGAGGAACCCTGCGCAAGGCACAACAGGATATTGACAGTGATGCTGAGCCTGGCCTAGCCCAACACCACCATCCAAAAAAGAAAGATCAGAGAATTGGCTCCAAGGTCTCCCTTGAGAACCTAATCCCTACAACCTTTCAAAGCTAATCCAGTTGAGTCCCGTACAAGAATCCCTCTTGGGAGGGACCACCCCACAGACACACCACCTACCACCAGGTAAGGATATTCAGACCTCGCTCATTCACAAGAGCTGTACCAGCAGTTCGAACATTAAAAGAGGGAAACCCACATCAGGAGAAATGACTGTCTCTCCCCATTAAGGGAGTCCAACAAACCCCAGTACTCAACAGTGTGATTAACGTAGGAAATTGTTCCATATTATGTTTTATATTTGTTGCAGTAATTAACCCTGGTTCAAGACACATACAGGCAGTATGCCTGCTAAATTTGCGATTAAAGAGGTTGTAAAAACATACAGGCGGTATGCCTACTAAATCTGTGATTAAGAGGTCATAAAATATGATAATCATTGGTTTTAACCATTTACTGATTTACAGATAGATGGCTAAGAGAACATTGTTTTGATTTTGTAGGATCCCTGGGGTGTGGATTATTAATAAGGGATGGTGCTTAGTCCTGGATAAACGGGGTATGGGATATCTTAGTGGTACGATTCTGAAGAATATCTTATGATGTAATTAAGGAGTGAAGCCAGGTATACCTGTAATTTCTTTGCAGTTTACTATTGGATTTTAGTCTGACAAGACAGGGCTGCAGCTGGCTCCTAGAAGGCTCTCTCCAAGGTATCTGTACAGAGAAAAGCAAGTAAACTGTATTGTTAACTTTATTTACAATATATATTTAGTTGCAGATGCAGGAAGTAAGGAAGTGTCGGTTTTATTTAAGAACTGTTAACTGCAAACCTGTTACTTTGTTGCTAATGTAATTGTTTCAGTGTTTAAATTAAGGTTTGTTTTTCATTTAGTGTACCCAATTCATTTTTTCCAATTAAGGGCCAATTTAGCATGGCTAATTCACCTACCCTGCACAACATTGGGTTGTGGGGGCGAAACCCAGACAAACACAGGGAGAATTTGCAAACTCCACATGGACCGTGATCCACAGCCGGGATCGATCCTGGGACCTCGATGCTGTGAGGCAGTGGTGCTAACCACTGCATCACCAAGCTGCCCCAATTAAAGTTTGTTTAACATAACACTGACCAATAGTATATTTTATCACTCCTGAGGCGAAGAATTATTTTCTCACAGTTCTATAAGTTGTTGGGTTTCTGGTCGGGATCCTAATAAAATTGTGGGTTAATCTGGGTTCCTAGCAATAGGACAATACATAGTCCACCTGGGCAGGGAGAAGAATGTATTTTGTCGACTGTTATTAATTGTAGAAAGGTTTTGTTTTCCACTGCTGAAGACAGGAAGGTCAGAACGTTATACAATTCATAGAGACTTTAAGAAGGTTAGCAAAATATTGTGAATTTGGTACAACGCTTGATAACCTTTGTGATTGGCTGCTTTGGGGACCCAGTGAGGTTATCCAGAGGAAGCTGCTTGTTGTATGTAATTTAACATGGAAGTTTCCACATCTATGGAGTTAGCAACAAGAGAAGTTCCACAGATACTGGAAGCGACGATCCACAATAGGGATACCACAAAGGAATGAAGCTGCAACCATGTCACCAATGTATGGAGGTTGGACACTCAGCAGCGGAATGCTGGAGTAAAACAAATATCGTGCAGAACAGTGGCAAGAATTGCCATATCGCCAAGATATTTTGGGCTCGAACATTTCTACACCAAGAATGTGCAAGAAAAAAGCACAACTAAAAAGACTAGTTGTGTCTATCATTCTATGATATGAGACATAGCTCAAGATCACTCAAAAGACAGCGTAACAGAACTATTGTAATTTATCATCAAAAGCTGAAGCATCTGTCTTAACAACTGTCAAATGTAAATCTAAGGACATACACCGAAATGGTTGTACCATTAAAATAATGAATTATGGTGAAAGTAGGAGTAAATGGACAGATGGCAAAGTTGCTTCTTCATGTTGCCTGTGGAAAATTTCCTGCTCTATTTGACAGAGCAAATTGGGAAGCAGTAAATCAAATAGTGAACTCAAAGAACAACTTGCAACAACTTCTTATGAACTATCAGAAGGTGTTCAAAGATTCACTAGCTTCTATGACTGGAGTTGAGGTACGCCTAAAAATCAAGTCAGACAGTGCACTCAAATGTCTCAAAGCTAGAACCGTACCATATGCCACCAGGCCAAAAGAAGAATGAGAAAGACTGGTATGAACAGAAGTCATTGAACCTCTTGCTACATGTGATTGGGCAACACCAGTAGTTACTGTATTGAAATGTGATGACTCAGTGAAATTTGTGGAGATTTTAAAATAAGTATTAACCAAATAGTGTGGACATATCATTATCCACTGCTGCTGATTGAAGAATTGTTTGATGGACCTTCTGGAGGGCATAATCTCAGTAAAATTGGTCTTTCACAGGCATAGCTACAGATAAACGTGGCTGCCAAATCACAGCCAATACTCACCCCATCGTGACACAAAGGTATATTTCATTACAGACATCTTCGTTTTGGTATAACATCTGCCCCTGCTCTTTTCCAGATGTCCATGGATCAAATTCTAAGTGGGCTTAATGGAGTGCACTGCTATGTAGATGGCATAGTCATCACCGTTTCGAGTGAACAGGAGAATTTTGAAACTACTCTCAAGTCACAATCTGAGAGTTAAAAAGAAAAAGTGTGATTTTTGTTTTTCAAGTGATCCATAAATTACCTCGGTCATATCACTGGCAAAGATGGCTTACACAAGGAGCTAAAGAAAATGCCAGCAATCTTAGAAGCACCACATCCTCAAAATGTGACACAATTATGGTCATTTTTAGGATTGATCAACTATTATTCTAAATTTGTGCCAAATTTGGCAACATGATAGAAGCCTTTGCACACTTTGTCATGGTGAGACAGGCATGGCAGTGGTCCGAAACATATGGTAACATAATGAGGTAAATAAGTCTTACAGAAGTCAGAGTTGTTGGTTCATTATAATCCCAAACTGAAGTTTCAACTTGCAATGCCTCATCAGACAGGATTGGTGCAGTTGTCTTGCACACAATGCCTTCAGGAGAGGAAAATAGCATTTGCTTCATGAACTCTTACGAGCACAAAAATGAATTACGCTCAGCTCGAAAATGAAGATTTGAGCATTATTTTTTGTGTAAGAAGAAGGTTCCACCATTATCTTTATGGGTGTCATTTCACTCTTTTGACGGATCAAAGACCTTGACCACAATCATTGGGCCATATAAAAGGTATACATTTGGCAGCTAATAGGTTATAAAGGTGGTCATTGATATTGTTAGCACACAATTGCAATATTCAAGATCACACGTCAGAGCAGCATGCAAAGGCTGATCAAGCATGCACCTGAAGAACATTTTGTCAATATCCTATATTTCACGTTTGTGGATAATGCACTTGTAACTTCTTCTCAAGTTCAAAGATACAAGAACCAATCCAGTCATGGGGAAGGTGATGGACTTGGTCCGACGTTCACAGGAAAAATCTAGACCTGAAACCCTACAACAAACAATGGCTTGACTTCACAGGGCAGAATAGAGTTTTATTATGGGGAATCCATGTGATTATTCCTCCATGCTAATGCGATAGAGTCTTGACTAACTGCTTGAGAGACACCCTGGAGTGGTGAGGATCATGCAGTTATTTTGGTGGCCAGGATTAGATGCTTAATTTAATCGAAAATTAAGAAATGTTAATCCTGTGCAAAACTAAGGAACACTCCACCTTTACATGTGTGGGAATGGCCTACACAGCCATGGCAGAGAATGCTCATCAATTATGCTGGTCCATTGGAGGGCGCAATTTAAAATAGTTGACAGTCACGTTTATGAAGTTAACATTCACTGAGCAGTCCATTGAGAAAGGAGACAAAATATTCGCAAGATTTGGAACACTAGACCAGATTCATAGAATCTCTCTACAGTGCAGAAGGAGGCCATTCGGCCCATCAGATCTGTATCAGCCCTTCGAAAGACCACACTACCTAGGCCCAATCCCCACTCCGGTAACCCCACCCAACCTTTCGACACTTAGGGGCCATTTAGCGTACTCCACACAAACAGTCAACTGAGGTCGGAATTGAACCCGGGTTCCTGGGGCTGTGAGGCAGCAGTGCAAACCACCGTACCCCCTCATTCGTGACGATGGTACTTAGTTTGCTTCATGGGAGTTTGAGGACTACTTGAAGGGAAATGCAGCATATCAAGTCAGCTCCATAGGTGTTTGAGGACTACTTGAGGGGAAATATACCACGTCAAGCCAGCTCCATATCATCCTGCAATGAATGAATTGGCCAAGCATTTTGTGTAATTATTAAATTGTTCTATCAAAGCATTGAGGGACCAAGAGACATTAGCAAGAAGAGTGAAAAAATTCCTAATGTCTTAAACTACATGCTACAATGCACATGCTACAACGCAGAGTTCACCAGCAATGGTGCTGTTCAAAAGGAATCTCTGAACACAGTTTGATTTGTTTACTCAACCTGATACTTCAGAGATTGTTAAATGACGGCAAGTTTCTAGGAGGGAGCAAAACTATCAAAAGCGAGTATTTAACAAGGGAGAGCGAGTATTAGTTAGGAGCTACATCACCACCAAGAAATGGGTACCTGCTGTGATCCTAGCAAAAACAGGTATAATGTCATACTTTGTACAGACGGAGATTAAAGAGTTTGGCGATGTAATGTTAATCAGCTACTTGCTTCATGAAGTGAATTTGCCGAAACCCCTTAAGAAGCCCTTCCCCTTCCTTCACCATCAGAAGACAATTCACACCATTATTTTTTTAAATCATTTTTTTAAATAAATTGGCACCAGGGTGGTGTCACTGGGTACAACTGTTTCCCCACTCTGAACAATGCTTCAGACATTGATTTTTTAAATTGCAGAGTGAGATTTCTCTCCCCTTTTTGAGTTTCTGTTATACTGAATGTGAAATCTATGGAACTGTTTGACAGCGGTTAACTTTTTTTCTCTCTCCTTATCTACACCCCCCCCCCCCCCCCCCCCCAGTGTTAATTGTTACCATTGAGGTTAAGGGTTTTTAGTTAACTTGCTAATTTCCACAGAATGGGACCTGTTGCTCACCCATGCACCTACTTGTGTTTTGGTAAGAATGCCAGGTGAACGCAATTGAAGTGGAAATCTTCCAAAGCGCATTTCACTGCACCTTGCTTTCTGTTTGCAATGTGTCACCACTTCTGTTGACCCAGGACCATGGAATGAGAGCTCCCTCCAATAACCTCTCTTAGGATCATGAAAGCCTGGTTCTCGGGAACAATGGATTTTCTTCTCTTTGGTGGCAGCAGTTCATGTGACATGAATAGAATTAATGGTTAGTGATTATGATGTGTTAAACCTGCTGCAAGCTAAGAAATGCAAGCCTTGAAATTTCAGTTCCCTTTGGCAAGAATGCTGCTGTTCCTTTAAAACCATTTGGGTTTGGATAATTGCACAGGGATAAAATCTTAGAACAAATATCAGGATAAAGTTTGTCGGACCTGAATACTGCCACTTGAGTTCCTGTTTAGTCAAGACAAACAGATGCCTAGCACTACAAATAGGAGACTGATTCCTGCTTGTAAAAAGCTGGAGAACCGGAATGCTTCAGCATCGTCAAGACCAGGGACCCGGAACTCCCCTCAGCTCAAAACCTCGTGCCGAATGCTGATGTATAAACTGTAAAAATAAAAATTGTTTTTATTAGAAATAAAATTTTCAAATTGAAAAAAAAAAAGAAGCCCTTCCCTTGGAAAATCTAGAGAGCGATATTTTGGAACAGAGAACAGATACAGAGACAAGTTCAGATTATGTTTCTGAAGATTTTCCAACACCTAGCGTGACAGATACCGGAGTAACTACCCACGGAATGCCTTGCAAATGTCTTCATTCCCTTCAGTAAATGGTATTGAGTAGTCAAGTTCCAGAATGCTGAATTCTATCAAAAAGGAATAGACTTCCTATACTGTCTTATGCATTATTCTATACATTTATACAATTAAATAAGTCGACCTGTTGTATAAATGTTTATTGTTATCATTGCACTGGTGAAGTAAAGGAGGAAAGGTATTATGACAAACACCCTGTGTTAAAGCGTCACTGAATGTTTAATGATGTCAACAGAGTGTTTGCACAGGCTTCACAATGTTCTCTATTTTGGTTTATATGGGCAACACCTCTAAATAAACCACTCATCATATTTTGAAAGAATCCAGAGTGTGGACACCTCCATTCCTTTATTTGCAGCAACAAAGAAATATAACACTCTTTTTCAAAGGCAGCTCCACCATCAAACACTAGGCCCCACCCCATCTCCCTAAGCCGCCATGAATCAACGAGGATTAAATAGTGCTGAAACATTGATGAATAACTCTCAGCACATAGTAAAGGCCATGGTGACCAAAGAAAAGATATAAAAAAAGATGTGGGTGAGGATTAAAACAAAGATTGAAAGATGAGCAGAGCCAGATCTTATGAAAATGCAGCCGTTCCCGTGCTCACATCACATGACCCCCCCCCCATTCATCAATTCTGATGAAATAGAGGCAATTTCCTGGATGAAATTGTTTTTTAAAATAAATTGGAGCACACTATCAGATATTTAAGTTAACAGAATGTCACTACCCTTTGAGAGTGTATGGCTTACTTTGCAGAAGTAACCCTTCAAAACTAGTTTCGCCTGTTCTACTAGAAGTAAAAGTCTAATTATGACCATAAAACCATTGTCGTAAAACCCATCTGGTTCACTAATGTCCTTTAGGGAAGGAAATCTGTTGCCAGTCATGCCCAAATCCCCTTAATTGAATATACTGACCTGATCACCTTAAGGTTGGTGAGTGTCGGGATCCTACTGGACAACACTGCACTACATTATGTTAAACACTGTGCCAATATAATTTTTGATCACCAAATGGAAGGGAATATGCCTTCTTATTCTATCATAAGTTATTAGGCCATTTTTAAAATGCGTAGTCAGAGTATGAGATGTGCAAAGTGATCACCCTAGACTCGAGGCAAGAATTAAGTGAGAATTTTAAATTTAAGATTGACGATTCGGATTAGCTTGTAGCCTGTGTGTGTGTGAGACAAACTATCTATGTAGTTCGCTCAAAAAGCAGAGCTCATTGAATCTGATCAGGCTTCGCAAGACAGAATAATTGAGTTCATGAATCAATGACCTGTTCTTTCCATAGAGTCATGAAGAATCTTAATAAGATACCAACGAATGTTAGTGATTTGTCTTATTTTAAATATTAGGTATTTTTAATTTCTTGAAGACATCACGCAAGATGTATCGGTTATGGTTGAACAGCTGGCGGCATTATAGGAAAGATGTGAATGCATTGGAGAGAGGGCAGAAGAGGTTTAAGAATGGCTCTTGGGATGAGAAACTTCAGTTATAGATTGGAGAAGTCTCCTTGGTGAGAAGGCAAAGAGAGGATTTGATAGAGGCAAAGAGGAGATTTGATAGTGATGTTCAAAGTCATGTGGGGGCTGGACAGAGCAGATAGGGGAAAACTGTTCAGGCTTCTAAAAGGATCAAGAACAAGAGATCAAAGTTTTAAAGAGCTTTGCAAAAGAAGCAAATGTGATGCGAGGAAAAAACGCTTTCACACAGCAAGTCGTTGGACTTGGAATGCACTGTCTGGAAGTGTGGTGGAGATAGGTTCAATCGAGGAATTCAAGAGGGCATTGTTTTGTTATGCTCTTGGCGTAGCATAAGCTGCTTCCTTGATGTTCACTCTGACAAAGGACGGTTCAGACATGGAGATAACTTCAACACATTTATTAAACTATTTACACTTCTCCAACTCGGATTTGCCTCGACTGTTAATCCTTCTATAGCTACTCAGACTGATGAACCAGTCTGCTACAATCCACGTGGTGGGTGTGATGTTGAATCAACCCTGCCCATCACAGAATCACAGGAGATGGTCATTTGGCCCATTGTGTCTGCACCAGCTCCCCAAACAAATATCATGACTTAGTGCATTCCCCTGCCTTGTCCCTGAACCCCTGTACATTGGTTCTATTGGTGATATACATCACTGTAGATACACAAGGGGTTAATGTAAGTACACGTAGACACACACACACTCTACCAATAGGTCAGTAAGATAGGACACAACCAATGGGCATTCACGATACACACAGAGGTTACACTACCACAGGGGGAGCATTACACCAACCCATATATAAAGGATGCAGCACACATGATCTTCCTCTTTCCAGTGGAGACATTCAGTGAGTACAGATTAAGTTAATGTGCCTATAACCGGAATCTAGTTTAATTTTCTTTCAGGCATCATTCATCAGCTGAGTTAATGCAAGCAACATGCATTTATCTCTTAGTTCTGGGTAACGGAATACTTTCCACTTCAGGGACATAAGTGTAGTCATTGGTAGTCACAGTGTTTTATATTTGTCCATACACCCTGGATAAGATTATCAATAAGAGGCAATTTTATTCTCAAGGCTCAAGACCACATGTAACCAGATGGGGGGTAAACCCAACACAAATTTTAGAACCAATGGATTTGTCTGCCATCAGTTTATAACTTTTCTCACAAGTGAGTTAGTGAGAGGTTTTGCTTTCAAAACCAGAAGATGATCTGTCTCCTGCTTTACCCTCTCTCCTCTGAGGCAGATCCGCATTGGCCAAGCCGTTGGCACCTCAAGGTAGTCAAAATAATGGCTTGAGTTGGATGAAAATAAATTTGCAGATTATTTAATTACGATATTTGGGTTGCTGTGCTCAAGGAAGGAATTATAGTGGAACAACAGGATCTGGATTGTCACGCACTGGCGAGCTTCTCTGTTGTGATGAGTATGGCACCTGTTTTGGGGGCGAAATACCCTTAGAAGTAGGTCAGGTTTCCTTTGGAATTGATAAAAGTAGGAATAAATGCATAAACGCATTATTGGCAAGCTTATTGGACCTGGCAAGAGAACCTGGCAGAACTGTCATGAGGACCAGTGAAGACTGTCAAGAGGAACTGTCAAAAGCAACTGTCAAAGGGAGATCTCAAGTTCTCGAGGCATGTAAAAGACTTGCCATTTAGATTTTTGAAAAAAGATGGCTGGATTGTTTAAACTGTGGGGCATAGGTTGACATGGATAATATGTGATGCTATGGAGGGTGGGGGACATAAGGTGGCATGATGAGTTAAGGGGTTATGGGTAATGGACAGAAGGTCATGAGATGGCTTGCCTTGGCAAGGATGGGGTATGGGGAGTGTGTGTGAGGGAAGTGAGGATAATGTGAAGGCTTGAGGGATGATTTTTGTTTTATTTTGTTTCAATGTTTGACACAGTGCCAGACATGGAGACAGGCCAGAGCCTCTACCCCCAGCAACCTCCGCACTTATTCAGTGGGGGGGGGGGGGGGGGGGGAATGCTGATTTCAAATCCAGCCCATGGGTCCCGCTCACCATGGAATGGAAATCCCAATTTCCTGGCCTCCTCTTCCTGGATCAGGTTCACGGAAGCACAAAATGTCCCTAATCTGCACCATCATGAGAGCAGAAATCCAGGCCCAATACTTTGAGACTCAAATATTCCCTCACACAACATAAGGAGCCTTACTCAGTGTCAGTCCACTACCCCTGCGCAACCAGATTGTGATTTACTGAAATTCATTGTTTTAAAGATGTGTAAAACTATTTTCCAGTTACATTAAGAAACATAATTTGGTTTCTTATTAAATTTTAAAAAAATAAAAACAATATAATTGCATAAAAAAAAAGCTCAATTTATACAGCAATCCTGAAGGCTGAAAACAAACCCGATTAGCTGGAACTCCCAGTGGTAATTACTTCACATTGGGGATGCAACTATTTTTGTGACTGAGGCTTGCTTCCAGCACATTATTTTAAAGCCAATGCAAAAGGCTGCAAAAATTCAAGTTGACCTGAATGCAACAAGTGCTCAATGGTTATGCCACTTTTGAGTGGATTGGGCTGAAAATGGTGAGCGCATTTCAGGCAGAAAGCATTATTAACACTTTAAACTCTCAAGTTCCACCTCCAACTTCTACAGGTGAAAAATTGGAAAACAGCTACATTTGACAAATCAGCTTTAATTTTGATCCTCAATTGTTGGTTTTTGAAAAAACAAGGTCAAGGATCAAATTTCTGAGTGTGCACTTCTAGATATGGCTTCATGTAACAGCGATGTACATTTAAAATTCTGCCATTGAAGCTCAGGTAAGATTTTAATGGGCAGGCGTTTCCTTGGGAATTTTTATATCAAAACTGTTCGACTGCCTCACTTCATTTTGCCTTACTTTGCATCTAATCTTAAAAACAAGCTATTGAGATGTTTTAATTAATTTTTATTATTAATTGCTTCGGGCATTAGTATGTCAGATCTGGTTCGTTAGAAAGATTAACACTTTTCTTGTTTGTGCAGTGAAACCCCTCAAGAAGAAACCTTGTGCTTGATGGATATTTGCAAAGTAACTTAAAGTTTTCTTTTTAGAATATATGTTGAGTGAGTGTTAATCCATTTTGAAAGAGTGTGATATAACCAGTGTAAAACACATTTTTAAAAATTTGTTTGAATCTTGTGCTTTATTCATTTCATTATTTTTAAATTGACAAGTTGATCATTCGGGGAAATCTATTAAAATGCAGGCTGGGCATTTTGACACATAGAACATAGAACATACAGTGTAGAAGAAGGCCATTTGGCCCATCGAGTCTGCACCGACCCACTTAAGCCCTCATTTCCACCCCATCCCCGTAACCCAATAACCCCTTCTAGCCTTTTTGGACACTAAGGGCAATTTATCATGGCCAATCCACCTAACCTGCACATCTTTGAACTGTGGAGGAAACAGTAACACCCGTAGGAAACCCACACACACGTGGAGGACGTACAGACTCCACACAGACAGTGACCCGGCAGAGAATCGAACCTGGGACCCTGGAGCTGTGAAGCCACAGTGCTAACCACTATGCTACAGTGCTGCCCTTGAAACGTGTGGAGGAAAAAATGTTGGTGAGGTTCAGCTGGACTGTATAATGCAAATATTGACTGGGTACAGCAAACGCAATAAATTCCCTCTCTCTACCTTTTGCCATCAAGAGATTGGTATCTTCAACTAACCTGTCAACAAGCAAAATGTGAAGTTTTATTCCCCCTGTGTTACCTTTAGACCCTTGGTGGGAATGTAAACGAGGCCTCTCAACTCCTCTGTCAATCATGTAAAACAAACAACACTGCCTCATCAGCTTGTAGTTTGAACGGCAAATATAATCCTGCTGCTGACACCTATTATGCCAGTTTATGCATTCTAAATACATTGTGCTGATATGACACCAAATGACAAATGAAGGCAATGTGATGAGGTCAAGTATAAATGAGCCCGCTTGCTGGCGGGATGAGAAAATGATGAGTTTATGATAACATGAACAGTATATATTCGCATAGCTGGAAAATGTTGACAGTGATGCCTATCACTGTGCTAAATTGCATTTAGTCCTTCTTCATGAAGCAGTCATTTGTTAAGTGAATAAATGGCAGCAGGACAGAAGATGCATCAGTTCAACTTGTTTCAGAGCCATTTAAATAACAGGGTCCTTCATCTTCGCACAGTTTCCCATGAAGGTGATATTTAAAATATATTCATGGCTGTTATTATAGATATTTAAATAGGTGCTATGTAGTATGGAGTGTTATTGAGAAGAGCACGTAAATTGATGTTTATTCTATAGGATAGAAGTATGTAGCGAGAATCCCAATATTCTAATAACACTGTAGCATTGGTAATGTATTGAATAACTAGATCATAAATCGGACCAATTTCTAAAGTAACACCACAGGTGGAGGTTTGTACAAATTGTTTTCATTATGCTGTGGCAGATATTTTCTGGGTTTTTGTCATATTTGCACTGATTTACTTTGGAAAATAGATGCTTGCCATTTAATTTTGTCAATACATCGTTATTTTCCAATGTATGTGTATTTGTGAGAGTACCCAATTATTTTTTTTCCAATTAAGGGGCAATTTAGTGCGGCCAATCCGCCTAACCTGCACATCTTTGGGTTGCGGGGTGAAACCCACACAGACATTGGGAGAATGTGCAAACTCCACACGGACAGTGACCCAGGGCCGGGATTCGAACTTGGTGCCTCAGCGTGCCATCCGAATGCTAACCACTGCGGCACATGCCGCCACCTAGGTGTCTTTTAATAGTGAGGAGAACAAAGGTCAAACACAAGTATAAATTTAGCAATCTTTATTAAACACACAATGAACCCATAATTTAACCCAAAATATATAATACTAGAGATACCCAAGATTCAATTATACTACCTACAAAAATGGCTTGATTGAACTGTGGGTCCGATTCTTGAGTACCTCTGGTCTGTCGGCACGAAGGTGGGTCTCACTGACAGCTTTTTCCTTCCTTCCTTCTCTGGTCAGCCTTCAGATGGTCATGGTCACCTCCCATGTCGAGTCTTTGCTGCTGATATGTCTTGGGTATTTATTTTCACCCCCCTCCCATCGCGCCCTTTTGCATTCCCTCTTCCTTTCTGCCAATGAGGTCTCAGGAGTGAGCCTCAGCACCCAATAGTCCAGTTGACAATCGGTTGTTAGGACACCTGAGCCAGTCCCAGGTGTCCATCTCTGGTGGTGTGGCCTGCACATACTCCCTTACCAAATAAGGCAACGGCAGAAACACTGGGCGCCCGAGAGTCTGGTTCAATCTGATCTATGGACAATAGTCCGGTACATATCAATAAGGTGCGATATTCTCTTGATGGGCGATTGACAGGGCAGGTCCAGGCACATCCAGGCAGCTTGTCTGAGTTTGTATATTCGAACATGGCCAAGTCCGAATTCCCAGCAGGCTGTTTGCCGCATCTGACTACAGTTTTACTCTTAGATTTGTACTCTGTCCATTCCTGCCAGAGTCTGTTTATCATTTCCAACATTAATACCTTTCTCTCTTGCCTAGTCCCTAATTTACCACATCTTCCCAAATTTTATCACCTGTCTCCACTATTTAGTTTAAACCGTCCCTATTATTTTAAAACCCTTCCTACTTCCCTAACAATGTGATTCACTCAAAAACTGGCCCTAATGCAGTTGATGTGTAGATCGTCACGATGGTCCAGCCCCCACTTTCCCCAGTACTGGCACCAGTGCTCCATGAACCGGAAACCACTTCTCCCACACCAGTCTTTGAGCCACGTATTCATCTCTCTAATTTTATTTACTCTATGCTAATGTGTACATGGCACAGGTAATAATCAAGAGATTACAACCTTTGAGATTCTGTTTTTTAATTTTGAGTTTAGTTTCTCATTCTGACTATGCAGAACCTTGTTTGTAGCTCTATGTATGATGTTGGCACCCACATGGACCATGAGAACTGGATCTTACCCCTCCTAATGCTGGTTCCTCTCCAGCCCTGAGCAGATGTCCCAGACCCTGGAATCAGGCAGGCAACACAACAGTCTCGACTCTTGCTTTGCTGCAGAAAACAGTCAATCCCCCTTGCTATACTGTCCTCCTACTAACACTACATTCTGTTTTGCTTTCCCCACTTGCATAGCTTCCTATACTGAGGTGCTGTCGTCATCCACCCTCCATCTCCCACTCTCATCCAAACAAACTGAGAGAACTTCAAATCTATTGGACAACTGCAAAGGCCGAGTCTCCCACAATCCTGCTCTCTGGGCCCCTTACCTCCCTCTCTCGCAGTCACACCCTCCTGTTGTTGACCACTGACCAAGTCAGATGACCCTATCCGGAGTGGTGTGACCGCCTCCTGGGACAAAGCATCCAGGTAAGCTGCATCCAGGTAAGCTGCCTCCTTTCTGCAGTGTCTCAGAAACTGCAGAGTCTCAGCTGAGCCAAAGCTCCTTGAGCCCCAAGCACTTACTGCAGATGTGTTTGTCCTGGATCACGCTGGCGTCGAGGAGCTCCCACATGCTGCAGCCTTGACACATCATCTCTCCCTCATGTGTTTTCATTAATTATATTATTCACTTATTTATTTTCCTTTTTTATATAGTGTTGCGCTTGTCTAAACCACAGTGTGTCTTAGCCCATATACGGTGGACAAATGACTATGAGACTGTTTCAAACAATGATTCAATAGTTATTCACTAACACACAATTGTTACTGTTAATTGATCACACACACACACACTTGAGTCAAACTACAAAGCTATTATGCACAAGACCTTAACTTAATTTCAAAGTGGCTAGCAAGTCCCAGACAGATATTGGCCGTTATCTGTATCCTGAATCTTATAGCCCTCAATGCTCAGTTCTTGGTCTGGTCTGTTCCTGGCTCTGGTCTTCCTTCAGTTGGTCAGGTGATGGTCACCTTCATCAGCCGGTGGAAGCCACCGTTGTTGGTTACTGCTGTAGCGAAGATTCTAAAGTTGTGCAGCACCTTTTAAACCTGTTTCAATTTTGTCCCTTTTGGTGGGCGATCTCTGGGTCATTTGTCAATCAATTGATCAGGGCTCAATCAGCCTGATCGATCAGGTCCAATCAGGGGCCACCACATCAATCTTGGGGTGGGCACTCAGTGGTCATGCCTGGAAGTGTTGGATGCATGTAGGCTTTCCAAATAAGGAATTTAGGTGCTGATGTGTCAGATAAACAAGTGTGAATGACAGGTCACTTCTATTGTTCATGGGCACAGAGCAACTACACACAGGCACAGAGCAACTACATACAGGCACAGAGCAACTACACACAGGCACAGAGCAACTACATACAGGCACAGAGCAACTACATACAGGCACAGAGCAACTACACACAGGCACAGAGCAACTACACACGGACACGCAGCAACTACACACGGACACGCAGCAACTACACACGGACACAGAGCAACTACACACAGGCACAGAGCAACTACACACAGGCACAGAGCAACTACATACAGGCACAGAGCAACTACATACACACACAGAGCAACTACATACACGCACAGAGCAACTACACACAGGCACAGAGCAACAACACACACTGGCACAGAGCAACTACACACAGACAGAGAGCAACTACATACAGGCACAGAGCAACTACACACAGGCATAGAGCAACTACACACAGGCACAGAGCAACTACATACACACACAGAGCAACTACATACACGCACAGAGCAACTACATACACGCACAGAGCAACTACACACACAGGCACAGAGCAACTACACACAGACAGAGAGCAACTACATACAGGCACAGAGCAACTACATACAAGCACAGAGCAACTACACACAGGCACAGAGCAACTACACACGGACACGCAGCAACTACACACGGACACAGAGCAACTACACACAGGCACAGAGCAACTACATACAGGCACAGAGCAACTACACACAGGCACAGAGCAACTACATACAGGCACAGAGCAACTACATACACACACAGAGCAACTACATACACGCACAGAGCAACTACATACACGCACAGAGCAACTACACACAGGCACAGAGCAACTACACACAGACATAGAGCAGCTACATACAGGCACAGAGCAACTACATACACGCACAGAGCAACTACACACAGGCACAGAGCAACTACACACGGACACGCAGCAACTACACACGGACACAGAGCAACTACACACAGGCATAGAGCAACTACATACAAGCACAGAGCAACTACATACAAACACAGAGCAACTACACACAGGCACACAGCAACTACACACAGGCACAGAACAACTACACACAGGCACGGAGCAACTACACACGGGCACAGAGCAACTACACACAGGCACAGAGCAACTACATACAGGCACAGAGCAACTACACACAGGCACAGAGCAACTACACACAAGCACAGAGCAACTACATACAGGCACAGAGAAACTACATACAGGCACAGAGCAACTACATACACGCACAGAGCAACTACACACAGGCACAGAATAACTACACACAGGTACAGAGCAACTACATACAGGCACAGAGCAACTACACACAGGCACAGAGCAACTACACACAGGCACAGAGCAACTACACACAAGCACAGAGCAACTACACACAGGCACAGAGCAACTACACAAAGGCACAGAGCAACTACACACAGGCACAGAGCAACTACACACAAGCACAGAGCAACTACACACAGGCACAGAGCAACTACATACAAGCACAGAGCAACTACATACAAACACAGAGCAACTACACACAGGCACACAGCAACTACATACACACACAGAGCAACTACACACGGACACGCAGCAACTACACACAGGCACAGAGCAACTACACACAGGCACAGAGCAACTACACACAGACACAGAACAACTACACACAGGCACAGAGCAACTACACACAGGCACAGAGCAACTACATTCATGTACAGAGCAACTACACACAGGCACACAGCAACTACACATGGGCACAGCGCAACTACAAACAGGCACAGAGCAACTACATTCATGTACAGAGCAACTACGTACAGGCACAGAGCGACTACATTCATGTACCGAGCAACTACACACAAGCACAGAGCGACTACATTCATGCACAGGACAATGCTCAATAGGCCTCACTGCCGCTGCTCCCAGGGCTTCGTTGGGGTTCGCATCCTCCTGTGTGATTGGTCCCGAGCCAGTCACGTAGGCCACAAAATCCCCTGCCCTTAAAAAGGCCATGGTCATACTCCTTCCCTCGTAAGTCCCTTCATATATTTTGCAAGTAAGATATATACAGGTGCTGTATACAAGGTCAAGAGACATAAAGAAAAAGGGTTCATCACAGAGTCAGTCTCCTTAGTCCCCCAGCCAGCCCCTCCATCTCTGAGCTAGTGTTGTCAGCAGAAAGTGGCGCTTCATGTGACCACCTCCTCAGTCGGGCTGTTCACCTCGCCAGCTGCCCTCTGGCCTGCTAGTGGGGTTGACTCTGAAATTACCTCTCTCACCCTCTGAAACAGACAGAGGAGTGCTGGCGGTAGTAGTTGTATCCATCTGATCTGGAATAGCTGTTACCATCGCCCGGCTCCCCGCATGATAGACATGCTTCTGCACAGTCCTGCCATTGCCGTTGACCACATACAACACAGGTCCCAACTGGTACACAAGTCAAATGTCTAACCAGAGTGGGCCCGGGGTGAAATTTCAAACTAGAACCAGGATCCCCACCTGGAATGACCTGTCATCCTTCTGTGATTTATGTTGATTTTTCTGGGAGGCCAGACATGCTTCCACCCTTCCCGCCAAATTTGGAAATATCTAGTCCAAACGGATTCTCAGGCAGGTCATAAGCAATTCAGTCAGCATGACCCCCATGGTAGCGTGAGTGCTTGTGTTGTAGGACAATAGGACGTTGTCCAACCGATTGCACAATGGCGTGTCTGATTGCTCCCTCATGGCATTCTTAAAAGTCTCTGTGGTCTGTTCCGCAAAATTGTTGGCTGTTGGGTGATATGGGGCTGTCCTGGTATGCCGGATCCTGTTCATGTAAACAAAGCGTTCAAAATCGTCCCCAGTAAAATGGGTGCCATTATATGATGCAATGGCTTCTGGTAGGCCATGTATGACAAATACACAGTGGAAGGCGTCCAAAGTAGTGCCCGGTGTCGTAGCTACCATCTCTTGTATGGATAGCCATTTAAAATGAGTGCCTGCCAAGAACAGAAACATCATGCCAAAGAAGGCCTGCATAGTCGACATCCCTGGGCAGCCTAGCCACTCCCTGGGATGGAGTTTGGTCGAAGGAGGTAACAATTGTTGAGCCTGGCAGGGAATGCATTACCGTACTACTTCCTCAATAGCTTTATCGACTTCCAGTCACCAGATATAACTGCGAACGAGCATCTTCATCTTCCTTTGGCCCTGATGGGTGCCAAGTAATTCTTGTAAGGGGGGTTCCCTCACTGGGGGTGGAACAATGACTTGAGAGCACCAAAGTACTACTGAATCCTCACAGTTGCGTTCAGTCCTGCGGGTCAAGTTGGGACTCAACTCTTCAGATTTCTTACGGTTCCAACCTGTTTGCATCATCCGCTTCACCTTGGACAATACTGGATCTCATTGAGTCCAGTAGCGTATATGTTTGGATGACACCATCAAAGTGTCTGAGAAGTTCTGTGCCAAAATGATCTCTTGGGGGACTAGTGGTGGAACTACCTGTTTTAGTAAGAGGACACGACCTAATGCATTAGAGATTTGGGTGCCAAGCTTGTGTTGGAAGGTGTAGTTGTAGGTGGCTAGCAGGAAGGCCCATTGCTGCACCATGGCGGAGGCAATTGGAGGTACTGGCTTGTCCTCTCTCAAAAGCAATAATAGAGGCTCATGGTCGATTATTATGATGATTCCCGACCAAAGATATATTGGTGGAACGTTTTTTTCCCCCCCCTTACTTTATCAGAGTTACAAAGCCAGGATGTGGACAGGGGAAAACCCTTAATCCAGCTCCTTGCCTGCTCCAAAAAACAACTCAAATTAAATCCAATTCATGGTCCCCACAAGAGAGACATACCAGATACAGGCATTACCCCACCTGAGTCCACGCTCATATTAGCCAAAAGGCCGAGAAGTGATTGGTGGAACTTTTTAACACCATAGATGACGGCCTGTCCCTCCTTTTCGATTTGGGTGTAATTTTGTTCCACTTCTGATTAGGGTCTTCGAGGCAAAAATAATTGGTCATTCCAATCCGTCCTCTTTTTACCGTATAGAGCGGCACCAATCCTGAAAAGTGCGGTGAGTACAATTGGCTTCCCTGGGTTGAAATGAACTAAGAGGTTTGAAGATTGCCGATCTTGGTTTACCAAGTGGAAAGCTTCCTCTTGCTGCTCCTTAATTGCCCACCTTGTGGATCCTTAACAACTGGTGAAGTGGTGCCAATAACCTTTTCTTCAAGTGTGTGTAGACCTGTGGCATCCACTCGGAAACACAAGTACATGACCTGGAAGGTACATTTTTCACATTTAAGGTGGACTCCCGCATCTCTGAACTTCTTGAACACCTCTTCCAAACTTGACATGTGCTCTTTGCGTGTGATTCTAGTGACTAAAACATCATCGAGGTAGGCCATCACTTTTGGGATATCCTGAAGGAGGTTTTACATGATACGCTGGAAAGGTAGCCTTGTGTACTCAAATAGGCCCTTATGTGTATTGATCATGCCAAAACTTTGGGGCTCCTCATCTGGCTCCAACTACAGGTATGCATGGCTGAGATCCAGTTTAGGAGTAGGTGAGGTCTCCCCACCATCTTGGTGTATAGGTTCACTATTTGGGGGATCAGATATCTATCTACCGCGGTGACCTGATTGATAGTGAGTCTATAGTGCCTACATATTCTTTTTCATCCGTCTGACTTCAGCAGGGGAATAGTGCACTTGGAAAATTGCACTGGTTTAATGATTCCCAGTTCCTATAATCATTTTGGCTAAGCTTCAACCTTTGATGCAGGGCATAAGGGACTGGTCTGACCTTAATTTGAATCTGGATCAACATAAATTTTGGCCCTCATGCCCTTGATCTGGCCTAATTCATTTGGCAATACATCCTCGTAGGACGTCTTGAAAACCCTGTTTGCAACTTTGAAGATTTGCAGCCAATTTATTTTAATTCACTACAAGAAGTCCCTTCCCATCAGGCTTGGTCTGTGCCCCTCTATCACAATCAAAGATGGCTGGGCTTCTTCTTGCTTTTAAGCTATTAATCTACTGGTGGATTTTTCGAGTTTCCCTCATGTAGGTTGACAGCTTGGCCATCGAGCAAACTAAGTCAGGGTCTGAGCCCATTCTCGAATATAATCAAAGGTCTGCTCTCCCACAACTGTAACCAATGCCCCAGTATCCATTTGCAACATTTTCAAGGGTCTTCCATTCAATACAGAATTGTTTTAATTGGGGCTGTCTTATTTACCTTGATGATATTCAAATGGTACATTTTGTGTTCCTCCTCAGAGCACTTCTCCATTTGGTTCAGTGGTGTTGTGGATTGCTGCTGTTGGTCTTTCTGCCGTGGCACGCTTTGCCTCGAATGGCGAAACGCCTGAATATAGCCTCTTCGATTACAATGAAAACACACAAACTCATGACAATAGCAGGTTTCCTGGGGGTCATCTCCCCCACACCAAAAACAATGCACCACTGTCGTGGGCTGATGGCCCATTCTTTTCCTGCTTTGCCAACTCCAATCCAGTCCTGTGGATCATATCAGGTTTCCAGCTGCACACCTCGGGCGCGATTCTCCGCTACCCAGGCCGGGTGGGAGAATCGCGGGAGGGCCGCTCTGGCACCTCCCGCGATTCTCCCACCCCCTCCCCCCAAATGGCATGTCGCGTTTTGCGATACGCCGCTCGGAGAATCGTTTGTCACGGTGACCCGCGATTCTCCGGCCCGGATGGGCCGAGCGGCCTGCTGTTCCCGACCTGTTCACGCGGCGGCAACCACACCTGGTCGCTGCCGGCGTGAACATAGCACGAAAGGTGAGTTTGGGGCCTGTGGGGGGGGGGGGGGGGGGGGGGCGGAGAGGAGATTGAGCACCACATGCTTCGGGAGGGGACTGGCCCGCGATCGGTGCCCACCGGCGTCTCTAAGACACACACTCTTTCCCCTCCACCGCCCCGCAAGATCAAGCCGCCACGTCTTGCGAGGCAGCGGAGGGGAAAACGGCAACCACGCATGCGTCACGTAGGCGCCGCCGGCCGCGCCATTATCGGCGCGCCGCCTTGACGCCAGCGTCAAGGCCCGGCGGCGGAGTTACACGAAATGCCACTCCTAGCCCCCTCCAGGGGGGGAAGGGGGGGGTGGGGGTGAGGGGGAGAATAGAGGGTGAGGAGCGGCCTCCGACGCCGTTGTGAAACACTCCGGGTTTCACGACGGAGTCGGCCGTTGCGAAGAATTCCGCCCCTCATGTCCACACTGCCTCACAACTGATTCACTCCTCTTCCTGACACACTTTGAAGCTCAGATGCGTCTCTGCCGGCGCACTCCATCGCCGCTGCTATCTCGACTGCTTTCTCTCATGTGAATTTAGTTTCAGCCAGGAGTTTTTTCTGCACGCTAAGGTTGTTCATCCCGCAAACTAGGCGACATACAACATATCACTGAGCGCTGCACCAAACTCACAGTGCTCAACCATTTCACAGAGCCTGGGTCACTAACAGAGAGCTGAGATTGTACTGCTGAAGAATGATCGAGGGCCTGGAGTAAAAACCTTCCTTGACTAATGTACCTAACTATTCAAAAGGTTTTGCTTTGTAAGCCTCCAGGGACATAAGAATTTGTATTGGGTTATAATTTTGAGACAAACAAACCATCTGAAGCATCATCTTCCTTTTGCTTGCCTTGCCCTGCTATCTCATTCTCTGTGAAGAAATAGCAGAGCCCGTTCGAGGTACTAGATCCAATCCTCTGCCCCCTGGTCAAACGGTTCTAACTTTCGAATCACGGGCATTTTACTCATTTCTTGGGTGCCACTGTTGAAGGTTTCCGATTGGATTGGTCTTTGGAGGTTTCACCCTTCCCTCTTCAAATCTCCAACCTCTGAAGACTGACGATTGAGCCGTTTCCTCATCACCAACATGGTCTCTCTCGAGACAATACACTGGAGGTTTCTAGTAACAACTAATGGGGGTATATTCACAGTTGGCAAAGGCAACTATATATAGGCACTGGAGCAATAATGGACTTGACTCTCCAGCTCCGGGGTCCAAACAGCTCGGGCCCCTGCACCTCGGGCTCCGTGCTTCCTCTCTATTGGTCAGGGTTCACATGCACCCATGCAGTTGGTTCCGAGCCGGTCATGTGGACTGCATATCCCTTACAAGGGCCACGCTGCATATGTAGGTTTTTTTAAACTAAACATCAAAGAAAGCCAAAGGAAAGTACCTTTGTTAAATAACTCGTTCATCAACATTGGAATACTTCCTTTCCATTCCCATTCATCAAAGCCTTCAACCCTTGTGCAGTTGTGCTTGATGTCAATAAGTTTACCCAATAATGTAGTCCCCTTCTTTAAACAACTATTATTGAAACATCTCAGAAGTATTCACGATTCACATTTTTGTAAGCAAACGAGGCAAGCAAACCATTCATGGTTTCCTTTATCTTCGTTTTTCAAACTGGCTGTGACATTTTTAGTTTCAATCTATTGAAAACACTTGCCCTTTCAAGAATTCCCACATGTATAAAAATATTTTAATCGATCGCCTCCTATGCTGATGGATTCCTTGATAATTTTTTTCCAAATTCTGAGTTCTCAATTTTTCTGAAGTTATTGAATTGAAGCCCAATATTTCTCAAAGGATTTTTTTTTTTTTTTTTTTTTTAAAAGGTGTAGTTTGTATATTTCTTGTAGCAATCTATGAATTCTCTTTTTTAAATTGATCTCAACTCAATTGTCCATCACCAGTGAATGCCTAATTCATAAATAATGATATTAGTAATTATATTTGCTGTTAAGCAGGCTGGAGCAATTCTAATTGACACTCAAGGTGATCTGAGCCAAAGATTCAGGAAAAAACACAAATTAACCAACTTTTACTGTTTTAGGGAATCTGGCATCACACCAGCCACAGACTTATTTCAAATCCATCCTGTCTTTTCTCAGATCATCTTGGCGGATTTTCTCATCCCAGGTGAAATCCAGAAATACACGGGATCGATTCAGCAAAATGGGAACAAACTCCCATAGCGAACACGTTAAGCGGCTGTTTCCCGGTGCTCGCAGTGTCGAGAAGCACATGGTTATTCAACGCGACTCGTGTTGTATAAGCGCCTCAAGGTGGATGCACAGCTGAGGCCGCACATAGCTCCATTTTGTACAGTGGGGAGCTCCACTTGCCGGAACTCTCCAGTGTAGCCAGAGATTGGGATGACTTTTACTGAAGTCTACCAAACTACAAGATGCTTACATTCTGCAACACTCATAGGTGCCAAAGCTGTTCGTCACGTCTTCTCATTTGGATGGATGGCTCCTGGGTAACAAGGGCTTTTCCCTGAAAAGGTGGCTCATGACCCCACTCTGGTACTCAGGCACAGGGGCCCTGCCTGCATGAGCGATGATGGAGAAGACCATTGGGCTGCAGAAGGTGTGGTTCAGATGCCTAAACCGATCAGGGGTAGCACTGCAGTATCCTCCAGCATGTGTGTCTCTTGAAGTCATTGTCTGCTGCACTCTGAACAATCTGGCCCTGGCATGCAGACCAAGTTCCTTTTTATCCTCTCTACTTTCTCGGGTCCGACTATTCATTGTATATTTCCTTGCCTTGTTAGTCCTCCCAAATTCATTACCTTGCACTCTTCATTGTTAAATTATGTCACTCTTCTGCTTATCTAACCATCTTGACTATATTTTCCTGTAATCGTGCTCCTCACAAGTTTACCACAGCACCAATTTTGTGTTGTCTGCGAACTTATTTATCGTACCTCATGCTTTCAAATGCAGATCATTAATTTGTGCTAAAAACAACAAAGGACCCAAAACTGATCCCTGTGGAACACCATGGAACAAAGGCTTCCAGTCACAAAAACAACCATCAAGCAACGCCCACTGCCTCCTACCACTGAGCCAATTTTGGATCCAATTTTCTAAATTGCTCTGGATCCCATAGGGTCTTACCTTTGTCATCAGCCTCCCATGTGGGACCTTGTCAAAAGCCTTAATAAAGTCCATGTAGATATATCAACTGCACTACCCTTATCTACACACCTAGTCATCTCATCAAAAAATTAAATCAAATTTATAAGACATGATTTCCCGCGGTAGCACAGTGGTTAGAACTGTTGCTTCACAGCGCCAGGGATCCGGGTTCAAATCCCGGCTTGGATAAGTGTCTGTGTGGAGTCTGCACATTCTCACTGTATCTGCGCGAGTTTCCTCCGGGTGCTCCGGTTTCCTCCCACAAGTCCAGAAAGACGTGCTGTTAGGTGAATTGGACATTCTGAATTCTCCCTCTGGGTACCCTATTAGGCATCGTAGTGTGGCTACCATGCTGACTACCCTTGAGTGAGCCTTGTCTCTCCAAGTGGAGATTAATTCTGTTCCTCAGAATCTTTACCAGTAGTTTCTCTGCCACGGAAATTAGATTCATTGGCCTGTAATTTTCTGGTTAGTCCTTATTTCCCTTCTTGAATAATGGCACCACATTAGCTGTCTTCCAGTCCTCTGGCATCTCTCCTGTCACCAGAGAAGATTTGAAAATTTTAGTCAGAGCCACTATATTCTTGTCCTTTGCCTCCCACAGCTACCTTGGATACATCTCATCTGGCCCCAGGGATTTATCCAATTTTAGGCCCACTAAGACAGTTAATACCTCCTCCTTCCCAATGTAAGTCAAGTAAATCACAAGGTGCCTCGCTGATTCATATACCTAAATCATACTTCTCCTTAGTGAACACAGATGCAAAGTACTTATTTAAAACCTCACCTATATTCTTCCCCTCCCTGCAGCACCAATCCAAACTGGATCCCCCCCCCCCCCCCCCCCCCCCCCCCCTTCTGAGAACCAGGTTGCCGGGCGCAGCAGAGTATCACGGAGATGGGGCACGGAGGCACAGTGGTTAGCACTGCTGACTTACAGTGCCAGGGACCCGGGTTCAATTCTGGTCTTGAGTGACTATGTGGAGTTTGTGCGTTCTCTCCGTTTCTCGGGTTTCATCCCACAGTCCAAGAATGTGTGGGTTAAGTGCCCATGGATGTACAAGTACGGTTACGAGGATAGAGCGAGGTCGATGGGGGAGTAAACCTGGGTAGTGTGTTCTTTTGAAGGGTTGGTGCAGACTAGATGGGCCAAACGGTCACTTTCTGCACTGTAGGAATCTATGATTCTTTTATTTCCAGCATCCGCAGCATTCTGCTTCTCCATTAAACCTAGATGGTTTATTTTCCAAATGTGTCCAAGAAAACGTGTTTTTTGCATTGAGATCATGCTTTTCCTGACCTCAGAATGTCCCAAGTGATGTGTTGGGTAAGCTGGGTCTGCGAGGACTGTGTTTACTGCAGCAGTGAGAGAGACAGGCTTCCAACATTTGAAGAAATGCAACTCGATTTTATTGAACTCTTAACTATCATACATACTTTAACTGTGGGTTGACACGATGTTGAGTTGACTGGAGACCTGAGGCTAACCTGACCAGACTATCTTACTACCACATGGTGTATGTTCTAATTGTTGCTCATGGGCTCGGACTGTCTCAGAGGCTGGATCCCGAGAGAACGGGAAAACTAGTGCCCTCTGGCTTTATAGTGATCATGTCCTGTCTGGTGATTGGCTGCTGTGTTCTATGTGTTCATTGGTCATCCTGTGTGTCAATCACTGCCTGTCTGTGCACCATCATATACTTGTGTGTATATTATGACACCAAGCAGATAATTGAATATGATTGAGTTGAAGTTACTGTTGTAATGTAGAAATCTGCACACAGGACACTGACACCACAAGCAATGAGATAATGACCAGGCGTATTGATTGCAGAATTAATACTGGGATACCAGGGTGCAAGGAAAGGCTCTTATTTTTGTTCAGATAGTTGAATGGAAACTTTTTAATTTCACTTGAGGGGGAAGACCAGGTCTGATTTTAATGCCCCATTCAAAAGATGACCCCCTTCAGTAGTTCAATGCTTCCTCTGTGCATCCTAATTATGTGTTTGTGTCTCAGCAATGGGATTTGAACCCACAACCTCCTGACTCGGTGGTGAGAAGTGCTGTAAGCTGAGCCACAGCTGATGAACAGACTCCAACTCGCTTAGCTTTTGGTAGCCCGCTTCAGTGGCCTTTCATGTTGTCCTGCAAACCTTAGCCCAGAGTACTGGAAAGATTCTGAAAATCTGTCAGATGCAAAGAGCTCATCTCTTGACTCCAACTTATAGAAAATTAATAGGGGTTTCGTTCGCCATCTCCGGATTTCGGATGTAATACTCCATTTTTATTCTGAGCCATTGGTATGGAGGTGACAGATTTGACCTTGTATACACAGAGCTAGCAGCTTATCGGCTTTACATTTCATCATGAAGTGTTTGCCTCGCGCAAAGCTGCACGAACTGAGATTTCTCTGTCAGTGAAGAGATCAGGGCAAATTTTACCTTCATTAATTGTTGCAAATCCTTCTGTGACAGAAGTACTTTGGTGTCGGATTTATACATTCCAAACCCTTTCCTGTGCCATTTGTTATTCCCCCCAATCCCACCTCCTTTCCGATTCTTCTTCTGAGTTACATGACATAAATCTTTACAGAATGCTGCTTTCGGCTGTTTGTATACGATAACCCTTGGCCTCTCTCAGCCATTATTCTCTGGAAATAAATGATTTATTTCAAGAACCACTTTTTCAACCTGCCTTCCATCGTTCTGAAGCGAATTATTCATACTGCCACGGGATTTGCTCTCAACACCAAAAGCAATCTTCGCTCAAATCAGGTTGTGGCCTGAGAAAGCCATTGAGTTGGAACCATCGTTTGGAACATATATTCAGTATCCAACAAGGAATCAATTCATAACTCTGCAGGATTTATAATAATCTGAATGAATTTCTCACATTCTGCTGGTTCCAAGCACAAAAGAAATGGCCTTCTATGTGCTCTCACTTTCAACGTGAGTAAACTCCCTGTGAAGAAGTCTTTTTGTCCAAGATTCAGCATGGTGTAGCATTACACCTTTGAGTAGGTGTAGTTAGATTTGCGGTACACGTTCCTACAGGGAAAATGTTGCAATGTATCATGTGACTCAGCTTTGGTCTGCTGTGAGGGAGCAAGCAGGCCAGACACTTGTACAAATTCTCCTACCTTTAGAATACTGTGATCAAGTCTTTAGCCTGTGTATTTGTGTGTTAATTAATCCCTCGTGTGGTGTTGGTGTTTGTTAGCAAGCAGAAGAACACAAATAGCATGGTATTATTTCTCTCATGTAACATGTTAAATACCAGCATAACTTGGAGGGAACACCCTCCCCCATCCTGTAAAACTTTGCCACAATAATTGCCTTGACTTATTTACTCTTTCACTGTTTTATAAATTTCTTTAGCAGTTAAAGCCCAAGTCTTGTGTTGCCTTATTTGGCCATCTCTTGAAGTTGAAGAAGATCATGTGAAGGCAGGTGATAAAATTGGTAAGCCAATTTTTCACAGAAATCTGGGCAAGTGAATGAATATACCCTCTGGGAGATAGAAAATGAATGTGCATCTCCAGAAACAATGTGAATCCAAAAATAACCCCAAAAACGTAATATTTCCCCTAAAGCGATGTCTCTAAAACAGCAAATCTTTAATGAACGCAAGATTTTTCAACACAACTCTCTGTAGAAACAGTCCTGCAATACAATACTCAATGGACCCCTTGTGCCCCTTCTCTCTTCTCTTTATTTTATGCACTCTAATTTCTGCAACTTGGCAGGGATTCTCCTTGATCTCTGTTGTGGATTGCAAGCAGTTACAATCAGTGAGCAACATTTCCAAATTCTCTGGAAAGCAGTTCAGCTATTCCTGCCATTTTCCTGGCAACTTCTGGCTTTTTTGGCACAGAAGCTCTTGCATACAATTACAATTCATACTTATCCTGAATAATGTATTCTCCACTTGTATCACAAAAGGCAGCTTTCATGGGTGCGTCCACACGTTGTAAGTTCTAAACCTTGTGTCTTTTGTATACAGAAAATAGCAGGCCATCAAATAAGAACATTCCAGCTTTGTAATTTTGTGTTAGATTCCATATCGTTGTTTTGCTTTTGTGTTTTATTTTACAAGTGTTGAACGATTTAGGATCAACGTAAGTTCCCACTTCTGTTATTGGCTCCGACATACCCATCGGAAGTGTGTTCTTACCTGCCCTACAGAAGTAGGTAAATATAGTGAGCCTCGGGAGGTACACAAAGAACATCTGCCACTGTTACTGGAATACATCATATGTTGCCACATACAATCTTTTATCTTCGGTACATGAACAGGTGTATATGCTATCAGACTGATACTTGATCCATTAACAAATGGCCAAATTTATGAAATATTAAATGGTCACTACAGAGAAAACAGACAGTGCATACTCATTAATTTGGACATTAACAGGAACAGGTTAAGCAGGAGGTGGTTGGGGTGTGGAAGGAGGAAACAGACCTTCGATTGGGAGACTGATTTTCCACACATACAGCAGAATTTGAAGTCTACAACATGCGTTTTTCTCATTGACCAGTTCCCTGCCTCGAGGTAAGCTTGATTGACAGGCTTGGCTTCTGATTGAGAGAGGAAGATTCCCGAACAGGCTGCAGGAGCAGGCCACTGAAACAGGTGGGTCAAATCCATCCTCTCCAGCCCTGAGGAGAGGAAGGGGTCTGGTGGATGGGTGGCGATGTAGGGATAGTTCCACAACTCTAGGATGGCAATGGGGAAGGGGGCTGATGCCAGTAATGGAATGGGCAAATGGACAGAGTGTCCTGTCCTGGGAGATCTGAAGTGGTTATCATTCCTGACTCTAGTGTGGATTCAATTTGAGGGGAGTCCAGTGTGTATCTGGGGAGAAATTAGAAGTCGGTCTGATAATGGGGGAGCCGGAGTCAGAGGGAAACATTTCTACTCTTCCTAGCCCACTAGCAGTACTATAAAGGTGTTTACCTTCTCCCTGAACTGTTGTCTCCTCCCTTCAGCTGCAGGATTTCCCAAGGTCTGGGAAAATTTGGCTGTCTATAAAATCTGAAAAGAAAATTGAATCTGAGGCTGCCACTGAGTTGGCTGCCTGACCCTCGACTTGCCGCCATTACTGCTGCCAGTGAGTTGGCTGCCTAACCCTCGACTTGCCGCCATTACTGCTGCCAGTGAGTTGGCTGCCTGACCCTCGACTTGCCGCCATTACTGCTGCAAGTTCGTTGGCTGCCTGACCCTCGACTTGCCGCCATTACTGCTGCAAGTTCGTTGGCTGCCTGACCCTCGACTTGCCGCCATTACTGCTGCCAGTGAGTTGGCTGCCTGACCCTCGACTTGCCGCCATTACTGCTGCCAGTGGGTTGGCTGCCTGACCCTCGACTTTCCGCCATTACTGCTGCCAGTGGGTTGGCTGCCTGACCCTCGACTTGCCGCCATTACTGCTGCCAGTGGGTTGGCTGCCTGACCCTCGACTTGCCGCCATTACTGCTGTAAATGGGTTGGCTGCCTGATCCTCGACTTGCCGCCATTACTGCTGCAAGTGGGTTAGCTAAAATCAGGTATCAAATGTTTACACTTTTACCTTTTATCCAAGCCCAAACTCCGCCAATTTTGGTTACTAAGATTCACTCTGATTGTCATATTTTTACACCTAGCTCACAATGTATTGTACCTCACTTAACTGTGTGTACCTTTTGGGCAGCGCCATAGTAAGATGATTTTAAAAATTGCCCACTGCTACTCAAACTGGCCTGGCATATTACAACTCCTTGATTTCAGTAGAATGTTTCTGGTGGATTTCTGAATTGGCTGATCCAATGGGAGACCTGTCCATTTGCAACACACAACTACTTGTCTATCTGACCCAGGACAGCACCATTTGTCTGGGAACTTCCAATATAATCCTAACTCCTTACCAGCCTCTCCCTCCCCTAGGTTCTTCTTAACAACCAAAGAACACACCTTGGAGGGGAATTATTCAGAGTTTAGCAACATGCAGGGTTGCAGTGGATTCTGCAAACAGTGATTCAAAAAGTAGCACAGTGAACTGGTAGTGGTAATTGGAAACAGGGAAAGTTACTAAAGTACCTCTCCAAGGTGAGTGTGTATTACAATCCCAGTTGATGTTATAACTAGATGGGAATTTTCCAGAATGGAATCCTGGCTCAAAAGACTGTAACTTGTACTTTTTACATAAAACATGGAAGAATAGAGTCACAGGACCGCTAATTAGTTTTAACAACAAGGAAAAGAATTACACATGAAAAAATTGGATTATAGGAAGTCCTTTACTCCCCCCCCCCCCCCCCCTTTAGTTTAACAAAGCCACACAAATTTAAAGATTAACACAGATTGCAACATGCATTTTATGCTTCAGTGGTCTCCTTAACATAAAAGGTCACTTTTAGCCACACCAGGTGACTGGTCAAATACACAAACTCCGCCCTGAACCCAAGTTAGTGTCTATGGTTTGCTCCTCCAAATCCCCACAGATGATTGTCACATGAGAGCTTCCGATCTTCACTCCCAAAAATATGCTTTAAATTCTTCTCTTGTATGATAATAATAATAATGCTTTCCTTTGGCAGTTTGCATTCTGAAATCATACCCAGGTTTTAACAATGATATTTTTAAGCAAAGCTGCCGCTTCTTTTAGCAGCAAATCCAGTCCAGAAGTTCACACCAGCTCTTTTAGAATTTATTTGTCTGGGCTGCCATATAAACTGTTCACAACTACTTTAACTCTCAATTTCCAGATTGTATTAAAATAACATTAAACATTTTTAGAACATACAGTGCAGAAGGAGGCAATTCAGCCCATCGAGTCAGCACCGACCCACTAAAGCCCTCATTTCCACCTTATCCCCGTAACCCAATAACTCCTAACCTTTTTTTGGACACTAAGGGCAATTTAGCATGGCCAATCCACCTAACCTGCACGTCTTTTGGATTGTGGGAGGAAACCGGAGCACCCAGAGGAAACCTACGCAGACACGGGGAGAACGTGCAGACTCCGCACAGACAGTGACCCAGCGGGGAATTGAACCTGGAGACCCTGGCGCTGTGAAGCCACAGTGTTATCCACTTCTGCTACCGTGCTGCCCTACCTCGACCTCTGAAGGAGGGAGGGTTTTACATTCCTGATGTGGTCTAACTTTTTATGGGGAAGGTGGGACCTTTCACAAGCAAGATGGTCTACATCTGATTCAGAGTGGACTAACATCCTTGCTGGTGTGTTTGCTAATGCTGTTGGGAGGAGTTTAAACTAATTCAGCAGGGGGAAGGGGCACAGACTGTTGGCAGAATAGCAACACAGCATTCATAATACAGTGAAGCTATCAAGTCAGAAGGAATATAGTGTATTAAGTTTCAAGAGAGTAAGGCAAGGCTGGATGACCTCGACCTTACTGCCAGGAGTATTACAGGTAAAACGGATTAGGGGTGAGGTGGTATTGTGATATAATAGCCATCACACACCCATGATTGAGTGAGTGGCAGATTGGCAGCTCAACATCATGGGATAGAGAATCTTCAGGTGAGACACAAGGGAGTAAAAGAGGAGAGGTATTGTATTATTAGTTAAAGAGTCTATTACTGTAGTAAGGAGAGATGATATCTTGAAGTGGGCATCAAATGAACCTTTGTGGGTAGAGTTTCGGAAGAAATAAGGGACAGCTATTTTGCTAGGTTTTTATTAAAGATCATCATGTTAAAAGCCTAGATGGAGTGGAGCTCTTAAAATATATATGGAGGAAAACCTTTTTGGTCAATATGTACAGGGTTCATCAAGGGACGGTGCAATACTGGACCTAATTCTGGAGAATGAAGCCAAACAGGTGATGTGAGATGAGGTCAGGATGCATCTTAGTTATAGCGACCACAACATGGTACAATTCAAGCTTGTTATGGACAAAGAAATAGCAAGTTGCAAAAAAAGATTTTGGATTGGGGGAAGAGCGGATTTTAGTAAAATAAGGCAGGATCTGGCCAAGGCAGACTGGGAAGAGTTACTTGTGGGGAAATCTACAGAAGTGCAGTGGGGGACTTTCAAAAAGGAAATGGAGAGGGCACAGGCCCAACACATACCCTCTCGGGTGATAGGAAGGAGTAACAAGTCCAGAAAACTATGGAAGACCTGAGATATTCAGAATCCTTCTTGACTCAAGAGAATGAGGATGTAGGTATAGAACTTGTGGAGAAAGACTGCGAGGTTCTTGGACAAATTAACCTCGGAAGTGAAAAGGTATTGGAGTTGTTGGTAGGCTTAAAAGTGGAAAAACCTCCAGGTCCAGATGAATTGTGTTCCAGGCTGCTGTGTGAGGCGAGGGTGGAGATTTCAGGGGCTATGACCCAAATTTGTAATTACTCTCTGACCACGGGGTAGGTGCCAGAGGACTTGAGAACAGCTAATGTGGTCCACTATTTAAGAAGGGTTGTAGAGATAAGCCAGGGAACTACAGACCAGTGAGTCTCACATAAGTGATATGGAAATTATTGGAGAAAATGCTGGAGAGAATCTATCTCCACTTGGAGAGGCAAGGTTTGAGAGTCAGCATGGCTTTGTCTAACAAATTTGATTGAATTTTTTGAGCGGAGGTGACCAGCTGTGCAGATGAGGGTAGTACAGTTGATGTAGTTTATATGGATTTCAGCCAAGTCTTTGATAAGTTCTTGCATGGGAGACTTACAAAGAAGGGGCAAATGCACACAGGCCAGAGGGTAATTTGGTAAGGTGGGTTCAAAATAGGCTTAGTTGTCAGAGTCAGAGGGTGATGATAGATGGCTGCTTTAGAAACTGGAAGCCAGTGTCTAGTGGAATACCATAGGGATCTGTGCTGGGTCCCCTATTATTTATCATTTATAGAAATTACATAGATGACTATGTGGGGCTTAGGATCAGTAAGTTTGCGGATGATACAAAGATTGGCCATGTGGTTAACAGTGAAGTGGAGTGTCTTGGGTAACAAGAAGTTATAGGTGGGATGGTCGAATGGGTAGATAGTGGCAGAAAGTATTAACCCTGAAAATTGTGAGGTGATCCACTTCGGAAGGAGAAATTTGATGATGAAGACCAGCATGACACTGGGAAGTTTTGAGGAACAAGGGACCTTGACCTGTTTGTCCATAGATCTTTGAAGGTGAATAGGGTGGTGAAAAAGGCATATGGGACACTTGCATCTATCAATCGAGGCATAGATTACTAAAGCAGGGAGGTCATGTTGCAGTTGTATAAAACATTGGTGAGGCCACAAATTGTGTGCAATTCTGGTCAACACATTATAGAAAGATGCGATTGTACTGGAGGGGGTGCAGAGGAGATTCTGCAGTATGTTGCCTGTTGTGGAATGTTTAAATGATGAAGAGAAGTTGGATAGGCTTGAGTTTTTTTTGTTGGAGCAGGGAAAACTAAGGGGCGACCATATCGAGTAGACAGGATTATGAGGGGCATGGACAGGGTAGATAGGGAGCAGCTGTTCATGTTAGTTGAAGGTCAGTTATGAGGGGACACAAGTTCAAGGCGAGGGGCAGGAGATTTAGGGGGAAATCGAGGAAAAGTATTTCTACCCAGAAGGTTGTGATGGTTTGGAATGTACTGCCTGTGAGGGTAGTAGAGGCCTCACATCCTTTAAAAAGTATCTGGATGAGCACTTGGCATGTCATAACTTTCAAGGCTGTTGACCAAGTGCTGGAAAATGGGATTAGGTAGGTAGGTCAGGTGTTTTTCATGTGTCGGTGCAGACTCAATGGGCCAAAGGGCTTCTACCATACTGTATTATTCTGTGAAGTCTGCCGTCCCACTTTAAATCTAGTTACTGCAATTGTCTCTTTAATTCATAACATTGTTTATACTTCCTTGAATTCTTCTGACCAACACCTTGGTCTCTGTTTACTTAACTCCTGACTTCTTAAACACACTTTCTGTCCCAATTCCCTAGTTATCTGGAATGTAACTTGTACTTGAGGAAGCCTGCCTCTTTGCAGCTCCCATTCTGTCAGTTTTCTTCTAACCGAGTTGGGATATGTTCACTCACCGAGATCCTACCTCCAGCTGCTTTTAAATTACTTAAACTAAAACTTAAAAGCTTTTTACCTTACAAGGATCTCCATTTGCTGAGCAACGGCCACATGCTTGTGCCTTTTGTTTATTTTTCACACCGTAGCCCTCTCTAAGCATAATAGAACACAATTGGAACTTAACCAACCCCGACACATACAAAGACCTTTGTCCAACATGAATCTAACTATGGATTTTACTCCTTGAGGCACAAAAGCGTTAAATGAAACCCACTTAAAACTATACCTCATTTCTATTGTTTACCAGACAAATATAAATCCCTTAAAACTACCCGTTGTTTTCCTAACAAGTGACTGTTAGGGTTGTATTTGCTCCACCCAAGCAGTGTATTTCAACTATTGAAAGTCCTACCAAGGAGTTTACGCACCATGAAGGAGTTTGCTTCCAGACTGTGTGGTGACATTCTCCCATAGCATCAGCACTGGGCAGTCTCCTTGGTGAATATGGCCTTCTCCAAAAACCAGCTCCTCACAACAGGAGTACATATTCATACAACCTGTCTGTATAGTAACTTCAAACAACTGCCATGCTAATTCTGAGCTCAAAAAATGTTCTTCATCTTGGATAGATAGCTGACCACCTTGGAAAGACTGGTGGATAGGGACTTGCAGTGAGTCAGTCATCCTCTGCAGTCTGTTCTCCCAAAGATCAGTGGAAGTGAAAAGGCTTGGTGCCATGGGAATGCCATATTTTGCTCTCTCTCAGAATGTCTCTTCCTCAGCGACCTCTGAACCAAGACGAATTATGGTGCCAGAAAGCCAGCTGGGTCAGATTGCCCCAGCAGAAGACAAGTTGCAACATCTTCAGTCGTGCCTTCTGAAGCTTGAGCACAGGAGTTGTCAATCATGGTGACTGTAGGAGCCCCCAGCTGAGTAACAGCAACCTTCCACCTTCTCCACAGTGGTCCATGGGGAGCATATTTTAAAAAGAGTTGAGTGCAGAAAACTTTAGCTCGGGAAAGTTTAGCATTTAGTTTAATTTTCAGTTTGCAAATAATTCAGCATGATCTTTCTAAAACTCGGGACTTTGCTCAATAAGGTCTTTTCATTGTATTTCTCCACTCCTTAGTGACAGAATGTCAATGATATAGAAATTGGTTAAATGACTTGACAGTTCTTCAATGCATAATGAAGGAAGTGGTGGAAGGAGGAACAAGACCTGTTAAAGCAATGGAGCGCTTTGTCAATTTTCAGTTGAGTTGATTGAGAAGTCAAACGATCCTTTGCGTCAAGTTGCTCCCTTTGCCTGTCATGCCTGTTATGGTTGCTGAGGCTGCTGTCGGTCTTCTTACTTCAACTGTGACTCCAGCCATTGTCCATGAGCAACCCTGGAATCCATGACATGCTTAGTGAGCGAGTGAAGTCTAAACATGAGACAAACCTTAACTAACAATTGACAGTCTTAACACTGTTGCTCAAGGACCTCTATAATGTACTGTCTTCTGGTTGCTTGCCCTTTTTAAATTCCTGCATTAGTCAATCCATCTCTCAGGCCAGCTAGAACATGTTGACTGCTAGGTGGCATTAAGTAATAAGTCAATTTTTCTCCCTTTTAACACATTATTCACCCTAATTCTTAGGCAGAATTAAACTTTTGTGACCTTTGTGCTTTATGACAATTATGTTGCCCTTAGTTCTAACACTTTGGCTTCTTATCATTTTTTCCCACTTTTGCCTCGCAAACTTTCTTACTTTTTTCTGGCAGTATAGTTGACAACTGTTCTCCATAATATCATGCAAGGGGCCATAATTTATGTATGAACCTTAGAGTGAAGCCATTCAGTTGGGAAGGTTATTACAGCCAATCTCAAACTTCCCTCACCCGACACCTACATGTGCGCTTGGAGCAGATGGTGGGAAGCCTTGCCAATTCTACCATCCATATGTCAGGAAATCGTGTGTCCAGTTCTGGATTCCACAGTTTCAGGAGGATGTGAAGGTTTGGAGAGGGTACAGAAGAGATGTATTAGATTGGTTCCAGGGATGGGGGAAACAGAATGACATGAATCCAATGGCAGAGCTGGGATTTTATTTTCTTGTGAACAGAGAAGGCCAAGAGGAAATTTGATAGACTTCTTTTGAGAGACTTCTTTAAAACCCTGAAGGGTTTAGACTGAGTAAATAATAAGAAACTGTTCCAAAGGGCAAAAGATTGATGATCAGAAGGTACAGATTTTAAGATGATTGGCATAAAAAAAGCAGTGCCAGTGATTATAAACTATGTTACGATGCAAGTGGTTAGTGTTTTGAACACACTGCCTGATGGGGTGGTGGATGCTGATTCAATAGTAGATTGCAAAAGGAAATTCGCGAAATACCTGCAATAGAAAAAATGGCATGGATTTCAGAACAGAATGGCATGTGAGAGTAACGGGACTGGTCTTTTGAAGAGTTAGCACAGACTTGTTGGGTTGATTGGCCTCCTATGTTCTACCATTATATGATTTGATGCACTCTTCCCTGTCTGAGGTCAACTAATTAAAGACACTTGGATCTGCCCTGCCCTTATTGATTTATATGGTTCGGCTGTTCAACTTGTGGTACCACTGGGAGAGTCCTTCATCATAGGTGCAGTATGCCAGCATGGTGGGTAGCACTGTTGCCTCACAGCTCCAGGGTCCCAGGTTCAATTCCCGACACTGGGTCACTGTCTGTGTGTAGTCTGCACGTTCTCCCCATGTCTGTGTGGGTTTCCTCCAGATGCTTTGGTTTCCTCCCACAGGTCCCGAAAGACATGCTTGTTAGGCAAATTGGGCATTCTCGATTCTCCCTCTGTGGACCCAAACAGGTGCCGTAGTGTGGCGACTAGGGGATTTTCAAAGTAATTGCATTACAGTGCTATTGAAAGCCCACTTGGGAGACTAATAAAGATTATTATCAGCTGACATATTTGTACATCTGTTAGTTTCAGATAACATCTTTATCATTTAGTTTAATAACTACTGTACTTTCAGCTCCTTCAAAGCACACGTGGATTCACTTCTGCTTCTTTTCCTAGGTCACATTTTAGAATTTATGGCTATTTTACCATTGCATGACATTGACCCGATTTATATTGAAATTACACTTTCAAGTTATATTTTACTGCCTTTCATCTTGCATTGGATACACACTGCTTATGTAGGATGGTAGTGCTGCAGTGATATTGTCACTGGACTAGAAGCCCAGAGACTCCGAGCAAGATCTGGGGACCCATGTTCAAATACCATCACAGCAGAAGGTGAAATTTGAATTCAATAAAACTCTGTAATAAAAAAATACAATGATGTTGCGACACCCTGGCTATTGCACGGTCAATTCTGGCCCCACTTGACCTGGAGTCACAACACAAGTGAATTAATCAATAATTCTTGGAGAAATACCTGAAGAATTTGGCCTTTAACTACCCAGTGATTACAGTCACAAAGTTTGTAAGCTTAAACAATTACTTTTATTTATAACAAGAACTATAATGAAATCTGCAGCATATACAACTGGGTAATTATTATCTAATTCCTAATTCCACCGTTAAAACCTGCCTCCCATCCTCCACGGCACACGCAAAAGAGACAAACACAGAGGGGAATAAGGGGTAGCAAAATGTAAGTAAAAGAGAAAGAGTGTTTATTTCAGAGGGGTGTTTCCTGTACTCTCTGCTCCTCTTCAAACCATGCTTTCAGTTCAAGGTTTTTACTGTAGCCTTATTCAAGCCTATACAGTAAGAAGTATTACAACACCAGGTTGAAGTCCAACAGGTTTGTTTCAAATCACTAGCTTTCAGAGCACTGCTCCTTACTCAGGTGAATGAAGAGGTATGTTCCAGAAACATTTATACTGACAAAGTCAAAGATGCAATACAATACTTTAAATGCGAGCATTTGCAGGTAATTAAGTCTTTACAGAGCCAGAGAGAGGGGTAACCCCAGTTAAAGAGGTGTGAATTGTCTCAAGCCAGGACAGTTGGTAGGATTTTGCAAGCCCAGGCCAGATGGTGGCTCAGTGAATGTAATGCGACATGAATCCAAGGTCCCGGTTGAGGCCGTACTCATGTGTGCGGAACTTGGCTATAAGTTTCTGCTCTGTGATTCTACGTTGTTGCAAGTCCTGAAGACCGCCTTGGAGAACGCTTACCCGAAGATCAGAGGCTGAATGCCCTTGACTGCTAAAGTGTTCCCCGACTGGAAGGGAACATTCCTGCCTGGTGATTGTCACGCGATGTCCATTCATCCGTTGTCGCAGCGTCTGCATGGTCTCGCCAATGTACCACGCTTCGGGACATCCTTTCGTGCAGCGTATGAGGTAGACAACGTTGGCTGAGTTGCACGAGTATGTACCACGTAGCTGGTGGGTGGTGTTCTCACGTGTAATGGTGGTACCCATGTCGATGATCTGGCACGTCTTACAGAGATTGCCATGGCAGGGTTGTGTGGTGTCGTGGTCACTGTTCTGAAGGATGGGTAGTTTGCTGCAAACAATGGTTTGTTTGAGGTTACGCAGTTGTTTGAAGGCAAGTAGTGGGGATGACCTTGATATCTTCTTCGCAGTACACGTCATCAATGAAGATGAATTTCTTGTTGCTTGACTTAAAGATACATGTCCATTAATCATGGATCAAAATGATAATGGTAAAATAATGAAAGGGAAAATAAGGGAATAAACAGGAAGGACAGTTACAATGTTCCTGTAACCATTGTCCATAGAATATCTACAGGGGAGTAGGCCATTCGGCCCAACGAGTCTGCACTCTACCAACTCCCCTGCATTGATCATGGCTAATCCATCTGACCTGCACATCTTTCAACGCCAAGGAGCAATTTAGCATGGTCAAGCCATGGACAGTGGGAGGAAACCAGAGCACCCGAAAGAAACAGCAGACACAAGGGAACATGCAAACTTCATACAGGCAGTCACCTAATTGACCTAGCCATTGTCCATCTCATAAAAAGCCACCAGGTTCATTAATGTACTTTAGGGAAGGAAATCTGCCATCCTGCCCTGGTCTGGCCTACATGTGACTACAGATCGACAACAATGTGGTTGACTCTCAAATGCCCTCTGAAATGCAGGGTAGTTAGAGAAGGGAAATAAATGCTGGCCCAACCAGCGATGCCTCCGTCCCATAAATGAATTATAAACAAATATTGAGCATGTTGGTGTTGATACAGTTTGCTGCTTTATGAAAGGGATGATAAAATAAAAACAACTTCTCAAAACAGATTTGCTTACCATCTTCAAATCTGATTAACCTGCTGTCCTTCATGAACTTGTTATTAGTATTCCCCAAATGATTGGAATGTAAAGATTTGTTTCTTGGGTTCCTGGAACAGCTGCCCAGTTTCAGTCAGTGCTAATTAGCACAAGCTGTAACTCAACACTAATTACAAAGTTAATTGCATCTAACGAGGTGCATACTGCTGGGTAAACAACTGAGTCTGCCTGTAAAAGCTGCTGCATTTGATACTTTAAATAGCTTCTTTGTAATTGGCCTACGGAAATGGCAACTGTCCACTGTTAATTGCCCGGTGTAGACACTTGCCCATTATAGCCTCAGGAAGTTGGTATGACTTGTGAGACATGCTTTACTTAAAGATAACTTCTTTTAAGGACTGTCTCTTCTGCAGTCAGCTTCTCTGAAATGTCTTTAACAATGATTCTACGCTTAGCTGATTTTGAAAACAGCCTTATCACTGTCTGATTAAACATTAGCTGAACAATAATAGTCCATATTGGAAAGATCACCTGAAAATTAACCAAGTTTAAGTCTTCAAATAATCCATACTTTTAACCATTTTCCCTTTAACACCTCATTATGATAGGATTAAAGTATTGATGGTTGACTGCTGATTATCTCATGAGGTTATACTTCACTTAGTCCCCATTTGGAAGGATTGGGAGTAAAGTTCTTGGCATTAATACACCAAAGGAAGTCTGCTCCAGGTAGATTTTAGAGCGGTGTGGGCAGGAATACTCGTTGTATAATTTCCTAATCCCAATTTGCCTAAATTCTTCAGGCAGTGAGAATGGTTCTAAAGAAATATATAAATTTACAGATTAGAAAATCTAGCAAAAATATTGAGCTTGTTGTGCTGCAATTTGTCACATTATATAATGTGGCAATATTTAGAATAACTTGTAAAATGTACTCAAGAATTCACATAGTTGCAATGCATGGCTTTTAATATTCTGATGTTGGATGTTTATACAAAATAGATGAGTTTAGATATTCAAAAAAATGAAATACTTGCATTTAAATAGTGCCAGGGCATTCCAAGTCGCTTTACAGCAGATGAGTAATTTTGAAATGTGGCAAACACTTATAGACAGCTTGGTCCCACAAATCAGATCATTGTTGTTGTTTGGTGTTGAAGGATAAAGACATGAGGAGCTTCCCTGCTCTTCTTCTTCAAGACATATTTCAGGATTGTAATTTTTCTTTAATTCATTGAATGTGGGTGTTGCTGGCTGGGACAGCTGTTGTTCATCATCTCTAATTGTCATCGAGCTGAGTGGTATTCTGGACCATTTGAGAGTTAATCACATTTACTGTGGCTCTGGAGTCACATGTAGGCCAAACCAGGTAAGGATGGCAGATTTCCACCGTGAGCCAGAACCAGATAGGTTTTTGCGACCGTTGATTCCATATTTATATTGAACTACACTATTTGGTGGGATTCGAACGCAGGTCCCCGGAGCATCACTCTGGGTCTCTGGATTACTGTTCAGTAGCAATACCAGTACGCCACCAGCTCCCTGTATTGCATCTGTAATACAATACCTGCAGCAACAGCTATTCCTTCAGTATGGCAATGGAGTGTCAGCTGAAATTTTGTGTTCAAGCCTCTGAAGCAGTATTGAACTCCTGACCTTAGAGAAAGGGGGCTACCGACTAAGATGGCTGATAACTGAACACCATGTCTGAATAATGTTTCTATTCAGTTTATCTGCAAGCAATTAAGCTTTTCTTCATTTGAAATCATTATGCTGTATGCCATCACAATATGCTTTTGCTCCTTGCACAATACTTTATTTTATAGTTTTCTGATAAATCATTTCCGTGCAAATGATCATCTCTGAGTTTTGCCTTCACTCTTGCTAATTGTTGCGTGCATTTTATACATTAGGGTAAAGATTATCCAGAATACTTTCTTGATATTCAGATTTTCTTATACTTGTTGAAATGTCTTGGATTGCAAGTTCGGTGAACCGTTTAAAAATGAGCAGTACACAATTGCTACCTTTAGAGCTCAGTAACTGAATGGAAATGATGAGCATTTGCCCAATGGCAAATTGAACAGAAGCAATTCTAATTTACTTTATCTGATGTTTTGTAGTATGACAAGTAGTTTGAAAGCCACTGAAAGTTTGTGTTCAATTCTGTCTGCTGAGGCTAATCCTATAATTTACTGCCATTTTTTTTCCACATGTTATACAAGAATCTGGGAAAAATAGAATGAGGAAATGTAATTTGGGCCAATGGGTCCTCTCTTTGTACGTGAATGATTTAGGATTTCTGACCTGGATGGTTAATCTTGCCTAGTCTGCTTCTGACAAAGCCACCGAAAGAGAGAACGTTATTTTCCTATGCAAGACAGAACTGTTCACACGAGAGGGAGATTACTCTTCCAGTTTTGAAATCAGTTAAATCGTTTCAGATACGTTCTTTCAGTAAAGTTCTGGTGGGAATTGTCGACGTAAGTCGCTTAATACTAAATTGTTACTTTTTCAGCGTGGATCCTTGTCGCTTAGGACATCCGAATGAGCATCTAGAAATTTTAAACTTAAGTTAATACATGCACAGTTCATTTTTAGTGGAGTTTTATTACAAACATTTTACAGTAATAAAAAAAGTGTTAGAGTCCACAAAAGGTTAAGTCTGCTAACAGTTTGTTATTATTAAAACTGCTAACACTTTGTTGTTAAAACATGGATATCCAAAAGTTAGTTCAACTTCAAAACTTTTAAAAGAACACCAGAGGCATACTCATAAAGTCTTGAGAGACTTGTTTGACGAAAAAGGCGGGGAACAGAACTTGACTGTACCCTATTGCAGAAGAGAAGAGTGTGGGCTGGCTGTGTAAAATCTGTCTCTTTATTAACCTTTTTTCTCTCCTATCTCTAGAATAGCCTGATGGTAAATAACTCGTATTTGGCTATCTTAGAGACACCTATGTATATTTGTAGATTCATATATCTTTTATTTATTTATTTTTTAAAATTTAGAGTAGCCAATTCATTTTTTTCCAATTAAGGGGCAATTTAACATGGCCAATCCACCTACCCTGCACATCTTTGGGCTGTGGGGGCGAAACCCACGCAAACACAAGGAGAATGTGCAAACTCCACACGGGACAGTGACCCAAAGCTGGGATCGAACCTGGGACCTCAGCGCCGTGAGGCAACAGGGCTAACCCACCGCGCCACCGTGTTGCCCTTCATATATCTTTTATAATAGTCTGATGGTAAATAGCCTACAATGGGCCATTTTAAAGATGCCTATTCACAGGTATAGATTATTTTAAGGCGGTCGTTCACAGGACATGTTAGCTCTCTGTTTAATTGCAGTGCCAGTGTCAATACATCTTGAAATATGACCAAGCTAATGGGTTCGAGCAACATGTTATCCCTGTCACCTCTTGTTTAAGCTTTTACTAATGATGTTAGGAAGAATTTTATGTTTATTAGTTCAAGACCTTGGAGTAAAATATATTCTCTTTGTTACATTTGTTGTTTGGGGTACTTTGAACTATTTAAGCCTTATTCCTAATTCTATTTGTTGTGTTCCTATCCCAATGGGTATTAGGAATTCTGAAAGACATTTGTATTATATTGATTTTATTTTACTTGTGCCACACACGCTGTGCGCCACAATCAACTCCTGTTCATGAATTTTGATTCCTGCACAATGCTTTTTATTTTACCTGACTTTGGTCAGTGTAATATTCATCACGTATGACAATCCATGAATAATCTGTACCGACACTAAAACTTCAATACTTTTAAACTCCTGGTGAATGTTCAAAAGCCAAAAATAAAGCTTCCATTCACCTTTGACTGTCTGAATTCTGGCAATGCTGGCTTTATTCCCCTTTAGAGGATTTGAGCTATTAATGTTCGAGAGAATTTGACAAGTGTCAGATGTGGTGCAATTGGTAGCCTGTTCACCTCACACTCCAGGACTTGTTTAATAATTTAGGCTGACATTCCAAAGCATTACTGCACTATCTCCCATTGATTATGTCTACACCTCCCGCTGCTTCAGGAAGGCAGACAGCATTGTCAAGAGACCCCTCTTACAGACCCTTCTATCAGGCAGGAGATATAGGAGCCTGAAGACCCGCACATCCAGACATAGGGACAGCTTCTTCCCCACGGCTACTAGACTACTCAACGACTCCCCCTCGGACTGATCTGTTCACGTAAGAACACTATTCACGACGCCCTATGCGGCTCTTGCTCATGTGTTTGCTTTGCTTGGCCCTTGTGCCGTTCCTCACAATCACAGTTTGTCAATGTAATATTTGTCAATGTACTCTGTCAATTGTTCTTTTTGTCTACTATATACGTACTGTGTATGTTCCCTTGGCCACAGAAAAATACTTTTATTCTCTGGTGACCGGAGAATCGCCGCAAATCGTGCGCGCGTGTTCAACCCGGCTCTGGTCAGGGACCATTGAAAGGTCCCCGTGGCGACTCTCCGCCGGCAGTTGCCCGGGTTCCCGCTGGTGTGGTTCACTCATGGTTCCACTCGGCGGGCAGTCAGAGTGGCGGCTGCAGATTCAGTCCGTGGACGTCCTGGTGGCGGGGGGATCTATCATTGGCGGGGGAGGGGGATCCATCATGGGGGGGGGGGGGGGGGGGGGGTGCCTCCAGGACAGCCAGGCTCACAATCAGGAGCCACCAATCGATGGGTGCACGCGATCTGGGGACAACCAGAGCCGCATGGACTACTCCAGGGCCCTGCAAGCCCCCTGCAAAACGGAGAATCACTCTGGACTTTCTCCAGGTAAGTCCAGAGTGATTCGCGCCCGTTTTCCCGTGGGTGTGAGGACATAGCCTCATTGTCAGAGAATTCCACCCCTTGGCTTTAATCCTTAATCTTTAGCTTGACTGATCTCTTTCTTGCTCCCAGCTCTCCGTTAAAGTTTATGGCATGTTTCTTTAATATCTTTTGGCAAGACGGCTTCAGATTCTGACATGAGTCACCTTGGCCCAGTTTAGTTTAATTCTCTCCAGCCAGGATCTCCCCATTGGGGCTTGATAGTTACCTGTAATGACATGCAGGGACAAGTCTGTGGTCTGTCCAGTTAACCACTTGTTTACATCAATGCAGCCCCTTAATGGCACTAGTTTCCCGGTATATGTTTTAAGTGTTCTTTTTGAGGGTTTCAAGGTGATATGTCATAGTTTCTCTTGGTAAACAGTTTCCGGGACCAATGAAATGGCTGCGTCAGTGTTCACCTCCATTTCCACCAATTGTCCATCCAGTAAAGAAGTGACCCAGTAACTGTTGGTTGCACCGGCAATGGCCAATACGTTCAAGGAAAGTTCACCATCTGACTGACTCTGGTCCTTTCTCGAGGAGTGAAGAGGTCATGAAAACAATTAGTGGGCAAAATAAAGGAAAATCCCAAGGTGTTTTGGTATACTGAGGGCAAAAGGGTAACCAGGAAAAGAATAGAGCCCATTGGGGGTAAAACTGGAAATCTGTGTGTGAAGTCGGAAGACGTAGGTGAGGTTTTAAAAACATTTTTTTTTTGTATTTATGTTCACTATGGAGAAGGACAACGCAGGTCGAGAAATCATGGAAGGATCTGTAATATAATTGAACAAATTAGCATTTGGGGGCAGGTGGTATTAACCGCCTTAAAAGTGGATAAAACCCCAGGCCCAAACGAGATGAATCTCGGGCTGCTGTAGGAGGGAAGAGAGGAGATTTCCACGGCTCTGACATTAATTTTCAAATCCTCGCTGGCACCAGAAGAGGTGCCAGAGGACTGGAGGACAGCTAATATTGTACCATTATTCAAGAGGGGAAGTAGGGATAATCCAGGTAATTATCAGCCAGGGAGTCGAACATCAGTGGTAGGGAAACTATTGGAAAAAATTCTGAGGGATAGAATAAATCTACATCTGGAGAGGCAAGGATTAGTCAAGGACAGTCAGTGTGGTATTTTTAAAAGAGAAATTTGCAGACCATGAAGGTAGAAAGCAAACAAGAGCTTTATTGGAAAGTTGTTTTCTCACTTGCTGGAATAAACTGACTGTTCGCCTGCCGAAACATCTGATGATGTCATCAGTATGTCATATGCTTACATGCCTTTTTTGTATTGCATGGGTACTTTTCCCTCTATTCAATTTTTCACCTGATGTATTTAGTTCTTGCTTTTTGTAATTGTTGTTTTAAATTTATTTCTTTCTCCAACACGTACGTTAGATGTGCCCGTTTATACGACAATTTTTTGCATCTTTACTCCAGCAATCAGTTGCTGTGTGCTTGGGTTTTTTCACATTGATGGCAATTTTGAACCTGTTGGTGTTCAGGTTTCAGCCAATACCTTATGAGCTTTTGTGCTTGAGCTCAAATTTTGGGCTTTGATAGCTGCTGGTTTGATAGAGTTTGCAACTTCTAAAGCCTTCTTTAGGTCTAGTTGCTTTCTGTTAACCACCTTCTCTGGATAGCTTTGCTTCTTAACCCAAATACAAGTTAGCCTGTCTCTCATGGTGTCATTCAAGTCATCTTCAAATTCACAGTATTCAGCTAGTTTCTGCAAAGTAGCTACAAATGGTGTGGCTGGTTCACCTTCTTGTTGGTTATGTTTACAGAACCTGAACCTCTTGGCGATGAGGGTTTCTGTGAGACATGGCACTGCAATATCTCCATAATTTCACCATAGATCTTCAAGTCTGATTTTACTGGTTCCACCAGACTTCGGATGAACCCCCCCCTACCCACCCATCATATTCAAGAAAGGTGGGACTACTATGTCTTCAAAAATGTTGTTTGTCTGGACAAAGTATTCAAATCATTCAGTTTATGAACTTCAGCATTCGATACTTTCATCATATGGTCCCATGGTGTCCACACTCCTGCCATTTTTACTACGGAAAACTTGCATAAGCACAAAGGTGCCACAAATTCTTTAGCACTACCTTGCTTCTTTTCCTAACCTCTGACATTTGCAAAAGGTGTTGCAAAACCCCTTTCGCTATCAATTACTTTGCAGAGAATGTGTTTCTTTACATGCTTCTCACAATAGAGGGAGCACTGTTCCAGAACTTTCCAGGCAGAGCATGTGGCAAGCTTCTTTTCAATGTTGTTTTCACTGAAATCTTTGTTTACGTTTTGATTCCTTCGATGGTTGCTGCTTTTATTCAGCACCCGTCTGTTGTCAGTTTGGTGGGCAATGTTTCATCTTCTGAATCCCTCTTGGATGCTTGTGCACACATCACGACTTTTCTACTTTCTTTGCTTCCCTGTTTTCTGCCAATGTGGTTACAACGTCTTTGTGTTTACTTTGAAAGAGAAGCTTGCAGACCACAAAGGTACAAAACAAAGAGCTTTATGGAAAGGTGTTTTCTCACGGGCTGCTAGAATAGACTGTTAGCCTGCCCAAATTGCTGATGATGCCATTAATCTGTCACGTAATAATAATAATAATAATCTTTATTGTCACAAGTTGGCTTACCTGCAATGAAGTTACTATGAAAATCCCCTATTCGCAACGTTCATGCACCTGTTCAGGTACACTGAGGGGAATTCAGAATGTCCAAATTACCTAACAGGACATCTTTTGGGACTACTGGGAGGAAACCGGAGCACCCGGAGAAAACCCACGCAGACACAGGGAGAATGTGCAGACTGCACACAGACAGTGACCCAAGCCGGGAATCAAACCTGGGACCATGGCGCTTTGAAGCCATAATGCTAACCATTGTGCTACCGTGCTGCCCCATGATTGAACTCTTGAAGTGACCTTGCTCCAATTTGGAAAAGACATGAAAAGACACAGTTGTCAGTCCGGAAAGCGGCGGTGGAGAATACGGCAGCCGGCGTCGGAGCAGGGCGGGGTGGGAATCGCGCCTCGCCCCTGGGATTCTCTGATCCGGTCTGGGGTCGGCAAATCCCACCCATGAACTTTGGTAAGGCTTTTGAAAAGATCCTGCATGACACACTGATGAAGAAGGTACGAGTCCATGGAATGTGGGACAATTTGGCAAATTGTATCCAAAATTGGCTTAGTGGCAGGTGACAGAGCTTGATATTCAAAGGTTGTTTCTGTGACTGGAAGCCTGTGCCCAGTGGTGTACTACAGGGATCAGTGCTGGGTCCCTCATTGTTTTGAAGTGTACCTTAATGATCCAAATGTGAAAATAGGAGATATGATCTGTATCTTCACAGATTATAAAACATTGGTGGTGTGGTAAATAGTAAGGAGGAAAGCCTTAGTTACAGGATGATACAGACAGGCTGGCCAAATGGGCAGAACAGTGGCAAATGGAATTTAACCTTGAAAAGTGTGAGGTGATGCATTTTAAGGGAATTAATAAGACAAGGGAATACATTTTATTAAAATAAATTTAGAGTAACCCATTATTTATTTTTCCAATTAAGGGGCAATTTTAGTGTGGCCAATCTACCTAACCTGCGCATCTTTGGGTTGTGGGGGTGAAACCCACACAGACACGGGGAGAACGTGCAAACTCCACACAGACAGTGACCAAGGGTTGGGATTCGAACCCGGGTCCTCAGCACCGGAGTCCCGGTCGGGCCGGGATTCGAACCCGGGTCCTCAGCGCAGCAGTCTCAGTGCTAACCACTGCGCCACCATGCTGCACCGCAAGGGAATACTTAATGAATGGGAGGATGATAGAAAGAGGGACCTTAGAGTGCATAGATCTTTGAAGGCAGCCGGACAGGTAGATAAGGTGTTTAAGAAGGCATACACAATATTTGCGTTTATTAGCTGTGGTATAGAATATAAGAGCAGGGAGGCTATGATGGAACTTTATAAAATGCTTGTTAAACCACCACTAGAGTACTATGTGCAGTTCTGGTCACCACACCCGAGCAAGGATATAATTGTGCTATAGAGAATTCAGAGGTGAATCACCAGGCTATTGCTTTGGTTGGAGTGCCTGGCTATATTGAGGGTGTTTTTCATAGAGCAGAGAAGGCTGAGGGGGAACCTGTTTGAGGTGAACAAATTATGAGGGACATAGATAGAGTATATAGGAAGGAACAGTTCTCGTTCGAGAGGGTCAATAACCGGGGACATAGATTTTGGTGAGGGGCAGAAGATTTATAGGGGATGTGAGGAAATATTTTTTCTCCTAGAGGGTGGTGGGAATTTGAAACACACTACCTGAAGGGGTGGTAGAGGTGGAAATGCTCAACAGTTAAGAAGCATTTAGATGATCACTTGAAATGTCATAGCATAGACGGCTACGGACTAAGTTCTAGAAAATGGGAATTAGAGTAGATAGGTGCTTGATGGCCAGCGCAGATGGACTAAATGGCTTCTTTTTGTGCTGTAAAATGCTATGACTCTGATTACTGGGAGTGACCAAAAGCTTGGTTGAAATGGCGATATTTACAACTGCTTTTTAAAAACGGGAACCGGTTGAAAGAAACTCGTTGGGACACATGGGTATGCATAGCCCCCAAGTGGAGAGAGACATGCCCGGGCAGTACCCTGGTACTGAATTTTACCAGTGATCTGTGTTAGCCTAACTGGCCTATAGATCCTTGCTATCTGTTTCCCGCTTTCTCTTTCCCTCCTTTCTTGAACAGAGGTTTATATTTGTGATTTTCCAATTTGCTGGGACCTTTCAGAATCTGGACAATTTTAGAAGATTACAACCAACGCGTCCACTATCTCTGCAGCCAATTCGGGACACTTGCCAGCATTTAGCCCTTTAGTGTTCCAAAACTTTTACTCTTGTGATCATTGGTATACCTTCCTCCCTTCCTATCACATCCTGGTTTTCTAATATTCTTGAAATTATTTCTGTGCTGACTACTGTGAAGATACTTGTTCAGAGCTCTGTTATTTTCTTGTTTTCCATTATTAATTCCCCAATCTTGTAATTGTCTTTATTTCAGGAAGACACTAAATTCAGATCCAAATTTCTCATCCTTAAACTGAATGTGACGTTCTTTTATGATGAGGTCCTTAATTAATCCTGTAGCATTACATGTTACCAGGTCTAAAATAGCCTGTTCCCTGGTTGGTTTCAGAAACTTTTTTATTATTTTAAGAAACTGTCACAAATACACTCTGTGAACTTATCCTCCAGGCTTTTGCAAATTTGATTCATTCAAGCGATATGAAGATTAAATTTGCCCACCATTATGGTAGTACCTTTTTCACAAGATATATTGCTCCTTGATTGATACTCTGTCCTACAATGTAGCTACTGTCAGGAGCCCTAGAAACCCCTCGATAAAACCTGAATGAAGAACACGAGATCTGCAACAGCAGAGTTCCCGTGATCTCACCTGAGTATGATCTCCCCAGATAAGGGGGCGGGTTTAAGTAATGGTTCCATGGGACATAAATACCCCGGCCCAGGCGCGGGACATCCTTTGGGGAATAGGAGTTTTATTTGGTAGGTTAAATAAATATTGAGTTTTTCTAATAGTCATCACTTCCGTATTGTCGCTCACCTAGAACTTCACACTCTCGCACAAGCGGCTTCTTCACTACCTTTTATCTCCACCCAAACTGATTTGGGTTCTACATTGTGATCATTCAAACCAAGATAATTTCTCACTACTGTTCTGATCTCATCCTTTTATTAAAAGAGTCACTCCACCTCCTTTCTTGTTATCCTGTCCTTTCGAAATATCAATTACCCTTAAATATCTCGGTCACGCTTTGTAAACATGTCTCTGTAAACGTGTGTCTGTGATGGCTATCATATGATACTCATTTATTTCTATTTGTACCATTAAATCATCCACCTTGTTCTGAATATTGTGTGCATTCAGATAAAGAGCCTTTATTTCTGCCTTTTTAAAAAACATTTTTCCCTACTCTGCTCTTATTTGCCAGTGCACTCTTATTTGTAGCTCTGTCCCTTCCTGTCACACTTTGGTTATCATAACCCACCTTGCTACCCTGCAATATTGCCTTGTCCTTTCTCTTTAACTTTCCTAATCTCCACTCACATGAACCCTCCCCTGACTGGCCCTTTCCACAGCCCCAGTTATGGGATTCACCAGTAAACTGGTTCCAGCATGGTTCAGGCGAAGGCCTCCCAATGGAACAAGCTTCCTCTTTCCCCAGTACAGGCGCCGGTGCCCCATGAACCAAAACCCATTTCTCCAACACCAAATGTTGAACCACACGTTGAGCTCACAAATCTTATTTACCCTTCATTAATTTGATTGTGGGTCAGGTAGTAATGCAGAGATTATTAGCTCAGTGGTCCTGATTTTATATGTTATCCCTAGTTCCTCAAACTCCCTCAGCAGTGTAGTGATCTCTATATCTGCATGTACACAAGGGGTTAATGTGTAATCAGTAGCATCACATGATCACTAGAGGACTGGACAACAGGGAAATAAAAGGCAACCACATTTGGGGGGGTGGGGGGGGTGGTCTCACCTCTCTTGAGTGCACTGTGAGCAGGGCAATAGCAGACTAGTCCAGATGGCTATTGGAGTTACGTATAGTTACTGTAGTTAGATCTTGTTAACCTGGTCACTGGGGTCAAAGTTAAAGAACTCATGCAATTATTGTTATAGTTACTCAATAAACCTTTTGCTACTACTGGACGAGTTTGAATCTTCTTCATCGAGATTCAGAATACCTTATCATTAGCCAAGAATTGAGTAGCACATGTTACCTACCACACATGTAACAAAACATGCAGTACCTCTTTCTTACTCTGCTCTAAGTCAATGTTACCCAACATAATGCTGGGAGAGGTTACAAAGATAGGGAGGGAAACAAAATGGCAATAATTTTAAGTTTGAGATGTTCAAAGACTGGAAGTCATTTACCTCGCATCAGGGTCATATTTAAATAGTATTTGGGCGGTAGATATTTGGATGAGCTGAAACTTGAGGTGGTCAATGAAAGGTAGCAAATGAGTATTGGAATAGTTGGGCCTGGAGATGAAAATGTGGGTTACACTTCCAGATGTGTGGCAGAGGTAGACAATGTTACAGAGTTCGAGGTATGCGCTTCATGTGACATTTTGGGTGTAATGTCAATTGTTTAACTCGGGATCAAATGGATTCTGAGGTTAATATTCCAAATCAACTGAGAGGACCACCTTTCTGAAATGTCTGGAATTTCTCAGTTTGGCAAATCTTTCTCTGGGCACTGTTGCGAACAACTTGGGAGAAAGATCAAAGGGAATTAGAGTTTGCATCTTGCATTTGAACTTGGTATCCCTGTATATCGGGTGATCTGTCATTATTTATTTGAAATGTTTGAGTGGGTCACTATTACAGCAGTGGTATACCTTTTTTAAAACATGTTGCTTCTCCCTATTGGCATATCTCTAAGGGTAACATTGTCAAAGGACTATGTGTGTCCCTTGGTTTTATGTTTTGATACCAGCCAATATCAGATTGCAAACTACTAGGAGCGATTTTCCACCCCCATTTTTGAGGTGTGTGGGGGGGCAGGAACAGGGGAGGGGGACAGAGAATTGAGTGGGAGCCACAAAACTGCTTTTACGCTGGCAGGATGTCCCCCGTCAATGATGTAAGGGGGATCCGACTTTAAAAGTCTGGATTCCCTCTTTTGCACGAGCATATAATAATAATAATAATCGCTTATTGTCATATGGCTTCAATGAAGTTACTGTTAAAAGCCCCTAGTTGCCACATTCCGGCACCTGTTCGGGGAGGCTGTTCCATGAGCGTTTCTTCTTTCATTCAGAGCCCACCCCTGCAGCATGATGTCGTGGAGCCTGCCTCTTCACTTTTCAAAGTGTCAAAAAATGTGGTGGAAAAAGCCGGCAGCGCAGCTGGTGGGCTGTACTTGTTTTTTCTCTCCCAAGCTGACTTTGGGGGTAGAAAATTGGAAAATTCCATCCCTGGTTTAAAATTTGGCCTGTTTCGCTTTTCTCCCCTTCCCAATTTTCTGCTCAAACTCACTTGAATGTCACTGAGTGCAAACACTGCTCTGAGCCAGCACAATCGAGCAGCCTCTTAACCACATACTTTATCCTGATGACGGCCTCGTTCCTCAGTTGTTAGCCTGGATTTGCTCCTTGATAATCACGTCATTGTCTGTTAATGTTCTCAATTTATCCATTTGCAGGAAAGTCAATATTTTGCTGTGATATCCTCCACCATTGGTTGCCCTGATTTGGTTATGTTAAACATGGCATGCACATGGGTTTCTTGCATTGACGTCCGCTGAAGGTGTGAAGTGCTTTGGCCGGCTCACAGAAACTCACTGGAAGATGGCTTTGGGGCTGAAGGAGAAGGTTCTCACTCACCCCACCGGAGGTTGTGATGGAGAAGGTCCAGAGGATGAGAGAAGCCCTCTACTTAGGGAAGATGAGAGGGAGGTTGGATCCTTGCCTTCCTCATCTTGCCTGCCTCCTCTTCTCTCCTCCAACAGCTATTTCTGTGCCACCCATTGCTCCTTCAATGAAGGGGGACCCTCTAACAAGATGCCCAACACTCATCTCATTGTTGTTTATGAGCCCTTGTATTGCACAGATTGCCTGATACATTCATCTACAAAACAACAGTGGTTTCACTCAAAATGGAATCAACTCCCAAAGCACTTTATGATATCTGTGAATGAGTAGGAGACCATTAGATGCAACTTACTTATTTTGATTTGGCTCAGTAGTGGCACTTGCATCTCCGAGGCAAAGTTGTGGGTTCAAGCTTTACTCCAATTCCGTTCAATTTTTTTGCCCATTTCTCTACAGAGAGAATATTGAATCAACTAGATTTTCCAAGTCACTGCATATCCTCATAATTTATTCATTTAAAAAGGGAACATTCAGATGCTCAATGTGGATTGTTTCTCTCGCAAATGAAAAAAAAGTTAAATAATTTGTTCGCATCTCCAGGCAATTGGAAAACACCTCTCACCAGTTGTCTTGCGAAATGATTTGCGCTGTTAATCTGTGAAGCAGGGGTTAAGGAAAAGGAAAACAGTTTTTATCCTATTTGACACCTTCCCCGTCAATTCCCTGCACTTTAAATTTCCCATTGTCCCCTATGCGGTACCTCATCCAAGTTTTGAGTCGAACCCTTCTGAGGGTGCTCTACCATGTTTTGTGTGACAGCATGGCTTTCGTTTGCCCGGGCGTTGCAAACTTGAGGTATCAGTGGGCAACCATTGTTAACCAGTAGCTACCCTCTGGTTGGAGATGGCAGGGACAGCTTCTGCTGAATGAAATCATCATAACTGATTTCAGGATATTGTTGTGTAAAGTGCCGATACTCTATACACCAGCTGTGTGGTAAGGTATATAACAGGGTGAGCCTAGAGGCATTTTCAAAGCAACGTGCAAGCAGTCAATTGCCCCCTGCGACATGGGAAGCCTCCAATCCTTGCAGACCTTCTTCTCGATCCGCCTGCTTCCTCCTGCCCCGCCCCACCGGCAAATCATGATGGATTGAAGTTAATTCTCTTTTGTATGGAGGAGATCAGTGACCTCCCTAATTCCATAGTGCGCCAAATATGTTGCTAATATCCTGAGCCTGGAAGGAGCCAGATTTGCAAAAGTTCATTGCTATGCTAATTACAACCAGTGACAATAAGATGCTGGCCCTGCTCTGAAGGTGCAGTGATGCCTTCAGATTTTGTTAAATTTCAGTAAGAGTATCCTTATTGAAGCACAGATATATGAAACGTTGACCCTGGCTGAAGTTCAGGAAGGAGATTAGCTCCTAAAAGAGCATCTACGGATACTATTTTCTGCTGAGAGTACTTCTCTTGCTGCCTCTTCACTCATCTGGAAGCTTGTCCTGCTCTGGTTGGCCTCTACTTATTCTACTAATCATGCTTGATTCCAAAAGGAATAACTAATTCTACACCCTTCTGTGGGAGAAAGTGGTTTATGCAGAAGTGTTGAAGTCAGCAAAAAAGTACTTTTATCACCTCCCACACCATTTGAAACAACTTTCACCGACACCAAGAATGTGCAGAATTGTGTCAACAGTAAGTAGAAATCAGACAGGAACTAGCCTGAAAATTGTTGTTGATCTATTTAAGTAACATTGGTGGGGTAAGTAACAGTCCTTCAGCTGTTTAATATTGAGTTCAGCAATATGAGATTAAGGAAGAATGCTAATTACAACCAGTGACAATAAGATGCTGGCCCTGCTCTGAAGGTGCAGTGATGCCTTCAGATTTTGTTAAATTTCAGTAAGAGTATCCTTATTGAAGCACAGATATATGAAACGTTGACCCTGGCTGAAGTTCAGGAAGGAGATTAGCTCCTAAAAGAGCATCTACGGATACTATTTTCTGCTGAGAGTACTTCTCTTGCTGCCTCTTCACTCATCTGGAAGCTTGTCCTGCTCTGGTTGGCCTCTACTTATTCTACTAATCATGCTTGATTCCAAAAGGAATAACTAATTCTACACCCTTCTGTGGGAGAAAGTGGTTTATGCAGAAGTGTTGAAGTCAGCAAAAAAGTACTTTTATCACCTCCCACACCATTTGAAACAACTTTCACCGACACCAAGAATGTGCAGAATTGTGTCAACAGTAAGTAGAAATCAGACAGGAACTAGCCTGAAAATTGTTGTTGATCTATTTAAGTAACATTGGTGGGGTAAGTAACAGTCCTTCAGCTGTTTAATATTGAGTTCAGCAATATGAGATTAAGGAAGAATGCAGGCTGGAACGTGATGCCCCAATCTGGCGGTGCTGGGATCTGCGAGTGTTTGCTTTGCTTCTCATCAGCAGTGTGCACATGGCTGTTCATGTCATTCTACAATGCTAAGGGCTTAGGTCCCACCCAATACAATGGACTTTACCGAGCCCAATTTTGCACACATGATATTCTGACTCACAGGCGAGATTGCTACCATTGCGCCAATACTAGAATTTACTGGAAGTAAACGTGGAACCAGGGCCGGCCCAAGGTACCGGCAACTCGGGCAGTCGCCCGGGGCGCCATGTGCTAGGGGGCGCCAGAGACACGGGTCCCGCGCATGCGCAGTCGGGCCGATGCCAACCAGCGCATGCGCGGTGGCCGCCCTCCCCAGGGCGGCCCCCTCCGCCGCCCCCCCTCCGGCCTCTGCCCCCCCTGCCTCGGCCCGGCCCCCCCCCGCCTCGGCCCGGCGCTCCCCCCGGCCCCTCCTCACCCCCCCTCCTCAGCCCCGCCCCTCTTCGGCCCCCCCCCCCCCCCCCCCCCCCCCCCCCCCCCCAAGGGCGCTGAAGTTCAGCTTGCCCGGGGCGCCAGCAACCCTAGGGCCGGCTCTGCGTGGAACCTATGGTTTGCACTTCATTGAGAACTGCAAAAATGACTGTATAGATCTTTAGTGTTTTATTTATTGAAACTGGGGTACTTTAAAAAAAAAGACAACAAGAGTAATTCCCAGGCCTCTGTGTCGCGTTTTCTGGCAGCAGAGATGGATTGCAATTGGCTGCCAGGAGCATGGGCAATCCGCATCACCTGCACATCTTTGAACTGTGGAAGGAAACCGGAGTATCCGGCAGAAACCCACAGACATGGGAAGAATGTGCTAAGTCCACACAGTCAACGAAGGTCGGAATTGAACCCAGGTCCCTGGTGCTGTGAGGCAGCAGTGCTAGCCACTCCAGTTATGACTTCCGCAAAGCCATCGGGGATGCCATGAGAGAATATCAAACCAAGCTAGAGTCACAGACTTGCATTTCAGACTCTCGTCAGTTGTGGCAAGGCCTAAACAACATAACAAAGGTGACAAAGCGAAGCCGAGCAGTATCTCTGGCAGCAGCGCACCCTTCCCTGATTAACTCAATGCATTCTATGCTCGGTTCGAACAGAAACCATTGATCCGCTATTGAGTGCCCCAGCATCCCAAAACACACCCACATCCACCGTCACAGCTTCCAAAGTCAGATCAGCCTTCTTGAAAGTGGACCCTTGGAAGGCAACGGGTCCGGACGGGATGCCTCAGAGCCTGCGCGGACCAGCTGGCAGATGTGTTCGCAGACATCTTTAACCTGCTCCTACTCTGCTCCGAGGTCCCAACCTGCTTCAAGAAGATGACCATCATACCGGTGCCAAAAAAGAACCAGGCAACGTGCCTCAATGACTACCATCCGGTGGCCTTAATACTACATTCCTATATGCTTCACCTAATGCTGGTGTCTATGTATTTACATTGTGTACCTTATGTTGCCCTTTTATGTATTTTCTTTTTATTTTATTTTCATATACCCTGTGAAGTTTTGAAGAAAGCATCTTTATTATACAATTCACTGAGCTACTCGCAGAAAAATGCTTTTCACTGTACCTCGGTACACATGACAATAAACAAATTCTATGCAATCCATTATGCCAGTGTGCTGCCCTAGCTGACGGCATTTCTCCATTCATCTCCCTCACAGTTCTCAAGTGCTCTAACCACAATGTTTATAAACATCAATGTAGCAGGGAGTTTGAGAGGCATAATCGCTTTAATAAGAAAATACACTTAAAAATCATCGGAAGTGATAGACTGGATTAAAACTGCATTATATCTCGGTGCACTAGCCCCGCCCACTCGCAGAGACTAGAGGACAAAAACTCATTCTAATTTAAACCATCTCAAGTGAGGTTAGGAATGTGGTCACCACAGATATAATAGGGCGATCGGTTGCTTTCAGAATGGCTCCGGCCAGTCTGCGAGGGTCTTTTGCTCTTCCCCAAAAAAGGTGATTAAATCATTTGAGGGTGGGGCAGCACGATTAATATAGCAAGTCAAGAACACTGAGGATGAGAACGAACCATTGTCAATATAATGGGTGCTCTGGTAGGGAGTCATCGACACAGTTAAAACAAGCTCAGGTACAGATAAAAACCATCCGAAAACAATCGTGCTTCTGAAACCTATACGACAGGTTGAATGTACTATTAATCGCAAACCGATTAAATTATGCATATGTAAATCGATTCTGAGAAACCTTGGAAAGATATAATCAATATTCTTGACCATTGTAAGCCAGAATCGACCTGACTTTGTCAACGTTAAGACAAGCAGGCCGGATTCTCTGCAGTGCGCTGTATAATAAAAACACTTTCTTCAAATCTTCACACAGTCTAAAAAGACTTGATTTCTCTCTACTACAATCCTGGATCACTTAAAACAGAACTAAGTACTTTCCAATCATCTCTCTTCAAGTTTGAGTTTTTTTGAAGTGGCCAGCTGGAAATTGACAGCACTTCACTCCGTTTGAACTGGTCCAGGACTTGCATGGGAGAGGGAAGGAAGGCGGGGGGGGGGGGGGGGGGGGGGGGAGAGATGGAGGGTGGCCCTTGAATGAACTTTGGGGCCAACTACCTTAAAGAGTTAATCCCTTGGTCCACTGCGTCCAAGCCACTCTTGTCAAGCCCTATAGTGATTACTGGCCCAGAGGTCCTGGGAATCATGTGGGCCTGGTGAATAAGGTGCCTGGCCCGCTAAGTGGGGTACAAACCAGGAACTTTGCTACCGGTGATGCGAGGCGGAGAATTTCACCTGTAGTCTGTCCCCTGCAGGTATGACAAGGATGACATACAATCATAGCCAAAAGCGTCAATATACAATCGAGCTGTTGATTAGGTTTTGGAGTGAGGTAGAAATATGTAAAGTGAATTGCTTAAAGTGAAATGAACGCTTGTTGACACCTTACCAGATGTGCATTTACTGACTGCTAAATTTGATCGTGTTTACAAAGCATGCTAATCACATAAAGAAACTGTGCATCATCACTGCGTCAGGTTTTTCTGCATTTCAGTTTCTTGAATATGTGTGTTGGAATCCTGAAGACTGCACATGATGATATGGATGGGCTAGTTTCAGAATTGCAGAGGTTGCGCTACAAATTGAAAGTTAGCATGAAGCAATAATATCATCATACTGAAGCTAAACCGGTGTAGTATAAATCAAGTGTTAAGATCCACATCATCTCTGATATGGCAGCTTAGTGTAGGTGGATCCAGAATATAATGCATCATTGAATACTTGAGCAGCTTTTCCTTGCACACTATTTGGTTATTACTGTCCTTGTGTGCATAACCTTGGTTGTTATGGACCCAAAGGTACCTCTAAAGGAACTAAAATCATTCAACTTGAATCTGGTTTCACATTAGCCTCTGTTCTGCAAAAAAAGACACAACGAAAGAAGGTAACTGTTGGGCGCGATTTCATGGAAAAGTTTCTAAGTGGTAGCGAACTACTGTGAGCTCTCCAACGCTTGATTCGACGATGCCATCACCGGCATCAAACATTAATTGGTCCACTTAACATAGCTCCATGGACTTTATGCAGCACATGATGGTCCTGCCAGCTGATTTGCCAGAACTATGTCTGAGTTTCCTGCCAACGTGGGGGGAGCAGCACTTAAACCAATCCTGCAGAGAAAACTGCACACATCTCGCAGCCATGCCACCGACGTGACCAACCCCCGTGTTTCCGGGATGCCAACTTGACCAGATTGTTGGATGCAGTTGAGACCAGACGGGACGCCTTGTTCCCCCAAGGGGCACAGGTGGTCAGCCAGAGGGCAGCCAGTGCCGCCTGGGAGGTACCATCAGCTTGGGGAGTATCACCAGGAAGATTGGCACCAAATGCCGCAAGAGATTAACGGCCACCACCGTGCTGCACTGGTGGGTTGACACTGGGCCTCTGACATCACTCCTGCCCAGCACCGTACCGTGCCCCAGCCCATCCATGTTCAGCAGTGCCACCACTCCACGACCCCGCCATCACTTCCACATCACACCCCCCCCCCCCCCGTAATGAACGCAGCTAATAATGGCCCCCTCTATGTCCCTGCAGGAAAAGTTGGCCCTCAACAGACGGGAGAGGGCCAAGCAGGGTGCTGGACATCAGTCCTCACCTCCTCTGAGGAACGGGCCCTGGAGGCCATGGAGGGTGGCTGAGGACAGATCAGTCACCGACATAGAGGTGAGGATCCACCGGCCCCCACCCAGCTGACCTGTCACATGTGAGTTGTTAATGCCATACAGACTGACCCATCCCTCCCAGAACACATGTCTACTCTTGTCATCAGGATCTCAATTCGACGGTGCCGGCCCATCTGGGGATTTCCGTTCTCCCCTTGCCCCCCCCCCCCCCCCCCCCATCCCTCAGGCCTCCCATGGAAACCCCTCGGAGGGGAGCTCCGAGGAGATCACTGCATGCGCAGCATAGCTGTCACCCCCACTTTCCACCAGCGCAGAGATACACACCTTGGTGGCTGAAGTAGTGATCAGGCTTCTGGGGCACATTCTGCTGAGCACCACACAGTTGTGAATGCACATTAGCTGGAGGCAGGGATGCACAGACAAGATGGCAGTTGGAGATCTGCAGGATCCCAGGACCCAGTTGGGTCCAGGTCAGATGCTAAGCCTCTGGATCAGGTTTTCCTAGAGCTGGTGCACTTGATAAGAGTGCGGCTGGTCCATAGCTGATTGGAGGAGTTCCAGAGGTTAAGGGCGCAGGAGATCACGCCAGCAATGCGTGGCACCGGGGCCAACACTGCTGGGGTGACGACTGCAGTGGACAGTGGAGGTGTCCAAGGCATGGCTCAGTTGGCCATGGCTGAGCGCCTCGACAGCGTCCCACATGGACTTTGATGACATGCTGTGGAGCATGTCCCAGTCTCAGATGGGCATTGCCAGTGCCTTCAAAGCATGTCCCAGTCACTGAGGAGCATTGCCGAGGGTGTCAGCACCACGCTGCAGACACTGGGGAGCTTCCAGAGCTGGCAGAGCCACATGGCAAAGGGGCAGCCGGAACGCAATCCAGCTCTGTTCTGAGGTGAACCCCAGTGTCCTATGGGCACCGACTGGGAGGACGGAGCTGGGTGCCAACTTGGAGGGACCCTACGGAGTGGTGATGGCGGTCACCATTCCCCCAATGATCAACCCCCCCACCCCGACAAGGGTGCGTCTCGTAGTCAGCTACCAGAACAGGGTGGCACGGTGTGGCAAGTGCTGCTGGCAAGTGAGCTGGCGCCCTCCGGCTCCAGGGATCCTGAGGATGCCCACAAAGAGCATCGAAGGCCATGGGACGCAGGAGATATTAGGCTGCCTCCACCTCTGACGTGCATCCTGGAGACACACTTAGGTGCCGCGGTAGAGCACGGAAACCTAAACAGGTCGAGGATCACTGAGTTCACTCCGTAACCTTGCATGTTCAGATATTGGCCGCTATGTCTGTGGTATTGTTTCCTACAGTACTCTGACGCAGTGTCCAGGCATCACAGTCTGATTGGGATGCTGGGCAATGACCCACACATGCTACATGGCAAGCCTCCCCACAGGAATCCACTTGGGTGCTGTGAAATGCTCCCTTAACCCCGATTGCCAAGTTGCTATTAACAATAGCCTTCAGGCACGTGGCCAGAGGCATCCATGGTCAGTGGGAGTTATGGGTGGTTCTGGGACTGACAGGCCAGGGCTGGGGTTGCCCCCAAAATGGGTGCACACGAACTGGGATGGTCCCCTCAGCAGCCATTTTGCCTACTTCACGTTTTTAAATAGGTGTACTAATTGTCACCTGCGTGACCACTTGCTGAGGACGTGGTTAGATCATGGGAGGCCATTAGATAGGGGGTCTTTCCCATTAATTGTAGGGATATGGCCGTAAGTGGTGATTATTGGTTTCTTGCTGTGCCATGGCAGGATCCTGATTTTGCAACGGGAGCGGGCCGCTTAGATCGTGAACAAATCGGCGTCCGGCACAATTCTTCATTTTGGCCCCCACGCAATCAAACAGCTGTGTCGTGCTCTCTCGCTCAAGTGCAATGCAGCCATTAAATCGTGCCCGTGGTGTTTCATTAATATGTAAATTACTTTAAGTTTTATAAAAATGCTAAGTTTTCCTATTTCTAAATCCTAAATTTCACCACAATCAAGCTTACTATTATGCTAACCTGAATAGAGGATCACAATAATTCATCAGTATTACCACACAGCTGCCCAGGAACCTACAAGGTCAACTATATTTGTTTATTTTGGATGTACAAATTGCAAAGCTAGATGTAAAATACTCAATTACCCATCAAGCCATGCTAATTTATATTAATAATTCCAAACAAGGGAAGTGTTATCGGCAAAAATTAAATTGATTAGTTTAATTAATTTTAAAGTTGGCCACAAGTACTGAAATATTGTTCAGCATAATTCTCGAGCAACATTGATCTATTTTATTCAGCAACAAGGGACTAAGATTTTTTGTAAAGATGCAGCTGAAAACCCGTCAATAATTCCTACAAAGCTCACTTGACTGAATTTTCACAATGCCTGATTTCATTTCTTCATTCTTTAAATATATCGATTGTATAAGCCTGGATGTTGTCCCAACGTTTCCAACGTATTAGTTTATTTGTACAAAATACAGAGAATAATCTTTTTGGCCAATTTTGGTATGTCAAGTCAATATTAAAAAATAAATAAAGTAGACAACTAACTGAATATTTGATATTCCACTCGACTTCAATGATTCCGCCATAAGAGAGGGTGTCAGAAGAACAGATTAAGCTTGAAGTATTTCCTGTGCACATATGCAGCTGTAGAATTCCTTGCCTGGATATAAACAGCTCCTGATTGGTCTTTTCATTTCCTTTGCACATTCCAATGTGCAACAGCTCGTGGAAGCTGCCAGTGCTCCCTAGTTAACTGAACTTCAGCCAGCGGGGATTTGCCTTTCTGCTGGTGCATGTTCATGCCTCTGCTAGTTGATGGCAGCGTGGCACCTTCCTACCTATTAAACAGCCCGAGGAGCAGAGACAATCTCAATGTTAATGAATCTGTTGTTGAAATCTGGATCCCTGTGTCATAGACGCAGTGTTTCACTTCCACCTGGACATATAACGTACTATTTGACACCCCGGGTAAGAACAAGAATTGTACAGAGGTGTGTGTGTGTGTGTTATTGCGTTCCAAAAAATGTCTAACAGGGGTAGTATTTGGAAAATATATGTGTGATGAATATGTGATCGGTGCACAGACTGCTTGGCGACTGTCATTAAAGAATAGCATAGTAGAATCTGCAAATTGGAGGAAGAGTTTCTGTTTTTTAAACTGCTATAGAATATAAAAGTAAAATCTGTTGCTCGGCAAATTTTATGTGGTGCATGTAAAGCAAACTTTTAAAGTTTTGAAGCATCTTCTATGGATGATGTGGTCCTTAATCAAACGCTTTTGATTCAGCTGTTTGAATTAATCAATTGTGTTAAATTCATGCACAACATGATTTTAAATAACAATTATTTGAATCTGGTTTCCTTCCAATTTTAAATTTGCCATCATTTCCTGAATCTCTGATTCTACAGGTTCTGCCTTTGAACTTTATTGTGATATATTTTAATAAGTGGCTGGAGCCTGACAGAAATGGTTATTATTCAGTCTGGTGTTCAGCGATGATGATCCTAACTAGCACAGTTGTCTCGTTTTTATGTTGGAGTTCTTAATTCTTTAATTAACGGCCACACTTTTAGTATGCAGGGGCAGAACCGTGAGGCATTGGGGGGGGGTGTTCTCACCTGTTGGTTGTAAAAGCCTGCGAGAGACCCGGGGTGCCTTTTTTCACGAAGGCGCACTGAACCACAAGCCAATCCGGCAGGGAGGCCACCGGCGGGCCTTCTCTGTGAGCAGAAGTCCCACATCTAGTGAGAGCTGCTGGCCAATTATAGGCTCAGCAGTACCACTGAGGAGGCCATAGCTACTGCCAGAAGAACACCCCTTGGAGTCCCAGGATCATAGAGGACCCAGGCTGCATGTAAGTCATGCAGGGGCGGTGGGTAGTTTTATGGGGCACGAGTTGTAAGTAGAGGAAGACACAAGAGTCGGAAGCAAGGGAATGGGATGTAGTTCATAGCAGACCCCCAGCCCCATCTTCCTGATGTCCTGTCCTTTGATCAGTCACTGAATGCCTTTTACAGTGCCTGAGGTGACAAGCAGCGCATGCAGTCTCATCTGTCATGCATGCCACATGGCTTCAGACCTATTGCAGCTGGGTTAATACTGGCAAAGGTGGGATGGGGCCCTTAATTGGCCAAATAAATGCCTCCATTGTCAGCAGGGCATGAAGGTTAACCATGGGGCTTTCAACCCAAAGCTTAACTCTGATGATGGCAGAAAGGTGGTAGAGTTCAGGTATGTCACCACCCCACCTAACTAAATGCCCTTCCTGCTTCCAGGCTCGCCATCAGCGATGTTAGAAGATTCCACCCCAGGTATGTTGTTCCAATCGAGGAAGCTCATGAAGGTCCTGTTTAGCTGAGTGGACTAGGCAGCTGGGTTGTAAAAAAAAAAAAATTGTTTATTGTCACGAGTAGACTTCAACGAAGTTACTGTGAAAAGCCCCTAGTCGCGACATTGTGCCGCCTGTCCGGGGAGGCTGGTACGGGAATCGAACCGTGCTGCTGGCCTGCTTGGTCTGCTTTAAAAGCCAGCGATTTAGCCGAGTTAGCTAAACCAGCCCCTCTGTAATGCAGAAAAAGGCCAGCAGGGCGGGTTCAATTCCTGTACCAGCTTACCCGAACAGGCGCCGGAATGTGGCGACTTGGGGCTTTTCACAGTAACTTAATACTTGTGACAATAAAAGATTATTATTATTATGCCTCTTGTATATACGATGATAATAATCCTTATTAGTGTCACAAGTAGGCTTATATTAACACTGCAGTGAAGTAACTGTGAAAATCCCCGAGTCGCCACACTACGGCGCCTGTTCGGGTACATTGAGGGAGAATTTAGAATGTCCAATTTGTCTAACAAGCACATCTTCCAGGACCTGTGGGAGGAAACCAGAGCACCCGGAGGAAAACCACGCAGACATGGGGAGAACGTGCAGGCTCCGGACAGACAGTGACCCAAGCTTGGAATAGAGCCCGGGTCCCTGGTGCTGTGAAGCAACAGTGCTAACCACTGTGCTACCGTGCTGCCCTGGCTGGTCCAGTTCAGTTTCCGATCAATGCAAATTCCCAGGATGTTGATGGCAGGGGATTCAGCAATGGTAAGGCCAGTGAATGTCAAGGGGAGTTAATTGGATTCCCTCTTGTTGGAGATGGTCATTGGCTAGCACTTGTGTGGCGTGAATGTTATTTGCTACTTGTCAACCCAAGCCTGAATGTTGTCCGGGTCTTGTTGCATTTGACAAAGATGGTTTCAGTATCTGAGGAGTTGAGAATGGTGCTGAACATTACGCAATCATCAACAAAATGGTGAAAACATAGCAACAATGGAGGACCAAAGGGTTCCATGCACACAGATCATTAAAATGTTGTGGTCAGGTGAAAAAATAATCAAAATGACTAATGGAATGTTAACCATTATAAAGTTAAAGTTATATAAAAAAGCCCTTTGACCACACTTGGAAGATTGGAAATTACACGTTAGAAAGGATGTGTTTATCTTGGAAGGGGTGCAGCATTGATTCAACAGAATGCTACCAGGGCTCTAAGGGTTAGATGTTGAGAAGTGATACCATAAACTATAGAATATTGGAATTTAAGGGCTGATTTATGTAGGTTCTTGGGATTTTGAGAGGAAGTGTTAAGGGAGAAAAAGGGGAACTTGTTGGTCTTGTGGGGGAGTCAGGGAGAAGAAGGTGCAACCTCTAAATCCTCATCAATCATTCATGTGAGAAAGTAGGAAACACTCCTTCGTGCAAAATGTGGAACTCGTTCCCCAAGAAAACAGTCATTGCTATCTCACTAAATAATTTTGAATATAAGATCATTTGTTTTCTGTGAAGGGCATAAAAGTTTATGGAACCTCGGCACATGGATGGAGTTGGAATACTGGTCAACCTTGATTGCATTGAATTGCAGAGGTGTTAAAGGGACTGAACAGTCTACTGTTCTTCTACCCCTTCATTGATATGTTTGCTTGAATGCGCAATGCTTCATGTGCACTTATTTTGTTCGCTTTAAAAGGCAAGCAGTAACTTGTACATTTTAAATGGGTTTTTATCTCTATAAAAAGGAACACTTTGTGCATTTAGTAACAGTACCTTCAGTAATTATCAGTTTATTGCATTGAGTTGGACTGTAAAAACTTAATTATTCCATGTCTCTGTACAAGCTTAACTAGAAGTTCTCTTTCAGGCTGGATCTCAAGAAACAATTCAGGCTCAGAATTGGTTGGCGCCATTATTCGGGTACACGGGGGCGATTCTCCGAGCCCCGCGCCGGGCTGGAGAATGGCCGCAACGGCGCCACGACGCCCCGACGCCGGTGCGCAATTCTCCGAGGTGCGGAGAATCGGTGCCATTTGCGCCGACGTGTTTCACCCCTGGCTGCTGCCAGCAGGAACTTTGCGGGAACGGGGGGGGGGGGGGGCGCGGCCTGTGGGGGGGTAGGGGGGAGGGGGAGGAGTGCTCCTTCACCGGGGGTGCCTCCGATGCGGTCTGATCCGCGAAGGGGCCCACCTCCCCGAGTCTACTTTCTGGCGCGGCCTGCCCCTGAACACCGACCCAATGTTGGGTCGGGGCCGGCACGCGTAAAAAGGCCCCTGCGCATGCGCAGGTTGGTGCGGCCCCAACTGCGCATGCGCAGGTTGGCGCGGCACCCATTTGACGCTGCGTAAGGATGCTGGAGCGGCATGAACCGCTCCAGCACCGTGCTGGCCCCCTATGAGAATCCGTCATGCCCGGGCCAGGTTCGTGCCGTTGTGAAATATTGGATAATCGCCCCCATGGTTTGTAATTCACAACCAACCTGCTTTAGTTACGGTGGAGGTAAGCAGCACACAAATTTGGTGCTGTTGGCTCATTAACAGATGGTAGTGTAGGGCTGAGAAGTTGTCTCATTTCCGATTTCCTTTGAATATTATTTAAATGGAGAAAGACAGCAGAAAACAGCAGCACTGAGGGATTTGGAGGTCCTCGTGCTTAAATCACGAAAAGCTTGCATGTAAATTCAGCAGTTAAATGTGAAGGCAAATGCATTGTTGGCCTTTATTTCATAGGGAACAGAGTATAAAAATAGGGAAGTCCAGCTAAAACTATGCAAGTCACTCGTTGGACTGCAATTTAAATACTGTGAACCTCTTTGGATCCCTTATCTGAGGAAAGATCTACTGGCAGTGGGGGCAGTATAGAGAAGGTTCACTAGGTTGATCCCAGGTATGGAGGAATTTTCTTATGAGAAGTTAAGTAGATTGGGCCTGTACTCATTGGAGTTTAGAAGAACGAGAGGTAGGGCAGCATAGAGGCGCAGTGGGTTAACCCTGCAGCCTCATGTCGCCGAGGTCCCAGGTTCGATCCTGGCTCTGCGTCACTGTCCGTGTGGAATTTGCACATTCTCCCCGTGTTTGCGTGGGATTCACCCCCACAACCCAAAAGGTGTGCAGGCTAGGTGGATTGGCTACGCTAAATTGCCCCTTAATTGGTAAAAATGAATTGGGTTCACTAAATTTATGAAAAAAAAATGAGAGGTGAACTTATTGTGACATACATGATTCTTGGGGTCTTGACAGAATCATAGAATTTACAAAGCAGAAGGAGGCCATTCGATCCATCAAGTCTGCACCGGCTCTTTGAAAGAGCACCTTACACAAGCTCACACCTCCACCCTATCCCCATAACCCAGGAACTCCACCTTTTTGGACATTAAGGGGAACTTAGCATGGCCAATCCACCTAACCTGCACGTCTTTGAACTGTGGGGGGAAACCGGAGCACCCGGAGAAAACCCACGCAGACACAGGGAGAATGTGCAGACTCCGCACAGACAGTGACCCAAGCTGGGAATCGAACCTGGGACCCTGGAGCTGTGAAGCAACTGTGCTAACATGCTGCCGGTTGATTCCCCTTGGTGAGTCGAGGACCAGAGGGCATAATCTCAGAATAAGAGTTTGCCCATTTAAGACTGAGATAAGGAGGAATTTTTCCCAGAGGTAGTGAATCTGTGGAATGCTTTACCACAGAGAGCTGTTGAGGCTGTCATTAATTATATTCAAGGTTGAGACAGACATTTTCAATCAGTAAGGGAATTAAGTGCGATAAAATGGGGAAGTGGAGTTGGGGATTATCTCCGATCAGCCATGATCTCATTGAATGGCGGAACAGACTCAGTGGGCCGAAGTCTACTTCTGCTCATGCTTTTTGCAGAAAGCAGAAAACTAAACAGCATTGCGCTGATAACACGTGGTGCAGAGTTTTTTCTCTTCTTAAAACTAGTCTGTCCCTCTTAAAGGGAAGCTACAATTAATTACAAGCTTCTGCTACGGAATACTGTTGACAAAATTTTGAACCGGGGGTGATAAAGGCAAAGGTGGGCGGGATGAGAGATGGTATGGATCAACAGGGAGCCAGGAGCCCCTCATGAACAAGCTGTAGAAATTATTGGGAGCAGGTGGCCAGAGGGGTAAATTGCCACCCTCTGGGCCTGAGATGTTAGCAGCATGTCTCATAGCCTAATGTAGTTGACTAAGGGTCAGTGAATGCATCTTTACATTAAAACCTCACACTACCATATCACCACCCTCTCTCTGATCAAAGGTGGGTTATTTGCCAACTCACTAGAGGGTTAGGTCGCAGACAAGCTCCAGCATAGGAGACTAGAATGAAGACCCCAATGTGGCAGGAACATATGAAAAGACTAATAGTCATGCACACCATTACACTGGGCTGCCAGATTGTCTCCTCCTACTGACAAGAAAAGTGAAGGAGTCCCACTCCAAGTTGGAAGAGAGCATCATGCAGAGCTTGATCTCTTGCTTCTGATTCCCTGAAGGCTTTGAGCTTTGCGGTGTCAAAAGGAGAAGCCATTTACCTCAAACCAACAGATCACATCACCAGTTTCAATATGAATTAAGATTGTAAATCTGATCAACCTCATGTAAGTCAGTCAGTTGAGTAAGAGAGAAGACTGTTCCAGAGATTTAGTAAGTACTGTTTGTTTTCAATCAGGTTGTTACCTCAGCAACTTCCCACCTGGTCGTTGCCATGTGCTGATTTGGAATGCTAGTCAGAGTTCTTATTTATTGCACACAATAAAGGTTAATTCTCGTTGATAACTCCTGTCCACATACTGATGGAAGAAGAAGCTTGCATCTATTTATTTTCTTTTTCTGTTACCTTAACAAGTGCAACGTTATTAATTTGTGAGGCAAACCTTCAGTCATTCAACACTGCCTTTAAGGTTGTAGCTGCAAACATAGCTGAACGTGTATTGACATGTCTTCCCAGTGCTCAAGGATTGACTGTGCGTTGGTGATAGATTAACATTTCTCTCGGTATGCAACAGCATTCTTCATTTCTTGGATTAACATCTTAACAAAATAACAAGTGAGAGGCTCACCTCCGGCCGTGAACATGACTACGAAAGCTAACAAATCACAACTACTGATGTTATCAGCCAGGTGCCAGGGTTAAGGCTGAGAAACTGTGGATGCAATAGCATCTGGTGTCAAGCTATGGGGACTTGCTAAATGAGATCCTCCTTTTGAGCCCCAGAGAGTACTTCAAACCATAGGATGTTAGCAATATCTTAAATTGGTAGCACATTTTCCTCAGAGTAATGAACATCATTGGTTCAATTCCCACTCCAGAGAATTGAGCATGAAATCTGGGGGAATGCTGCACTGTCAGAGGTACTTTAAATGTGACATTAAACCAGGAACCCATCTACTCTCTCAGGTGGAAATTACAATATTGACATAAGATTGTTTAAGATGGCTTTTTATGGCCCTGGACATTCAATCAACATCAGCAAAACAGATTATCTGGTCATTATTCCACTGCTATCCATAGGGCTTTGCTGTGTGCAAATTGGCTGTTTCATTTCCTGCGTTACAACAGACTCTCTGGGTGGAATTTGTTGATCCTGCTAGCGGCAGAACCGGGAATTCCTGCCAAACGTCAACGGACTTTTGGTTGCTCTCCACATTTTCTGGTCCGACTTGCAACATTTCCCACTGCTGATGGGACTGGAAAATTCTGGCCCACACCTCAAACAATACTTCTTTGGGTGTAGAGTGTTACAGGATGTTACTTGATCATGATGGGGGTGTATATGTACAAGTCTCTCTTCTTCATGATGAAGTGGTATCATTGTCCTTCTCCTCATTTTCTCAGGAATTTCTCGATGGTAAAATCATACCTACCTCATTCTAGGTTATTGCAAATAATAGAAAACTGTACATTTCTCGGTGCTTTTTTTTCCTGGTTGTGTTTATTATCTTACACATTCATACTTTGCAGACATCTTAAATGTTTCGTATCATTTTTTAAATTTATTTCAATTAATGTTGAATGGCACAGTAAAACTTCAGTAATTTAGCTTGGAAAAGATTTCTGCAACTTAAGGCTGCCATTCTGAAATCTTGACGTAACACACAAATGATTAAAATATTTTTTTTTAACATTTGCTGAAGCAACAAACCTTCAGATAAAGTAAATGGTGAATTTTAATGGTCACTTACCTGTAAAGTGGTGAAACATTCAGAGGTGCTTCTGGCATACGAGGGGGCATTTGGACAGCTGACCTAAAGCTTTGTCAAAGAGATGGATTTTCAAAATCGTCTTAAAGGGAGGAAAACAATGGTAGAGAATTGGAGAGGTTTGGGGAGGGAGTTTGAAGTTCAGGGACTAACCAACTGAAGGTATTGCGAACCATCGTGAAGCAATGCAAACTGAGCACAAGACACCAGGGTAGGAGGGAGAGAGGGATCTTGGTGGTTTAAAGGACTGGAGAAGATAATAGAGATAGGGAGAGAATTTAGTGCAATCTCATGTCCGAATTGTGCTGCAGATTTTGCAGTAATTTAGTATAGTCCTCCTGTTACAAATATATGGGGGCAATTTTAGAAACTGTTAAAACCATCCAGAATTACTAAGCTACCATGGCAGCATAAAGAGCTGACAGTTCCAAATTTTAGGTTGATCAAATATGCAGGTGGAAAATACACCTGCCAACTGCTGGCAGGGTACTCTTTTATTATTCATCAGGTGTGTAGGTCGCTGGCTGTTCAGGTGTTCATCGCCCATCTCTAATCGCGCTTTAACTTAGTGGCTCACTAGGCAACTTCAGAGGGTATTTAAGAGTCAACCATGTTTCTGTGGATCTGGCGTCACATATAGGCCAGGCCAAGAGTCCCTAAAGGGCATTAGTGAACCAGATGGGTGTTTACGACAATCAACAATGGGTTCTGCTCTGAGAGACGCAGGGAAGCAGGGAGGGGTCCAAAGGCTGCAGTGCAGGTGTCCTCTGGTTGATGCAGTCTAAGTTGGGCTCCCAGCTGACCAGAGGCCTACTGTGCACTTGAAGGACATAGGCAGCACTCAGCAGTGTAAGCACAATCATATTTAAATGCATGCAAATACCAGTTTTGCATGCCGCTCCCGGCACGGGGTGCGAACCTGCTGTTGGAATCAACAAGGGAATGGAGCATGGCACCTGAGTCAGTGCCGGGCACGGACCTCTATTTTGGCTGGAAATCCGATTCTCCGCCCGATCGCGGTTGCTTTACGGCGTCGAGAGGCAGAGAATTTCTCCCATTCACTCTAAAAAAAAAACCTTAAACTCAATCCAATAAATTATTGTGGTTTTCACTCTGATAGGCTTTTAAACATACTGATACCCTGAGGAGGCAGTTCTTTGTTCTCTGGGTTTGGTTGCACTGGTCAAAGTTCAGGTCTATAATACATTCTTCCTAATATACTTTGTGGTCCAAATATAGGCACAACTCATGGTCTCCTTACAGACTCCTGCCAGACATCCTGAGATTTCCCAGCATTTTCTCTTTTGGTTTCAGATTCCAGCATCCACCATAATTTGCTTTTATCCAGTGCACTTCGGCTCAAGCTAGCAGCATTTGGCAAAACTGCTTTAAAGTCCTTCTATCTTGTCAGACTTTAATCCTATGGCAAACTGCAAAAACTAAAGCAAACATGGCACTTCCCAGTAATTACATCATCTCTAGCCCACTAAGATGTCACATGGCCTGTTTAGATAGGACTAAATACAATCCTTCATAAATATATAGAACATAGAACATAGAACGATACAGCGCAGTACAGGCCCTTCGGCCCACGATGTTGCACCGACATGGGAAGTCAAAAACTAAAGGCCATCTAACCTACACTGTGCCATTATCATCCATATGCTTATCCAATAAACTTTTAAATGCCCGCAATGTTGGCGAGGTCACTACTGTTGCAGGTAGGGCATTCCACGGCCTCACCACTCTTTGCGTAAAAAACCTACCTCTGACGTCTGTCCTATATCTATTACCCCTCAATTTAAGGCTATGTCCCCTCGTGCTAGCCACCTCCATCCGCGGGAGAAGGCTCTCACTGTCCACCCTATCTAACCCTCTGATCATTTTGTATGCCTCTATTAAGTCACCTCTTAACCTTCTTCTCTCTAACGAGAACAACCTCAAGTCCATCAGCCTTTCCTCATAAGATTTTCCCTCCATACCAGGCAACATCCTGGTAAATCTCCTCTGCACCCGTTCCAAAGCTTCCACGTCTTCCTATAATGAGGCGACCAGAACTGTACGCAATACTCCAAATGCGGCCGTACCAGAGTTTTGTACAGCTGCAACATGACCTCATGGCTCCGGAACTCAATCCCTCTACCAATAAAGGCCAACACACCATAGGCCTTCTTCACAACCCTATCAACCTGGGTGGCAACTTTCAGGGATCTATGTACATGGACACCGAGATCCCTCTGCTCATCCACACTGCCTAGAATTTTACCATTAGCCAAATATTCCGCATTCCTGTTTTTCTTTCCAAAGTGAATCACCTCACACTTCTCTACATTAAACTCCATTTGCCACCTCTCAGCCCAGCTCTGCAGCTTATCTATGTCCCTCTGTAACCTGCAACATCCTTCCACACTGTCTACAACTCCACCGACTTTAGTGTCGTCTGCAAATTTACTCACCCAACCTTCTGTGCCCTCCTCTAGGTCATTTATAAAAATGACAAACAGCGACGGCCCCAGAACAGATCCTTGTGGTACACCACTCGTAACTGAACTCCATTCTGAACATTTGCCATCAACCACCACCCTCTGTCTTCTTTCAACTAGCCAATTTCTGATCCACATCTCTAAATCACCCTCGATCCCCAGCCTCCGTATTTTCTGCAATAGCCGACCGTGGGGAACCTTATCAAATGCTTTACTGAAATCCATATACACCACATCAACTGCTTTACCCTCGTCTACCTGTTCAGTCACCTTCTCAAAGAACTCGATAAGGTTTGTGAGGCATGACCTACCCTTCACAAAACCATGCTGACTATCCCTAATCATATTATTCCTATCTAGATGATTATAAATCGTATCTTTTATAATCCTCTCCAAGACTTTACCCACAACAGACGTGAGGCTCACCGGCCTATAGTTACCGGGGTTATCTCTACTCCCCTTCTTGAACAAAGGGACCACATTTGCTATCCCCCAGTCCTCTGGCACTATTCCTGTAGCCAATGATGACATAAAAATCAAAGCCAAAGGCTCAGCAATCTCTTCCCTGGCTTCCCAGAGAATCCTAGGATAAATCCCATCAGGCCCCGGGGACTTATCTATTTTCGCCTTGTCCAGAATTGCCAACACTTCTTCCCTACGCACCTCAAAGCCATCTATTCTAATAGCCTGGGTCTCAGCATTCTCCTCCACAACATTATCTTTTTCCTGAGTGAATGCTCACAAAAAGTATTCATTTAGTATCTCGCTTATCTCCTCAGCCTCCACACACAACGTCCCACCACTGTCCTTGACTGGCCCTACTCTTACCCTAGTCATTCTTTTATTCCTGACATACCTATAGAAAGATTTTGGGTTTTCCTTGATCCTACCTGCCAAAGATCTACAAATCTAGATCTACAGATCTACAAATGATCTACTCTCCAGAGAACCTCCACAATCATAACAATATCCTATTAGACCTTTTTCTGTAACCAAGTAAGTTATGACTTCTGAACAATGGCTTTAGCAGGTAAGCAGCCTGTATGTATTTTAAACCAGGGTTTGCTGCCACAAATATGCAATATAATAAATATCAATTTCTGCATTAACCAGAAGGTGACTTTGGGGGAGGTCAGTAAAAGAGGCAGGGGAACATTGGCCATGAAGGGCCTCATAGAGGCAGGGGAACATTGGCCATGAAGGGCCTCATAGAGGCAGGGGAACATTGGCCATGAAGGGCCTCATAGAGGCAGGGGAACATTGGCCATGAAGGGCCTCATAGAGGCAGGGGAACATTGGCCATGAAGGGCCTCATAGAGGCAGGGGAACATTGGCCATGAAGGGCCTCATAGAGGCAGGGGAACATTGGCCATGAAGGGCCAAATTTTGGGCAGGCAGTGTTTTTGATTGGAGAGGTCTCGGGAGGCTCATTTCTGCATTGTAACTGTCACCAACTGAAGCTCAGACTTATTGCTGGCACTTATAAGCGAACTTATGTCAAAGGTGGCAACTGAGACATTGGGCGCGATTCTCCCATGCCGCGCCGTATGGGAGAATCGCCCTTCGCGCAATTTTTTCCAGTGGCGCCGGTCTGTTGCCGGCAGGCGATTCTCCGAGGAGCGGAGAATCGGCGCCATTTGCGCCGGTGCGTTTGGAACGGCGCCGGTAGGGGGCCGCCATCCGCGGCCGGGCCGCCAATTCTCTAGTCTTGATGGGCCGAGCGGCCGTGCGGAAACGGCAGAGTCCTGCCGGCGCCGTTCACACCTGCTCGCAGCCGGCGGGAACTCTGCAAGTAGGGTCGGGGAGGCGGCATGTGGGGCGGGGAAAAGCGGTGGGGTCTGGCCCGCGATTGGGGCCCACCGATCAGCAGGCCGGCCTCTCCAGCCCCGGCCCTATTTTATTATGTGGCTGGCCCCTGAACCCTCACGCCATGTTGAATTGGGGCCGGTGCACTGAGGATGTCCCCCACACATTCACGGGTTGGCCTGGCCAAACTGCGCATGCGCGGGTTGGCACGGTGCCCATTTGGTGCCTGGAAGGGATGCTCGAGCGGCGTGAACTGCTCCAGTGCCGTGCTGGCCCACTATGGGGGCCAGAATCACTACTGCCCGTGCCCGTTTCGCGCCGTCGTGAAACACAACAGTGTTCACGACGGCGCGAACATTGTCTCCATTTCGGAGAATCGCGCCCAGGTTCTTTAGTGGATCCACTCTGGGACCATCCCCCTTTAATTGCCATCATGACACTGTTATCCCAATTGGCAAACCTGTCTCTGGCACAAAGTGATGCCTTAGACCAGGCAAAGCTTGTTTCCTGGCAGCCTGGCAATGGAGGTGGGATTGCGATAACAGGACTATTCCCTCCTTCTGATTCCTGCTTCGAACATGAAAATCTAGCCCAAAAAACTCAATTGTCCTAACATCCACAGTCTTTTGAGGGAGGGTGTTCCAAATTTCTACTAGACTGTGGGAAGAATTCTCCCAATTTGAGACTAAATGCATTGGCGTTGTTAGGAAGGTGGAGTGTTTCCCGCTGCAGCGACTGGCTGCAAAACACGCCAAATCATCCAGCCTCGACTTTACTAATTGTGCACCTATATGTTTTAAGCTTAACCCAGTGGCAGGGCAGGCCTCAAAGGTGCCTAGACCACCATTGCATCCACGTGCCACATTGAAAATGCACCCAACATCCCAAACTCACCATCAAAGAAAGAAGGTGGACCACCTGAAAATGAAGATAAATCCCTAGGAACATTCTGAGACTGGAAGATGGTCTCCTTCCAGGACACCAAATGCGGAAAGTTCACCTGTAGATGCTCCCCCAAGCCACTGCTGTGGTATTCTAATGTTTCAGGCGGCTTCCACCCTGAACTTGGTCACGTGAGTCTTTGCATTTGCATGCCATGTTGTTCCAAACGTGTTCCATGCGTGTTTTCTCACTGAAATCATGGAGCATCTGGTGTGGTGACTGGGGATTGGGCCCTCATCTGCATCGCATTAATGGGATGCAAATGATGTTGATGCTGGCCTCTGGCGGATTTTCCGATCTGCCATAGCAGGCATCAGTGGAAGGTCCCGACATAAATTCACACAGTTGTGAAACTGATTTCTGGGCCTATCACCATATCTTTTTCCCCACTCCTGCCATCAAACCTGCTACAGGGGGAGTTCTGCCCTGTGTGTTTAAAAAGTACTTCCTGATATTTCTCCTGAATGATACGGAGGCTGGGGATTGAGGGTGATTTAGAGATGTGGATCAGAAATTGGCTAGTTGAAAGAAGACAGAGAGTGGTAGTTGATGGGAAATGTTCAGAATGGAGTTCAGTTACGAGTGGCGTACCACAAGGATCTGTTCTGGGGCCGTTGCTGTTTGTCATTTTTATAAATGACCTAGAGGAGGGCGCAGAAGGATGGGTGAGTAAATTTGCAGACGACACTAAAGTCGGTGGAGTTGTAGACAGTGCGGAAGGATGTTGCAGGTTACAGAGGGACATAGATAAGCTGCAGAGCTGGGCTGAGAGGTGGCAAATGGAGTTTAATGTGGAGAAGTGTGAGGTGATTCACTTTGGAAAGAATAACAGAAATGCGGAATATTTGGCTAATGGTAAAATTCTTGGTAGTGTAGATGAGCAGAGGGATCTCGGTGTCCATGTACATAGATCCCTGAAAGTTGCCACCCAGGTTGATAGGGTTGTGAAGAAGGCCTATGGTGTGTTGGCCTTTATTGGTAGAGGGATTGAGTTCCGGAGCCATGAGGTCATGTTGCAGTTGTACAAAACTCTAGTACGGCCGCATTTGGAGTATTGCGTACAGTTCTGGTCGCCTCATTATAGGAAGGACGTGGAAGCTTTGGAACGGGTGCAGAGGAGATTTACCAGGATGTTGCCTGGTATGGAGGGAAAATCTTATGAGGAAAGGCTGATGGACTTGAGGTTGTTTTCGTTAGAGAGAAGAAGGTTAAGAGGTGACTTAATAGAGGCATACAAAATGATCAGAGGGTTAGATAGGGTGGACAGCGAGAGCCTTCTCCCGCGGATGGAGGTGGCTAGCACGAGGGGACATAGCCTTAAATTGAGGGGTAATAGATATAGGACAGAGGTCAGAGGTGGGTTTTTTACGCAAAGAGTGGTGAGGCCGTGGAATGCCCTACCTGCAACAGTAGTGAACATGCCAACATTGAGGGCATTTAAAAATTTATTGGATAAGCATATGGATGATAAGGGCATAGTGTAGGTTAGATGGCCTTTAGATTTTTGCCATGTCGGTGCAACATCGAGGGCCGAAGGGCCTGTACTGCGCTGTATCGTTCTATGTTCTATGTTCTATGACCTAGTCTGGAGGACTATTGATGGCAGAATTGCGTTATAAAGAATGACCTAGGGCAGCACGGTAGCACAAGTGGTTAGCACTGTGGCTTCACAGCACCAGAGTCCCAGGTTCGATTTCCCCGCTAGGTCACTGTCTGTGCCTGCATGGGTTTCCTCCGGGTGCTCCGGTTTCTTCCCATAGTCCAAAGACATGCAGGTTAGGTGGATTGGCCATGATAAATTGCCCTTGGTGACCAAAAAGGTTAGGTGGGGTTATTGGGTTACGGGGATAGGGTGGAAGTGAGGGCTTAAGTGGGTCAGTGCAGACTCATGGGCCGAGTGGCCTCCTTCTGCACTGTATGTTCTATGTTTCCAGTTCTAATTTTATGTCCTTTATTCCACCTGCAAGGTGTAAGTCTGGCGTCAGCTCAGGTTTCCTCTGCATGTGGTTAAATATTCAATGATTTGTACTTAAAGACACACTGTGCAAGGTTCACTTAGCTCTTTTTCTGAATTGAACTTTTACAACTTTGGAATACAAACGAGATTTCCATCTCTGTTTTGTCTAGAAGTCAAATATAATATATATTTCTGACGACTAACTTCTTTTTCGTTTGTTTTCTTCTTTCTCATCTGAGTACACAGTGAATCAAACTGACTTGTCGAATTTGGAATGTCGCCAGCAGAGGAATAGATTGGCTCACTGACCTCATAGTAGTGCTAAAGTATGCCTGTTTTAATTCTCTGATATATTGTGCCAGAATCCAGTGTCCTCAGGGGTAGCCTGGCAAGCTTCCTATGATTGGAACAAGTCCCTGACATCCGGAGCAAATGCTGGTTGAGATCAGTCGGAACAGTCAGAACTCGTTACGTTATCAATTTACCTCCAGTGATCCTTCATCTCTGCTATTTTAGGGCACTAATATCTGGAGACTATTGTTGGCAGAATTGCATTATAAAGGAGAATGATGGTATTTGAAATAGAGCTCCGTGTCACAAGGTAACATTCTCTGTCTTGTTTTATAACAGTAGCGTGCCATTTCTTAACAATTGCACACTTGTATTACTTAAACTAATTAGTGGCGACAGAACAAAATTCCAAACTTGAATTCCCGGCCCATTAGGTTTTGCATCAGGTGCAAATTGATATCAACAATCAAAGTCTGGTACATCCATGGAATCTTTGAGCTTCTCGCCCTGCTGTATGCCAACTTCTGTTTACTTTTACATGGGCTGGCAGTCATACAGAAAATGACCATTGAATTGTAAAAGCTACCTTGGGTGATATTAAGCTTATAAATGCATTGTATGTAGTTGAGTGGCACTTGTGCATGAGATTGACTTCAGTGAGTGAAATCAGGCAGCATTTGCTTCATTCTCCCTGTTTCCCACTTTTGAATCCAGTGGAACGCTGAAGCCGAGATAGACAGGGCTGCAGCGTTGCACGTGGCTAATACAATGGTAAATCATTTCTGCTGTTGCTGCAATTAAGGTAGTTACTGGAGGGAAAATCTAATCAGCGTAAGTCATGCACCATATTATGAATAATTTTGTGGCATATTGCAACCACATTAGACATTCCTCTCAGACCAGGCCTCAGTCTTTGCCAGCAGTCGAACATCAATATGATTTAAATCATGTATCCAAATATCTCAATGTGTCAGTGAAAGTAAGCATATTGATGTATGTAGAGCTCTATTATTCTTAGACAAATGAATTTTGTCCACGTGGGTGCTAATTAAAATATGTGAATATAAGAAATAGGAGCAGGATTTGGCCTCACAGTCCCTCAAGTCTATCATTCTATCAGATCTTGGATTATTGGATCATGGCCTCAACTCCTCTTTTCTGCTTGTTCCCCATAACCCTTGACTCCCCTACATTTAAGAATCTGCGCTTGAATATATTTAGTGATCCAACATCCAATGCTTTTTGAGGTGGAGAATTCCAAAGATATAACGACCCTCTTGAGAGAATAAATTCTTTCTCATTTCCATGTTGTATAAGACCCTTATTTCTGAGACAATGCCTCTTTGTTCTAAATTCACCCAGAAGGGCAGCACAGTGATCAGCACTGGACCCAGGTCCGATTCCGACCTTGGGTGACTGTGTGGAGTTTGTACTTTTTCCCTGTGTCTGCATGGATATCCTCTGGGTGCTCCGATTTCCTCCCACAGTCCAAAGATGTGCAGGTTAGGTGGATTGATTAAATTGCCCCTCAGTGCATCCAAAGGTTAGGTGGGGTTGCGGGGATAGGGCGGGGGAGTGGGCCTTGGTAGGGTGCCTGTTCAAAGGGTCGGTGAAGACTCAATGGGCTGAATGGCCTCCCTATGCACTGGATGGATTCTATAATCTATGAAGGGGAAGCATCATGTTAGCATTTACGCTGACAGGCACATTCAGAATTTTACGCATTGTATTTTCAAGCAGTCGGTGAAAGTCTGTGGAAGTGACAATTATAGCGGGTGGTAGCTGATTCCAGGATTCCAAATCCCATTTGCAACACCAATTTTCACCAGTTCAGGTTAAGGGTGGAAACTGGTGTTGTGAGCCCATATTTTGTACTCTCGACCACGCTGGTTCCATAGCGGGGATAGGCAAGCCCTAGTCCTCAGCAATTTTCTTAAATCGGATCAGCATTTAAAGGACTCATGGTTCACAGCCCCTCAGAAGTGTTGTGAACCACAGTATGGATGAGGTAACCTATGGAAAGGTGTCTTCAAAATGTCTTGTCCATGGTCCCCATGCCAAGTTATGCCCCTCCACCCACCCCATGTCTCCTCATACACTCCATGTCAATTTATGATATTTCCATGCCTATTCACGCACGATACACACTGATATGAAATGAAAAATGAAAATCGCTTATTGTCACGAGTAGGCTTCAAATGAAGTTACTGTGAAAAGCCCCTAGTTGCCATATTCCATCGTCTGTTCGGGGAGGCTGATACCGGAATGTGGCAACTAGGGGCTTTTCACAGTAACTTCATTTGAAGCCTGCTTGTTGTTGCTGTATCAACCAATAAGCCCTTTAATAACAATAAGATATGTTAAAAAATCTTTTAAAAAACAGTCATTCATTTTTTGAACAACAGGTGAAACTTGCCATTTCATGCTGCTGCTAGGAGTGGTATTTGCTGCTGTCATGCCAAAAAGACATTCTGCCTATCACACAAATGAGTAACGTGATACATGAATTTCACTGCTGGTGTGATGCTAAATCTGAAGGCTGTATGTCCAAAAGACTGGCGGATCGTAACGAATGGCATGCCCTTTGGCAGTTCATAACACGTAAAGTACTGACTGTTCCCATGCGGCCCGTGTTTGTAAAACTTAAAACCCAGTGTCCAGCATTAGAGTCTTTGAAGAATTTATACTGATAATTTAAGGATATCAGTTAGGCTCACAGTGCGGTGAACCTTTTGTGTATTAGAAACTGCATATACACGGGCCTTTACAGACAGAAAGAGCATGTGCACACATTGCGCCTGTTTCAACTGAACAGCCATTCTTGGATTTGTTACCCAAGGCAATGCCTTGACCAGACCAATCAAAGTCAACCTGCCTGGTTGGAGTTTAAAGAAAGCTTGGCAGAAAACTGTATGTCATCAGTTAATAGGTGCATCCTCCATGGCAGTTCCTCTACCAATCAGAGTCCACTTGCCAGCAAGCAGCACTCTCTTATCATGCAACATAAACTGTTGTTCCCTTTACAGTTAGTGTTTTCATGAATGCACTATGAGTTTAAGACAAAAAGCTTCAACACATCTCTCTTTTGAGTAATGGCCATTTATTCATAACTTTATACTTGCTAAAATAAATTCCTTTAACTGCAGCCCTCTAAAAGGTCAATGATCCATGCCATTTGAAGTATCAATAGCTGAAACTGCAAGCATTTCAAACCTCTTCTTTGTGGAGATAAACATGATGCAATTAACAAAACTAGATCACAGAGGAATAGCTCCTGGGAGTTTGGCCGAAGTGTCGAGCCAGAAAATCCTCGTTAGCTATCCAACTGGTGGTTCTCATTCACTCCGCGTCCTGGAAGGACAGTCAGATGAAAAAGCAACTTTAACATCCAAAGCAAGGGCACTCATCTTCCATCTCACATTAATCCTGTTTTAGTTTTCACCTCCCCCAACCTTTGCCTGTGTATGTCTTGTGTGTGTTTAGGTATAGGGTGAGATGATAAAAGGGGAGGAGTAGTAAATTAGTTGGCTATTGTTTTATTATAATTATTGCATTTCTTATCTCTATTTTTATTATCAATAAATAGTTGTTGGGCTGGATTCTCCACAGCCCCGCACCAAAATCGTATTTGGCATGGGGTGGGGAATCCGCTTTCATGACAAAATTGGGCTTTATTGTCACAAGTAGACTTGCATTAACACTGCAATGAAGTTAGTGCGAAAAGCTCCCAGTCGCCACACTCCGCCACCTGTTTGGGTACACTGAGGGAGAATTCAGAATGTCCAATTCACCTCCCAGCACACCTTTCGGAACTAGTGGGAGGAAAGCGGAGCACCCGGAGGAAACCCACGCAGACGTGGGGAGAACGTGCAGACTCCGCACAGACAGTGATCCAAGCCGCGAATCGAACCTGGGACCCTGGTGCTGTGAAGCAACAGTGCTGACAAATGTGCTACTGTGCCGCCCTGAACAGGCTTTTGTGTGTTATAATAGTTAGAAGAGGTTGTGATTCAGCTGTTACTTTCATCTGGAGGTATGTTTGGGACAAATCTATCTTACTGAACTTTTGTCCACCGGACAATCCAGCGAATAGATCCTCTATTAATGGTAAGAGACATTGGTTGGCTTGTTGAGCCATTTAGCTAGATAATTGGAACAGTTGTGGTTGCCCAATAATTCATTATCACTGACTTGATCAATGGGCGGGTTTCTCTGGCCATGCCCACCCGACGACTGGAGATTCCTGCCCGAGGTCATTGCACTTTTCCATGGTCGCCTCTCGGCACATGGCGATCTTGTGGGAGGCGGGATGGAAGGATCCAACCCTCAACTCTTTGATCAATTTTCCAAGTTCAATTTCAACTTTTGGTTTGAAAGCATATTGCACAGATCTTGGGCTGGATTCTCCATTTTTGGGACTATGTCCCCACGCCGTCGGGAAAACTGTGGTCCTTTATGCCAGGAAAACTGGCGTCCCAAGGGCACAGATTCCCCGTTTTGCTGGAGGCGAGCAGGCAGCTGTCGTGAGGCTCGCAGCTCTAGCAGCCGATACAGCTCCCAGCACTTCCGGGTCAGAGGCCGTGCAGGCGCACGGCGGCGGCCTCCAGCAGCCCCGCCATGCTTCATGGCGGACTCAGCCTGCGGACCTGGGCCAGCAAAATAGTGCTCCTTCGGCCGCTCACACACCCCAGGCTGCCCGCCTACATTACCCTCAGCCTCAAATGGAAACCCCCCCCCCAAGCCTGCTGATTGGTCCTCCCCTGACTTTGGGCGATCTGGACTGAGTCTGCAGCTGCCACGCGAGGATCCCGGATAGTGGGACCATGAGAGAATTCTGTTGGGAATTTGGCCGGTCGGAAACAAAGCTTTGCATGGTGGGCCTCAGGCAGTGGCCTGAGACGGTGAATACTCAATATGGGGGTGGGGGGAGGGATTTGAAAACAGGTGCCGCTTCCGATTTGAGTGCCAAAATGGATTCACCGCCCTGCCGTCTAACGCGATTTCGGTGTCGGAGAATCGAGAATCCAGCCCCTTGCCTTTAAGCATTTAGGTCTGCAGGATTTAGTTTATCAGGTTTTATTTTAAGTCATGCCTCAACTCTGATAATTTCCCCTGACGTGTATTCAAATAGCTTCTTGTACTTTTCTAAGGGTTTCTGTAATGTGTTCTCTCCATCAAACAATTAGTTCACAGCTTACCAATTTAGTTTGATTTTGTTCAACCACACTCTTCCGAAAGTGCAGAAAATTTATTTTTATTACATGGAATGGCAATTTTTCAGATTGGCCATTTACTTTGACTTACACCATGATGTAATCCTTCATTGGAACCACCTCTGCCATGCAAATTATCAAGATTATATCGGGGAGTAAGAGAATGTTCTTGAGCTTCTGTTGATATAGATCTTCAGAGATGAGGGATACATTGGCTACTGTATCTACTTCCATTTTAGTTTTAATTTTGTTACAATTTAGTTTTTTTTCCAATTAAGGGGCAATTTAGCTTGGCCAATCCACTTACCCTGCACACGTTTGGGCTGTGATGGTGAGACCCACGCAGACACGGGCAACATGTGCAAACTCCACACGGAGAGTGACCTGGGGCCGGAACCAATTTAGTTTCTGATAGACCCCAAATCTCTGTGCGTTGCCTTGGACAAAAAATAAACAAATGTTTTAGTTCTTTGATCTCCATAGACATTGGGGGTGATTTTCCCAATGGATGCGGAGCAGGAGAATCCCAAAACTGGTTTTGCCCCTAGTCGAGATGAATGCAAACTGACCTGCTATACCCAGTTCAACGTGAAACACGTCCTCGCTGGGTGTGATCCAAATAATCATATTTAATAATAATATTTATCAGTGTTACAAGGAGGCTTACATTAACGCTGCAATGAAGTTATTGTGAAAAGCGCCAATTCATCACACTCCGGCGCCTGTTCGGGTGCACTGGGGGAGAATTCAGAATGTCCAATTCACCCAATAGCACGCATTCAGGACTTGCGGGAGGAAACAGAGCACCCAGAGGAAAACCACGCAAACACGGGAAGAACGTTTTGATTCCACACAGCGAGTAACCCAAGCTGGGAATCAAACCCAGATCACTTGTGCTGTGAAGCAACAGTGCTTAGCACTGTGCTACCCCTTCAGCTCATTTAAATATGCGCATCCAATTTGAGGCCATATTTTCCCGGTTCCCGGTAGTCACTGGCTAAGCCTCAAAAAAATAACTTATCACCAAAAACGGAGACCAGACATGATGGGCGTACCGGAGGCCATTAGAGCTCCCTGGTGGTTGGGGACAAGGCAGGGCAGAGCCTCTAGCACCCTGGTAGTGCCAAACTAGTACCCTGACATTGTCAGCCTGGCACTGCCAAGGCGGGGGGCGTGAAGGGAGGATGAAAGGGTGGGTCTTCTGAAAGGGTGAAGGGGGTCCCTCAGCAATTCCATAGTGGGGTATTATATGGAGGGAGTGATTCCCTGATGCCCATGAGGGTGGATGGGTGTGGGGCTGGGTCACCCTCATGACGGGGGGGCGTCAAATGTATTTTAATGATGGGGGTTGGGGTAGGTTGTACCTCCAGGGCCCAAGGGGTTGGGTGTTGCCCATATCTGCAGGGGGGAATGTGATGTCTGTCAGTGGCCTAACCTCACTGAGATCTGGGCACCATTTAAAAATGGCGCTCCAATCTCTAAGGAGCCGGTTTCAGTGGCGACTTTAGTTCCCCACGGCAGAAAAAAATTCTGAAGGTGCAATTCTCCCGAAATATTTCTAAGTGCTGTAGCGGGCGGGAACTAACGGGAGCTTCCCGTTACTCGGCCATGCGAGGCCAGCAACGCTATTCAACATTAATTGGTCCAGTTACTGAGGCCTCACTGGCTTCTCGCCGCAAATGAAGGCTCGCCAGCTGATTTTCCGGGACCCACTCGCCAACCCACTGCTAACAAGGTCAGCAGCACTTAAGCAACACTTGCTCAGCCAACCCCTGCCAGCTAACAACAATGGCGCCCAGGAGATCAGCCTCAAGATTCAGGAATGCACATCTGGGGAGTCTGCTAGACGCAATGGAGGCCAGGAGGGATGTCCTATTTCCCTCAAGGGTCCCGGAGGGTCAACCATAGGGCAGTCAGCGCTGCCTGAAGTGAGGTGGTGGTGGCTGTTTGTTCCAGGAGGGTCTGGCCTCCAGTGCCGGATAAAAGGTCAATGGGCTACTACTAAGTAAGTAGACACCCAGCTCTCCTTCCACCACCCCCTCTTCCTTCAACCCCCAACCTTTCCTTCACGCCCTCCCCTCCCCCCACCAGTTTGAGGTTGCGTACCAACCGACTCAAGAACAGCTTCTTTGCTACTGCCATCAGACTTTTGAATTGACCTACCTCGTATTAAGTTGATCTTTTCTCCACACCCTAGCTATGACTGTGACATTACATCCTGTAGTCTCTCCTTCCTTCCCTATGTACGGTATGCGTTGTCTGCATAGCATGCAAGAAACAATACCTTTCACTGTATACTAATACATGTGACAATAATAAATCGAATCAAATCACCACTGTGAACCACGCATGTGGCTGTCGATACCCTCTCTGTGTGTCTCCTCGGGAAAAGCTCTCCCACAATCTTCAGGAGAGGGCTCAGATAGCCGTGGGATGCTGGACATAAGAATCCTCACCTCCTTCGAGTAGCGGGCGCTGGAGGTGACTGGGATGTCCGAGGACAGATCGGTCACCAACGCGCACGCAGTCGGACAACGCCGGGGTGAGGAACCTCCGTGCTCCACCCAGAGGACCTGTCAAATGTGAGTTGCTATTGCCTTACTGACTCACTCATCCCTCCAACTGGCCACATGTCCATTCTCCTGCAGGTCCTCCAGCTGAAGGCACCGGCCCATCCCCGGCAGCGCCCTCCCCAGCCTCCCTGGAGAACTCCAAAGAAGACATGAGCGATGATGCCACCATAGTAGTCACAGCACAGCTCTCATCCCCACCCTCCAGTGCACATAAACACACACCTTGGTGTGGAATATTAATGGTCAGGCTTTTGGTGAGCACCACAGTGCTGATGATGCCCATCAGGTGGAGGCAGGAACCCCCAGGAGAGACAGCAATCGGAGGGTGGCAGATTCCCAGAAACCTGTGGAATAGGCTATTCTGGAGCTGATGGAGATGTTGGGAAGCAGCTGGGGCATTCTGAGGAGGCTCCAGCAGGTCCACAGCCAATTGGAGGAGTCCCAGAGGCTATGAGTGCAGGAGATATCGCCGGCAATGTATGGCACCAAGGCCAACACTGCTAGGGTGGAAACCGTAGTGGAGAGCCTTGTGCATGACATCGGCACATTTAGTGAAGGTGTCCACGGTGCCGGGTAGTCTATGATGGCCATGGCTGAGAGTCTCAGCAGAATGTCCGACTCACTGGGGAATGTGACTCAGTACCCGGCCTCCTGCTCCACAATAGTAATGAGGCCGTGTCTTGATGTCAGCGCACAAGCTGTGCATGTGCCATCGACAAGTGAGCCGGGGACCTCCGGCCCCAGAGCCCCCTGAGGACTTCCGTCAGGGACATCGTAGGTCACAGGATGTGGTAAGCAGATGGCTGCCTTCACCTCAGATGTGCATCCTGGGGACACACTTGGGCATTGTCGTAGAGCTAGGAAGGCAAAGCAAATCGAGGATCACTGAGGGCACCAGAGGAGGGGGGAGGGGTTCTAGGGGGAGGTAGGGGGTAAGGGAGGTGGTGGGTGAGGTGGCGCACACCATCAGAAAAGTGGGGCAATTGTTATACACAATAAAAAATTTTGTGCACAACTAGTAGGATGCCTTGGTCATTTTCTTCCACAGTGCGGGCTGACATCTGAACCCTTGGCCCATCTCCGGGCATCTCCCCCTCCCCGTGGCACACACCTACCCTCCGGCGTGGACATGTCCACAGAGCTGTGTCTCCTTCACTAGGTGTTCAGATGTTGGCTGCTGCGTGTGTGGTATTGCCCCCCCCCCCCCCCCCCCAATAGCATTCAAGCACAGCATCCAGGCCTCGAGGTGTGATTGGGATGCTAGGCAATGACTCCCACATGCTACGTGGCCAACCACCCATGGGATTACACTTGGGATGTGTGAAGTGCTCACTTAACCACGACTGTTAATTCCCCATTAGCGATAGCCGTCAGCTTCACGGGCAGAGGCCTCGGCAGCCTGAGGCTGTCATGGGGGTCGGTGGGCAGGGCAGTGATAAGTGTTGCCCCTGAAATGGGTACACCCGATCCAGGGGTTGGCATGGTGGTGCCATGTGCAGTTGTCCCTCCAGTACTCCCCATGCTGTCCCACCCCTGCGCAGGGTCCTCCAATCCCCGCCGAGCACGAGGGTGGCAATCCCAGCACCCCCGGGCTCTTTACCTCTGAGCAAAAATGATGACTCACCTCCTTGGCTCCTCACAGAAGCCTTTCCGCCAGGTTCACGTTTTTCAAAAGGAAGAACAATCGGCCCCAGCATGACCACTTCCTGGGCAGGCCGCTGGATATGGGGTCGCTCTTGTTAATTGTATGGCAATAGGGCTTAAGTGGTCATTTCAATTGGTTTCTCGCCTCGCTAAGGGATCATTAGTGCCGTTCCCTTTTTCGGCCTCTCCCACTATTCACTGGTCTCGCTTTGCTTGAGCGGCAGCGCAACAAGGCTGGAGAATCGTGTCTTAAGTGTGGGATTTTCCAGTGAGAAACTCCTCCAGGTCCAAAATAGTGACGAAGTGTGGGTGAATGCCATTTTGGATCGTAACCGAACACCTGGCAGAATCACCCCACCAAACCCACCCAAAAAATGACACTTTAAGTCGCAGTTTAATCAAAATAAATCAGAGTCTGTTCTGGGTGGTAGGGTCATTTTGGACGCTTACCCCAGTATCAAATAGCACTTTGCTGCTATTTCAGTCCCCGGAGCTCCTCAGTGCAGGAAGAACTGGCGCACCAGCATGGGCAAAATGCCGGCTTGGCACCTTGGCACTGCCACCTGGGAACTCTGGTCGCATTGCAAGGGTGGCGCTGCCGAGCTGGCAGTGCCAAGCTACTGGAGTTGCATCAGCAGTGCCAGGGTGCCACCCTGTCCGGAGGCTGACCACCCAAGTGCAGTTCCACCTGGTCCCTGTTAGTGGGGACGTGTGCTCCACAATGCCCGGCTGAGGGCTCCTGGCGAAGCCAGTGGAAGATGGGTGGCTGTTCAATCCGACGCAGACATAGTTTTGGGGGTAGCTAAATTCACTTAATTATGTGAGCCTAGACTGAGTCTAGACCACGCCCATTGTGGGAGAGGCCTTGCCTGGAATGGGGACTGGACGCAGCCGGTAAATCACGCCCTGAGTCATTTTTTAGGAAGAATTGCACCCATCGCATCTTACTGAGAATTTTCATTGTCTTTGGTCATTCTGTGGGCGACTCTTGCGATTTAGATGCTTTCTTGCGTTTACCTTTTTTTGAGATTTAAGGTTTTACCTGGCCCAGCACACTTTTGTTCCATGACCTTTCTTGACGCAATTATGAGGTGTTTTCTTGAGCGCCTGGGCTCACCAATGGCGGGTTAGCTTGTTGAGAGATCTTCTTTTCTCAGTTTTAATCTTATTTATTTTAGCACCAGCTCTGATTTGGGAAGCATAGTTTCATGTCAATTCCATAGCCACAGCTATTTAAACAGCAAGTTTGAGTGCTAGCAATCATCTCTGGATTGTCTCATTTCTCAATCCACACACATGTCTTGCAGCGAGTCCTCAAGGGTCGATCCAAACTCTCAATTCTTTGCCAGTCTCTGTGGTACTGGTGTAAATTGTTGAATATTTTCACTCTCTTTCTTTGGCTACGTCGATAAAATCTGAATCTCTTTGCAATGATCAATGGTTCGAGCGAAGTGTTCTTCAAGGGACTTAGTCAATTCCTCCTAATTTATTGTACCAGACCTGACAAGATGGACAACACTTTGTAATAGGGCAAATGTTTTCCATTCTCTTACACTCAAGAAAGTTGCTGATTTAATTTAATCCGGTATCCTGTTTGCAACAAGGTAATGTTGAAATCTCTCTTCATAGGAACTTCAAGCATTCTCCTCAAATGGTTCCATAGCGTTACCTTTTCCCTCCATCATAGATATCTCATCATAAATTGTCGCACCTTCTTTAACATTTTTCACTACTCTAATTTCTTCCAATTAAGTTCTATTATTTATATTGTTTCTTTAAAAAAGAATTCTTCACTCGGTGCAACAGTGTCTCTAAAAAATAAAAATATTTGTTTTTCTTCGACACCAATTTGTTCTACAAAAGCAGATGTCTGCTCTAAATCAGCTTAATGTTGGTTACTATAGCTGTATTTTTCCCTTTTGGCCAGTTACTTCCCAAAAGCAGGGGATCCGATGCTGTAGATCGCCACGTGCAAAAGTGTATCGCTGGAAACACTCCCCAGCTTGATCAATAACTCGTTTTTTTACAGCCTACCCCCTAATTTCCTGGCTTTCACGTCTCTCTGAGTTTTTTCTCTTTTTGAGCCCACTGATTGCACAAATTGGCTGGCAGAACAGTCGGCCCTCTGGCTGAAAGCATTTTCTCCTCTCCTGCCTCTAACTATCCGAGTGCTCCTGGGTCGTGGTTGCATAGGAAATGTTTAAGGAATTGTCCTGAGTGCTTCCTAAAATTAACTTGCACTCTTAGCAAGGCTAAAAACCCCGTTCCTGACGGCCACTATTGCCGCACTTTTATGGATGGTGGAAGGTTCTCCTGAAAATCAATCCTTGATGTCCAGGCTGTTTTGTTTCTCTGGCTCTTACTGATGGAAAAACATCCTTTGTCTTTTACTGTTACTGTTATGTTTTGACGGCTTTTGCTTTTACGTCCCAGCAGAGCCAAAGAATAATTAGGTTGCCACGCCAATTATCATAGAATTTACAGTGCAGAAGGAGGCCATTCGGCCCATCGAGTCTGCACCGGCTCTTGGAAAGAGCACCCTAGCCAAGGTCAACACCTCCATCCTATCCCCATAACCCCACCCAACACTAAGGGCAATTTTGGACACTAAGGGCAATTTATCATGGCCAATCACCTAACCTGCACATCTTTGGACTGTGGGAGGAAACCGGAGCACCCGGAGGAAACCCACGCACACAAGGGGAGGATGTGCAGACTCCGCACAGACAGTGACCCAAGCCGGGAATCGAACCTGGGACCCTGGAGCTGTGAAGCAATTATGCTATCCACAATGCTACCATACTGCCCCTAAATTATCAGACTCTATTCACAGAAGTGTCAATTGCTCACAATCTAAAATAGAAGAGGGGAAATCTACCAAGTGCCTCTGATGAGCCATAGGTTAAAATACATAACACCTTCCTAATTACTTGTATCTGCATGTTAACTTTTTGTAATTTATGTGCAAGGGCACCCTAATCCCCCTGCACGGCAGCATTCTGCAATCTTTCTCCATAGAAATAATATTCTGCTTTTCTATTCTTCCTCGCATGTGTTCTGAGCTCTTTCTGTGTTTCTTACATTACTGCATTATTCTGAATGCAGACCTGGAAATAATTGAGTTACAACATTAACATAGAAGAAATAATGGAGTTAATGGAGTCATGCAGTCAGCACAAGTGAAGATCTCCATTGAACAAATATACAAATTGGACTGGCAAAGGAGCATCAAATCTGGCAGAACTTTTAAGAAACTATCATGAATAAACCTGGGGCTTGAAGAGGCAGTTTGTTCAAGGATCGGTTCCATCTGTCAATTGGATTGAAAACAAACCACATGAAGCATGTCGCCCAAAATAAAACAAAAACATTAATTTGCTTCTATAAGAAGAAAAATATTGCAGGCAAATAATGATTCCTTCTCTTTGAAAACGATATATCTTGACCATAGCCTAAGGTAGTGAATTAAAATAAACAGGTATATAGTGAACACATGTTTACTTGTTGATCATTGGCAGTCAGCCTCTCTGGTACTGAAAATTAGCTATTACAAGTGTGGAGTCTCATTCTTTCCACATTTGATTCTTGTTGTAGATTGAAGACATTTGGGGCATTTCTCTGCATTAAAATGAGCTATATAAGTTCATGTTGCTACATTCCACTTAGAGAAGTACAATATGACGAGAACAAGTCAACATGGTGTTATCAAAGAGAAATCCTGCTGAACAAATTGATTAGAGTTTGATAAAATGGAACCAGTAGGAGTATACCTACATTTCCAAAAAGCATTCATTAAGTGCCACACATGAAGTTAATGGGAAAGATAATGGCTCATGGATTTGAGGTTAACATATCAGATGGTTAATGGACAAGATGCAGAGGGTGGCATAAACAAGACGTTTTCAAGTTGGCAGTCTGTGATTAGTAGAGTACCGTTAGAGCCAGGACTTTGTCTGCTTACCATTTGTATCAACATCTTAGATGAGGACACTGCAAGTAATGCATCTCAGTTTGCTGATGATATCAAAGCTAGTTGAAAAGGTAAGCTGTGGGGTGGACACAGAGAGGCTGCAAAGAGATATAGCTGGGCGAACTGAGTAGACAACAAAATGACTGCTAGAGTACAATGTAAGTGTGAAGTTATTCACTTTAGAGTTTAGAATTTAGAGCAGTACAGCACAGAACAGGCCCTTCGGCCCTCGATGTTGTGCCGAGCAATGATCACCCTACTCTAACCCAACAACCCCCCCTTAACCTTACTTTTAGGACACTACGGGCAATTTAGCATGGCCAATCCACCTAACCCGCACATCTTTGGACTGTGGGAGGAAACCGGAGCACCCGGAGGAAACCCACGCACACACGGGGAGGACGTGCAGACTCCGCACAGACAGTGACCCAGCCGGGAACCGAACCTGGGACCCTGGAGCTGTGAAGCATTTATGCTAACCACCATGCTACCGTGCTGCCCGTAAATGGAAAGCCACAATACATTTTTTAAAAAGATGCAATATTGACGTTCAAAGAGAGTTTGGTGAATAAAAATGAATGCAGAAAGTTAGCAGGCAGATACATCAAGCAATTAGGAAGGCAAATGGTATGTAGGTCTTTATTGTGAGGGGTTTGGAGTTTAGGACTAAAAGGGTCTTGAGGCAATTGCCGAAGGTTTTGGTAAGACCACATTTGGAACAATGTGCAGTTTTGGTCTTGAAAGCAAGCATGGAGCCAATACAATGAAGGTTCACTAGGTTAGTTCCAGAGATGAGGGGACTGTCCTGAGATAAGAGGCTGAGTTGTTTTTTAAAAATTCCAAACAAGCGGCAATTTTTCATGGCCAATCCACCTACTCTGCACATCTTGGGGTTGTGGAGGTGCGACCCATGCAGACACGGGGAGAATGTGCAAACTCCACAAGGGCAGTGACCCAGGGCTGGGCTGAAACCCTGGTCCTCTGTGCCATGTTGCAGCAGTGCTAACCACTGTACCACCTTGCCACCATGAGAAGAGGCTGAGTAATTGGGCTCATAACCTCTGCAGTTTAGAAGAATAATAGACAATCTAGAACATAGAACATAAAACATAGAACGTAAAAACATAGAACGTACAGTGCAGAAGGAGGCCATTCGGCCCATCGAGTCTGCACCAACCCACTTAACCCCTCACTTCCACCCTATCCCAATAACCCCTCCTAACCTTTTTTTTGGACACAAAGGGAAATTTAGCATGGCCAATCCACCTAACCTGCACGTTTTTGGACTTTGGGAGGAAACCGGAGCACCCGGAGGAAACCCACGCAGATACGGGGAGAACGTGCAGACTCCGCACAGATAGTAACCCAGCGGGGAATCAAACCTGGGACCCTGGCCACAGTGCTATTCACTTGTGCTACTGTGCTGCCCAAAATTAATCTTGAGTACTTGAATCTCATTCAAGTATACAAAATTCTGAGTGCACTTGATAAGAAGGCTGAGAGACTGTTACCGCTGGTTGAGGAAAATAAATCGCAGTGGCACAATCTCAGGATAAGGGGCTGATCATTTACGAATGAGACAAAGAGAAATTACTTCACTCAAAGGGTTGTGAATATTTGACATTGTCTACTGTGTGTTCTGGATGCTCCATTGTTGAATACATTCAGGCTGGGATAGATGGCTTGTTCGTCTCTCAGATGATGAAGGTATATGGGTAATGAGTGGATGTTATAACCCACAAGCATCTTACGGGGTAGGAACAATAAATTTCCCATGGACCTTCCAGAATGTGAGCTCCCCCATTCAGGGGGCAGGGGATCTTTTTTATAGTTATATGGTAGGTAAAGCCAGCCGGTTTGGCATTGGCAAGGCAGAACCAGTAGGGATCTGCTGTGTGATGTATATAATATTTATTGTAAATAAGCCTGGAATCAGTGCGCGGAGCGAATATGCTACTTTTTCAGGGCAAACAATATCACAAAGAATGATCGGCAGACAGTCATCTTGTTGACTGCCTGCGGTGCCTATATATTTGGGGTGATATGAAGTTTTACATACCCAGCATGACCTGACACAAACTTTTGACCAACTAATAGCTCTAGTGAGGCAGCACTTTAACCCAACTTGGTCCATTATTGTACCGTGGTATCATTTTAATACTGCAGAAGGGACTCCGGGTGAGGAGGTTGTCAAGGTCTGCTTGTACGGCACCTTCCCTGTAAGAAATGCTGTGAGATTGTTTGTTTGCGGCATTAACAAAATAAACTATTGGCCAAACCTTCCCTGAATCTAGGGCAGGCTGTACAAATTTTGCTGTCCCAAGAAAGCGCAGAGCCCGGGGTGCAGGAAATACAAATAATGGAAGTAAATGCCATGGGGCGCGCCCTCTTCTGCCGTTTAACCCCTCCCTGGACAGCTACCTGGCTGTGGCCCAAGCAACGTAAAGGTCCGACCCAGTGGCCAAAGGGAGACTTCACCAGAATCCGCTGAGGGTGAGCCGGGTCATTGGGGGGAGTGTGCTCGCCAGCCCAGGTGACACCGCAGACCAACCAGAGATCCAGGTGCCCTGGTCGAGGTAGGTATCAGCCGAGAGCCTGAAACTTCCACTTAGATCAGTCTGAAGGAGATGACTGCATGCAGTAAAATTGCATGGTCAAGCCTCAGGTGACTCCCATAAGGATTACAGTGCAGGTGAATGGGCATTTTCTGGACAGGGAACTGAACACTGACATGGCGCTTTCTGTTGTGGGACAGAGTACATTTAGCTGCATTAAACAGGGAAAGATACCAAGGGTGGTTTGGCCACATACACCGGTGAGCCATTGTACACTGTGACTCTGGTGATTTGTGATCACCAATCAGTGCTCCCCCCACTTGTTGTGGTCAGGAGACAAGGTCCCAGCTTGTTGTGGCTGTGATTGATTGAGCCATCTAAATTGGCAATGCATCCTCCAGATGGTGTCCGGGAGCCTAAGTAAAGGGCTGGGCAAGTAGCAAGTATTTCAACCCAGACTGAGAAAAATAAAAGGGGCCCTAGTTCGCATTCATGGTGACTCGGGCGCCCAACCTCGGTATTTCCGGGAGCAGCCAGTCCCCTACATATTGTTTTCGCCTCTCGGACGCTGACTCCGGCAGAACAGAAATATATGCAGATCGAGAAGGAGAGCTGGGCAGTTGTCTATGTGGTGAAAAAAATCACCAGCACGTCTATGGCTGCCACTTCACTAATCTACGGAAAATAAACCTTTACTCGCTCTTTTTAAAAAAGAGGACAAGGCGATCCTGCCCATTGCCTCCGTGAGGATCCAATGCTAGACCCTGATGTTGGCCACCTCCAAATATTCGTTTGAGCATCGGCCGGGGTCCCAGATGGCTGATGCCGATGGACGGAGCTATTTGCCTCTACCAACTAGCCCCGCATCACCAACTCCACCCCCCCCCCCCCCCCCCCCCCCCCCCATTGCGAAAGACTCCAAACCTCATGGATTCTATACTGGTCACGGCATCTTGGATCCATGAAAGGAATCAAACAGACCCTATTCTCGCAAAAATTTGGCCGTTGTGTTATGTAGCATGGTTTCCCACCAGTCTCCGCAACAGGAAACATTCCCAATCCTATCCCTGCACGGGACTTAGTCCCAGATTGGAGAATTCCCGCCCAATGTCCTAATTCTTTCTCCCCTGAAAAACTATAGTACTTCATGAGGACTTGCAACATCTGTTAAAATGGTAAACAGGGAATATCATCAGAATTCTTTGCACATTCTTCCACTGTTAATGCCAACCCCAATTTTTAATCTTTGCAACATTTCGAAGCCGTGTGTGAAATTTACCTCCTAATTTAAAAGTATATTGATAGTAACACAGAATTAACACGTAGCATTATTTATGTTTTTCCTAATGCATGGTGAACATCTTGCTGTGCACATTTGCTGATACGGGGCACAGGTACATGTGAGGAGAAGCCATTAGCACCCAACAGAGGACACGAGTAACACACAATGGAATAACACTACACAGGACAGGCGGTATAAGGCTTGCACTGATTACAACTCTGATCAATTTTCTCCACTTCGTTGGTTCAAGTGGATGATGTGAATCAGAATTGACTGAAAGCAGGTTCTGACTTCATTAAGTTAGATAAAACAAATTACTCTCTCCATCTGATCTGAGAGAAATGAAATTCTTTTGATGTTGTCATTGCAACAATAGAAATAATTGCAATTGCATACCAGATTCAGCTTCATTTTAACAGGATAGATTGGAGCGAAGGGGCTACAGCTTAAAGGCAAGAATAAACCACAAAGATTAAAGTTTACAAGATTAAAGATTTAAAAATGTGGAACTGAGTTTTACAATGGCAAAGATTTCTTAAGCAAAGAGTTACGTACACTTTATAAAAATATATTGAGGGTATTCATGTACGCCGATTTCAGTAGTTGGTCATTTTAACTGTACATATTACTTGCATGCATATACTCAGATTGTAAATCCATTTTTTCTGCACATTTTGCAAAATATGTCGTACAACTGCATCTGAATCAGTGCCAGTTTGGTATTGCACATCACCTTACACACACATTACCCCAAGTGTTCAATATAGCCGCCATATCATTGCAATCAAGTAAATTTGACTTCTACAATTCAACTTTAATATTCATTTATAATTTGCTTACACTAACATGTACTAGTGTATGCTGCATCTGAACTCCTTCCTGAACTAATTCCCAAATTAAATTCTGTAAGTCTTGGAAGTTACCACTCTGTTGATCCACAGTAAGGTCAGCATTATATTTAATATTTAGGAGTGTCGTCACTGGATATTATGAGATATGGGCAAAAAACAATTTGCAGCAGAAACATAAAACACTATTGGCACAATAGACAGGTTAATGTTATTATACATCAGTACAGATCTGTTCTCAGAACAGATGAAGCTCTACATTCAAAACATTAACTTGTCATTTTACAGAAGTTGATCACATGCAATTCTGGCATTTTCTGTTTTAGTTTCAGTACTTCCCATTTGTGCCTAACGTACACCATCGCTCACTCTGCTGTGTTTTCTAAGACTAACAAAACAAAAGTGAAGGCAAAGATTAGGTAATTTTCTGCTGGGTGGTGGTGGACGAGAAGGGGAAAGCGGCTGGGGGGGGGGGGGGGGAGAGGGGGTTGGAACTTAATGGGTAGATGGCAGGCAGGAGGTGTTGCTGAGGAATGTTTGTTGGAGGATTTTAATCTAACGGCTGGGTGAGAACAGAAGGTGAAGAGTTCAGATGGAACAGTTCTATTTGCTGCAGTATTTCCAGTTTTTAGACTGCTGGTTTTGGTACTCATTAGACTCTTGCGTGAAATGCAATTGGGGCCCTTTGAGATGGTGGGATCCCATTGTCCTTTTAACCTGATCTGAGTGGTGCAGCAATTAGGCAGCAGTATGTCAGGGCTACCAACAGATCAGGGCTTCCTAGGTAAATGTGGAGCTTTTCTTTGTGAGGCCAAGACGAGTAGAAGTCATCAAACAAGCCCCATCAGTAAAGACTAGGCCATCCCTCCACTTTGAGATCATAAATGGTATTGACCCATCCATCCCCCTACCCTCCACCCTGCCCCCCAACCCCCCTTCCGACTGACCTGCATGCCCATTGAATGCCTGTGGACTGCTCAATGTCATCTTCTACCTGACAGCGTCAGCCATGACTCAGCTGGTAGCACATCCACCTCTGAGTTCAGAGGGTGCGTTCAAGTCCAGATGCGAGCAGAAAATCTGGATGTGAGCAGTTGCTGAATTTCTTTTTTTTTGTAATAAATTTAGAGTACCCAATTTTTTTTTTTCCAATTAAGGGGCAATTTAGCGTGGCCAATCCACGTACCCTGCCCATCTTTGGGTTGTGGGGGTGAGACCCACGCAGACATGGGGACAATATGTAAACTTCACATGGGCAATGACCCGGGGCTGGCACCTCGGCGTTGTGAGGCAGCAGTGCTAACCACTGCGCCACCATGCCGCCCGTAGCAGTTGGTGATGTTCGATGATAATAAAAGAATCATTACGTTGAAGCTTTTTATGGATACAGAGAAAATCTAGGCTTACAATTAACATTATTTATAATACTAACATAGGCTAATCTCTGCAAATGCATTAACAGAAGGTGACTTTTTAAAGACCAGGTTAACTGTTCAAAGGCCAGGCAACAATTGATTTTTCTCCAGACTGCGATCTTTTTGATGACCAATATTGTGTAGAGTTGTTTCTATAAACCTCAAAGCAAGGTTTAAAGGTAATGGGTGTGATCGAACGGCGTTGTTGTGCCTGACCCGGTGACGCAATGAGGCCGTTAAATCTCCTCGGATCAATTAGTGAGATCTAATGAGATCTCGTGAGATGTTGCGATTTTGGTTTCACCCTCACTGGGCGAGATCTAGATTTACATATATAAGTGAGCAGTTAGGGTCGCTTAAATATGTCGGCGCCCGATGCTCCTGAGGCCCAGGAATGAACGCCTGAACCTGGAAGACCTTGCCATGGCGCTGTTTAGCATTGGTCCACACAAATTTGGACCAGACGTAATAGCATTTGGGGGGTCTCCCAGGCTATCAAAGGCACTCCTGCTGCCATCTGGGCACCTTGGCACTGCCATCTTGGCACCTTGGCACTGCCAAACAAGCACCTTGGCACTGCCATGCTGATGCTGCCAGCCTGGCAGGAGCACTGCCAGAGCACCAGGCTGACAGTGCCAAGATGCCTGGGTACCAGATTGCCTGTGACCGGGATTGGGCCCAGTGGTTCCCTGTCCTTCTGAGGTGGAGTTAGGGGGACCTACTAACAGTTATATTGGGGCATTGGGGTGGGGGTCCGGAGTCAGCGGTGGGGATGCCAACTGGAGTCAGGAGATCGAGGCGACATTTGAAAAATTTGCCTGGTCTCTTCCTGCACTGGTGAGCTGAACTCCTCAGTGTAGTAAATGAGGGAAGTGCGGCCTCAACGGGTCATTCCTCGCTGAAGCCAAAAACAAAAGAGTCCCGTTTGACAGTGTGGTCGTTCTCGGTGCTACAGGCACTGACAAACACCCCATTAAACGGGCCCAAAACGGGATTCTGATTTTTTTTTAGGTGTTAAATCACAGCCAGCATCATAATGTGATGCAACTGATAATTGCGGCTCATTTAGAATATCTTTAAATAAGTAGAAATTTGGCGGTTCGTAAGCATCCTTGCTTGATGGAACCAAGAACAGATGGGAGGTGCTGAAGCAAGCTGGTCTAGAAGGAGATTGGCCAAGCTTGTTCCTGCTCTAGGGAGGGTTTGCAGGAATGTAAATCAGCAGACAGAGACAGGCTGAGTAGTCACTGGGACAAGTACTACAGAGCTGTCTGCAACAGACCTTAAATAATAAGGTGCAATTGCTTTGGGTGAAGTCTTGAGTTTTGGGTCACTGCTATCCAGAGTAGACCCCCAAACTTAAGAAGTAGGAATAGCTTACATGGCTGACATGTAGTACACCACTGAAGGAGTTCTGTGCTGTCAAAGAAAGGCACCATCATTCAAGTGAGACATTAAACCCAGACACTAGTTTCTTAGGCAGGCACCCAGCAATAATATTTGAAGAAAGGGAGTTACCTCAGTGTTTGATTCAATGTTTATCCTTCAACCAACATTGTGAAAACAGACTACTGGTAATTTTTTATTGTAATATCTCTTTAAGGCATAGCAGCATGACATCACTGGAAGGGAAGTGTGTCATGCAATCCAGTCGTAGTTTCACGTTTGCCTTTGAACAGAGCACACACACACAGCTCTGCTGCTGCTGTCTTCAAGCTTTCCTTCTACCTTTGGAGATCTATTTGTATGAGTTTGTCTAAATAAATGAACCCACAACATGTTTACTGTTATGGCTCTGGACCAGAATCCCAATTTTGGTAAAGACCCCAGATTAGAACCCAACTATTTACATTTGGTAAACCTGTGAGGGAATGTTACTGCACCACAGGAGTGATAACACTGACCAGTAGGCAGCTTTTATGAAGCAAATTTTAATTTGAACACAGAATTAGGCACATTAGCAACAAAGAAATTAATTTATAATTAATAGCAACAATATCTTAACTTGATTCCTGAAACCGAACTCGACATTCAAATTAAGTAACCTACATATTCAAATGCCACTTATGTATTAAGTTAAAATCAGGTTTACTTGCTTATATTGGTGCAAAGTCCTTGGAGAGAGAAGCATTTTTTTAGGACCAATCTGCAAACCTGCTGCTCAGATAAGGCAACTCCCTTATCCAGAGAGGCCTGACCCCTCCTATTAGATATACAAGCTGCACTCGAAGCAGACAGCATTCTTTTGTCTCTTTGTTACAAGATATGCGTTGATTTGTTTAGCCAGGCTCAAACTATTACAATGTTACATTAGTTCTCTATCTGCAAACAAGTAAAATGGCATTGAATATCGAATCGCAAAACACTTCCCCTGCAAAAATCATTGATTATCTCGTTTGACTCATTCCTCAGGTTCATCAGAGGAAGGAGCAGTGCTCCGAAAGCTAGTGATTCAAAAAAACAAACCTGTTGGACTTTAACCTGGTGTTGTAAGACTTCTTACTGTGCCCACCGCAGCCCAACGCCAGCATCTCCACATCATATCTCAATGTTAATCACAGCTCTCTCAGACAAACTGTCTGTATGCATTCTAATCTAGGTTTTAGCAATACTGCAAAAATACCAACTATGAAGTATGACAATTTCTTATATTTATCACAGTACCCAGCTTCTTATGAGTGATTGGTGCCTTTATACCATCACAACAATGATCCCAGTGCTGTTTCAAGGAGCTTAATCTGCACTTTAATGTTGCATTTCAACAGCGACTGCACTTTAAAATGACTACTTTGGCTTTAACACATTTTGGCATGGCCTAAAAAGCACCATAGAAATGCAAGGCTTTCTTGTTTTCTTGTGTTAGGCAGCCATCTGGCCACTGAAACATGAATGAAGCCTCGGAGCTAAAGTGTGCTTGACCTAAAATGCGCACAGTTAGATGTACTTTGCAGTTATCATTTGGACTCGACCTCATTCGGGAATAAAATTCATCCCTGTTCTGACCAACAGAATATTTGTATTTATGGTAGCATTGTGGATAGCACAATGGCTTCACAGCTCCAGGGTCCCAGGTTCGATTCCCGGCTTGGGTCACTGTCTGTGCGGAGTCTGCACATCCTCCCCGTGTGTGCGTGGGTTTCCTCCGGGTGCTCCGGTTTCCTCCCACAGTCCAAAGATGTGCAGGTTAGGTGGATTGGCCATGATAAATTGCCCTTAGTATCCAAAATTGCCCTTAGTGTTGGGTGGGGTTACTGGGTTACGGGGATAGGGTGGAGGTCTCCTTCTGCACTGTAAATTCTATGAAATGTTACTGCTATTGAAATAATATGGTGCCATTTTAAAACCATTTTTCTTGCCTTGTCTCGTTGAATTTTGACAGCATTTTACCTGTTCACTGGCATTTTAATCTTTTGCCAGGTTTGAAATGTAAAATTTCTCTGTTGCCTTAAAACTTTTAATGGTCACTTTTGGTGGGTTTGGCGGGGCATTTCCCGGGGTGATTCAGTCAAATCTCGCAAGACCTTTCGAGCATTGGGAATTTCGCTGGAGGCCTCTTGTGCGATTCAACAGCCTCATTGTGACATTGAGTCGGGCATGACAAGGCCACGGATTCACGGCCAAAGATTGTTATTTCTCTGAAATCACACTTTTGTGACAGGACTGGCTATTCAGGCAATGATAAGTAATGTATTCTTTTCAAACTATGATTGGTGAAATGTGTGTTGTATTGTTAAAATGTTTTTATTGATGCTTTTACTTCAAATTTACCATATTTGGATTCGTATTAAAAAATGTAACATTGAAAGCAAATGTGACAAGTAGTAGAAATTCAATCCAGAAATTTATGTATAATTTTGTCAGATCTCTCATTCCAGGGAACATCATGCAATTTGAACAAAAGGTTATTCTGATTTGTTTCAGAAGCCATCTTGTTTTTAAATATATATTTGTAAGATATAGTGAATGAAAAATGCGAAGGTACTAACTTCTTTATCCAGAGATTGACTAGAATTGGAAACATTCTGCAACATGGAGCTGTTAATAAATTACATGGATGCATTAATGGGGATGCAAGATAAAGAGGAGGAGAAAGGGATGGAGGTATTTGCTGCCCAGGTTGACTGAAGTAATAGTAGAAGGAGTCAGCATGAACACTGACCTAGACCACTTGGGCCAAATGGGCACGTATCGGTGCTGTAAAGATTCTGGGCAGAATTCTCCGTCTCCGTCTCGTTGTGAATCGTGATTGGGCAGAGAATCGCATAGCAGTCGAAAACAAAGGTCAGCGCTGGACGCCTAATGGAATGACATGCTCCGGCGTCTCAAAAGCGGCATGAAAGCGGTCCATGCCGCCTGCCAATGTGGACATGCAAATTGTACAGTAACGGCCTTTTAGCATTACATTAACGGGCCTGACCCTGTCATCCCCAGGCTCCTGCGATGCTCCGCCTCCTCCAGGTGGAAGTGATGATGGTGCGGTTCACCTGTGGTATTTAAAATCAGGAAACAGGCCAATGAAGGAGAGAGAGGAGGTGTGCCAAGTTTCCAAAGGCGCACCAGTCGTCTGCCAGTTATGCAGCTGGCTGGTGGGCATCTGCCAGGACCGGGGCAATAGCGGGGGGCAACCAGGGAAATAGACCATGGAGCAGGTGTGCCTTCCCCCACCCCCCAGGGTCAGGGTGTACGGGCACGGACCAACTTTGCCGCAGCTTGCAAGGTAGCCATCTGGCTGCGCTCCTCACTGTCTGTCCACTCTGGCCCGTAAATGCACACAGTGCACCCATCCGAGGCATTGCCCCACTGCAGGGGCAACTTGGGAATCAGAAAAGGTCTGATTCCTCTTTCAGTAGCACATTCCACCGTCTTCTCAGGTGATCCCTGCATGTTTCTGATCATTCCATCTCACGGTCCCATCAAATCCCGCGGGTGGTGGGGTTGGGAATGGAGTCCGGGGTGGGGGGTGTTACTGGATTGGAAATGGGGGTGTTTTGCGATGATGGGTCACTCACCAGATAAGCCCGACCACATGGTGCCCCCACATACCTGGCCTCATCCCCTGCCACCTTTTGAGGGTAACCCTGGGGGTGACCTCTGACTGACCTGGGTGCCCTTGCCCGCGTTCACCTTCAACGCCCGCACCCCACCTCCACTGGCACACCTTCTGCTTCCAGCCCAGCCCAAGTATCTCAGTGTTCAGAAATAGGCCTGAGGCAGTTCGGAACGTCAGTGAACAGGTGTTTATTGTCCAGGTATTGTGCTCTGGACCCTATCGCACACCTATGTGCTTTACACATGCACAACTTAACTGGTGTCTAACTTTCTAACCTTACATGTCCTATCGGTCATTCAAATTGGTCTCCCAGGAGGTGCATCAGAATTGGAGGCGGACATCGTCTGGAGCGACTGGGCCTAGTGTCATGGGTTGCGTGGTGCCAACCTGTTAGGCTCACTGACAATCTGATGTGCCAGTGACAGGTGGGGGGGATTCTGTGGTGTTCTGGCATCTCCCCTGTGGGAGTCTCTGGCACAACACCTCCTTCTCACTCTGGGTGTCCGATGGTCCCAGGGTTACTCCTCGGGGTGAGGGCAGGGCCAGAGTGAGCTCCATAGGGCTCCGTCATCACCTGGCGCTGCCAACCTGGGAGGCCCGTTCTCGTCTCGACAAGGGTCTCTATTCGTGCGACCATGGAGCACAGAGACTGTGCCAGCTTCTTCTGGGACTGGACCACATCACTCTGGTACCAGGCAAAGTCCCTCTGTGACTGGCTCAGGTCAGCCAATGCCAGGCCAGTGTCCTTGACGCCCACGGCCATGACCCGTTGTGACTGGGCCACGCTCTGGAGCACCACGGCAATGTCCATGTGGCTCTTGGACATGGCTGCCTGTGACATAGCCATCCTGTGCCCCTGGACTTGGACATCTTGACCCAAGGCCTCCACGTGGGCGCAACCCATGCGCTGTTGACTAGGGTCGCACACATTGTTGGCCCTGCCTCCTGCCCGTGCAGGCAGTTGGACTCCTCAAACCTCAAACAGCAGGCACTGGATGGTTGCTGACACCCCCTCCTGTAGTCCTCGGCTCTCACCCTGAATCTCCAACATTGACCGCCATTTCTAGAAGTGCAAGACCTGTATGGCAACAGTGAGTCCCTGGGTTTGGGGCCCCCTCCGAATGTCCATCCGTCAGGTGTTCCTACCTCCACCTGATGTCCTGCAACAAGTGTGTGGTGCGCAGCATATAGTGTCCAGAATCATGTTAACTAAAGTCTCCAGTCAAGGTGAGTGTCTCTGGGATGGTGGAGGGCATCAGTGACAGCAGTGATGATAAGTTGGTGCCTTCCCAGGACATGTGCTCCGGGGTGTCCTGGGGTAGCAGCGGGAGGCGTATGTCATCAGCAGGTCCTGCCTCAGGTGCCATAGAGACATCGCAATGCATTGGGAGCTGACTTGTATCTCCAATGCCAACCTCCACCTCAGCGACTGCACACTCGTCAATCCCATCGACCAAGTCCATCATCCTCCGCTCTGCCACAGTGGTCTGGCAAGCTGGCTCCCCCCCTGTGGTTGTGGCCTGCTTTCTCCTGGGGGGACAGATCGTGCGTGGGCAGCACAGGATGTCCGCAGCTAGTGGTCTGTGTGTTCAGGGCACCCGGACATGGCAGGTGATCTGGGTGCTGGTATGGGTTTTTTTATCCATTTATGGGACGTTGGCATCGCTGGCTGGGCCAATATTTATTGCCCATCCCTCATTGCCCTTGAGGGGGCAGTTGAGAGTCAACCACGTTGCTGTGGGTCTGGAGACACATGTGGGCCAGACCAGGTAGGGAATGCAGATTTCGATCCCGAAAGGACATTGTGGTATGGGTGTGCGTGGTTGGTGGTGGGTAGGGTTTAATCACCCTCTTGTGGGGTGGGGGGATGGTGCGATTGTCTATCAGTGTGTGGGATCAGGATTGGTGCCGGGGGCACAGTGGTGGTGGTGACTCGCCCTGGCTAGCCTGGGGGGTTGCCCATCCACATGTAGCACTGTCTATCGGTCTGCCTGGTAGGGGCCGCATGAGGGGCTATGGGTACGGGGAGTGTGGGATGGGTGTGGTGCCAGGGGCATGGTGGTGATGGTGACTTCTCCTCGCCGCTCTGAGGAGGTTGTGCAGTTTCTTCCTGGCCTGCTTCCCACTGGCAGTTGGGCTCACGGCGTGTGCCAGCTGCGCCCAGACCCAGTTGATGTCTACGGCAGTTCCTTCCTACTCCGGGGAACAGGAGGTCCGGTCTCTCCTCCAAGGCATCTAGCAGTGTGTTCAGCTCTGCATCGGCGAATCTTGGGGTTATTCTTTGGGGTGGAATCTTCTTGGTTGGAGGGTGTGTAGAGAGTGAAGTGCTTATATGCGGCTGCAGCTTGTTAGTCTCTCGTGTGCCAATCATGACCCCAGCGAATTACACCAGGTTGCGTTGGAATCATGCTAGTTCCACATGACACCAGTGCAGGACTTTCCTTAATTATCCTGGTACTGGCGCCGCTATCGGGGTCGTAGAACAACCACGATTCAGTCCCGGCATCGGTACTTTGTCTCTGAAACAGAGAATTCCGCCCTGTATCTAATTATATATTATTCTGTGTACATTACATTTACACAATGCACCCATGAGATAGATTGTACAGCTCCTTTGTCATTCAGTGGGTAGTTTTGGGTCCGCCATGGAGTGCTCCATGTATCTTTGTTGTACAGCCTATATTTATCTTTTGAAGCAACAAAAATACAAATGTTTTTAGTGCTGTGATGCATAATCAGCCTTTGTTGTGAAGCTCAAATGTATAAAGTAGTCCATTATCTTGGCATTACTTTTTTTTTGCCAGCACAACTCAGGTCAATAGCATTCAGTTGTATGTACAGCCTGTGTTGTTCCACTGAAAATTAACAATGTTATTTTAGAACATAGAACAGTACAGCACAGAACAGGCCCTTCGGCCCTCGATGTTGTGCCGAGCAATGATCACCCTACTTAAACCCACGTAACCCGTATACCCGTAACCCAACAATCCCCCCATTAACCTTACACTACGGGCAATTTAGCATGGCCAATCCACCTAACCCGCACATCTTTGGACTGTGGGAGGAAACCGGAGCACCCGGAGGAAACCCACGCACACACGGGGAGGACGTGCAGACTCCACACAGACAGTGACCCAGCCGGGAATCGAACCTGGGACCCTGGAGCTGTGAAGCATTGATGCTAACCACCATGCTACCGTGAGGCCAGCTAGACTTTACGTACAATGTGCTGCGGACTCATGTCTATTGTGCAACAGATTTAATGGAATCCAATTTTCCCACTGTTATTCTGTTGCCACTTATACACATAGAACATAGAACAGTACAGCACAGAACAGGCCCTTCGGCCCTCGATGTTGTGCCGAGCCATGATCACCCTACTCAAACCCACGTATCCACCCTATACCCGTAACCCAACAACCCCCCCCCCCTAACCTTACTTTTATTAGGACACTACGGGCAATTTAGCATGGCCAATCCACCTAACCCGCACATATTTGGACTGTGGGAGGAAACCGGAGCACCCGGAGGAAACCCACGCACACAGAGGGAGGACGTGCAGACTCCACACAGACAGTGACCCAGCCGGGAATCGAACCTGGGACCCTGGAGCTGTGAAGCATTTATGCTAACCACCATGCTACCCTGCTGCCCCATTTTGTTGATGACTAGGTGAACCTGCTCATATATACTACTGTTAATGGAATTGGTTATCCAAAAGATGGCTATTGAAGTGCTGGAAAAGAGGTTGGGCGAGTGGGTACCTAATTAGAACTGGAACAAGGAATGTTCCATATACCCCACAAAATGACAGGCATAACTAAATTCACACATACACAAATCACACAGAATCTGTAAGACGTGCACACATACAGATGTGCAAAACACAAACTCAGTCTCACACACACACACACACACACACACACACCAAGCATACACCACATATCTGTGTGAATATGTTATGCACGAGATCTACAGGCCATGTAGCGCACGAAAAGCAGCGTGGCTGGTAGATGCCGGGAGATCCCTCTTCCGGGATCTACTTAGCTCACCACACCTTCCGAAGTCTATTGTGATCTCGCTAGACACCGCAATGTGAATACTGCCCATTGTGAGCGGGATCACTGTGACAAATTTTCATATTCGACTGAGACAGCTTGGCTCACTCTGTTATGCATTTCCAAGATCTCACCAAGTTGTGGGATCTAACCTACGCCTTGGAGACCTCAGGTCAGTGCCATTCCGTGCTGGTCTCCACAAACTGGGACCAGATGGAACAACACTCGTGGCATCAGATGGTGCCAGCTGCATCCCCCCGAGCAGGGTGGCACACTGACACCTGAGTGACAGTCTGGCACTGCCAAGGTTCCCAGGTGGCACTGCCAGCTGGCAGGGGAAGTGCCAGGGTGCCAGGCTAGCACTGCCAAGGTTCCAGCTGGTATTTTTTGCACGACTGGGCTCAGGCCTGTGGATGCCCTGGGTGCGGGGAGTTGGAGGTTTGGGCATTGGGTTTGGGGTCGAGAGAGTGGGGCATAATTGTGAAATGGCGCCTCGATCTCTCACTGTTCTGAGGAGTTCCGCCGAGCGGAGGTTCTCAGGGTGGTCCTCAATGTATACACACATACGGTCAAGCAATCTGAATTCTAAAGGGAAACAGAAAAATGCTCCATGACCATTTTGGAGAAGAAATCTTGCATTTTAGTTTTGATTTGGACGTTAAGCATCACTTGTGAACTGTCAGAATATTAGATTTGGAGACCAGCGAACAGAAAGTGTAGCAATTGATCCAATCATTCACTTTTCTTCATTTAGAGCACAGCTTTGCTGATGCGCTTTGCCAGCAAAAAATAATGTGTGAAACAGAGTGCTGGTCATGTAAGTTTTTGTATGCTTGCTGCACTGAAAACAAAACAAAATCAAATAAAAAATGATTGCCTGCTATTCTGATCACTGCTACAGAACAGTCTACATTCACCTCATGGGGATCAACTTCTGATAACAGAGATTCCTTTGAGACTTGTGCTGTTTGGTGAATAAACTCAACATTTTGAAAGACTACAGTTGTGTACATAGATTCTCTTGCTATTCTGTGCGTGTTATTTTGCTGAATATGCTATCTACTCTGCTTTGTATGTCTCTCACTGCTGCCTTGTTTCCTCTGCAGTCCAACCCAGCTGAGATTCCCCTCCAGATTGCCAGACAACTCCCAGCCATCTTCACATGCTATTGATGACATTTATCCAGATTGCACATGGATCTGAGTGAGCTGGAAGTTGCGGTAAGTTGGACGGCTTTAGCCACATATATTTATTTCTGGAAGTGCAAATGGATTTTGCCCAAACTACTTGCTGCGTTCTTTGAAAATTTGCTGTGCCATGTAAGCAGTTGGGTACTATTTAAAGAATGTTATGGCTCTTAGATTTCCATGTCAGTGGTGTCATGTCAGCCCTGGCACAGATTTCTGCTGCTGGTATTTCTGAACTATTCAGAAGAGATTAGTTTTTCATGTGAATGCCGGGTATTGGCATATTTTGTTCCTAAATGCATCACTGGAAAGTTAGATAATTTTTCTGTCCATTCAATGCAATGTATTATTGTTACTGAAAGTTTCTTAACATTTGCCATCAAATGACTGTGATTGGAATTAGTTGGAAAAATAATTCCTCGGAAATATTCTAATATTTTGGCACGTAAATGAAACGTGTTACCATTTTCAATGTATGTAAACCTTCATATGTGTAATCTTTGTGTTCATTTGCCATTAATGTAAATTGATTCTGATTTTGCCAATCACTTATTTGAATTTTTTAAAGAAATGTCATTGTACCTTAGAATTATTTTTGACTTTTACAAACACCTTGGGCTGGATTCTCTGCCGGTGGAATCTTCCGCTTCGCCGGCAGCGCACTCACGCCAGAGGATTTCCCGATGGCGTGGGGGTGGCGACAGTGGGAAACACATTGGCCGGCCGGTGGGGCGGATGATCCCGCCTCTTATGTACGTTTATGTGTCTTGTGTATTTTTTAAAAAGCTGATAAACCTTTTGGATGGGGATTTATTTTTTCTGCCTTTTGACTCGTCTGCGGCTAAAGTACATGATCCGTTTTCATTTGCTTTGTTTAACTCTGTTGTTTTGTTTGATTTGTTTGTAGTTGTTCAGGGCAACATTTTACAATGATTTTGATTTGTGGTGAAATATTACAAAAAGGATTCACACACAGAGCAGTGTGAAACCCAACACAAATTTCAACTCTTTAAAGTACAAAGCTGTCACCAAAATGCCATACTTTTCGTTCAAGTGATTTGCACTTTTGTCATTGGCACGTGCCTTATCTGGCTAGCTAAGTGCTTAAATTGTTATCCGTGTTCATTTGATGCTCTTTGCCAAGGATTCAAGAGATTCATAGAGATCTCGTAGAGGTTCAAGCTGTGCTTTGCAGTTTTTTTTATTGGGGCATTGTTTAATGAGTACAAGTAGCCATCACAAAGGTTCCCAGATTGAAGAGGATTATGGGCTAGCAGGAAGCATGGAATTTTTTTTTGGTTTCCCAGGAATGAATGGATGCAAATGTGAGTGCTTGTAATGGGACAGTTGCCAGTCAGTTTAGATTTTTGAAGAGTCAATGTTTCTGATTTACCTTGAGGTGTCTCATTTTTCCTCGTGAAAGATGTGCGATTTGAATCTTGCTATTTATTGTGTGTTTCAATCTCATGGAACCATAATGCTTTTCAGATGTTGGAACAAAAGTGTAGGAGGGGATGATGCTGAGGAATCTATGGTTTTAATAAATTGTCATTTGATCCAAGGTTTGTGTGATTCTGAAATGTTAATCAATTCCTAGAAATTGGAATCTAATAAAAGGACAAATGCAGTAAAATCCCTACACGCACAACAGATTTTCAGTTCGCTTTATTGCCCATCTGGAAATTCATTTTGGGCATATAGCTTGTTCGTTAAAAAAATGAGAAAGAACTGAATGGTAACAATAAAAGAAAGAAAATTACCCCGGGTGTGATTTTCGTCCCCTCACCCTTACGTCAAACTCAAACTCTGATAGAAAAGAGCAAATGCTAATTGAGGAACCAATTTTGCCCAGCATCTGAGAGATTTCAGCCTTTTCTATGTACGTAACCAGCAGTAATACAGAGAGCATCGATGATTCTCTTTGTTCAGGACACTGTTTACCTCGGTCAAAATTCTTCGAAAGCAAATGCTGGCAAAAAAGATCTGCTCATCAATTGAACCTTGCCATCTGGTTCAATAATCTCTGTAGAGTCTACTTTCTGAAGAGAACAGTACCAGGTGAGATTCCCAAAAAGGAGAGCACCCTCAACTATGGGCATAGTGAGCAATAAAGCTAATTAAGCAATTAATGCAGACAGAGTTAAAAAATATATCAGAATTGCTCAGTTTTTCATGAATCTAATTTAGCTGACTGGTCCTTTTAAGGATAAAATAATCCCTCAATGTGAGGAAGTATTTTTCTAATTTTATGCATCATTTTCTGTTCTGCATGCGGTTTTGTTGAGATGGTTGTATTTGAATTCTAATACTGATGCTTCTATGCTTCTAGCTTCAGGGTACCTTAATCTTGTTTTGGTTAAAATTCATGATGCTACAATGATATATTTTTCATACCTGGTTTTAGAAGGCATGCAATCAGAATTGAAGATAAAATAATGAGAACTTTATATTCAGAATAAGCAGTTTTTCTTTCGAACTTACACCTGGTGCAAGCCTGGTTTACTCATTTACAGTTGCTGTTTATCCAAGAAAATCACAAATTCAATATCCCATCTCCAGCAACTTCCCTGAATTCAACCAGGTGAGTGGTTAAGTGTAAATAGACGACAATGTTGTCAAGTGTTGTATTTTAGAAAAATGGCTTTGAATTGCTTTTCATCATTTCCATTAAAATAGGGAACAACTTTATACCAACATATTAACTCTCCATATGCCAATATTCATGATTTCAAGGCCCAACTGTGGGTTTTCTTCCTGGCCAGGTAACATGCCGGGTCTAGTTTAGTAACCGAGGAGAAAATGAAAACTTGGATGACGTATGGAAGAATGACTGGAACATGTGGAGCATAACTTTTTTCTTCAGAAAAGTTAGAAAGGAGATAAACCTGTTCTCCGTTTGATTTTCTCCACTTCTTTACTTGGCAAGCAGGTGATTGATGTTGAGCAAGAATAACTGCAGTCCTCTAGCAGCTCACCAAATGCCTTGATTGATTCCAAAGAACAAAGAAAAGTACAGCACAGCAACAGGCCCTTTGGCCCTCCATGCCTGTGCCAACCATGTTGTCTAACCTAAAACCTTTTACACTTCTGGGGCCCGTATCCCTCTCTTCCCATCCAATTCGTGTATTTGTCAAGACATCCCTTAAATATCACTATTGTACCTGCTTCCGCCCCCTCCTCCGACAGCGAGTTCCAATCACCCACTACCCTTTGTGTAAAAAAAACTTTTCCTTCTAGACAATATGGCCAGAATTTTTTGGCCATTCGGATTCTCTTTTTCTGCTGGCAGCGTACCCCTGCCCCGTGGGTTTTCCGGTGGCTTGGTTGGCTTCAATGGGAAATCCCATTGACAAGTTGCGGGAAGAGTGAATCCCGTTACCAGCGAATGGCACCAAGAAACACACGGCTGGGGGACTGGAGAATTCACCCTATGTGCTTGACCATTTGATCTATATCGAACCATACCCAGGATTTTCTTTGGTTGTCACCCACCCACGCATGCTTCACCAAAGTAGTTATCGAAAATATGAATCTGATTTATTCCCTCTGTAGCTGGGGATATTAAAGTCAATTGTATAGCCTCCTCAAATACACAGATTGAGATCTAATGAGCTGAATCTGAGATTGCCTGGGTGCGGAGTGACAAAGTGGTACACTATGTGTGATTAATTGAACTTCCAAGTCATTAATCTTCATATGAAATAATTTCTTTGTATCACAGTTTTTCAAAGCTTGCCAGTCTCGCTATTTTGTGTCCACTAATTTATTCCCTGTAAAGTTTAGTAATATGAGCAAAAACTGTTTGTGATGTGTAGAATTCCACAGCCCATGATTGGAACTGTTAATTTGAATGAGATATGGATACGTGACAGAGCCTTTTACTTAGAATTATCTGTTTTCCCAAAAAACACTTGGACTGTGTTTGGACTGTCTTACTTCCTTAACAAATGTGTAAATCCCAAATATCCTGTGTTGAGCAGTATCAAAGAACAATCGGCTGCTGCTAATATCTTGTCATAAAGTGTATTGAAAATAAGACCAGTCTGCAATATGAGAACATGCTTATATTACTGTCCTGTAAATTGCATTTATAATTGTCTCTCATAAATATTCTAGCTTACTTTATTCAACTGATTATGTCACATTGGTAAAGCAGTTCTTATTGAATTGCTATTTGCTCCTGTAATATGATTTAGTTATTTTGTAAACATTTCATAAAAGCAGTACAAGTAACCTAAATTGCATTGCATAGTAATAGTTTTCTTGGACTCACATGCAATTGATTTTTAATATGAGGCAACCAGACCTTTTTGCAAAATATGTACCTTTTATAATTGAACCATTAAACAGAGATCAATAAGAAGTATTTTAATGAAAAGCGTGTTATTATTTGTGGTTTCTAATGTCTCAAAATAATTTTGAGTCATTTTGTCAGATAGCTTGTTACATACTTGGCATTTAATTCAAAAGGGTTGAGGGTCAACTCCCCTCATGAGGTTTATTGTAATTAAGAGGAACAACTTGTCCGTTGCAGCGGTTCAGTGCCCCAGAAACACAAGGGGAAGTACTAAAACAGTGCATACTTACTTATCCTCAAATGCAAAGTTTCTTTTATCAATTTGTTCTCGATCAGAGTGATTTGATCAATGGGCTAGTGCTCTATCACTGTTTCAATCTCTTTAATGAAAAGAGGGTTTCCAGTACATGCAAACCTTTTCATTTTCAACCCAGATGTCAGCATTCCGCAGAGAAAAAAATGTATCAGCTTGTATTTATTGGGATTTGGCATACGTTATGAACGACCAATTATTTCTGTTGGATTGCAGGGCTGATAAAATGGTCCGTGGGACTGGAGGCAATTAGGTAGGTCAGATAGGATGACTAAAATCAATAAATCAGACTTTACTTTCTCCCATTATTTGTTGTGCACAAACTTAAGGTATAAAACATTAAAATGAGTTGTCAGTTCCTGCGAGTTGCAATTCTAGGTTTTCTTCCTTGTTGCTTGACTGCAAAAAAAATTAAATGTAACAAATAGGCTGGTTCATAAGTCTTTCAAGGTTAGTATGCTTTCCATCAGCTCGCACTTAAATGGATGAAAGTCTCCTCCCTTCATTAACATTTAGGGATACCAAGCAATATAAGGTTGGGCATCGCAATCCAGCTCCAGTTGAATATGCACCTGTGGTCAAAACTATCTTAATTGAGCAAATATTGTTTTATTTTTGCTTTTGTGTCTTGTTCACTGGTGAAGTGGACAGCCTGTGTGCTAAATGAAGATTTGTGTTGCACAGTAGAGGGCATTCTTTTGAATTTGAGATTCAAAGTGTTTTGTTGTAGTGCTAGGGTGTTTTGGATTGAGTCAAGCAATTCTTCACTTGAAAGAGGAGTCGCTTCTTTGGTTCAATAATTAGAAAATGTCCCGTTTCCTCTTTGAAAATCAGATATCATAGTGGGGGGGGGGGGGGCTATTTTGTTGGGGGTCTTTTTCTTTAGGGGGGCTTGGGGGTGGGGTGGGGAGGATGGTTTTGGGTTGTTTGTCATTGTTATGTATACAATTGAAAATGTTGAGTTAAAATATTTTTAAAACAAAGATAATCAGATATAACTCAATTAGAGCAAAATATGTGAATTCTGGAATTAAAACAGTAAGTCCTGGAAAACTCTCCGTAGGCCAGGCAGTATCAGCGGATGGGAGAAATCTGGGGTCAATGGTTCAAGTTGATAAGCTATAGAAAATGCTCTGCTGAAGAAATAACCAACTATTTGCACTTAAACTGCACTTTTAACATAGTAAAATATCCCACCGTTCCTCACGGAGCATTATTAAATACAATTTTACATCGAGCTTCAAAAAGCAACATGTTGGCAGATGGTCATAAGTTTAGTTAAAGAGAACAAAGGATGAAAAGGGCAGTTTTATTCCTTAGATAATTATAGAGCAGATGATTTTCTCCAGACATTCTAGATGCTAAACAACTAGAGTGGGAAGATGGCGTCTTAAACTGCAACAATGGTTTAGCCCATGGTTAGGACAAGATGCCACCTTGGTTGAGGAATTAAAACCTGCTTAATGAGCTGGCTGACAGGCACCTGTAAGGGCAATGATGTAGTGTGGGGGAAGAAACAGCAATGCTGGTATCCAAACAGAGGCCACTAGCTTCCTGGTCCATGATTCTTAGAGCCTCTGTTTAGTCAGCCAAATGTTTTGTGGAAGACAGCACTCTGGCCAGCTGAGAGATTCTACAATTTTGTTTTAACAGAGGTACCCAGAGCCATGATGGCAGCTGCACTTTGCCACTCCATGGACACTGCAATGGGTGCACTGGAAGCTGCGACATTAATGATCTGGTGCTACACAATGTTGGGCTCCATTGGTCAGTGGTTCAAATTGGTCAGCTTCTCCATGTGTTTTTATTCCCTGCTCTGGACTGGACAATGAATCTCCTACAGACAGGCTGGAGCCCTGGTTTTTTTATGACATGTGCCCCCATTCTTATCCTCATGTCCTGTAGGATGATTGAATTATCCTGTTTTCTGGTAACTGTTTCTTCAAGGTTTAACATTTTAACACCTTGCCTATTGGTTTTCCCCTTGCCCCGTGCTGCTGTAAACCTGGGACGTCTTTATTATTACTTGTATCAATTATGTGATACATGTAGCAATTTCATCCGCTAACACTTACTTTGACCACCCTCTGAAGCCATTAAATTACAGCACTGTAATTGCTGTCACAGCAATTACAGCTATCACATCCCAGCAATCTCCTCCCACATACATTTGCCATCTCTGTGGCCTTCTTTCTCCCTGTGGGTAGATGATAGTACTCTATTTTTTAGAGGTCTACAAAATTATGAGGGGCATAGACAGAGTGGCTAGAGACTTTTTCCCAGGGTAGCGGGGTCAATTACTAGGGGGCATAGGTTTACGGTGCGAGGGGCAAAGTTTAGAGGAGAGGTACGAGTTTTTTTACACAGAGGGTAGTGGGTGCCTGGAACTCACTTCTGGAGGAGGTGGTGGAAGCAGGGACGATAGTAATGTTTAAGGGGCATCTTGACAAATTCATGAATAGAATGGGAATAGAGGGATACGGACCCCGGAAGTGTAGAAGATTTTAGTTTAGACGGGCAGCATGGTCAGTGCAGACTTGGACGGCTGAAGGGCCTGTTCCAGTGCTGTACTTTTCTTTGTTCTTTGTTCTTCGTACCCCTCCTCTGGTTCTCACGTCCAGTGCCATGTTTGAAAAGTTGGGCCCCCATTCAGCCCTTGAGACATCCTTCAATATTTGTTTCTCCCCCAGCCAACTCACTCTATCCATTCAATGGAAATGCTGAGCGAAGGCTACATATACAGCTCAGGGAACATTGATGCCAATCAGCGCTTGAATACAAAGCCTGAAGGCAAGGGTTGCCAGTTTTGATGCCTGCAAACATATTTAAATCATGATAACCATCAAGTGGCGTGAAAATTGTGTGATAAATCCAGTTTCTAGTAACAGAGCACCATTTAACGCCTGTTTACACCCTTTGGCCAAAATAGCCTCCAAAACCTGTTTGAAATATTACTTGTTAAATTGGCAAGCACACATTTAAAATGTTGAAGAACAAATGAAAAATTGTAAGTCCTGGAAATCGGAATCAGAAACTGCTAAAGTATGCAGATGAGTAAAATTCAAAAAGGAGAAAATTGCTTTTATATAAACAATAGCTTGTCTTTGTCTTCCAGTGGAAAATTATGTCGTCCTGATTTAGTGTAAAATGAAGATTCCATTTAAATGGGGATAATGCTGAGTTCCTGTGTATTTTCAGCATCTTAACTTTATTAAAGACCAGTTTATTTTCGACTAAATTTGTCCTTTCACTGGAAGTGATGTGGAAAAGAACTCGCTCTGTTTTATTGTGAGGAGTGGATAGGGAGCAACCGTTTCCCTGAGTTGAAGGGTCAGTTATGGGGACAGAGTGAGGGATGAGAGGTTTAGGGGGATTTGAGGAAAATCTTTTCATCCAGAGAGTGCGACGGTCTGGAATCCATTGCCTGGGATTGTGGTCGAGGCGGGATGCCACACACCCTTTTAAAAAGTACCTGGATGAGTACGTGGCATGCCATAACATTCAAGGCTGTGGGCCAAGTGCTGGCAAGTGGGATTAGGTGGGCAGGTCAGAGCCTTTCATGCATCGGTGAAGACTCGATGGGCTGAAGGACCTCTTCTGCACTGTAGTATTCTGTGATTGTATCCATATTTAGTTTTGGCTATTTTGGCACAATTATTTTGTATTATTCTAGGATAATGAAAAGTCTCCCTAAAATTACTTGGTCAGGTTGGCACTGCACTGAGGTGGTATAATAATGATTAGACTATATCAGATGACTTAATATCTGACATTAACTCAGCCCTGCTTGGCACTCGTTCTAAATATTTAGCGAAGAAGTCAAAATTACCCAAAGGTTATTGTAAAGATGCTGTTTATCTCATCAATAAATTCAAATGCTAGACACCAAAGCAGAATTGAGTCAGTCATTATATTATATCGAGCCATTGCTTTTGCATCAGAATTTGCACTGGTTGGAAGCTGGTTTTGTGTTTGATGAGTTGGGCTCAGATTGGGTCCAGTTGAACTTAAAAAATCTGTTTCAGCTCATTCAATCTTTGCATCTGTGCAGTCACGGAAAAATAAACCTAAAATATCTGGGCAGCATGTAGCACAGTGGTTAGCACAGTTGCTTCACAGCTCCAGGATCCCAGGTTAGATTCCCAGCTGGGTCACTATCTGTGCAGAGTCTGCACCTCCACCCAGGGTCCACGTGGGTTTCCTCCGGGTGCTCCGGTTTCCTTCCACAGTCCAAAGATGTGCAGGTTAGGTTGATTGGCCATGCTAAATTGCCCTTAGGTTCCAAAAATTTTAGGTGGGGTTACTGAGTTACAGGGATAGAGTGAAAGTGTGGGGTGAAGTTGGGGCCTTTTTCCAAGCGCTGGTACAGACTTGATGGGCCGAATGGCCTTCTCCTGCACTGTAAATTCTATGATCTATGATCCTATTTTAGTCACAAGTTTAAAACTGTTGGACTTATAAATGAACCATCCCTCCCTCAGGGCTCTTAGAAATTATCAACAAATTGAAGACCCACCCATGGTTGGGGCTCACAGATGAATGGCTAATTGCTATATTTCCTTCTGGTTGTTTACAGGTAGGGTGTCAAGGGATTTGAGGCAATCAAATGTTATGATCCAAGAAAGACCCCCAATTTTGTTATAAATCTAGTTAGCAACTGTCATGTTATTATAACAATATAATGCCTTGGTCTTATTTAGTGATTGTAAACATGTTGTGGGTTCATTTATTAAGACTAGGCACATGAGAACAGTTATGCATTGGTAATAAAGATTCAAACCATCCGCACTGTGAGTATATGCTTTGTTCAAAGTAAAAGTGAAACTAAGGCTGGATCAAATGACATTTTCTTTTTGAGATGTGGTGCTGAATGTCCCTTTAAAGGCATATTGCAACAAGGACCAATAATTTTGTTAGAGTCGAGAAAGTTTGAAATTTGAGACACATGTGGCTTCCAAGTGCTTTGAAAAAACAAAAATAAACTTTACTATGCAAGGTCAAAAATATAAAACCATTTATGATATCTACCTTGTACTGTGATGAATGTCACACTGAACACAGAAGCAGATGTAGTCAAAATGAAAATGAAATGAAATGAAATTGCTTATTGTCACGAGTAGGCTTCAAATGAAGTTACTGTGAAAAGCCCCTAGTCGCCACATTCCGGCACCTGTTCGGGGAGACTGGTACGGGAATTGAACCGTGCTGCTGGCCTGCCTTGGTCTGTTTTCAAAGCCAGCAATTTAGCCCTGTGCTAAACAGCCCCTGCAATCGCTTATTGTCAGGAGTAGGCTTCAATGAAGTTACTGTGAAACGCCCCTAGTCACCACATTCCGGCGCCTGTTCGGGGAGGCTGGTACGGGAATTGAACCGTGCTGCTGACCTGCTTTCAAAGCCAGCGATTTAGCCCAGTGTGCTAAACCAGAAATGAAAACTGTATTGTGTAATTATCATTCAGAATCCCTAATACCCATTGGGTTAGAAACATAAAAAATAGAATTATGAATAAGACTTAAATAGTTCAAAGTACCCCAAACAACAAATGTAACAAAAGAGAATAAATTGTACTCCAGGATCTTGAGTTGATAAACATAAAACTCTTCCTAACATCATTAGTAAAAGTTTAGAGAGAGGCCCACAATCCCACAGAGATAACATGGTACTTGAACGGCTGTTAGTGTGGCCATATTTTAAGATGTATTGACACCAGCACCACAATTAAGCACAGAGATAACAGGTCCTGTGAAGGTCACCGTGCTTAAAAATATCCGAAAACTATGAATCGTCATTTTTTTTTAAGGTTTTAAGGTTAAGAAGGTACCAGGCTGTCACCATCCTTAAGAGAAAATATATATAAATCTGCAAATGTGAATAGCTGTCTCTAAGACATAACAGGTTGCTTAATACAGTGATAAGGAACACCGGGCTATGATAGAATCATAGCGTTTACAGTGCAGAAAGAGGCCATTTGGCCCATCGCGTCTGTACTGGCCCTTGGAAAGAGCACCCTACTTAAGCCCATGTGTCCATCCTATCCCTGTAACCCCACCTAACCTTTTGGACACTTTAGTGTCGCCAATCCACCTAAATCTTTGGACTGTGGGAGGAAACCGGAGCACCCAAAGGAAACCCACACAAACACGGGGAGAAAGTGCAAACTCCACACAGGCAGTCACCTGAGGCTGGAATTGAATCTGATGCCCTGGACTGTGAGGCAGCAGTGCTAACCACTGTGCTCACATGCCATCTATTCGAGAGAAAGGGAAGAAACATGTATTAAAAAAGGGGCTGATTTGAACAAACTCAGACTCCTTTCCTACAATTCTCTCCGAGAAGGAGAAAGAGAAGAGTCAAAGTTTCTGTTCTGCCTGCTTTGTCAAACAAGTTATTCTTGACTTTGCGAGTACGGCTTTCTTACTCTGTTAAAAGTATGGTGGGAAGAGATATTTTTGTATTTCCATGTTTAAGTGCATCTCTCTTTGTAAATGTCAGTCTGTTGACAGACTTACATTAATGACAAATTGTTAGAGTCGTAGAGTCATTCATGTTTACAGCATGGAAACAGCCCCTTCGGCCCAGCTTGTCCATGCAGCCCAGTTTCTATCACTAAGTTAGTCCCATTTGCCCGCATTTGGCCCATATCCCTCTATACCCACCTCTGCCCGTATAACTGTCTAACTGCTTTTTAAAAGACAAAAATTGGACCCCGCTCTACCACTGCCTCTGGCAGCCCTTTCCAGATTGTCACCAGAAGAACTGCACGTCTCTCACGGTACGGTAGCAGATTGGTTAGCACTGTTGCTTCACAGCACCAGGGTCCCAGTTTTGATTCACAGCTTGGGTCACAGTCTGTGCGGAGTCTGCACCTTCTCCCCATGTCTGCATGGGTTTCATTCGGGTGCTCCGGTTGCCTCCTACAAGTCCTGAAAGACGTGCAGTTAGGTATTTTGGACGTTCTGAATTCTCCCTCGGTGTACCCGAACTGGCGCCGGAGTGTGGGGGATTTTCACAGTAACTTCATTGCAGTGTTAATGTAAGCCTACTTCTCACAGTAAAGATTATTATTATCAAAGTTTCAATCTGGTTTCCCAAGACTCCATTCCCTGTATTTACGGCTCTGTATTACAGCCTTCACTTACTGGCACAATTTCAGTTCTTTAATTTCTAGCTAGCCTCACTGGGTTGACACTGCCTCGGATTTCACCAAACTCCAATCCTACTAGCAACACCGAGATATCATAGAATTTACAGTGCAGAAGGAGGCCATTCAGCCCATCGAGTCTGCACCGGCTCTTGGAAAGAGCACCCTATCCAACGTCAACAACTCCACCCTATCCCCATAACCCAGTAACCCCACCCAACACCAAGGGCAATTTTGGACACTAAGGGCAATTTAGCATGGCCAATCCACCTAACCTGCACATCTTTGGACTGTGGGAGGAAACCGGAGCACCCGGAGGAAACCCACGCACACACGGGGAGGATGTGCAGACTCCGCACAGACAGTGACCCAATCCGGAATCGAACCTGGGACCCTGGAGCTGTGAAGCAATTGTGCTATCCACAATGCTACTGTGCTGCCCATTAATATAGATGGCTTCCTGGACTACTTCTGAGAACTAAACATTCACAGCATGGAGCCATGGCTTTCTGCCACTTTCTCAGTTCCCCAAACCTTCTCCGAAGCCTTATTTGCACAGAGCTATCAAATGGTTCCTGGGACTTCTCCTGAACCCCAACTACAGAGTCAGCCAACAGCAATACTTTTACAGCCTGGGGACTGCTAATAGCAGCACCTTTCCGGTATGTCTTTCCAGCTGCAGATCACGCATTCCTCCAACAAACATGGATAAATTGATACTGTAGATCCCACTTGAGCTCTACCCATCTCCATGGCGATATAGACTTCTCGGGCTCAATGAATGCTTTAAAATTAATTGTAACTTTAACTCTCAAAACAAAGAAACCACTGGCAGCAGTGTAGACATATTGGGTGGGATACTCCGACCCCCCGCCGGGGTCCTGGGAGGGGGGGGGGGGGGGCACGGGGCGTCTGACCCCGGGGGGGTGCCCCCACGGTGGCCTGGCCCACAATCGGGGCCAATGATCGGCGGGCGGGCCTGTGCCATGGGGGCACTCTTTTTCTTCCGCCTTCGCCATGGTCTTCACCATGGCGGAGGCGGAAGAGACCCCCTCCTCTGCACATGTGCTGGTGTGATGTCAGCAGCCGCTGACGCTCCGGCGCATGCGCGGGCTTATGCCGGCCGGCGGTGTCCTTTCGGCCCTGGCTGGCGTAGCGACAAAGGCCGTTCACGCCAGTCGGCGGAGTGGGAACCACTCCAGCGCGAGCCTAGCCCCTCAATGTGAGCGCTTGGCCCCTAAAGGTGCAAAGACTTCCACACCTTTGGGGCGACCCAACACCAGAGTGGTTCATGCCACTCCAGCACGACGGGACCTCCCTCCCCACCGGGTAGGAGAGAATCCAGGCCATTGGCTGGAATGCTACTATCTCAGACTATGTCCCGTGTCAGGGACGGGAACAGGGCCTGCTTCCTCTAGTGGAGGCCAACTGGAAACCATGTCCAGCTCCGACATAATTAATTACGCAACTGGGATTTTAGCACCTTATTCCGTGGCAGGGTCGGCATTATGTTGTACCTCTTGCTATCATATCTGGGTTCCATATTGAAAATGCACCCAACATGACTGCCGCACCATTGAAGAAGAAAGATGGACCTTCTCAAAATGTTCGATCCCCAGGATCAATCTGAGGCCTGAAGGTAGACTTCCTCGGTGATGTAGAACCTGGGAGATCCACCTGTTGGTGCTTCTCCCCCACCCCCTCACCCCACCCACTGCTCTGGTGTCCCATTTTTCAGATTTCTGAACGCCACATTGTTCTAAATGTGTTGGGAATAGCATACCGGAGAATCCGACGTGGGTGGAAGATTCAGGTCAGGCCTTTATCAGCATCTCGCTAGCAATTTACAAATATAAGTTTCATGCTGCAGTCCAACGGATTTCCCGATCCGGAATGGTGGGAACCAGCTGAATTCTTCCTAACCCGACACGCTCATCATTGAACCCACCAATGGAGCCATGTGGGACTCCTATCCCTTGTCTCCAATTTTACAGCTAAGCCCACCTGCTCTTTCATGGGGCTGGATTCTGCGACCCTCCACCGGGTCGGAGAATTGCCGGGGGCCGGCGTGAATCCCGCCCCGTCGGCCGCCGGATTATCCGGCACTGGATATTCGGCGGGGGCGGGAATCGTGCCGCGCCTGTCGGCGGGCCCCCCCCCGGCGATTCTCCGGCCCGCGATGCACCGAAGTCCCTCTGCTGTTATGCTGGTCCTGCCGGCGTGAATTAAACAAGGTATTTACCGGTGGGACCAGGCGGCGCGGGCGGGCACCGGGGTCCTGGGGAGGCACGGGGCCATCTGGCCCCAGGGGGTGCCCCCACGGTGGCCTGGCCCGCGAACGGGGCCCACCGTTCCACGGGCAGGCCTGTGCCGCGGGGGCACTCTTTTCCTTCCGTGTCGGGCATCAACCTCTGCGATGGTCGATGCAGAGGTGACCCCCCCTCCGCGCATGGGCGGGGATGACGTCAGCAGCCGCTGATGCTCCCGCGCATGAGTGGACTTTGCCAGCTGCCGGAGTCCCTTCGGCCCCGGCTGGCGTGGTGCCAAAGGCCTTTCCCGCCGGCCGGCGGCGTGCCAACCATTCCGGCATGGGCCTAGCCCCTAAAGGTGAGGGCTTGGTCCCTAAAGGTGCGGAGGATTCCGCACCTCTGGGGCGTCCCGACGCCGGAGTGGTTCACGCCACTCCATCCCGCCGGGACCCCCCACCATGCTGGGTAGGGGAGAATCCAGCCCATGATCTTTCCCTTTTCGCCGTTAACCCTCTTAGTGAACATGGCCCCAACCTTTTAAATTGTAATCATCTTCAAGCTGCTTTAATTTCACTTATCCCATTTTCTACAGTTAAACTTTAATCTTCCAAGAGCTAAAAAGTACTTCCAAAATAGTACTACGACCCATTTCTAACTTGGTAAATGGAATTGTGCACCCTTGATCTACTTGATTGATGGAACAGGCTCAAGGGACCGAATGGTTTTCTCCTTGTTTTTATGTTGCAAATAAATTGATAGTCATATTTATGTTTCAGTGTTGCAGGTTTCTAGTCTGGCAAGTAGAATTGAAGAACAATGGGTAACGAACACAGATGATAAAGTTCAGAGTGACTGTTATAATCATGATTTATCCCAATTCAAAACCTGAAGTCATTCTGAATCATTGTATTTGACTTAAAATGAGGACAGGCATTTCATTTACATTTACAAGTTCAGATTTCAACAACATTTCACACAACTTTGCCATATGCAGAGATTCATGCATGCAGTAAAATCATATTAGTGATTAGATGGAGCCTTGCATTTGTGCCACTGTGCCTTTTTTATTGATAATATTGGAATGTTATGCGAGTAGAACTGAATTTCACACCTTGGAGGATTAAGGAAAAGATTGTGAACAAGCAGTTTACAAAAAATACTTGAATTGAGATTGGTTTGATTCTCTTTAGCGAAAGCACTAAAGAAACATGAAGCGTGTCATGGACAGAGTTTGTATATTTCATTGTTGTCCGTGATCAAAGTATTTGAATGTGTGAACTTCCAAGTGTGTTTTATTGTCCTCTGAGTGTTTTGTCCTAATTTAAGCAGCAAGCTTTTGTGAATTTGAAAATAAGGAGGATTATTGTTCATCACACACTTCTCCCACAGGTTTAAAATACTATAAGTGGGATTTAGCGGGCCAGCTCATCGCAGGCGCAAATCCCCCACTATGGCTGCTAAATCTTGCAAGAGGGCCAAAACAGGATTTATGCCAGCAAGATCACAATTTGAGATCTTCCCCATGCCTCCACCAGTGAAGTTATCAGGCTCATGCCCTGGGCTTGACAACATGATCACATTTAATAACCTTCTAACTTTCGAGAACTGCCTTCCCTTCACGAACGTAACTGATCCTCTCCTATCTCCTTTGGGAGGCCTCCCTCCAAACTTTACTCCAGCACCTTTGCCAGTATCTTGGCATCCACATTTAATAGGGATATGGGCCTATACGGCCCACACCACCGGGTCCTTGTCCCTTTTTAACAGCAGGAAAGTTGAAGCCTGTCCCAACATCCTTCTACCTATCACCTCCTTAGACATTCTCATCAACGGCCCCACGTGTCCTTCAACTTATAATGCTCCACTGGGAACCCATCGGCCCTGTTGCCTTCGCTGATTGCATATTCCCTATTGCCCATTTTACCTCCTGCTCTCCCACCGGCCTATCCAGCCCTGCCTTCCTCCCCAAACCTCAGATACTCCAAACCGTCCAGAATCTCTCTCATCTCTTGCTCCTCTCCCGGCCATTCTGATCTATACAACTTCTCATAAAACTCCTCAAAAACTCCATTAATCTGCTCCAGTGCCCCCACTAACACTCTTTCCTCCCCCCCCCCCCCCCCCCACTAACACTCCCCTCACCCCTGCAGCATCACCATATCGGCCTTTAGACTCTTTAAATGCGCAAACACCCCCAACCTCTTCACCGATCCTCAGTCCCCTCACGTTCCCCGTTAATATTCTGACAGAGGATCTCATTACCCCGCCCCCTTCCTACCTGCCATAGTCATAACCCTGGGCTCTGCCCACTGGGCCTGACCTGCCCCTTCATTGCCATTGAATCCCAGCCCCCCCCCTTCCAGACTCCCCTCCAATTCCTCTTGAAAACACCTCTCCCAGTATCGATCCCCACCTTTCAGGCCCATCGATACCTGTTCAACCAGGCTCCAATGACTACCACACCACACTCCCATTCACTAGCCAACCTATGCTTGCTAGTGTGGAGACCCATCCCCGTCCCAAAAACAAAAGTCAAACAAACAAACCCAGTGAAAGAACCACGCCCCAAAAAACCACCATCACCCCAAAGTTCACTAACCTCCTACCCACTGTATCTCATACCACAGGGTACACTACCCTTCCCCACTGACTAAGCCAAAAAAGAAACCCTAAATCCCAACCATTCCCATCCGTCTTAAAAACAAATGAACATCCTTCAACAGCAAACAAGAAACTAATCTATATACAGCATTTCACTCACTTCCCCAGTCCAAATCCAAACCCCATTTCTCATTTTAACCCCAGTCCTTCAGTCTTCATGAACGCCTCTGCCGCTTCCACCATCACAAAGTAAAAGTCTATTTAGTTATAGGTCCCCCCCCCCAGCTTCGCCGGGTAGACCACGCTGAACCTCACCATTGCTGTAGAGTGCCGCCTTCACGGGATCAAAGGCCACCCCCCTTCTCACTAGCTCCATGGTTAAGTCCTGGTATATACGTATACCAACTCCTTGCCACTGCACCTCACACTTCTTCACCCAACTCAGGACCTTCTCCTTAACACGGTACTTGTGAAAGCAGATTATCACCGCCTTTGTGGCTCATTTGTCTCTGACTTGGGCCTGAGTGACCAATGATCCCTATCCCCCAGCATCTCTGCAAGCATCCTTGCAAAGTAGTCAGCCTCGGGCCCTCCACCTCTTGGGCAAGCCCACAATTCGTAAGTTCTGCTGCCTCGACCTGTTCTCCAGGTCCTCCAGCTTGGCTCAGTCCTTTGTTGGCCTCCACCACCCTCCGCAGCTCCTCACCCACCAAGGTGAACTGGCCACTATGTTGCGACAGAGCCTCCTCCAACCCTTTCAACTTCTCTCCTTGCTCCCATACCTCGGCGGATGTCTTCAACACCGCCGCCTTCACCGGGGTTATCGCCTCCTCCATCGCTGCCATCTCTTTCCGCATCACCTTCATATGCTTGGCAAACTGCTTTTCAAACTCTCAAGCCATCACCTCGGTCATCTTCTCCACTGTGAATGGCATGGCCCCATCCAGCATCCCACCCTCCTTCCTGTAGCTGGGCTGATCCGTTCGCTCGATGGCGAACCTTGGCTCACCCCCTTCTTCTCGATGGATTTTTCTGGTTCTTCGACATTCCCTTCCTACCTTATATCTTCCGGCACCAGCTCATCCAAAAATTGCCCCTGGGAAAGGCATTAAATTCTTTAAAAAAACCAAGCCTCGAGCAGGAGCCACCCAACGTGCGATGTCCACCTAAATGCCACCACTGGAAGTGCACAGTTGTTAATTTTATTTGAGCCCAGAATTTCATCCCACTCTGTACAGAGGTGGCAGCGAAGATGTAAATGCTGCCTAGCTAATCGGCCCAGCCAACAATACAACACACAAGAAATAGGAGCAGGAGCAGGTCACCAGGTCCTTCAAGCCTGCCCCGCCATTCAATTCGATCATGGCTGATCAATGCCGGCCTTAACTCCTTTTCTGTGCCAGTTTCCCATAGCTCTCTATTCCTCAATCTTTCAAATATATACCCACCTTCTTTTAAATACTTCTAATGATTCAGCCTTTCCCATCCTCCAGGGCAGAGTTCCACCCTTTGCCAGCAGAAATCTCCATGCACCTGTTTTAAATGACCGATCCTTTATCTTGTAGCTGTGTTTGTTTGTTCGAGACTCTCCCATTAGTGAAAACACCTACCCTGTCAAGCCCATCAGGTTCATGCCCCGGGCTTGACAATGTAATATTCGCCCATGCCTGATTCCTCCCACCCAGTTGCTGTGACGCATGCCGGTGCGAATCACTGCTTGTTTTCAAAAATGAGAAACAAGGGAATGCGTGACATGTGCTTGGGAATAACCACTTCCGCGGCACTGGTGCTACTTTTTAAAATCCTTCTTTTATCCTGTTTGCGTGCACACACTCGCCTAATCCAAGAATTTTCCATAGTTTGTCCCTGGAAGACTTTTGGTTGAGTATTGGAGAAAAAAATTCCAAAGAATCCTTAGAAGGTTGATGATTAAAGGGAGCAGTCGGATTCAATGGGAGAGGAGCTGTCTTCTCACAATGGTGACCTGATCCTCAAGCGGGCTCTCAACCCAGTGCTTTTGAAGACGCTGCAAATGATGACTGCAAACATCATCAGAGTAATAGACGACAAACTCAACTTATTGATTGCGAGCGTTAAGTGCTCGTGAGACTAAGCTGCAGAATACTAATAAAACTCAATGAAACAAAGGAAAGAATCCTGAACATCAAAAGTGTTGCTTCCTCAGCTGAAGCCGCATAGAATCCTTGGAAGACCAGCTGCGTGGTATGTCAGAAATCTTGGAGGATCTGGAGAACAGGATTATTCAGGTCGTTGGTATGCCAGAAGAGATGGAGGGTAAGATCCATGTTAAGGTTTTTGAGGACTGGCTACCACACTTCCTTAAGCTGGATGTGAAGGCTGGGCATTTCAAGCTGGAAAGTACACATCGTATCCCGTCTTTGAAGTCTAGGAAAAATCAATGGCCCAGGTGCCAGAGGGTCTGGAAGCAGAAAGGGATGGCGAAACCAGGCTCCATGACGGTGTGAGGATCTTATTTTTTGTAGAAAGTCTCGGTGGTGACACAGCAGAAGCGTAGAGGCTTTGATGAAGTAAGAAATCCGCTCAAGGCACCGAGAGTGAATTATTCTCTGTTTTTTCCTGCAACCCTGAGAGTGATATCTGACAATTCCGTTCAGTCTTTTGATAATCCAGCTAGTGCCTTGGCCTTCGTAAAGGCCACAGAAGGTGAGGAATTAGACAAACAATCTGAAAATTGTTGAAATATTTGGACTTTCTCACTGTCCTGTTGTTTGTCTGACCTCATTTTGTCATATATCATGCTTATTGGAAGGTGTTAACAATTAATCATTATATTGAATGTTTAATTCATAAGAATCTCAGCGACCCTCATTTATGGTAGCTATGCTGCGTGTTAATATCAGTTATTTCCTGTTATCTATATCATTATGATAATACTGATTGTTTAGTATCTTTTCTTTAATCATAATAAAATTGAGTGGCGCCGTTGCCGGGAGGTGGGTGTAAGGTTTAGGTCTACATGGCTGGGTTGAAAATGCAGGAGGGTCATTTGACTCCCATCTTTTTTTTTAATAAACAATTTTATTGAGGTAGTTTTTGGCTTTACAAACAGTTACAGACATCATCAGAAAGAAGGCAAAAATGTGCAAACATCCACATACTTTCAATACTTCCATCGTAACATATTGCACAAGCCCGCTCCCCTCCCACCGGTACTACCCGCCATATTTTCCCTCCTACTCTACTCTACCCCCCCCTCCCCCCCCCCCCCCCCCCCCCCCCCTCCCCCCACCCCCTGCTGACGCTCACTCTCTCGCAAAGAAGTCAATAAATGGTTGCCACCTCCGGGCGAACCCCTGCACAGATCCCCTCAAGGCTAACTTAATTTTTTCCATACCCAGGAAACTCGACATGTCCGCATGCCACCACTCAGTCTTCGGGGGCTTTGAGTCCCTCCACGCCAATAGTATTCGTCGCCGGGCTATCAGGGAAGCAAAGGCCAAAACATCGGCCTCTTTCTCCCCCTGGACCCCCGGGTCTTCTGAAACCCCAAAAATTGCCACCCCTGGACTCATCACCACCCTCGTTTTTAGCACCCGGGACATGACCCCCGCAAATCCCTCCCAGTACCCCCTCAGCTCAGGGCATGCCCAAAACATGTGAACGTGGTTCGCTGGTCCTCCCGCGCACCTAGCGCATTTGTCCTCTATCCCGAAGAATTTGCTCATCCGAACCACCGTCATATGGGCCCGGTGAACGACCTTAAATTGAATCAGCCCGAGCCTAGCACATGTCGCGGTCGAATTTACCCTACTCAGGGCCTCTGCCCACAGCCCATCCTCCATTTCCCCGCCTAGCTCCTCCTCCCATTTAAGTTTCAGTTCCTCTGTCTGGGACCCTTCCTCCCTCATGAGCACCTTATAAATACCCGAGACTCTACCCTCCCCTTCTTCCCTCCTAGAGACTATTCTGTCTTGGATCCCCATTGGCGGGAGGCGTGGGAAAGATGGGACCTGTCTACGAACAAAGTCCCGCAACTGTAGGTATCTAAAATCATTTCCCCCTTACCGGCCCAAATTTCACCTCCAAGCTCCTCAGACTCGCAAAGCTCCCTTCCAGGAACATATCACCCACCCTTCCCGCCCCCGCCCGCCACCATACTTGGAACCCCCCATCCATACTCCCGGGGGCAAACCGATGGTTGTCGCAGATTGGCGCCCAGACAGACGCCCCCATCTCCCCTACATGCCTCCTCCACTGGCCCCATATCCGCAGGGTCGCCACTACTACCGGGCTGGTGGTGTACTTGTCCGGCGGTAGCGGTAGAGGAGCCGTGACCAGGGCTGCCAAGCTGGAGCCCCTGCACGAAGCCGCCTCCACCCGCTCCCAAATAGACCCCGTACCCACCATCCACTTCCTTATCATAGCGATGTTGGCCACCCAGTAATAATTAATCAGACTCGGCAAAGCCAGCCCTCCCTCGCTGCGGTTCCTCTCCAACATCGCCTTCTTCACCCGCGGGGATTTTCCCGCCCAGACAAAGCTCATGGTCATCCGATTAACTCTTTTGAAGAAGGACTGTGGGATAAAGATCGGGAGGCACTGAAAAATAAACAGAAATCGAGGGAGGATTGTCATCTTTACAGTCTGCACCCTCCCTGCCAGCAACAGCGGGAGTGCATCCCATCTCCGAAACTCTCCCTTCATTTGCTCCACCACCCTGGCCAAAGTTAACTTCTGCAGCCTGCCCCAGTCTCGTGCCACCTGGATTCCCAAATACTGGAAATTTTCCTCAACCAGCCTAAACGGTAGCCCTCTCAATCTGTTCTCCTGGCCCCTTGCCTGGACCACAAACATTTCACTCTTGACCGTATTTAATTTGTATCCTGAGAACTGGCCGAACTTCCTCAGCATTCCCAGTATACTTCCCATCCCGGCCACTGGGTCCGACACGTACAGGAGCAGGTCGTCTGCATAAAGAGAGACCCTATGTTCAACCCCGCCCCTCACCATTCCCTTCCATCCCTCTGCGGCTCTCAGCGCAATCGCCAGTGGCTCTATGGCCAGCGCAAACAGCAGCGGGGAGAGCGGGCAGCCCTCTCTGGTCCCTCAGTACAACCTAAAGTACTCCGACACTTCTCTGTTGGTCCTGACGCTGGCCCTCGGGGCCTGATATAATAATTTGATCCAATCCACCAATCCCTCCCCGAACCCAAACCGTCCGAGCACCTCCCATAGATAGTCCCACTCCACCCGGTCAAAGGCCTTCTCGGCGTCCATTGCCACCACTACCTCCACCTCCCTACCCACTGGGGGAATCATTATCACATTAAGTAGTCTTCTCAGGTTGGCTGCCAGCTGCCTACCTTTCACGAACCCAGTTTGATCCTCCCCAATCACCTCCGGCACGCAGTCCTCCATTCTACCCGCCAGTACCTTTTGCCAGGAGCTTGGCGTCCACATTAATCAGGGAGATTGGCCTGTAGGATCCGCACGCCTCCATACTGTTGGGAAGTTTAACCCGTCCAGAAATCCCCCCCCCCCGTCCCTCACTCTACCTATTTCCCTGGCCGCCTCCCTCCTCCTGAGTTGCTGCGCTAACAGTCTGCTAGCCTTTTCCCCATGCTCGTACACCACTCCCCTCGCCTTCCTAAGCTGTTCCACGGCCCTACTCGTGGATAGTGCCCCCAGTTCCGCCTGTAGTCTCTGCCTCTCCCTGAGTAAAACCTCCCCCGGGGACTCCGCGTGCTCTTCATCTATCCGACCCATTTCCCTGACCAATCTATCCATCTCTGCCCGGTCTGCCTTGGCTCTGTGGGCCCCAATTGAAATCAACTCCCCCCGCACTACTGCCTTTAGCGCCTCCCACAGGGTCGCCGCTGAGACCTCCCCAGTGTCATTCACCTGCAGGTAATTTTTTATACATTTCCGAAGCCTCTCGCAGATCCCCTCCTCCGACAGCAGTCCCATGTCTAGCCTCCATTGCGGGCGTTGGTAGCTCGCCCCCCCCCGATCTGCAGGTCCACCCAATGCGGGGCATGGTCTGAGATAGTAATTGCCGAATATTCCGTGTTCTTTACCTCCCCGCTACAGTCCCTGCTTAGTACAAAGAAATCTATCCTGGAATATACTTTATGGACGTGCGAGTAAAACGAGTAGCCCCTTCCTGTTGGCTGTCTATCTGTCCAGGGGTCCACTGCCCCCATTTTCTCCATAAACCCTTTCAGCTCCCTTGCCATTGCTGAGAGTCTACCCGTTCTGGGACACGACCGATCCAAAGTCGGGTCAAGGACCATGTTAAAGTCCCCTCCCATTATTAGCCTGCGAGAATCCAGGTCCGGGATCTTCCCCAGCACTCTTTTAATGAAGTCCACGTCATCCCAGTTCGGGGCATATATATTCACCAGAAAAACTATTCTCCCCTCCAGTCTGCCCCTTACCATCAGGTATCTGCCCCCCCTGTCTGCGGATATGCCCTCTGCCTCAAATTGCACGCGCTTGTTGATCATGATTGCCACCCCTCTGGACTTCGAGTCCAAGTCCGAGTGGAAGACCTGGCTAATCCAGCCCTTCCTTAGCCTGGTCTGGTCAGACACTTTCAGATGTGTCTCCCGCAACATAATTATGTAAGCCCTCAGGGCCCGCAAGTGCGCGAACACCCGCGCCCTCTTAACCGGCCCATTCAGTCCCTTGACGTTCCAGGTGATCGGCCTGGTCGGGGGGCACAACCCACCCCCCCACCCCGCCGGTCAACCATAGCCTTTCTCGGGCCATTCCTGGCCCGCCCTTTGGCTGCCTCCACCCTCGACCTCCTCTCCAGTGCCTATTTCAAATCCCTCCCACGTCAGCAGAACAACCCCCCCCCCCACCCCACTAACCACATCCCCCGATACCCCCACCCCTGCCATCTACTGGCTGTGACCTCCCCCCCCCCCCCCCCACCTGACTCCCTTGACTAGCCAATCTGCTAGCCCGGTGACTCAACACTCCGGTGCCTTCCTGTCTCATTCCCATTGTTTCCCCATCCTCCTCCCCACTCCCTGGAGCCCCATCCCCCTCTCCAACCCACTGGGGCAAGCCGGCTCCAGTGTCTTCCGCGAGCTGTACCAAAAAGTACAAATCAGCCCAAACAGGAAAAAACAGAAAAAAGAGGAAAAAGCACAACAAAAAAACCCCAAAAAAAACCCATAAGAAAAAAGAGAGACAACAAAAAAAAAAAGGGTTAACCCCCAAACCAATGTCCATGAACAAAGGAAAGAGTCCCAAATGTTCCCCTTGGCCCCTTTGGCCCAGCAAACCGTTGAGCAGCAGTCCAGGCCCATTCGGCGTACCTTCCCACGGTAATCCTCGGGCCCTAATTCGCGTCCTTGGGGCCTCCTTTCGGGACCAGCCCCAGGTCCCTCACAAAATCCATCGCTTCTTCGGGCTCGGAGAAGTAGTGGTGTTGACCCTGGTGCGTGACCCATAGGCGAGCTGGGAACAGCCGACCAAACTTCACGTGCTTCTTGTACAGCACCTCCTTGACATTCTTAAAGGCTGCTCGCCGCCGAGCCACCTCTTGGCTTAGGTCCTGGTAAATGCGGAGAACACTGTTGTTCCACATGCTGCTCCTGGTGCTCTTTGTCCACCGCAGCGCCCGCTCCTTGTCCACGAACCTGTGGAACCTAATCACCATCGGGTGAGGGGGTCCGCCCGGCCGCCCCTGTCTTGCCTGCACTCTGTGTGCCCCCTCCAGCTCCGGCGGTCGCGGAAAGGCTTCGGCCCCCATCAGCTGCTTCAGCAGGTCTGCCACAAACGCTGCAGCATCAGCTCCCTCCGCCCCCTCCGGGAGGCCGACCATCCTCAGGTGGTTCCTGCTGACTCTATTCTCCAGCTCCTCCACTCTGTCCAGCAGTCTTCTCTGCCGCTCTTTCAGGCCGTCAACTTCTAGCGCTGCAACCGTCTGTGCATCCGCCTGCTCCTCCACCGCCTCTCCCAGCTCCTTAACTTTAACATCCTGAGCATCCAGCCTCTGGTTCAGCTGATCCACCGCTTTCTGGATTGGGTCCAAGCTGTCCCGCTTCAGCGCTTCAAAACTGGACTTCATTACCTGGAGCATGTTATCCAGTGCCTGCTGGATTGCTGAGTCCGGGGTCCGTGTGTCCGCCATCTTAGGTCCCAGGTAACTTTCTTCAGGAACTTGTCTCTGTCCCTTTTTCTCTTTCTTCTTCTGTCTTCTGGACTCCCGCTGTTCCATGTGCCGCAGCCCGCTCCTCAGCACTTTCGCTGCTGCCCTCCTTCGCCCAGCTCCTTAAATTTTACCTCCTGGCATCTGAAGTGGGTCCAAGTTGTCCTGCTTCAGCGACTCCAAAAAATTTTTTCTTCTCCTGGAGCAAGGACGTTCCGTGGGTCCGCCATCTTGTCAGTTTCAGGTCAGTTTCCCCTGCTCGTTGCCTCCGTCTCTCTCTCTCTCTCTCTCTTCCCCTACTTGCTGGCCTCCCACGATTCCATCAGCTGCAGCCCGCTCTCCAGCTTTTTTGCGGCAGCCTTTTTGCCGCCCCCGTGGTCCCGCTATCACGGGAATCAGCCCCAAAGCCCAGCCGGAGTGAGAGCCCGCCGAATGTGCGGCTCACTCAGGCATCGCCGCCACCGGAAGTCCCCTCCCCATCTTCTTTTTGACTTATCTCCTCCTCATTTTTGAGGAGGATGTCTCCTGATGGCCGTAGGGTTAGCCTTATGGATCATCACTTGTGTTGACAGATGTTCCCTTGGAACTTGTGGTCATGATTCTTTTGTACTTTTGTTGTGTTGGGGGTCATAAGGCGTTGACTGGATCCTGAAGTGGTACAGAAAAACCTGACAAAAGAATGCTATAATGACTTTATGGTGCCTCGGATGTGACTTGAGATGGGGGAGGTGTGTTTTGATGCACTCCCGAATGTGGTGCGTAAATCCTGCCCTGTATTTCTTTAAAACTATGCTCCTAGAATGTGCAGGCAATTCATCATCCTATCAAAAGGAAAAAGATCCTGTCCTGTAAAAAGGAGAAAGTGGATATAGATGAAGCGGGACTGGGTGGGACAGGTTTCTTTGCCTCGTTCTCGACCAGTAATTCCGGGATTGGCGAGTTTGGCCAATAAACCTGTTCCCTTCAAGGTGGAGACTTGTGTGAAGGGTAAAGAGGGCAGATATGTGTTTGTTAAGGGGTCTAGGATCTGTTTGGATAATGGATATGTATGGACCTCCAAACCATTCCCCAGAGTTTGTTACTAAAGTCTTCATGGACTTTGTGGACTTATCCTCAGCTAATTCTCTTGTGGGCAGGGACTTTTATTTGTCAGTTAAACTCCTTGGTAGATAAGTTCCCAGTAACCGGAAATTTCAGGCAAAGGCAATGGTGTTGGTTTGTGAGGAGGTGGGGTACTTAGGCGTGCAGAGAAAACTACATCCTAGAGATAAAGAATGTACATTTTCCCCAGCTCCTCATCAATGTCATATTAGAAGTGACCATTTCTTCATACCTGGAGCAATCCTACATTTTTGTATCCTCCAGCTCTATAGGTAGCATTGTGATTGTGATCTCCTTGTTGCCATACTCGGTCAAATGCTGCCTTGATGTCAAGGACAGTCACTCTTACCTCACCTCTGGCATTCAACACTTTTGCCCATGTTTGAAATGAGGTTGTAAGGAGGTCAGGAGCTGAGTGGCCCTGGCAGAACCAAACTGAGCTTCTGTGAGTAGGTTATTGCTGAGTAAGTGCTGCTTGATAGCACTGTTGATGACGTCCTTCCATCACTTTGCTGATGAAGGAGAGTAGACTGATAGGGCGGCAATTAGCTGGGATGTATTTGTACTGTTTCCTGTGTACAGGACACACCTCGGCAATTTTCCACATAGCGCCGGGTAGATGCCAGTGTTGCAGCTGTACTGGAACAGCTTGGCTTGGGGTTTGGCAAATTCTGGAGCACAAATCTGCAGTCCTATTGCCGGAATATTGTCAGGGTCAATAGAGTTTGCAGTATCCAGTGCCTTCAGCCATTACTTGATGTCATGTGGAATGAATCTTATTGGCTGAAGACTGACATATGTGCTGCTGGGGACCTCCAGAGGAGACCGAGAGGGATCGCCCACTCGGCTCCTCTGGATAAAGATCATTGTGAATTCCTCAGCCTTGTCTTTTGCACATATGTGCTGGGCTTCTCCATCATTGAGGATGAGGCTATTTGTGGAGCCTCCTCCTCTGGTGAGTTGTTAAATTGTCCACCACTATTCACAGCTGGATGTGGCAGGACTGCAGATCTTAGATCTGATTCACTCATTGTGGAATTGCTTAGCTCTGCCTATTACTTGCTGCCTATGCTGTCTAGCACACAAGTGTTGTAGCTTCCCCAGGTTGACACCTCATTTTTCAGTACGCCTGTTGTTGCTCCTGGCATGCTCTCCTGCACTCTTCATTGAACCAGGGTTGATCCCCTGGCTTGGTGGTAATGGTAGAGTGGGGGAAATGCCAGGCCATGAGGTTGCAGATTGTGGTTGAATACAATTCTGCTGCTGCTGATGGTCCACAGCCCCTCATGGATGTCCAGTCTTGAGTTGCTAGATCTTTTTGCAGTCTCTCCTATTTAGCACAGTGGTCGTGTAACAACACGATGGAGGGTGTCCTCCAATGTGAAGATGGGACTTGACTGTGCAGTGGTCACTTCTACTAATACTGTCATGGAGAGTTGCATCTGCAGCAGGCAGATTGGCGAGGATGAGGTCAAGTATGTTTTTCCCTCTTGTTGGTTCCCTCATCACCTATAGCAGCTGTATCCTTTAGGACCCAGCCAGCTCGGTCTGTGGTGGTACTACTGAGTCACTCTTGGTGATGGACATTGAAGTCCCCTGCCCAGATCATATTCTGCATCCTTGCTATCCTCAGTGCTTCCTCCAAATGGTGTTCAACATGGAGGAGTACTGATCCATCAGCTGATGGTAGCCGGTACGTACTAATCAGCAGAAGATTTCCTTGCCTATGTTTAACCTGAAGCCATGAGACTCCCAGAGCAACTCCCTCTCCACTGTCTCCCACTGTGCCGCCTCCTCTACAGGGTCGGTGAGACAGAACATTCCCAAGGAATGGTGATAGTGATGTCTGGGACATTGCAAGGCATGATTCTGTTAGTATGACTATGCCAGGCTGTTGCTTAACTACTTTGTGAGACAGCTCTCCCAACTTTGGCACAAGCCCCAGATGTTAGTAAGGAGGACTTTGAAGGGTCGACACATCTGTTTTTGATGCCGGGTAGTCCGTCCAGTTTTATTCCTTTATTTTTTTGTCCCGGTTGAATACAACTTTCAGACGGCATTTAAAAGTCAAACACATTGCTGTGGGTCTGAAGTCACATGTAGGCTACAGACCAGATAAGGATGGCAGATTTCCTTCCCTAAAGGACATTAGTGAACCAAATGCATTTTTACAACAGAGACAATAGTTTCATGGTTATCATTAGACTTTTAATTCCAGATATTGTATTGAGTTTAAATTCCATCACCTGCTGTGGTGGGATTCGAACCAGGGCCTCCAGATCATTACCACTATGCCACCAACCTCTTTCCTCGAGCTCCGGAGGATCAGTGTTTTCCTAAATGCTCCTACTCGAAAGGGAGATTGCTGTGATCATTAGGGACCTTCAACCTGGGAAATCCCCTGGCCGGGGGGTTTTGGGTGTATGTTTAACAGGAAATTTAAGGACTTGCTGATAGATTCGTTAATTGGTATATCCTAGCATTCATTTGAGGCAGGTCTGCTACCACTTAATCTCCAATTATGAAACTTATGACCAACTGGAATGGTACTACTTGGTTTATACATTGTGGTGATTTGGATTATAAGTGGATACAAATGCTCTATCATAGGCCCTTGGCGGCAGTGCTTACGAATGGTTATAGATCTGAGAATTTTGGCCTTCAGACATCAGCTGTAGAGCCTCTGACGGAGGCTATTAGACTAAATCCTTTGGTTTTGGGGCTGCGCAGTTGGAGGGAGCACCATAAGATCACGCTTTAAGCTGATCATGTGCTGCAGTTTGTATCGAAGCCGGATATCTTGATTGCCGCTTCTATGCGCCGGCGCCGGAATGTGGCGACTAGGGGCTTTTCACAGTAACTTCATTTGAAGCCTACTCGTGACAATAAGCGATTTTCATTTTTTTATTTCATATTGATGTGGCAGATTTATTTAGCATTTTCTCTAGTTAGCAGATTAATTTTACCAAGTTTGAGGCTATGCCAGTGGGTGGGTTGAGAGACAGATTACCCCCATTTTTGCTAACTTCCCATTCAGGTGGTCCCCTTCGGGATTTACTGAGCTGGGTGTTTTAATTACCCCTTTGTTTCAGCAACCGTATGAGGCCAATGTTCCTCAGTTGATTGTATCTATTAGGTGGGACTTGATTCGTTGCTCATCGCTCCGAGATTGTGGCTGAGTAGGATTGCATTGATTAAGATAAATGTGTTGCCCAGATTGCTGTATCCATTACAAATATTGCCAGTCTTGTCTACTGGAGACTTAAAGGATATCAATGGAATGATCAGCTCGTTTACATGGAATAAAAACAAGCCTCGCTAGAAGTTCACCAAATTGCAGCCCCCGGGTTTTAAGCGGAATTGGGGAACTGAATATAAGAATGTACCAATTTGCCTTTCATCTAAGGTTCATAAGAGACTGGGTTAAAAAGGACCCCACCTCCATTTATCTCAATATTGAAGCAGACCTGTAACCTTTACAGGCCATGTTGTTTTATGGGGATTTTGGATCAGGCTTTGCTGGGTGTGAGAATCATATCATTATTAACATTCTTGGAGCATGGAGGATGATCCTTCAATTAGAAACGGAGCACCCTGGAATTCCAACCAGGTTTTATGGATCATGGATTAGATATTTGGAGAGATAGAGGCATTTGTAGGGTGGGAGATAAGTTCAATGTTGCTTCCATTTCATCGTTAGAGCAGCTATGCCAATAATGTGGCATTATGAGACTCTCCATTTTAAGTTTCTGCAAGTTAGAGAATTTATTCCTAATAAGATAACTGTGCATTGTGACACTTCTGTTTCCCTGGTGGAAAACATCCTGACTTTTGCAGAGTCTAAACAATTAATTAGAAAGTTTTATAATACATTGTGTTCTAGATCCTGTGTGAGGATATTGGGTACCCTGCAGTCTTGGGAAAGATCTTGGCATTGATGAGTAGATATGGAGTAGTATATGGGATTATTCCAATAAAAGTTCTGTATGCAACAGAATGATTGAGGCTAAGTTCAAGATGCTGCACTGTTGGACATTACACAAAGTTTAAGATACAGGTTTGGTCCTGCTATATCCCTGATGTGCCTAAAGCGCCTGGTAGTCTGAGATGAATAATGACCTAGCTTCCCTCCCTTCCCCCTTGCCCTCCCTTCCATCCCTTCCCTCCCCACTCTCCCTTTCCCCTCCCCCCCCCCCCCCGCCAAGCTGGCTGTGATCCTTGCAAGCACTTTGAAATTGCACAGCGTGCTGTTAAATCAGGTGAAACAATGCATCTGTGAAACCAGTGAGGTTCATAGAGCTTTTCTCGCCTGACCCAACATTTCTCTGCAATTTTGGGAAAATTCTACCCGACATTTCACAAACCATATCACACACAGGGAGATGAGATGAAGAAAAAAACATTATGATTATAGCCTGGAATTATTTCAGCTTCTTTCACAGCAGACTTGTTGCGTTAGCTAGATTGGAAGTCTCAATAAGCTGCAAGGCTTGTTGTAGTTGGATTGCCAGGAGGTTAACTGAAGTTGAACCTGAAGTTGGAATAGGTTGCAGGGAGAGTCCAACTCCCACTTTTGAGGTATTGCTGTCTATTATCTCAGCTGCATTGTTGTCTTGCTGTTGGTTCCTTAGATGGTGGATTTGATTTAACCACTGCATTGTGCCCGGCACCGAGCTGGGGCGTGCTGGGTAAATAGCGGGAAAGGTCAATATCGAGATTTGCACCATTCACCTGGCCCACTTGAGATGGCGAGTTCCGGATCTTGACCACAAATGGCGAGCATATCATTAACCTTCTTTTGAATTCATTTGAATCTCATTAGCAAGATTGAAGTCGAATGCAGCAACCTCCCAGGAATTACCCGAATTCCCAACAGAAAGTCACTCTGGTATTGTTTAGTACTCCTTTTCAAAATAGTGAAGCTACGCAATGACTGCTGAGGGTAAGCGAGGCGGTGAGTAGCCATTTTGATTTTCCGGCATGTAGCTCAAGGGCATTTGAGTGCCATGCCCAGTGCTCGGGCGGTGGTGGGAGGTGGGTTGAGGAGTTGTGCATCTGTGAAGCCTTCAAGCCATCTTTAAATATTGTGGAGACCAACAACAGGGGCAACCACAGCTTCAGCCTGTCCGTCCTACTAAACACTTCTACAGTAAAGGCCTTGCTGTGGCTTCAATGCTGAAAGCCAATCTCACTCCCTTTGACTGTGAGCAGCCTCTAGCTTCACAGCTGTAGGCTATTGCTTATGACAAGTTAGCCTTGTTAGTTGCAAGAGCATTTGCCAGCTGCAGGTTGTTTTTGCTGCTTGCTCCTGTTGGTGATTTGCAAATTCCTGTCGGCTGCAAATATGTTTGCAGTTTGCCGCTACCTTTTCTGCTTGCCTGCTGCCTCTTCCTCTTATGCTTACTTGCTGCTTTCTGGGTGGAAGGGAAAGAAGAAAGAAGGTAGTTCTTGGGTCACTTTTACCTGGAGTGGAGCGAGGGGAGGATTTTGGCGGGCCTGTTACTGGGCTGAGGATGCAGGAGGACTTGTTCGAGGAGTCTGTGGAAGTTTTTAAAGGTCTGTTTTGTGCGTTGATGTGTATTCGGTTCTGGACTAGTGGGTTACCTGTTAATGTCTGCTGTTTTCCTATGGCCCGGTCCTCAGACAGGGTGATGATAGAAGATCAGACGCTGACTGTTCAGTCCTTGGGTTGCGCCAGGACACTTTCATTGACTATCAGTGACTTTTTATGTTCAGTGTTCATCTGCTGCTCTTGTTATGTGGGTTGTTGCTGTTCCTTGGTTTCCTTTTGTACTGTGTTTGGTCTATGTTTGTGGGGGGCAGGGGGTGGGGGATGAATACCATGTACTTGCGGGTTATCTTTTTGCCAGTTGCAGTCCCTCCTGCTTCTGTAGCCTGGGAGTCACTGCCAGTGCTGGAGAGGGGAGGTGGTTTTCCCTCTCTCTCTCTCTCCCTCCTCTGCTCTGCGGTAGTTAGCTTACCAAGCGGCCTTCCACTGATGCAGGTCCACTGTAGGGTCTGCGGGGGTGGGGGTGGGAGAGGACTCATTTTTGCATCATTGACAGTGGCGGCTGTGTGCTTATCTGCTGTGGTCCCTCTTGTTTCTACGGCTTGGGTCCCGGCAAATTACCAGTGCTGGGGAGCGGGTATGGTGTTTGTTTCTGTCCTTATTCCAATGTGCCCTGTATTGGAGTGAGCTTTTCCGGTGGTCTGTGCTACTCACTGTCATGCATACACACTCTAGCTGGCACGCGGAGGGTCGTTCATGTCTATACTCTTTTTGCACACACACTCACCAATATGCATGCACTGACATATACACACTTGCTTTCCTGTACAAACAGTGGGCACCTTTCCACCGATGTATTTCTGCTGCTGGGGCCAGGTGGTGGTGGGGGGCTGACTGCGGTGTTGGGGGGGCACTGACTAAAGAACCATTTGGCGGGGGAGTGGGGAGAGAGAAGAGGGGAATCATTTTGATTTGGAATATTCTGGCTGAAAAAATAATGAATGTAGGTTCAATGGAAAAGTTCAAAATGGGCTCGGATAAATTGTTGAAATGGAAAAATTTCCAAGATTATAGGGAAAGAGTTCTTCCAATGTGATGGACAGAATGGCCTCCTGCCATTCTGTAATATTCTGGGAAAGAATTTGGAGCAAAGTGAATGATATTTGCCTGGATGCTAAACTCTTCAATTCTGACTTGGCAGCTGGCGGTATTGTAGTCTTTTTTTTTTTTTGTCTCCATTTTGTCTTTGGTTATATTCCTGCCTGTTTTGTGTCTTCTTTCAGCGCACACTACCAGTGCTGGTGAGGGAGTGGGGTGTTCTCTCTCTCCTCCTTTGGCTAGACCCACGCCAGTGTTCTTTTCCAGTGGTTTAAGTTGCTTCTTAGCACCCTCCCGCTGATGTACGTCTGATGCCTTGCCGGGGTGGTGGGGGGGAGGGGGGTACTGGCATGCGTTGTACATTGTTTTGGTTTTAGTCCTTTTGTGCGTGGCTGGTGACTTGGTTATTTTCCTGCACGCTCTGTGTTTTCCTTTGGTGGTTGCTCAGTTGTTGGTTTTGTTAATAATGTGCCGGCCCTGTTCTGGACTGAACTGTGACCCTCTTGGGAGGGCTGGAATAGTTTTCTCTCCTTCCTTGGCCGTGCTCCGTGTTGGACCAATCTTTTCTGGTGGGCTGGGCTGGTGAGCCTTTCCACTGATGTAGGTTGAGGGTGGGGAATGTGGCTGCTGAGTGAATTTTGGGTGCCAAGTGATTGGTGTCCACGTTGTGTTGTCTTTTGGATTTTGATATTGTCCATAATCTAAAATATGTGTGCTGCTGCTCCTGTTGGTGGCTGCAGATGCTTGGAGGCTGCTGTTGCTGTTTCCTTCCTTTTCTGCAGCCGGAGAGAAGGATAATTATTTCTAAGATTCCTGGGTCCTGGAAGACCAGGCTCCGGGGGACGTATGAGTCCAGAAGGCAATCAGGTTTGAAGCGAGAAGACACCGGTGCGCGACATTAATCCAAATGGGTCACTTGCTAACACCATTGAAGAAATGTTTTTGCAGGTTGCTGATGCTTTTGTTGCTGGTGTGGTGAGTGCTGCCTGTAATTGACATGTCACCGCAGGTTAAACACGCTGGAAGTCAAAGATGTTCAACTGCAGCTTGAGCGCCAGTGGAATATGTGGATGCAAGGATTTGGTTGCGGTGAGTTGAGCCTTGTGGGAGGGCTTGCACAGCTGTGACTCCTGGGTGGAGAATGGAACTGATATGTGGAACAAGTGGCACATTGATGGACAGATCATTTCTAGACATGTTCTGGACATGATAACACATTCTCAGGCGTATCCTCTGTTTCTGTTGAGGAACCTGCGAGGGGTGATACCGTGTGTTAATTTTTTTGGTGAAAATGAATTGATATAGCTTTATATTGGTACCGATATGGAATGGTGACATTTCTTTGTTGTTTAATGCTTAGTGTGATATGTGGAATGTTACGTAGTTAATTTTCAAATTACTGTTGACCATTTAATATACAAAATATTCTCAACTCTCAAGTGCCTCCTCCAGAGTGCACATGCCATGTCTCAGAGGATGATTAGTTCATAGCATTTCAAAGAAACTTTGAGGCTTGAACAGTGCCTGAAATCTAGTAGGAGCATCTGCATCATTGAGGCAGCTGCCAACAATCAAACACTAAAGAGCAGGTCTTCAACACTGTGGATCTTCTCATGACCAAAGGGGAAGTGTCTAGATCAGGGGAGGACACGGCTTCCCGAAGATCCCTGGCAGAGGTCTGGGGTCTAGGGCTCCTGATGTGGCTGCTGATGAGTGTGCAGAGCAAAATTTACCCAGAACAACTGGCTTGCTGGATGGCACTCTGAGAGAAGACAAAGAAGTCATTTTAAGGATGGGGAAGGCTTATGGGATTTGAAGATCCCAGGATGGAAGTCCGAACTGATTGTTGGTCTCTCTCCTTCTCTAATTCCTTACAGATACCAAAATGGATGGTGGCCATCACGTTGTAGGTCCAGGGGTAAATGGGTAACACGCATGTCGCCCCGCATCCACCGGGGCATCCTTTATTAAAAGGAAGGAATTGCACTCCATGAATGTTTAATGTGCAACCACCGCCTCCGAATCATGCATGTGTGTGCCCGCTACCCAGGGAGTGTACATGACAGCTACATCCTGGGACACTCTGAGATCCCCGGCATCTTTGAGGACCTCCCCAGGATGAAGGGTTGGCTCTTGGGGGCTCTTGGCTGATGACGGCAGTGTGCAGCCCTGAGACCGAGGCAGAGACCTGTTATAATGAGGCCCATGTTGCCGTCATGAAGCGGTGCATTGGGCTGCTGAAAATGTGGGTCTGAAGCCTGGACTGCCCTGGTGGTACTCTGCAGTACATCCCCCCCCCCCTCCCCCGCCCAGAGGGTCTACTGTTTTCTGGTGGTCCGTTGTGCCCTCCACAACCTGGCATAGCAGCGGGACGACAGGCTGGAGGAGGAGGAGGGACATGTGGCCTCACCTGAGGAGGAAGCAGATTAGGATGGCATGAGGAAAGAGCCCAGCAGGGGCCTGTGGAGGGCCCGTAGGATGGAGGACAGGCCGACACACCCGGAGGACCAGGGAGCCCCTCATACCACATTCTCATAGGATGAGGCTATGTCTGTGAGTTCAAACCCCCTCCCCCCCCCCCCCCCCCCCCCCCCCCCCCCGGCTCCACACCACCTATTAACTCAAATCCCTCCACCCCTCATACCGCACCTTTCCCGTCCATCCTGATCCATCCTCCAAGTGTCTGTGGAACATCACCCCAAGGTAATGGGCCTGTGTCAGCACTGTCAGCGGGTCAATATACAAGGCAGGATAGAGATGATAACTTGCTGTAAGGAAAGCTCTGGTGCTCCTCAGTTTCTCCAAAAGTCTGACTCCTGTTTAGAAGGGAGGGAGGCAGAAGACGGGAAATTATAGGCCCGTTAGCCTGACTTCGCTCATTGGTAAGATTTTGGAGTCCATTATTAAAAATGAAATCGCGGAGTACTTAGAAGTGCATGATAAAATAGGACTGAGTCAGCATGGCTTCGTCAAGAGGAGGTCATGTCTGACAAATTTGTTAGAGTTCTTTGAGGAAGTAACAAGGAAGTTAGACAAAGGAGAACCAGTGGACATGATTTGTTTAGATTTCCAGAAGACCTTTGACAAGGGTCCACATAGGAGACTGTATGTTAAGAGCCCATGGTGTTCAGGGTAAGATCCTGGCATGGATAGAGGATTGACTGACTGGCAGAAGGCAGAGTGTGGGGATAAAGGGATCTTTTTCAGGATGGCAGCTGGTGACTAGTGGTGTGCCTCAGGGGTCGGTGCTGGGACTACAAATTTTTCACAATATACATGAATGACCTGGAAGGAGGAACTGAAGGCACTGTTGCTAAGTTTGCAGATGATACAAAGATCTGTAGAGGGACAGGTAGTATTGAGGAAGCAGGCGAGCTGCAGAAGGACTTTTATAGGCTGGGAAAATGGGCAAAGAAGTGGGAGAACGAATACAATGTGGAAAAGTGTGAGGATATGCACTTTGGAAGGAGAAATGGAGGCATAGATTATTTTCTAAATGGGAGTTGGGAGTCCTTGTTCATGATTCTCTGAAGGGCAATGTGCAGGTTCAGTCGGCAGTTAGGAAGGCAAATGCAATGTTAGCATTTATGTCGAGAGGTCTAGAATACAAGACCAGGGATGTACTTCTGAGGCTGTATAAGGCTCTGGTCAGACCTTGTTTGGAATATTGTGAGCAGCTTTGGTCCCCGTATCTAAGGAAGGATGTGCTGGCCTTGGAAAGGGTCCAGAGGAGGTTCACAAGATTGATGCCTGGAATGAATAGCTTTCCATACCAGGAACGTTTGAGGACTCCGGGTCTGTACTCTTTGGAGTTTAGAAAGACGAAGAGGGAATCGTATTGAAACTTACAGGATACTGCGAGGCCTGGATAGAGTGGACGTGGAGAGGATATTTCCACTTGCAAGAAAAACTAGAATCAGAGGACACAATCTCAGACTAAAGGGATGATCCTTTAAAACAGAGATGAGGAAGAATTTCTTCAACCAGAGGGTCATGAATCTGTGGAACCCTTTGCCACAGAAGGCCGTGGAGGCCAAATCACCGAGTGTCTATAAGGCAGAGATAGATAGATTCTTGATCAATAAGGGGATATGGGGAGAAGGCAGGAGAATGGGGATGAGAAAAATATCAGCCATGATTGAATGGCGGAGCAGACTCGATGGGCTGAGTGACCTATTGATGCTCCTATGTCTTATGGTCTTTCTGCTGACAGTGCACATTCATCCTCTGAATGGGGTCTGCGTCGGGGGCCTTAAACTTGGACCACTCAGGAGGCAGTGGGTGAGATGAGTGGAGGACAAAAGGTGGGGGTGCAGACAGGCCCGCTGTGAAGGTTAACATGACCGAGGTTTCACATGTATCAGGGTGACATGTTTCAACAGTGAACATATGACATTTCCATTCCCCCTAGCTACAGTGACCCCCAACCACCCTGGTGCCCAATCAGTGCTCCTCAATCATCTTGAACACTCGTGGTCCACTGCTATTTCTACTTGTGTCCCGAGCATGCACATCAGATGTGGGGGCATCCTGCAGCTTTCCGAGCTCTCTGGCCTTTGCCCTTGGCGGTCATCCTCTGGAGGGCCTGGAGCTCGATGGCCCGGCCGACTTACGATGTCAGTGGCATCGCCTGTTCTACCCGTTGCCTTTCAGATGCGCATGTGTCAGTAGGGGGAATTTGGAAGAACTGGAGACCACTGTTGTCGCCTTGGTGGAAGGCCCCAGGATGGCCTCCAGACCTTCCTCCTCCCTCACAGTGACCATCGGGTCCTGGGGACTCCATGCGATGGAGGCACAGCTGGAATGAGCTTGTGAGTCATTTGCCGCTGCCCGTCCTGGAGACTTTCCATTGTCTGCACCATTGTTGTCACAGATTGAGCCATGCATTGTGCACTACCCTCGTGCTCCAGGTTTTACCCTGTGGTCACCATCCTAGCAAAGTTGGCCTCAGTGTCACGCATTGTTGACACCATCTCATCTGCAGGAAGCCTTTGAGACTCCTCCAATCAGGTATGCACTCACTGGAATGAACGTATCACCACTCCCTGAGTTTCACGGTTCTCTCATCTGCATCAGCTCTGGGAGGACCTTGTCTAGAGGCTTGGCATCTGACTGGGACCCAGCTGAGTCTTGAGATCCAACAGACCTCCGCCTGCTGACTCCCATAACTTTCCTGTCTCCACCCGATGTGTGGTGCTCACCCGAATGTGCCCCAGAGGCCTGTCCACTAATGTCGCCAACCGACGTGTGTGTCTCTGCTTTGGGGGATGTTTGGGTGATTGCTGTGATGCCTTGATAGTGGCCTCCTTGGAGTTCTCCTCCGAGGTGGTCTCTTGGGTGATGGTGGGAGGAAATAACTACGGATGGCCCGACCACATCAGACGAAGATCCTGTGATACATTGGACATGTGGTCAGTGAGAAGGAAGGATCATTTTGTCTGCCATGAACTATTCACTTGAGACAGGTCATCTTAGTGAAGGGGTTCTGGGTCCTCACCTCTCTGGCGCATGCCAACCTTGCTGTTGGTCAATGCTCTCTCCTCGGGCAATCTCGCCATCTCCATGGCCCGCTCCTCATTGGGGGTGAGGACATAGATCTCTGGGATTCCGAACCCCATCTTGGCTTTTCCCTCTTTTTATGGGCTATCTTCTCCTGCAGTGACAAAGGGAGGGCATTGTGTGCCACACGTTTGATGGGTCGCAAGGTCTACAGCAGGTGGCATGTGTGGGCGCCGCACCTGGCCTTGAAGGGATTGTGATGGTGGGTGCAAGGGGGTTCTGAGGAACAAACATGAAGATTGGATGTGGGGAGGGTGTGAGGCATCAGTCAGTGATTTGGGGGTGAGGGGTTTTGACAATTTAAGGGGAGGTTGTTTGTCATCTTCAGACATTTGATCGAGGTCTTTCCTGGTCATGCTGCCCGATCTGACAGCCACTGCCACTGCCTCCAAGGCAGTATTGTTGACCCTTCTACTGGCCCTTGATCCCCTCGGGAAACAGGATGTCCTGCTTCTCATCCACAGCGTCGGGAAGCCTGGCCAGGTCAGCATGCCCAAACGAGGAGCAGGTCTGAGTGCTTCCATGCTTGCATGTTGACTGGGAGTGAGTGGTGAGAGAGCGTTTGAAAGCAGCTTAGCCATGAGATGCTGAGCACGAATCCGACAATCAGATGGCAAGACAGCCAGTACCATTAATGGCAAGAATCTCATGGGCTCATTTTCAGCACTAAGCGCCACTGAAATGGGCCGCAGTCGATGAATTCTCAGCCAAACGCGCCCAATTGACACCAATACATTTTTCTGTTCAATCGTGCTCGGTGTTTCTGATGATATCCGTCTCAGAATAGTTCCTGCTGTCATATTTTAAAAAGCAGCTAACAAACATGGCTGTCTTACCCATGTGACCTGTGACAAGTCCAAAATCCTTGAAGAAAAGAAGCTTTTTACACCCTGAGAGTTTCAGATAACTTTGGTTTGGGATGAGGAATTAGTAGAATACAATGAAATGTCAATGGGATATTCACATTCCATTTCATACTCTTTCAATACACCTTGAGTTTTAATGTCTCTATTATCTACTATCATTCCTGTTGATGCTCCATCCTTAATTTCACAAGTGCCTGTGATTGTCTGTATGTAAATAGTCATTTGCTTCAGATTCCACGGTACCATGGTCTGTCGACTGCCAAAATCCATATGTTACAGCCATCTGGTGTCCACTTTTAATGATTTCACTTTAAAATTGACCATAGCTTCATGCCTGTATTGGACATAACACTCTTCAAGTCATAATAGTCCTGTTCCTCTACCAGTAGCCAGAGTAAAAGTCCTAGCACTCTTTCATGAGCTGCAGTTAGTTTCTGCTTCTGCTTTAGTTGTGCCAGCATCAAAAACTAATGTCTGTATTCTGGCGACATTGTTAGGATTGTCCTTGTGACAATCAGAATGGTAATAACAATAGTAGTACTGCCAGTAGAAGATAACTATGAACAACACAAATGTGTCAAACATTCTGTGATAGCCCTGGTTGCTAGCAGTGCATTTCAGTCTTCATTGTGGTTTCTTTCCATATCATCAGATGCATTACCCTTAGCAATACAGTGTGGTTCATTTGATTGATCTGTGTCCCACTCAGTAATCTTTCCGTATGGGGAAATCCCATCGGTGAATTTAATGTGTGATGAAATAATAGCTCCCTCTAACACTCCTGCCTCTTCTGCTGGCCTGGTTCATTGTTTTTTGTACTTCTGCTTTTGCAACACGATACAGTTTTAGCCTGGCCTTTGACATTCTCCCACTCTCTTTAATAAATTGGGCTGGCCACCTTCCACAGAGAAACATGATACAATTTACCAATGCGTTTTGATTCAGGAAATAGCTTCCAAAGCTGACCCCTGTCATTAGCACAGTGTTGATGAATTAGAACATATGTTCAATATCAACGTCCTTCATTTCTCAAGGATATTTGGGAGCAGGCAAATCCTTCCCGTGTTACGTTGTTGATATGCGATTTGAATTACATGTGATGTTTCTACTATTATAACGCACAGTATTTGCATTGTTGTGCTTATGACAGTAATTGGGATTTGTATAGCACCTTTAATGAAAAAAAAATCCAAATAGACAGTGAGGTGAAGGAGGAGAGACCAAAACCTCGATTGAGGAAGTGGTTTTGAAGGAGGGTCTTTGTAGAGGAGGGAGAGGGATTTAGGGAAGGAATTGAAGAGTGTGGGGACAATATCAGAGGAACAGGAAGTTCAAGATCAGGGAAAGAATTTTTGGCATGGGGGATCATAGAATCATAGAATATACAGCATGGAGTCAGGCCCTTTGGCCCAAACTGTCCATGCCACCCAAAAAGCCCATCTAAGCTAACCCCATTTGTCTGCATTTGGCCCATTTCCCTCTAAACCATTCCTATCGATGTATCTGTCCAAATGCTTTTTAAATATTGTCAATGCCCCTGTCTAACCACTTCCTCTGGCTGCTCATTCCACATACATACCACCCTCTGTTTAAATAAACATTGCTCCACAGGTTCCCATTAATTCTTTCCCCTCTTAACTTAAACCTATGCCCTCTAGTTCTCGATTCCCCAAACCTGGGAAACCCTGGGATGTTACAGCTATGGGTAGGGCTGTGGACATGATGGAATAGATACAATTTAATTCGCAGGAAGGGAGAAGTAAATGCAGTTGAGATTTGGAGACACTGTTAGAGAAGAAGTGGGAAGTGCAAATTAAGGCAGGAAGATTTATTAAGTTTGAAAATCCATATTGAAAGGTTCACATTGCCATGCACCATCGTAGCTAAGCGGAATGAAAAGAAATGACAAGAAAACTGAGGTAATAATGATTAAGTGACTCCAGAGTAGACCTTAAATGATAAAAGTGGGAATAGGGAAAAAGTAATTTTCACACTTATAAATTTTTGGAAAATAATGAGGTAGTAAAGGGCAATGGAAAGAATCATAATTTCAGAATAGAAGGGTATAGAAGAATAGCCAGGTAGCAAATTTAGAGCTCAGAAAGAACAAAGGCTCAAAGTTTGGAAAGGCAGTGAGCGAAGTAGTGTTGATATAAGAAACATTGTAATGAGGGTAAAGAGAGGAAACAATTTGGAGGCTTTGTTTTATGTGAAAGTTGTGTTTGAATGGGCTGCCAGATCGGAAAATATTATTGATTTATTTTGGTACAAAGTTGTACCAAAATTGAATTGAGAGATAGAAACAGGTCCCCCTCAGTCCTTAATATCTTCATATTCTGTGGTTAATTTTTTGAATTCAGTTTAACTGAAAAGGTTGTGATTCTCTGTGACTAGTGGACTGCGCCTGGTTGTGATTCTCTGTGACGAGTGGAACTCTACCTGTTATCTGTTTGATGTCTCAATTATTGTCTGGTTGACATATATGACAGGAATGGCGGAGGGCAGTTTGCCCGAATTAAGAAGCGCTGAAAAGAACAGACTCCATTTGCCGAGCTGATCTCTACACTGCATTCTATTTCTTTTCACCTGGTTTCAGGCCTTCAATATCGACCTTCTGTGGTAGATTTTATATTGCTTCTGCTGATTGGAACTTTACTGATGATTTATTATATATTTGCTTTTTTCATTCTGGAGTTTTCAGTTTTCATGATAGTGTTGAGATTGTACATTGCTCAACAATCAAGCTGAAGCTTAACATTGACATCATTATTGCTGGTTGCCCTCATTGGCATGTCTAACTTTTGCAGTACATCCTCTATCATTCTCAGCTCCTGTCATAAATGCATACTCATTACCTTCTTCATCGGTCTCCAGGGGGTGCAGTTATTTACTCTTCTTTGTTACACCAAACGGCATATTGTGTTTTTCAAGAGTACTTATTAGATATCTGCCTGAATCCTAAACACTGATTGGAGGTGAACTACTGGACCATGATTAATAATCAGCTGGGGTTTCTATTGGCCGAGTTGTCAAACCGAGTTGTTATTCTTAGCTTTTCTTTTATACTTAATTGAATGAACAATTTCATTATTACTGAACTGTTTCACCCAAGACAGTGAAGCTTTAGCTCCTCTTAATGTATTTACAATTTTCATAAGGTCTTTCAGATCTAGTTCTCTAAACAGCATATTTTTTCAATTTTTCTTTCTTTCTCTTGGTGACAAACACTTATTTTGGAGGCTAAAGTCACAATTGTATCAAGAATCTATTACTCCTTCTGTTTAGTAAAATAATCTACAAAAACTTCAGTGATCAAGACAAAAAAAACTGTATTTAAATAGCACTTCTCCTGGACATGCCAGACCTAACAAACCTTTGTATGGATACCACGGTCATAATAATAATAATAATAATTGCTTATTGTCACAAGTAGCCCCTAGTCACCACATTCCGGACGCCTGTTCGGAGAGGCCGGTACGGGAATTGAACCCACGCTGCTGGCCTTGTTCTGCATTATAAGCCAGCTGTTTAGCCCACAGTTCCTATCATGAGGGAATTTTTCCGAAGAAAGCACTCACAAACAGCAAATAAAATGAATGACAGGATCATGATACAACAGCAGCAAGGACACCAGAACAAAATTTCCTGCTCTTAAATGGTGTCCAGGGATCTCTGAGCAGCAGGTTGGAATCTCAATGTGGCATGTCGCTGATTTTCGTCCATTTTCCTGATTTCTTAAGTTGTCTGTGTCATGCACGTGAGTCTTTTATTCCCCTCTCATTGACAAAGATTCTCAAACTTTTCAATGACCTTATGCAGCTGTGCTCCTCGACAGCGACACAACTAATCACAGTAAAGGATGTTGTGATCTTCTAATCTTGTATTTTTCTACAGGAGCTTTGTTGACTTATAATTTGCTAACCATTATTTAAACTTCTTTCAGCCTCCCGCTGAGCTAGGAGTTGCAATTATTCAAGTGTTGGTAATCCTCGGACAACCATTTTAGTTGGCAGTTTGGAGCAATACCCAGTAGATTATTTGCTGTTGTTTCTTCACGCCCTTTTCAGCTGCTAATACAGGAACCATCTGTTTCATCATTTTCTTGTCTTCTGTGTCTTATTTCAAACAAAACAATGTGTTGTAAAATTTTAATAGCCATACAATTAAAAATGATGTACACAGACCACACAATGAACATTGTGATATTATCAGGACTGCAGTGGTTCAAAAGGCAGTTCACCAGGACCTTTTCCAGAGCAATTAGAATCATAGAATTTACAGTGCAGAAGGAGGCCATTCGGCCCATCGAGTCGGCACCGGCTCTTGGAAAGAGCACCCTACCCAAGGTCCACACCTCCACCCTATCCCCATAACACAGTAACCCCACCCAACACTAAGGGCAATTTTGGACACTAAGGGCAATTTAGCATTGCCAATCCACCTAACCTGCACATCTTTGGACTGTGTGAGGAAACCGGAGCACCCGGAGCAAACCCACGCAACACGGGGAGAACATGCAGACTCCGCACAGACAGTGACCCAAGCCGGGAATCGAACCTGGGACCCTGGAGCTGTGAAGCAGTTGTGCTAACCACAATGCTACCGTGCTGCCCATTAGTGATGGGCAGTAATGCTGATCTCTCCAGCAATGTCCACATCCTATAAATGAATTAAAAAATATATATCTTGTCTCACAATGTGTTTTTGGCAAGTGAAGTTTGCTTTGCGATTGTTGGTTTTGTGAAAAGGAAGACCTGTTTAATCAATTTATTGGCACTCTTTGAAGAAATAACATGTGCTGTGGATTGGGGAACTGGTGGGTGTACTGTACTTAGATTTCCAGAAGGCATTTAATAAGGTTCCACATCAAAAGTTGTTGCAGAAAATAAAAGCTCATGGTGTTAGAGGTAGTATATTGAAATGGATACAGAGTTGGCTTAAATGGGTCACTTTTTGGCTGGCTAATGTGGTGTGCCATGTGGATCATTACTCGGGGGGTGGGGGGGGGGGGGGGCTCATACAGCCACCATAATAAAGGTCCAAAGTTCAAATTGGGGTGGAGTGCGAGGTGAGGCTGGGGGTACAGAAGGCAATGGTCTGACAAAGACAAGGGAGAGGGTGATGTGGAAGGGGGGCTGTGCAAGAGGTGGGGTGAAACAGGGAGGGCTCACAATGGTAGCCAGCGGGATAAGGAAGTGGATGAAGGCAAAGGGAAGACTGAGGGGAGTGAAGCTGAACCCTGGCAAGGCTACATGAAAAGCTCGCAAACAAGATGGTCAAAGGGATACCACAGCGTTTACTGGAAGGGGATGCATAAAGAGTCCAGATTCAGTGGGTAGAGGTCAAATAGGTGCATAGCTATTGACCTTATCTCTCTGGGTTCTGAATAACTTGCATGGTCTGGTGAAGATAGGTGCACTGGAGAGAGTGATATGAATGTGCTGGACTGGTGTTTAAGGAGGTTACTGAACTACTTCCTGTCTACGCTCCCAAAGGGAGTGCAAATCTGTTCCAATTCTCATAGTCTCCCAAACAGAGAATCCCGGCCCTTGAATCTTCTTTACATTCTCCTCCTCACTTAGATTCCCAACAAGTTTTGTGCCATCAGCAAACTTGGAAATGGGTGTGATTTTTCCACCATGGAACACTCGGCTACGTGTACAATGGTTGAATCTCGGGAGAATCCAAAATAGGGCTCACACGAGTCACCAAGCTCACGGTGTCCAGCGTAATTTGGATCACGCCCTCATTAGGCTCATTTAAATATCCCAACGTCGTATTCACCTGGTGCCTGGGAGTCAATTGCTCTGCCTGAGAGGCCTCAACCGATCACCGTTTAGCACTGATTTCCACAAATGTGGGCCAGAGGCTTGCAAGTCATTAGAGACCCTCTGGGTAGTCAGAGACAGAGTAGGGAATTACCGTGACACTCCCCGGTACCTAAGCACAGCTCCCTGGCACCTTGGCAGTAGCACCTGGGTAGTGCAAACCTGCCACTGTGTGTGCGCCTGCTTGGCCCTGCCTGGGAGCCAGGGGTGTTGCCAGGTTGGCAGTACAAAGGTGCCTAGTTGCCACATTGAAATTGCCAAGTGCCGGTGCCTGGGGCCCATGCCCATGAAAGGGTTAAAGGGGAGGCCTCAGTAAGGTTGGGGACGTGAAGGAGGGGTGAAGTGAGGGTCCTGAAAGAGGTGGGGTGTAGAGATCGGGGCAGCCTTTCAGAATGGCACCACAATCTGTGAGGAGCCGGTCCTGTTGGCGAGCTCAGCTCCCCAGTTTCTAAACTTTCTAAGTATGGCCTTGATGGGGAAAAACTCCCCAAGGCCCAGAAAAACAGCCAAGTGTTATTGAATAGCATTATTAATCTCTGCACTGCAGCTGTTGAGAAACATGTTAAACATACCCGAAACCAGACTTGGAAATTATATTTGGTTCCCTCATCCAAACCATTGATATATATTGTGAATGATCAGGGCCAAGCGCTGATCCCTGTAGGACCCCACAGCTTACAACCTGCCTCTCTGGAATAATACCTATTTATTTCTACTCCCTGTTTTCATGTCCACTAACCAGTTATCAATCCATACCAACACATTACCCCCAAACCCTGTGCTTTTATTTTGCACACTAACTTCTTATGTGGGACTTTATCAAAAGCTTTCTGAAAATCAAAATACACCACATCCACTGGTTCTCCCTCATCTATTCTGCTCGGTAGGTCCTTATAAATACTCCTGTAGGTTTGCCAAACATGATTTTCCTTTATTAATCCATATTGACTTTGCCTAATCCCGTTAATATTTTCCAAATATCTTGTTATCACATCCTTAAAATGAACTAGCATTTTTTGTACTATGCCTCCTCTTGCTACTCACACTCATTTCCTCTGCTTTAAACTTTTGATTCTTGCTTTTCTATCTGTAATTTCTACCTTTTTTTTCCCACTCTTATGTCTCCTGCTCAGGTTCCCAGCCCCTGCCACTCTAGTTTAAACCCTCCCACCCCCTCCACCCACAGTACTCGCGAATACCACTGTGAGTACAACTATCAGCACACTCAAGGTTATTCAGTAAGTGCTGCCCAGTCACAGAATCGTATCTAACTGTAAACATTTTGTTTCGGCTTTTGCAAGCATTGACTGGTTAAGTACAGCCTGTAACCCTTCTATTACTGTCCTTTCTTTTTTGTAATCCATGTTCATTCTTCATTATTATTTGAATAATTTGTTGGAAAACAGTATGGTGCCCAATGACTGATGGATGGCTAACATTCTCCCAGTATTTACAAAGGGATTAAAGGATGTCTAGGAATCTATAGATCAAGCAGTTTAACATCAGTGGTAAGAAAAATAACAGAATCTCTACTAAAGGAAAATAAACATCAGAAACCAATCTTCCTGGATGAAAGTGTATTTAAGTCATACTTAAGGCTTCAGAGTTATTTGTTTTGACTGTACTGTGGAACATTTACCAGCTATTGGGTATACAGTTCCGTTTCTCATTTTAACTATATCACTTTATATTAAAACCTATTCTGTGTGAAACTATTTATCAGTCAACGTATAGTGCTTGAGGTGAAGGACTGTTATTTGTACAGCAGCTACTGATTTCTCTGGCTTCATTCAGACCTGTGTTCTGATTCCATTGTTGATCCCTAAGCATTTACAGTATTTACAATATATAATTGTAAAATACAGTGGATTTTAGGGAGATTTTCTACTTCAGATGTTTGCCACTTTCACCCAATGTGATAATCGGGAGGCTTTGAAAGATTTTCAGATTCAGGCCTCATTAACATTTTCTCTGGCAATGTGCAGGTGCCAAACGCTCGCTCTATTGCAGTCCCCACCCCCCTCCTGTGGTGGAATATCTGCAGCCTCTTACCGCGCCCCTCCTGTGGTGGAATTTCAGCTGGCTTCTGCCCTCAGTCGGGCAGCCGGTAACACCTGATCGGGAGTGCCTGTTGCGAAGGAGAAAAATGGACCAGCAGAACCCCTAGTCTTCCTGCTCTAAAGTAATCTTACAAAAAAACTAAAAAGCTCCCTTTGGTACAATTTATAGGCCTGCCCCCTGCTGTAAAATTGATGGAAACAGGCAAATGTGAACCTCGGGGCATTCACACTGCTGGGACCTTCCGGTCCTGGTGGTGGAGGGTGCGACCAACAGGAAACCCCACTGGAAGCAGTGTGACCAGAAGAACCCGCTCCTGGCCAATGGTGGACCACCATAAAACATGCCATGAGGGAGAGGTGTGGTTTTCAGCCCATTTCCCTGCCTGTTCTCGGGTGATGAAAACGTTTGAAAATCTGTCTCCCCATCACCCATTGCTTTAAAATCATATAGATTTCTTCACGCGACACAAAGGGTCAAAGGCATGTTAAACAGGATATGACGAACGTAACTCTGCTAAAGGAATTTTATTTATGTTTTTACTTATGCTGTACATTTATACTCGTGTATTTATAATATTACAACAGCAAATTTGAATTTCTGACAGATTTCAGTCTGGTGAGACAAAACATGTGATAGGTATTCGTCAGACATTTTAATATCGCTCTGGGCAGCTTTACATACAAACCTTGGCGATTAAAGCACACTGACTTCACCTTAGCAAATCTCTCTGGAATTGAAAGCACAAAAAGTGAACAACAGGCGTATGGTAACTGGGAAACTGCCAAGCACAGCTTTTATTTTTCATGAAGAAACTACATGTGTGTCAACTGCCCTCCCCAATCTCCTGTGAAGCACTGTACAAATGGTTTGTGTCATATAGATACAGGCAACAAAGCATCACAGCGATTTGCATAATAATTCTAGCTAGTTCAGCCTTGTTCCCACTAAAACATTATACCTGGCTATATAAGGACTGCGGCTGTTCAAGAATGCGAACTCACCACCACCTTCTGAATGGCTTGCTAGGGATGGGTAATAAATGCTGGCCTAACCAGCGACGCCCAAATCCCTTCCATTAATTTTTTTTTTAATGTTTTTTTAAATACAGCCAAACTCCACTAATACACTGTGACTCATCACAGGGAAATAACATTTCTCCTGGGTGAATTTTGAGAGCTATCCATCACCAGAGCATAAAAACAGAAAATGTTGGAATAACTCAACAGGCCTGGTAGCATTTGTGGAGGGAGAAACAGATTTGCGGCTCTGTCAGAATCTAAAACTGTGCCCTGAGATTTTCTGTGCCTAGTGCGCTAGAGAATGTAGAGAGAAAACTCCATTGGAGAGCTGCATGTTGATTTTCTCACCTCATACAGCACTCTGTATGAGTGCTGAATTCTGCCCAAGGTTTCGAGTCTAATATGAGGGATGGCCGGCTTCATTCCTGTTACAAATGCTGAAAGAGGACTTGAGACTGACACTTGTAACATGTTCCCCCCCCCCCCCCCCCCCCCCCCCCCCTCTCCAACACACACACACACACACACAATGATTCCCATCATGGGCTGGACTGGATAATCCCAAGCCATATATTTGGCATGCACTGTCTGTCAGTAGCATCCTTTGAGCTTCTGGCAAGCGGGACAGGTGAAACCTTCAGCACAATAGCGGATACAATGACGGAGTGGTGTAACTGTTTTTGAGTCTGTCAGAATATGGTATTTTATAAAAGTATGGCAGCTGTCATTTCCAAATTACAGAGATGGTGCCGGCAATGTTGCAGCCAAAAGGCTAGAGTGGTCACACTTGCAAGCTTCTGGGAATAACACTGCAAATGACCAGTATTAACTGACACTCCTTGGCTTGTGCCTCTGGCAGCAGCCTCTCATGGACCTTGACATTCTAGTTCAGTGACTTCACGACCATTAAAGTTACGTATTAAGTTGGTCACATGTCTGGAGACAACGAGGTATCTTAAGGCCCCGAGAGAGACAATGCTGGAGGAACTGCTGGATGCGGACAGTATGGAGAAAGGGAATTGTTGGGACATATACGGACGACTTTTGGAAATGGCACCAAGACCGAAATGTGAAGACAAACTAGGGACAGAAGTAAGGTGGGGACTCTGGAGCGAAACGCTAAGTAGGGCCAACTTCACCTCCTCCTGCGCAAGGCTCAGCCTCTTGCAGTTTAAAGTGGTGCACAGAACGCATCTAACCAGAACCGAATGAGCAGGTTCTTCCTGGAGGTGGAGGACAAGTGTGAATGGTGCCAGGGAGAGCCGGCCATCTGCATGTTCTGGGCCTGTTCCAGACTTTTTTAAAATTAGAGTACCCAATGAATTTTTTCAATTAAGGGGCAATTTAGCGTGGCCATCCACCTAGCCTGCACATCTTTGCGTTGTGGGGGCGAACCCCATGCAAACACGGGGAGAATGTGCAAACTCCACACGGACAGTGACCCAAGCCGGGATCGAACCTGGGACCTCAGCGCCGTGAGGCAACAATGCTAACCACTGTGCCACCATGCCCTGCCCGAGAGTGGCGGTCTTTGGGTTATCGGACCAGCCAGAAATTCATCTGGCGAAGCGGGCCAATGCCCTTGCTTTTGCTTCCTTAATCGCCCACTGGAAAATCCTGCTTGATGGCGATCAGCAGCACCACCGCAAACTGGATGGCAGACCTGTCGGAATTTCTCCTTCTGGAGGGTATCACATACACCATCCGAGGGGTGGACGAGGGCTTCCACAAAGCGTAGGGGTAATTCATCAGCCTGTTCCAAGGCCTATTCAAACCCAATAGCGGATAGGGAGGGTGGGACCAATAGGAGCCAACAGGACCATACAAAGCAGACCGGAACAAGGGGTGGGGGGCAGCAAGGGAGGAATCCAGGGAAATACCCAGGATCACTGGAAAATAGGGGCCCGAGGGGGGGGGGGGGGGGGGGGGGGCAAAGTCATAGTGCAACAACAAGAAAAACATGACAAAAGATAGACTATAACATTTACGCAGAAGAAAGGGCCTAAGGTGGAGCCCGAACAACAGAAATGGGGAGGGGAGGAATGGCAGGGGTGAGCAAAGGGGATTGCCAAAGAAAGAAAAACATGTAAATTGTAAATAATAACCATCTCAATCACCTTCCGTATAGTGTACAAATGTAAAATTAAATAAAAATATTTAACAAAAATAAGTTGGGCACATTTTAGTAAACCTAGTTAAAGTTCCTTCTGACCTTTTCATCGAATTTACAGTGCAGAAGGAGGCATTCAGCCCATCGAGTCTGCACTGGCTCTTGGAAAGGGCACCTTACCCAAGCCCACACCTCCACCCGATCCCTGTAACCCAGTAACCCCACCCAACACTAAGGGCAATTTTGGACACTAAGGGCAATTTAACACGGCCAATCCACCTAACCTGCACATCTTTGGACTGTGGGAGGAAATCGGAGCACCCGGAGGAAACCCACGCGGGGAGAATGTGCAGACTCCGCACAGACTGTGACCCAAGCCGGGTATCGAACCTGGGACCCTGGAGCTGTGAAGCAATTGTGCCAACCACTATGCTACCGTGCTGCCCACCATGCTGACCTACTTTGAGTGACAAGGAGGATCCAATTGTGAAGTTGTCCTGTGTTATTTCCGTTGAAATTGGAAGCGTCTTTTCAATATGTTCATTAGATTGACAGAAATAGTGAACACAAAACATGTTCCTGAGTGATATTGCAACATAGAGCAACCAGAGGGATTCTGAAATCCCTGTGGTTTTGAAACCTGCAATTTAGATGGGATGCCTGTACTGTAGCTCACATATGGGAATATTCTACATTTGCTTGGCCTTTTTGCCTTTTAGATAACGCAGCTAAAATACAACACACAGGCAGGCATTTCTTTATGGCATTTCCAGCTGATCAAATTAGAGCCATTAAATAAACATTCTGTAAGAGCAGTGTTCCCATGGTACGGGATTAATAGCTGTAGAGCATGTTCAGAAATTCGATACGGTTTCAATGTATATTTCCTCCAAATAAGTGAATTCCTGTTACTTCTGCACAATATGTAATTCCGAATCCCAAAATGTGTTCTTTCCCAATTAAAGAGATTCCTTTCAAGGCTTTTTCACATTGCAATACAAGCTTTTCTGAGTACGAACTGTGTCAATTCACAGTATAGCAGATAATGGGAGCTCGCTGCATCTTAACCCAATTTCCACATTGAGCGAGGTATGATCATTCTAAAACTGAGTATTTTGAGGCAATAACACACGGGCTAAGATGATGTTGATAAACAGATTGGGTTTCTCTCTTGTGCTTCCTGGTATCATCTCAATTCCTTGAACTCCTTGTACACTGCTGTGGATTCACATTTGGCTCACTGCATTACTGGCCAAGAAAAGCTCTATTAATAGCTGAAGATAAAATTTGCTGTCAGCACGATTCATAGGAGTGCTCAAAGGCATTAAGGATTGAAAAACTACTAATAAAAATGTTGATGGAGAAATTAACCTTAATTAAGACATTTCATGACCTCTTTCTATATTTCTCAGCCAATTGGGTATGCCAATTTTCTTAGAATGCTACACAGAACTTTATAACAATACTGAGATTGATACTCTATAAGAATTTTTATCAAGAGGAACACTTGGCCTTAATTCTGTGTGAAGGAGCCATTTCAGACTTGCTGAGACATCAGTGATAACTGATATAGATGGTTCCGGTTATATTTTTATGTGAATGATATATTTCATGAAGGCAGTACGGCAGGTAAATAACGTGGTTAAAAAGGCAGACGGGATCCCTGCCCTGATTAGTCGAGGCATAGAATATAAGGCAAGGGAATTTGTGATGGAGCTGTATAAACTGCTGGTTAGGCCACAGCTGGAGGACTTTGTGCAGTTCTGATCACCACACTGGAGCAAGGGATTGCACCAGAGAGAGTGCAGAGGAGATTCACCAGGATGTTACCTAGCATTTCAACTATCAACAGAGACTGGATAGGCTGAGTTGTTTTCATAGAACATAGAACATAGAACATTACAGCACAGAACAGGCCCTTTGGCCCTCGATGTTGTGCCGAGCCATGATCACCCTACTCAAACCCACGTATCCACCCTATACCCGTAACCCAACAACCCCCCCCCCCTTAACCTTACTTTTTAAGACACTACGGGCAATTTAGCATGGCCAATCCACCTAACCCGCACATCTTTGGACTGTGGGAGGAAACCGGAGCACCCGGAGGAAACCCACGCACACACGTGCGTTTCCTTGGAGAAGAGAAGACTGAGGGGTGGGGGTGGGGGGCACATGTTTGAGGTATATAAAATTATGAGGGGCATAGATAGGGGGGATAGGAGAAACTTTTCCCCTAAGCGGAGATGTCAATAACCAGGGGGTATAGAATTAATGTAAGGGGCAGGAGATTTAGAGGGAATGTGAGGTAAAGATTTTTCACTCAGAGGGTGCTTGGAATCGTGAACACACTGCCTGAAAGGGTGATAAGAGGTGGGAGCCCTCACAAGATTTAAGAAGTATTCAGATGAGCACTTGAAATGCAATAGCATATACGACTACGGACCAAGCGCTGGATAATAGGATTAAGGTGCTTGATGGCCGGTTAGGTCACGATAGGTCGAAGGGCTTCTCTCTGTGTTATAAAAACTCTATGGGTGGGATTCTCCGGCCGCTTACGCCAGGCGACCGGAGAATCTCTCACAATGTCAATGGACTTCTCCATTGTCCACATCTCACCCATTGCATTCTTGCGGTGGGCTGGGTGGAATAATCCAACCCGATGACTCTCTGTTAGCAGTTCCACTACCAACTTCCAATCTGGACCCTCACAAGTCCCCTTCCTTCTCCGGTCTTTGCAGAAGTGGTTTCCAAGTTTCATGCACATGCACACCCACAGACACACCATCACCAGGTCTGGCCTGTGTACATATTTTCGGTCTCAGGAGATTGGGTGGGAAAGTTGAGTTAAATTCCAAGATCATCTATGATGGAATTGAATGGTTCTGTTTCCTGCCCTTGTCTCTTGTGCATTAGGTAGCTTTCAAATGAATGTTGCCTCTTAAATGACAGTCTGGAATTCTCACCGCCAATAAGGCAGTAGCAATGAGATTAACCACTTTCCATGCTGCAAAATTCCAACAGACAGACCCAGTGGCAGGGGCGGAAATAACATACGACTTCAGGTTTCATGCTGACTGCTCAGTCGATCAGGTAGAGAAAGAGAGAGGGTGGGTGGATGGTTTTGTGGATTGCCACCAGAGTGTAATCTCTAGCAGGCAGCTCAGACCAATTTAAAACACAGTACGGGTAAAGTTGGTAGCGCGGGACTGCGGGAAGCCAACTAGAGAGTCAAAGAGATGAGGTCAAACCAGAAGCAGACAAGTGCATCTGAGTAGAGCCGCAAAATTACTTTGATATATTCAAGTTCGATGTAATTTTATTCCAGACTAGACTAGACTAAAACATCAATATATAAGCATATTCCCTTCAGAAACTTCATGTGAGGCCTTCATTGTATTTGAGGGTGATGGAACACATTGGATATGAAATTAGTGCATCTGTTGCTGCCATTCTGCTAGAATGGTGCAGAAGTAAGCACATCTGTTCTTTGCTAACGTAAGACTGTTATAGAGCATTTATGTATTTGTGCGCACAACACCCATATTGGCAGCAAGGGGAAGCAAAAGGATGATGCCAGATGGCAATACATGAGCAAAATTGTAACTCGTTAAACTCTGAATGGTCGAGTTAATTCAGGACTGTCGCTAAAATAAATTAAAATCAGAATTCAAATTGTCATTAAATTAAAATGTGAATTCCATGGTATACACTCTTCAGATGCAGCCCTTTGGCAGTTTAACTTTTACTTTCCAATTTGTGAATTTTACGACTGAATGTTTGTAAGATTTAGATCTGTGCAATTGCATTGAGACTGTAGTCCGAAAGCTACTGCAATCACATTATGGTTTATAAAGTATTGACTGGTATCAATAAGGTGAAAGCAGAATCTTACTTTGTGGTATGACAGGCATACGACTCAAATTCACTCCCGCGCTATTTTGGGTTTGTTTGACTTTTTGGGCGAGATCCAGACCAGAATTCACCCGCACTTAAGGAGTTTTTGGGGAGTTTCACTCCGGTCGCCCCCACACTTAGGGCGGGAATCTCCGGCTGCATCCACCCGATGACTGGAAAATGACATTGCAGGCCATTGTCTGTGTCTCGCCAGTGCCATTTTTGCGGAAGGCGGGGAGGAAGAATTGAGCCCATAGAAATTATTTCAGCAGTATGGAGCTGAACTCACCCACGATCGGATCGCCATTTTGAGAAGGTCCACCGATCTCGATGTGAGATTCAGGATCCGCCACATTCCCTGCCCACAGACAATGCCACCCTCAGCAGATGTGGGCATTACTGCACACCCCACCCCCCCCCGCCACAAAGCTAACATACCCCATTATGGGTTGCTGAGGTCATCCCCAACCCAGTCAGGCCTCACCCTTTATAAGATCCGCCCCTTTCAGGACCCCACTCACTCCGCCACCTTTATTACCCTCCTTTATACTGTCCCTTCACACCCCCAAGTCTTTATAACTTCCCTTCACTCCCCCTCCTTTCAGGAACATGGCTGCACCAAGCTCCAATCCTTGGCACTGACAGCCTGGTACCCTAGAAGTGCCCTTGGATATCTGTGGCAGATTAAATGGGACCCAAGTGGAGTGGTGCAACGACAACAATCTATCCCTCAATGCCAGCAAAACTAAAGAGCTGGTCATTGACTTCATGAAGCAAAGTACTGTACACACCCCTGTCAGAATCAACGGGGCCGAGGTGGAGATGGTCAGCAGTTTTACATTTTGAGGGGTGCACATCACCAAAAATCTGTCCTGGTCCACCCACATCGATGCTACCACGGAGACAGTACAACAGCGCCTATACTTGCTCAGGAAACTAAGGAAATTCGGCATGTCCACATTAACTCTTACCAACTTTTATAGATGCACCATAGAAAGCATCCTATCTGGCTGCATCACAGCCTGGTGTGGCAACTGCTTGGACCAAGACCTTCAGAGGCAAGAATCTTCAGAGAGTCGTGAACACAGCCCAGTCCATCACACAAACCTGCCTCCCATCCACTGACTCCATCTACACCTCCCGCTGCCTGCGGAAAGCGAGCAGCATAATCAAAGATCCCTCCTACCTGGCTTACTCATTCTTTCAACTTCTTCCATCGGACAGACGATACAAAAGTCTACGAACAGACTCAAAAATGGCGGGGGCGATGCTCCGAGCCCCGCACTGAGCCGGAGAATCGCTGCAACCATGCCCCGATGCCAGCGCGCAATTCTCCGAGGTGCAGAGAATCTGCACCATTTGCACTATTTATCCGTCTGGCTTGAAGACTCACTAATATTTTCTTTTGGTTTAGGTTTGGCCCGTGAGCCGGTGGAATCAGTGGGGCCGCCGATTCTCCAGCCCGGATGGGCCGAGCAGCCGCACCGATACGACAGAGTCCCGCCGGCACTGTTCACCCCTGGATGGTGCCAGCGAGAACTCTGCGGGAATGGTCAGGGGGGCGGGGCGGCCTGTGGGGGAGGGGGGCTCCTTTACCTGGCGGGGCCTCCGATGGGGTCTGGCCCACCAATCGGCGGGCCAGCCTCTTTCCCCCCCCCCCCCCCCCCCCCCCGGGCCATTGGCCCATTTGGCACCGGGAAAGGAGGCTGGAGGGGCGTGAACCGCTCCAGCGCCGTGCTGGGCCCCTGTGGGAGTCAGAATCGTACGTAACCGGGCCCGGTTTGCACCACGCGATGGCGTTCATGACAGTGCGAACTCTTGGGCCCAATATTGGGGAATCGACCCCATCTTCTTCCCCACTGTTACTAGACTCCTAAAAGACCCTCTTATGAACTGACCTGATTAATACTACACTCCTGTATGCTTCACCCAATGCCGGTGTCCATGTAGTTGCATTGTGTACCTTGCATTGCCCTATTATGTATTTTCTTTTTATTTTATTTTATTTTCACGTACTTAATGATCTGTTTGAGCTGCTCGCAGACAAAAACTTTTCGTTCACTGTACCTCGGTACACGTGACAATAAACAAATCGAATCCAATCCAATCCAAAGTGGTTCTCTGTTCATTTTCTGTTTAATTACGCTCATTATGGGCATTTCTGTAAACTTCTAAATTGGAAATATTGCAGTAATTATATTTTCTAGCATGGTCATTCCATGGTAAATGTGCAATCTACATTGCGCATTTGAAATGCCGCTTTTGAACACTTGGGCAATTCATCTGTTACACATTTCCAAAAGCTTAGGTAGTGTTTTGCACCACACATTTGGGTGTCATCCCACCAAAGCCAAATTCTGCTATGATAAATGGTACATTCTCTTTTTTTTTTTACATAATTTTTATTGGAATTGTTTACAGAAAATATAAAAATATAACAACAAGTATAGCAACAAACAGTAATATGCAACTAACAGCCCCATAACACCCACAATTCCCCCCATACCGTAACATCACATGTATCACACTCCCCCCACCCCCCCCCCCCCCCCAACAAGAGAACTTAACCATAAATTAAAATTAAATAAATCAAATTTAAATAAAATAAGCAAACATAATCAATGTCGTCCCCCCCCCCCCCCCCCCCCCCCCCCACCCCGCCGGGTTGCTGCTGCTACTGTCCCAGTACCCTATCATTGAGCCAGAAAGTCGAGGAAAGGTTGCCACCGTTTAAAGAACCCTTCTCAAACACTTTCCCATTAAATCAGGAACTGCCCAGGATTCTTTTCTTTCTCATTTTCAATTTTCACATCTTAAAGCCTATTTGATATTTTAAAGAAAGAAAAATCTTGCATTTCTGCCAGTCTATCGCTATCTCAGGACATCTCAAAACATTTTACAGCCAGTGAAGTAGTTTTTGCTTCATAAATTTAGTGTACCCAATTCATTTTTTTCAATTAAGGGGCAATGTAGCGTGGCCAATCCACCTACCCCGCGCATCTTTTTTGGGTTGTGGGAGCGAAACCCATGCAAACACTGGGAGAATGTGCAAACTCCACACGGACAGTGACCCAGAGCCAGGATCGAACCCTGGACTTCGGCACCATGAGGCAGCAGTGCTAACCACTGCGCCATCATGCTGCCCTAATGAAGTAGTTTTGACGTATTGTAATGTGTGAAATGTAGGCTGCCAATTTGCACACAGCAAGTTCCTGCAAATGGCAATTTGATATGAACAAGTCATCTGTTTTTCTTATGGTGACTAATGGATAGATGCCAGGACATAGGGGACAACTCTCCTGATTTTCTTCAGAATGGTGCCATTCGATCTTTTTCGTCCATATGATGGACTATTAATCTCTCATTCATTAAATAACACCTCCAACAGTACTCCAGTCCTTGGAGTGTCAGCCTATGTGTTTGTGCTCATGTCTCTCATGCTGATAGTTTAACTTTTATTCACCATTTGACTTCAAGTGGCTAACCTGAGTGCTTATAACCCTCAAGCCTTCTTCAGTGGAATACATACACTGTTGCATCTTGACATTTCTTCACCTTGTTCCATATGGGAAATAAAAATCTTGATTTTTAATTCTTCAAAACGTAGCTTCTTCATGTCACTCATGAGTTAACCAATAACACACGTCTCTGAATGTTCATAGCTTTTAAGCCATCAATATTCTAAGCCTCACTATCTCCTTGACGACAAGTACAATGTCCTTATCACCAACTCCACTTTAGCTGCCTCCAACAAGCTAATATTGTCAAATGGTTCCTTCAATAATTCTTCACATTCTATCAAGGCAGCACGGTAGCATTGTGGATAGCACAATCGCTTCACAGCTCCAGGGTCCCAGGTTCAATTCCAGCTTGGGTCACTGTCTGTGCGGAGTCTGCACGTCCTCCCCGTGTGTGCGTGGGTTTCCTCCGGGTGCTCCGGTTTCCTCCCACAGTCCAAAGATGTGCAGGTTAGGTGGATTGGCCATGATCAATTGCCCATAGTGTCCAAAATTGCCCTTAGTGTTGGGTGGGGTTACTGGGTTATGGGGATAAGGTGGAGGTGTTAACCATGGGTAGGGTGCTCCTTCCAGGAGCTGGTGCAGACTCAATGGGCCGAATGGCCTCCTTCTGCATTGTAAATTCTATGAAAAGTGCAATTGTTTTCAGGACTTCAACACAGCACTTACATTTGAAGAGGATTTTCTTACTAACTTTTTCTTGAATCTCCTTCATGTTTAGACAGGGTCCAGAGAAAACATTTATGGTGAATTGGTTTATGCTAATAGCAGAAAATGGTCTTGCAGTCAATTGTGAGCCAATTTTATACTGTGGCCAATTGTTCTTTGAATTGACACAAGGGAAAATGTAATTGGATCCAATGTAAAGGAACTGACTGTTTGCTGTGAACTGTTTTGTGCGCATAGTGAAGACCAACTTCATCCCTTCAGTGTCTTATAGAACATCCCTCTTGCATCTAACTTCCAACCTCTTTATCTGCTGCTGTCTGACTTCTGTATATTTTTGTTATTACTGCTGTCAATGCGAGCGATATTGAACATTGCCAATAAGACGTTAACTTTGAATAATCTTCCTAAACTCTGAATAGTCTTATGCGCTGAGAAAAATGATCATCACTGCTATGAAAAACTTCAAAAGGCAACAGTCTATGAATCATAAAGGTTTTCTCAAACACACCATTCAGCTGAATGTTGGCAACATCTTTTCCATGCAATACTTGTTCTCATGAAATATCAAGGAAATCCGAGAAATTGGCATATATTCTTTGGGTGAGGTTCTCATCATATATTTTAAACTGTTAGAATTGGTAACACGTAAGTAAGGTAATTAGGCAGCGGCAGGGTGACTATGGGAATGGAACTAGTGCATTTGGTACATTAATAAGCTCAGCAGCACTGCAAACAAATGTTTCCCGAAGGCAATTTAGTAACAATGGAAACACAATGAATAGCTGTTAAGGATTTGAAGGAAGCAATGCAGGATGTGAAGGAAAGGTGTCAAAGGGAAGGCCTATAAAGTGAATTTACTTGGTTTTTAAATTCTAAAAGCTAAAATAAAGAGATGAAGGTCATTAAGGCTGGGGAAATGCAATTCAAAATAAATTAGGTGAGATGAGGAAAAGATCAAAGGGAAGAAAATGTATTCAAGGAGATACTGAAATCTATACTGGGAGCTCTTTTTAGATCTCAACCAACAGTTGGAATAGCTGTTTCCCTCCTGACAAACAGTGTGTATGGCGAAAGTCTGATTTGGAAAAGCAATCTGCTAGCTTACCCCAGAAGCATCTCCTAGAGATGTAAAAATGCCTTGTGGTAACAGTTATTGGACATTTATGGATCTTAAAATCTATAAGGAACAGATTGGGGAGATTTAGCTCTGAAGGTAGTTCAGATTGTTTGGAGATGTTTAAAACAGTGATACTGTGTAAAGTCATTGTCGTAGTTAAGTGTGTATTTCTAGTTTACTTTATTGTTTTTTCTTTTATTACTTGGTGAATATTTATTTTATTAAAATCATCACAAAGAATCAGGGAAGAAGCCCATCCAGCAGAGGGCGGTAGAGTGGAGCTGCTGATTGGCTGTTGCGGGGAAAATTTGCATCAGCGCATTGCGGCCACCGTATCTTGAAGGTGCTTTGTGGAGGAGCTGTTGTCAAGTGACAGTTAAACCTCAAACACATCTTCAGTGTTTCCCTCCCTTCCTCCTCCTCTAACCAAAAAAAAAATCACTGTAAGGATCCCACCCGTTTGCAAAGACTATAGGGAAAAGACTATAGGACAATGCTAAGAAAGCAGGCATGCATAGAGCCTGGATGCGTATTGAGAAGGCAACTCCCAGACGAGACTGAAACAGTAGGTCAATTAGCATATTGATGGCCCATCTCCGGGAACAAAGGAATAACATTCAAGTAACCGATACTAAGGCAGACAGCCCGGCGCCAGAAAGACACAAACAAAGCAAGGCCAACGGCCACCTAAGACAAGCCCAGCCATTAGGGCACCTACCCCTTTATTGGTCAGGATCAATACCAATGATCACGACGCGGTCCAATTAATTGGGGCCAAATTCAAGGCCCACCCAAAAGTGTGCAAAGCCCATTCGGGTATAAGCAGAAGCCTCCGTGAAAGAATCGCTCTCTTGGACTCTGCTCTCGAAGCGGAGAGACCCGTCCACCAGCTGCAGCAGAAGCAAGTAAGTCCAAGATCAAAGCTCGCAAACAGACGGACGACCTTAGCTGTTCTCCTGTATACCTTCGCACCCAACAGCCTCAGATCTGAACAACGGCCATTGTTCCTCTGACTGAGTGGGCACCCGAAGTTAAGTCTCGGCGTTAGCATTAGAGATAGTTTAGTTTATGGTATCTGTGCATGAGTAGATATTACTGTGTGTGTAAATAAATAGTATTGACTTTGAACTAACTAACTGGTGCATTGATTCTTTGATCAGTATTCGGGTTTGAACCTTGTGGCAGTATCGAAAGATACCTGGCGACTCTAGAGCAAACATAATCAGGATTAAGGAAGGCGACCATATTGACCGCCATACTTAGAACCAAATAAACAGAGCAACACTCCTCTAACCAAAAAAAACAGTTACTGTCAGGATCCCAGCCGAGTAAAGATAAAGAGGGAGACTCAAGGGCAGGGAGAAGTAGAAAGAAGTTGAACCGTGACATCACAGCCTGCAGGTAAGTGATTGGCTGGTGACTGGTAAGTAGTTTTTCTTTTCCCTGAGGTGTTATCGTGCTGAGTGAGTGCTTGCTGAGAAGGGGAGTAATTTTTTTTAAAACTTACTGTTGGGACTTTCCAGCTGAATCCGGTCGGAGTGAGGACAGAGTGACTGCTGGGTAAGTAGTAAAGATTTAAATTGTTTGCGCAGGCCCAAAACAGCTGATTGCTGTTCTTGTGTGGGGCGCAGTGGTTGCTGGTTAAGTGTTTTATTTTTACCTGTATTTAAGTTTGGCAGTTCTTAAACCCGAGACACTACACTTGTAGTGTCCCTCACCCTTCCACCTACTTTAACCTAAGGGGTAGAGTGAATAACAGGTAAGCTCTTTCTTTCTTTTTTGTTTTTATCTAGAGGGGATGACAGGGAAGGCAGTGCAATGTTCCTCCTGCAGAATGTTTCAGTTGAGTCACGCCGTCAGTGACCCTGCTGATTTCACCTGTGGGAAGTGCACCCATCTCCAGCTCCTCAGAAACTGCATTAGGGAACTGGAGCTGGAGCTGGATGAACTTCGGATCATTCGGGAGGAAGAGGTGGTCATGGATAGTAGCTTCAGGGATGTAGTTACTCCGAAGAATCAAGATAGATGGATGACGGTGAGACGGGCTAGGAGGAAGCAGTCAGTGCAGGGATGCTCTGTGGTCGTTCCCCTCAGTAACAAGTATACCGTTTTGGATACTGTTGAGGGGGACGACCTGCCAGGGGTAAGCCACGGTGAACGGATCTCCAGCACTGAGTCCGTCCCTGTGGCTCAGAAGGGAAGGAGGGAGAGCAGGAGAGCAATAGTTATTGGGGACTCAATAGTTAGAGGGACAGATAGACGGATCTGTGGCAGCACAGATGGTATGTTGCCTCCCAGGTGCCAGGGTCCATGACATCTCTGACCGTGTTTTCAGAATCCTTAGGGGGGAGGGGGCACAGTCACAAGTCGTGGTACACGTCGGTACCAACGACATAGGTAAGAGAAGGGACGGGATTTAAAACAGGAATTTAGGGAGCTAGGGTGGAAGCTGAGAGCCAGGACAAACCATTTTGTCATCTCTGGTTTGTTGCTGGTGCCATGTGCTAGTGAGGTGAGGAACAGGGAGAGAGTGCAGATAAACACGTGGCTGCAGGGATGGTGTAGGAGGGAGGGTTTCAGGTACGTGGATAATTGGAGCACATTCTGGGGAAGGTAGGATCTGTACAGACAGGACGGTTTGCACCTGAATCAGAAGGGCACCAATATCCAGGGAGGGAAATTTGCTATGGCTCTTCGGGGTGGGGTTTAAACTCATTTGTCAGGGGGATGGGAAAACGAGCTGTAGCCCAGAAGCCAGTGATGAGAGTAGTGAGGTACTGAGGAGGGTATCAAGGTCGCAGGAGTGTACCGGCAGACAGAAAGGTGGGTTGAAGTGTGTTTACTTAAATGCAAGGAGCATCCAGAATAAGGTAGGTGAACTTGGAGCGTGGATTGGTACTTGTTGTGGCCATTACAGAGACGTGGTTACGACAGGAATGGTTGTTGGAAGTTCTGGGGTATAGATGTTTCAGTAGGGAAGGTGGTAAAAGAGGTGGAGGAGTAACATTGTTAATCAAGGATAGTTTAACGGCTGCAGAAAGGCAGTTCACAGGGGATCTGCCTACTGAGGTAATATGGGCCGAAGTTAGAAATAGGTAAGGAGCGGTCACATTGTTAGGAGTTTTCTATAGGCCCCCAAATAGTAATAGAGACGCGGAGGAAGAAATTGCAAAACAGATTATGGATAGGTTTGGAGGTCTCAGGGTAGTTGTCATGGGTGATTTTAACTTTCCAAATATTGATTGGAACCTCTATAGGTCAAACAGTTTGGATGGGGCAGTTTTTGTACAGTGTGTGCAGGAGGGTTTCCTGACACAAAATGTGATAGGCTGAAAAGAGGGGGGCCACATTGGATTTGGTACTGGGTAATGAAACGGGCCAAGTGTTAGATTTTTTTGTGGGAGTGCACTTTAGAGATAGTGACCGCAATTCGTTGTCTTTCACTATTGCAATGGAGAGGGATAGGGCCATACGGCAGGGCAAGGTTTATAATTGGGAGAGGGGTAATTATGATGTGATTAGGCAAGAATTAGGGAGCATAAGATGGGAACAGAAACTGTCAGGGAAAGGCACAAATGAAAAGTGGAACTTGTTCAAGGAACAAATACTGCGTGTCCTTGATAGGTATGTTCCTGTCAGGCAGGGAGGAAATGGCCGTGTGAGGGAACCATGGTTCACAAAAGAGGTTGAATGTCTTGTCAAGAGGAAAAAGGAAGAGTATGTGAGGATGAGAAAACAAGGTTCAGTTGGGTCGCCAAGGGTTACAAGATAGCAAGGAATTAGCTAAAAAAAAAAGGGCTTCGGAGAGCTAGGAGGGGGCATGAGAAGTCCTTGGCGGGTCGGATCAAGGAAAACCCCAAGGCTTTTTACTCTAATGTGAGAAATAAAAGAATGACCAGGGTGAGGGTAGGGCCGGTCAAGGACAGTAGTGGGAACTTGTGCATGGAGTCAGAGAAATAGGAGAGGTATTGAATGAATACTTTTCTTCAGTGTTCACCAAGGAGAGGGGCCATTTTTTTGAGGATGAGTGTGTGATACAGGCATGTAGGCTGGAGCAGGTAGATGTTCTGAGGAAGGATGTATTAGCAATTTTTAAAAACCTGAGGGTCGACAAGTCCCCTGGGCCAGATGGGATATATCCATGGATTCTTTGGGAGGCAAGGGATGAGATTGCAGAGCCTTTGGCTTTGATCTTTGGGTCCTCCCTGTCCACGGGGATAGTGCCAGACGACTGGAGACTGGTGAATGTTGTTCCTCTGTTCAAGAAAGGAATAGGAATGACCCTGGTAATTATAGGCCAGTTAGTCTCACTTCGGTCATCGGTAAGTTAATGGAAAAGGTCCTGAAGGATAGGATTTATAACCATTTGGAAAGATGCAGCTTAATCTGGGATAGTCAACACGGATTTGTGAAGGGTAAGTCTTGCCTCACAAATTTGATTGAATTCTTTGAGGAGCTAACTAAGTGTGTAGATGAAGGTAGAGCAGTTGATGTCGTATACATGGATATTAGTAAGGCGTTCGATAAGGTTCCCCATGGTTGGCTCAAGAAGAAAGTCAGAAGGTGTGAGATAAAGGGAAATTTGGCCAATTGGATAAGTAACTGGCTATCACATAGAAGACAGAGGGTGGTGGTGGATGGGAAATTTTCAGACTGGAGACCAGTTACCAGCGGTGTACCACAGGGATCAGTGCTGGGTCCTCTGCTATTTGTGATTTTTATCAATGACTTGGAAGAGGGGGCTGAAGGGTGGGTCAGTAAATTTGCTGATGACACCAAGATTGGTGGAGTAGTGGATGAGGTGGAGGGCTGTTTTAGGCTGCAAAGTGACATTGATAGGATGCAGAGCTGGGCCGAAAAATGGCAGATGGAGTTTAACCCTGATAAGTGCGAGGTGATTCATTTCGGTAGAAAAAATTTGAATGCGGATTACAGGGTCAACAGCAGGGTTCTGAGGAATGTGAAGGAACAGAGAGATCTTGGGATTCATGTCCACAGTTCTCTGAAGGTTGCCACTCAAGTGGATAGAGCTGTGAAGAAGGCTTATAGTGTGTTAGCGTTTATTAACGGGGGGCTTGAGTTTAAGAGCCGCAGGGTTATGCTGCAACTATACATGACCCTGGTGAGACCACATTTGGAGTATTGTGTTCAGTTCTGGTCACCTCACTATCGGAAGGATGTGGAAACATTGGAAAGGGTGCAAAGGAGATTTACCAGGATGCTGCCTGGTTTGCAGGAAAAATCTTATGAGGAAAGGTTGAGGGAGCTAGGGCTTTTCTCTTTGGAGCGGATGAAGATGAGAGGTGACTTAATAGAGGTTTATAAGATGATGAGGGGGATAGATAGAGTGGCCGTTCAGAGACTATTTCCACAGGTGGATGTAGCTGTTACAAGGGGGCAAACCTATAAGATTCAGGGTGGGAGATATAGGAGGGATGTCCGATGTAGGTTCTTTACTCAGAGAGTGGTTAGGGTGTGGATTGGACTGCCTGCTGTGATAGTGGAGTCGGACACTTTAGGAACTTTCAAGTGGTTATTGGATAGGCACATGGAGCACACCAAAATGACAGGGGGTGGGATAGCTTGACCTTGGTTTCGGACAATGCTCGGCACAACATCGAGGGCCGAAGGGCCTGTTCGGTGCTGTACTGTTCTATGTCTATTTTCTGGACTCCAAACCTCGACACAAATTGCAGGCACAGTTGAGGGTACTTGTTTCAAATTTCCCTCTGGGATGTGAATAACTCAGCATTTACTATTAACTGTGAGAAACAAAATGTATGTCTTCTAAATAGCTATTTACGAAGCTAGATAATCTGCTTCAAAGCAGTGTGTACTATTTCTCATTATTTAATACAGTACATAATCACATCTGTGTTGTGTTATGCTGCTTCGGATAACACAGGCTGCTACTTGATGCAGTCTTAACTAAAGGATGCTCCAGACTCTGAAATGTGTTTATTGAACTATTCACACAGTTCTCAATGAGTTCGACTCTCTGCTAATCTAACTGTAGTAACTCAGTCTAACTCTACCAGCTTGTTCTAAGCCACGTGCTGGGGTGTGATGCTGCTGATCAACCCTGTCTAACTCTCTAGATGTCTGTCTGTGGAAAGAGGCAGGGTGTGAGTGCCTCATCCCTTTTTTAGTGTTTACGTCATGCCCTCTTGTGGTGATGCCACCTCTGTGTCCTGACTGCCCATTGGTTATGTGCTATTCTGATTGTTCATTGGTTGCATGTTTGCATATCATGGCAGTCAGAACCATAGGATGGCAAGTGGGTGAAGGAATTTCAGCAACACGGCCATGAAGCAATCATATATTAGCAATGTTAGATCTCGAAGATGGTGACTTAGATTTGTTCAATGTGATTCGGAATGTGCAAACAATACCATAACAACTAATGCAGGGTTTGCTCTTCATCCATAACATGCAGCGAACTAAAACTTTTTGCTGTTTCATTTCAAATCAAGTTAGTGCAATGGCACTTAAGTTCATGCAAATGTGACTGTGGAAGCACGTTGTTTCTGATTGCCCACTGTACTGCTGACCTAATCATGTATCCCAGCCATTACAAGGGCTACTTAATTTTACTTCTATAACATTACTTTTCTTCACCTCTACCTCACGTCTACCATTGCTCAATGTTGTCCTTTCTTTTTGTTACTAAGGACTTGATTTTTACAAATCCCTTCTCTCTAGCATCCCTACATATTCAAAGAGTGTACAATGATGTCTTTAGAAAGCTGTGAATCTTTGAATGATACTTTACACCAATCATGTCCTTGTGGTTTGTTGGCTGAGGAATAGTTTAGCAGCTGGTATATGAGGAGGTTCACAGGATAGGATTGAAGCTGCAAATGGTTTCTGGTGATGGTTGGGTGGGCTGTAGGCTACCTGGAACTCAAAGTTTGCCTGTTGAGAGAAAGCCTCTTTTCAAAACATTGTGGTGTGTTGGGAAACTATGGGCAGAATTCTCCTAAGCTCCTGCCAGCCTGTTTGATGGCAGGCAGGATAGGGAAATATTGTGGGATGGCCAGAAATCAATTTTATACCCGTGTGAACTTGCAGTGGGATGTCTTAGAAACTTGCGGCACTTCAGGCCACAAATAAGAACTCTCTATTTGACTCCCACCACCCAATCCAGTTGACCGAATTATCCGGCCGATCCCACTGGCGGGATCATCTAGTCCCGCTGATGGTGAATCCCCGCCACAGGTTCCCCGGAGGCGGAGGGTGCGAACAATGGAAAACCCCATTTTCAGTGGCGAGAGTAGAAGATCCCAGCACCGGCCAATGTTGGCCTGCCACTGCAAAACACACCACAGGGTTGGAAAAAGTCTCGTCCAATAACATAAAGAAAATGTCAGAAGTATGATGGAATAGTCGCCACCTGCTTGGATGAGTGCAGTCCCAACAACACCCTGGAAAGTCGACCCAATGCAGAACAAAGCACTAGATTTTAATTCCAGATTAATGAATTAAATTTAAATTCCAACAGCTATCATGGTGGCAGATGAACGTATGCCCCCAGAGCATTAGTCCGGGGTCCTGGATTACTTGTCCAGTAACATTACCACTGTGCCACAATCCCCTTCTCAAGGGCAATTAGGGATGGGCAAAAAAGCTGGCCTTACCAGTAACACTCTCAGCCCATGAAAGAATATTAAAAATACTACTCTAATTCTCCAAATGTTCATTGAAATATCAAGTGCTCAATATTAATCATTTCGTATCTACTGTTAAAATAAATGTCACCTTAACTACTTGATAAAATATATTAATTAGTTTTAGAACTTTAATCTTGATCTCCCCTTCTGGATTGATGTGAGGCAGCAGTGCTCTCCAGTAATTTAAGCTTACTAGGGAAGCCACTCCTAGGACTTTCCATTAGCGGAATCTGTTCAAAGTGTTTACTTTTAATATGTCAAGATTGCTCTAAATGTTCTGTAGGGTAACCTCACTGTCAACACAGCTAACTAATGCAATTAAATACAAAGTAGAACCTAGTTGGATGTATAATATGTCAGAGGATATGATGTGCCACATGGCTCTGATATATTTTGATAGTCATGAGGGAATCTGAGAAGTGTTTTATGGTGATCATTGACTAATTTATTGCACCATTTGCATTTACTTAAAGTGCAACAAAGCAGCAGTTTCTAATTTAATATATCATGACATTTAAAACGTAATTAAAATTGCTCAATCTCAAGTGATCTGACATTCAACTAACAAATAAGATCCCTGGTGGCTGATCGCAGAGTGGAATTATTAGTCTTGATTATGGTTAATAAAATGAAAATGCTAGTTTATGCTTTCCTCTTAAAAAATAGTTTGTTTCAGTTCCCTATCACCCCATCTTATTGCAGTGGACCTAACTTTTGCTCTGTGCAGGAGTCGTGAATCAGTTAATAATAATAATCTTTATTGTCACAAGTAGGCTTACATTAACACTGCAATGAAGTTAATGTGAAAAGCCCCTAGTCGCCACATTCTGGCACCTGTTCGGCTACACAGAGGGAGAATTCAGAATGTCCAATTCACCCAACAGCCCGTCTTTCGGGACTTGTGGGAGGAAACCGGAGCACCCAGAGGAAACCCACGCAGACACGGGGGGAAGGTGCAGACTCTGCACAGACAGTGACGGGAATCGAATCTGGGACCTGGAGCTCTGTAGCAACAGTGCTAACCACTGTGCTACCGTGCAGCCCGATTTTAAATCCCACCCAACGATTTCCCCAGTTGTAAGAATCCAGGGCGGGATTCTCCGACCCCACGCAGGGTCGGAGAATTGGCGGGAAGCGGCGTGATTTCCGCTCCCGCAGGTCTCCTAATTCTCCCGCCGGTAAAAAACCGGCGTTGTGCAAATCCCGCCGGCAGTCTGTGAAAACAGCTGGCGCCGGCGGGATTTCATTTTTTTAAAACTCACCTTTAAATCTCCGGCCCGGATGGGCCGAAGTCCCGCCGCTGGGAGGCCTTCTCCCGCCGCCGAGGTGTACACCACCTCAGAAACGGCGGACTCAGCGGCGCGAGCGGGCCCCCGGGGTCCTGGGGGGGGCGGGGGGCGATCAGACCCAGGGGGGTGCCCCCACGGAAGCCTGGCCCGCGATCAGGGCCCCCCGCTCACTCCGCGGGGCAGTGCCGTGGGGGCACTCTTTCTCCTTCCGCGCCGCCACGGCCTCCGCCATGGCGGACGCGGAGGAGAACCCCGCATCGCGCATGCGCCGGCAGTGAGGTCAGCGGCCAGCTGCCGCTGACGTCACTGCCGGCGCATGCGCCGACCGCCGAAAGCCTTTCGGCCAGCCCCGCTTCCGACTGCGCCGGGTGTTTGCGCCAGTCTACCGGTGCAAACTGCTCCGGCGCGGGGCTGGCCCCCAAAGGTGGGGAGAATTCCCCACCTTTGGAGGAGGCGCGACCCCTGAGTGGTTGGCGCCACTCCCCTACGCCGGCACCCTCCGTCACGCCGGGTAGGGGAGAATCCCGCCCCCAATGTGAGTTTGTTTTTGTTGGCAGTCTGATTGTAGCTCCCACAGCACAAAACTGTTCCCAACTGGTCATGTAGTCTTGATCAAAGGATATCTGTGGCAAATGGAAATGATGCTGTGCGCTCTCCAGCAGTTGGAGCTGGGCATATTACTGAAGCCAGTTGGTGTCACAAGGTTCCAAATTCAAATGCTACTCCAGGGCATATGCTCAAAAATGAAGGTTGACACTTCAGTGCTGTTCCCAGACAGTGCTGCTCAGCGAGGTAGGTGTAAACATTCCCATGGCAGTATTTTGAAGAAGAGCGGAGAGGTATTCCTGTTGGGTAGAGATGAGGAATGAAAACGACATGAAGTTAGTTTGGAAGCAGGGCACAGGCCTCCTAATAGCAACGACCACTTGGATGATATAAAGGAAGAAATAATGCGACTTGTCAGAAAGGGACGGCAATAATTGTAAGGGATTCTAATCAATTGGAAAAAATAGGATGGGCAAAGAATGAGGACTTCATCGAATGTTTTGGGACGGTTTCCTAGAACAGCAGGTTCTGGAGCCAACCAGAGAGCAGGCTATATTTTGTTTTATAATAATCTTTATTGTCACAAGTAGACTGACATTAACACTGCAATTAAGTTACTGTTAAAAGCCCCTAGTCGCCAGATTCCAGCGCCTGTTCGGCTACATAGAGGGATAATTCAGAATGTCCAAATTACCTAACAGCACGTCTTTCAGGACTTGTGGGAGGAAACCGGAGCACCCGCAGGAACCCACGCAGACATGGGGAGAACATGCAGACTCCACACAGACAGTGACCGAAGCTGGGAATCGAACCTGGGTCCCTGGAGCTGCGAAGCAACCGTGCTACCCACTGTGCTACCATGCTGCCCTTCTTAGACCTGGTATTGTGTGATGAGACAGAATTCATTAATGAGTTAGGGGCTCCTTGGTAGCACTTCACAATACATTTTACATTCAGTTTGAGGGAGAGAAGATTGAGTCCAAGACTTGTATTTTACATTTAAATAAGAGCAATTAGGAGGGCATGAAAGTAGAGCTAACTAAAGTAAACTGCCAAATGAGGTTAAAGGATAGGTCGATAGAGATGCAGTGGCAGAAACTTAAAGAAATATTTCCGAATAAACACAATCAATACATTCCAATGAGAAAGAAAAACTCCAGGAGTAGGGCTCACCATCTGTGGTTAACTGAAACATTTAATGATAGTATCAATTTTAAGGAAAAAGGAATTAATTGTGAAAAGGTGGGTTGCATGTCAGAAGATTGGACAGAATATAAGAAATGTCAAAAAATCATTAAAAACATAGTAAGGTGGGAAACATTAGAGCATAAGTGAAAGCTAGCTAGAAATCTAAAAATGGTTGGTAAAAGTTTCTATAAATATTTTTAAAAGGATAGATTTAACAAAGTGAACATTGGTCCGATAGAAACGACTAATGGAAAATAAAGAGAATGCAGTTGAATTGAACAGGTATTTTGTATCAGTCTTCACTATAGAGGATACAAGTAAGATCCCAGAAATAGCTGAAAATCGGATCACGCTCCACATTGGATGGATGTGGGGTTGTTAGCGGATTGGGGCTTCTGTGACAAGATAGGGAAGGTGATTAAGGAGTGTGTGTGGTTCAATTGCATGGGCTAAGTCGTGCCGTTGGTGGTTTGGGAGTCTCTGAAGGCAGTGGTGAGGGGGGAGGTGATCTCGTTTAAGGCTCAGATGGTGAGGGAGGAATGCCAATGGTTGATAGAAGATATTTTGGAGGTAGATGGGAGGTACGCAGCGGACTCGGGCCCAGGGTTCCTGGCTGAACGCCCTTGACCGCTGGTGTTCCCCGACTGGAAGGGAACATTCCTGCCTGGTGATTGTCTCGCGATATTCGTTCATTCGTTGTCGCATGGTCTCGCCAATGTACCACGCTTCGGGAGATCCTTTCCTGCAGCGTATGAGGTAGACAACAGCGAGTCGCACGAGTATGTACCTCATAGCTGGTGGGTGGTGTTCTCACGTGTAATGATGGTATCCCTGTCGATAATCTGGCACATTTTACAGAGATTGCCATGGCAGGGTTGTGTGGTGTCTTGGTCGCTGTTCTGAAGGCTGGGTAGTTTGCTGCAAACAATGGTTTGTTTGAGGTTGCGCGGTTGTTTGAAGGCAAGTAGTGGGGGTGTGGGGATGACCTTGGCAAAATGTTCATCTTCATCGATGATGTGTTGAAGGCTGCGAAGAAGATGTCATAGTTCACTTCGAACACTTCAGCAGTCAAGGGCATTCAGCCTCGGATCTCCGGGTAAGCGTTCTCCAAGGCGGCCTTCAGGACGTGTGACAATGCAAAATCGCCGAGCAGAAACTTATAGCCAAGTTCCGCACACATGAGTACAGCCTCAACCGGGACCTGGGATTCATGTCGCATTACATTCATCCCCACCATTTGGCCTGGGCTTACGAAATCCTACCAACTGTCCTGGTTTGAGACCATTCAGACCTCTTTAACCTGGGGTTACCCCTATCTCTGGATCTGTAAAGACTTAATTCCCTGCAAATGCTGGCATTCTAAGCATTGTCTGGCATCTTTGAATTTGTCTATATACATGTTTCTTGAACATAGCGCTCCATTCACATGATGAAGGAGCAGTGCTCCGAAACCTAGTGTTTGAAACACTTTAATCTGGTATTGTAAGACTTCTTACTGTGCTCACCCCAGTCCGACATCTTGGTTAAGAAGGACAAGGATCTGGTGTTGCTTACAAAGGACAAGGTTCCGGTGGAGTGCGGGTTGTACAGGCCCATATCTTTGCTGAATGTGCATACCAATATATTGGCAAAGGTGCTGCCGTTAAATTGGAGGGGTGCCTTCCGAAGGTGATTGGGGAGGATCAGATAGGATTCGTAACGGGCAGACAGTTGTCATCGAATGTGAGGAGGATGTTCAATGTGGTAATTTTTCCGGCAGAGGGAAAGGAGATAGAGGTTGTGGTGGTGTTAGATGGGGAGAAGGCATTTGATTTGGTGGAATGGAATTATTTGATGGCGATATTGGAAAAATCTGGGATTGCGCCGAAGTTTGGGGCATAGGTGCAGCTGTTGTATAAGGAGCTGGTGGTAAGCGTGTGCACAAATAATGTGAATTCAGGGTATTTTGCATTGCAGAGGGGAACGAGGCAGGGTTGTCCCATGCCCCCCCCCCCTTCTGTTGGCATTGGCTATAGAGTCCTTGGCCTTTGCCCTGAGGAACTCGGGTTTGTGGAAGGGGATAGTGAAAGGAGGAGGTGGAGCATAGGGTGTCCTTGTTTGCGGATGACTTGTTATATATTTAAGAGACAAGCTTATCAATGGGGGGCATAATGGGTTTACTTCAGAGATATGGGATGTTTTTAGGGTGCAAATTGAGTTTAGGGAAAAGTGGTCTCCTCTCCAGGAGTCGGGGTGAGAGTTCTGCCATTTCTCACTTTAGGTGTCTGGGGGTGCAGGTGGCCAGGGACTGGGCAGGTCTCCGGATGTTCAATTTCACTAGCTTGGTGGGGAGAGCGAAGGCCAATTTGTTGAAGCAGGACAATCTCCCTCTGTCGTTGGTGGGCTGGATACAGGCAGTAAGGGTGAATATTTTACCGCAATTCTTGTTTTTGTGTCAGTGCCTGACGATCCTTTAACCCCAAGGCATTTTTCAGGGGGGTGGGCAGGCATATCTTCTCGTTTGTCTGGGTGGGATAGGTGGCGAGGATAAGGAAGGTGATACTGCAGAGCGGAAGGCATGCCGTGTGGGAGGGTGTGCTAAGCCTCCCGAATTTGATCTATTACTATCGGGCGGTGAATGCAGAGAAGGTTCAGGGATGGAATAGGGAGGTGGGGCTTTGTGGGTGAGGATGGAGGCAGGCTCATGTAGGGGATCAGGGTTGCGGGCGCTGGCAACGTCGCAGCTCCCAATGGCCCCAGGAAAGTATTCGATAAGTCCAGTGATGGTGACCACGCTGAAGATCTGGAGGCAGCTTTTACAAGAAATATTTTTATTCTCCTCCTTTTTCACATTTTCTTCCAAATTTACACCCACCAACAAACAATAAACTGTAACGAATGCAATGTAAATCCCCTTATCAACAACAACAATCACATCCTCCCACCAAGCCCCCAAACACCAGCCCGCATGTTAACATAAACAAAAATCAAGAAGGAATCAGGAATCCTCCACAGTCACCATTAACACCTCCAGTCCCCATGCCCCCCCATCTCCCCAATTGTTCGATTTAATCCAATTCTTGCAAGTGCATAATGAATAATGCCCATGAATTGTAGAACCCCTCCATCCTTCCCCTCAGTTCAAACATAACCTTCTCAAGCATCCAGCAGATTGTCACGCCAGGGCACAGGGTGGAGAGGTTGATCTCCATTCCAACAGGATCTGCCTTCGGGCGATCAACGAGGTGAAGGCTACAACATCTGCCTCCGCACCCGTTTCCAGCTCCGGCTGGTCCGATATGGCCTCCCGAGGTCCCAGATCCAGTTTCATGTTCACCACTTTAGAAATTACACTAAAACCTTCCTTACAGTAATCCTCCAGCTTTGGACAGGCCCAAAACCTATGAACGTGGTTTGTTCACGGCCCCCCTTCCCCCCCCCCTCCCCCCCCTCCCCCCGCCCCGCAACATTCACACACATCTTTCACGCCCTCAAAGAGCCGGCTCATCCTCACCCTTGTGAGGTGCGCCCTATATAACCACCTTCAGTTGTATCAGCCCCAACCTCGTGCATGAGCTGGGAGCATTCACTCTCCGGAGCACCTCACACCAGAACCCATCCTTCATACCCTCTCCCAACTCTTCCTCCCACTTTGCTTTGATCCCTTCCAGTGGTACCTTCTCCTCTTCCAAAATAGCCCCGTAAACCGCCTTCTCCAGTCCCACTGTCGTCAGCACTTCCTCCAGCAATGTGGAGGACGGTTTCCCCGGGAAGCTCTGTATCTCCTTTCTGGCAAAATCTCGAACCTGCATGTATCTAAACATTTCCCCCTGCTCCAGCCCATATTTCGCTCCCAGCTCCTTTAGTTCCGCAAACCGACCCCCAAACAACAAATCCTTTAGTGTCCTAATTCCCTTCTCCTCCCATCTCCGAACATTTCGATCCCACTTCCCTGGCTTAAATCTGGGGTTCCCCCGAATCGGCATCTCCCTTGACCCTGCCCCCAACCTGAAGCGCTGGCGAAACTGCCTCCAAATTCTCAACAAAGCTAACACTACCAGACTTCCTGAGAGATCTGGAGGCAGTTCTGACAGCATTTTAGGTTGTGAGCGGGGTCAGGGGGATGCCGATTAGGAGAAATAATGGGTTTGAGCCGGAGGGATGGATGGATGCAAGGTTTCAGGGATGGGATGAGAGGGATATTAAGGACATGAAGGAGCTGATTTGGGGAGGGCGGTTTGCGAGCTTGGAAGGAGCTGAGCGAGAAGTTTGGGTTGGCGCGGTGCAACTAGATGCAGGTGCGGGACTTTGCGAGAAAGGTCTTCCTGATCTTTGCGATAGTGCCTGACTCCTCGCTGTTGGAGGTGGTGCTGCCAGTGGGGGGATAGTAGAGGAGGCGATTTTGGAGGGGGATTGGGGGTTCCATCGAGGGTGTTAAGGCGAATTGGGAGAAAGAGCTGGAGGAGGGATTGTGGTGTGAGGCACGGCGGAGAGGAAATGCCTCGACTTTGTGTGCAAGACTGGGGCTAATACAGCTGAAGTTAGTGTTCAGGGTCCACGTTACAAAGGCGAGGATGAGCCAACTGTTCGTGCAGGTGGAGGATGTCTGTGAACGATGTAGGAGAGGCCCTGCAAATCATGTGCATATGCTTTGGACCTGCCCGAAGCTGGAAGGGATGGTTTTCAGCAGCATTTTTGGGGTTCTGCATGTGGATCTGGAGCCAGGTCCTCCAGAAGTCATATTTAGGGTGTCGGACTGGCTGGAGCTGCAGGCGGGTGCGGGGGCAGATGTCTTGGCCTTCACCTCACTGATTGCTCACATGCAGGTCTTGTTGGGGTGGTGTCAGCATCTCCAACCTGTGCCTCAGTGTGGCGGGCGGACCTTTTCATGTTTTTGGCCCGGGAGAAAGTGGAATTTGCTCTAAGGTTTCTTCATTTTTCATTTTGGGAGTTGGTTATTGTTGACTGCTGAGGGAGGGAAGTGGGTGGGTGGAGTGCTTCATGTGTTGGGGGGGGGCGGGGTAAATGATGGTACCAGGTAAATCATGGTAAATTGAAAACATTTGGAATGAAAATACAAACATTTTCTGGTTGCAAGGTAGCACAGTAGCACACCTGGCTAGCACTGTGGCTTCACAGAGCCAGGGTCCCAGATCCGAATCCACGCTGGGTCACTGTGCGGAGTCTGAACGTTCTTCCTGTGTTTGCGTGGGTTTCCTCCGGGTGTTCTGGTTTCCTCCCACAGTCCAATGACGTGCAGGTTAGGTGCATTGACCATGTTAAATTGCCCTTAGTGTCCGAAAAAAAAGATTAGGTGGGGTTATTGGATTATGGAAATAGGGTGGAAGTGAGGGCATACATGGGTCAGTGCAGACTTGATGGGCCGAATGGCCTCTTTCTGCACTGCATATTCTATGTCCTAAGGTGTAATGAGTGGTGCGCGATAGGAATCGGTATTGAGACTGCAATGTTTTGCAATTTATACCTAATGACTTGGATGAAGGGGCCAAAGATATGGGGCGGGTTTCCATGCTGTCGGAAACGCTGTCGGAAACACCGTCGGGCCACTGAGAGTACCGATTCTGGCCCGACAGGAGGCCAACACAGCGCTGGAGCGGCTCATGCTGCTCCAGCCTCCCATCCCGGCGCGAACTGTGCGCCGCGCCAACCCGTGCATGTGCAATGGCCTACCTCAATGTGCCAGCCCCGATGCAACATGGCGCAGGAGTTCAGGGGCCAGCACGTAAGAAAATAGGCCCCGGGAGTGAGAGGCTGGCCTGCCCCCCCTCCCCCACGTGGATAGCACTGTGGCTTCACAGCGCCAGGGTCCCAGGTTCCATTCCCCGCTGGGTCACTGTCTGTGCCGAGTCTGTACTTTCTCCCCATGTCTGCGTGGTTTTCCTCCAGATGCTCTGGTTTCCTTCCACAGTCCAAAGACGTGCAGGTTAGCTGGATTGGCCATGCCTTAGTGTCCAAAACAAAAGGTTAGGAGGGGTTATTGGGTTTGGGGATAGGGTGGAAGTGAGGGCTCAAGTGGGTAGTTGCAGACTTGATGGGCCGAATGGCCTCCTTCTTCTGCACTGTATGTTCTATGTATGTAGGTACATCAAGTAATTAGGAAAGCAAATTAAATGTTTATTGTGAGGGTAATTGAATACAAAAGAGGAGAGATTGTGCTTCAGTTATACAAGGCATTGGTGAGACCACATCTGATGTAATGTCTATAGTATTGGTCCACTTACTTAAGGTAGTTCAGGAAGGTTTACTTGACTAACACCGGGAATGCATGGGTTGTCTTATGAGAAAATGTTGGATAAGCTTGTCTTGTGTCTGCTGGATTTTATAAGAACAAGAGGTGACTTGATTGAAACATATGGGATCCTGAGGGGTCTTGACAGGGTGGATGTGGAAGGCATGTTTCTTCTTGTGGGAGAATCTAGGACTTGCAGGCAATGTTTAAAAATAAGAGGTCGCCTATTTAGGACAAGAATGAGATTTATTTTGTCTGAGGGCAAGAGTCTTGGGAACTCTTCCACAAAATGTGGTGACGTCTTTGAATATTTTTGAGACAGATTCTTGATAATTAAGGGAGTGAGAAGTTATCGGAAGTAGGTGGGAGTTTACAATTAGATCATCCATGATCTTATTGAATGGCGGAGGATGCTCAAGGAACTGAGTAGCCTACCCCTCCTAATTCACATGTTGATATATTGACATGACTAATATTTATCCCTCACTCAACATGACAAAGAAACCTGATCATTATCACATTGCTGTTTGGGAGTTTTCCATGCACAAATTAGTTGACATGTTTCCCACATTATGACAATAACTACACTTCAGAAATCGCCTCCTTACTAACATTCCTCGCTTGCATGAACATAAAATTTGCACAAAGAATTACATAAACCATTTTTTTTCTTTCAAAGGGATTGGATAATAGGGATACATGTGAAATTTTCAAGTGATCCGGAAGTAACGAGTGGACTGCAATACGGATCATTGCTGAGACCTCAGCTATTTCGAACCAATGTTACTGACTTGGATGAAGAGATTGAGAGCAATGAATCCAAGTTGAAAACTAGGAAGGAATGTAAGCTTTGAGGAGGACACAAAGAGGCAGCAAAGAGATATAAATATGTTACAGACCAATCGCAGCAGGCTTGGACAGGAAAATGGAAAACTCAAAAACCCACTGACTTTGAGGGGACTGGATAATCATGCTGGTGGGATGGGCTGTAGGATTCTGTCCAGTGTAACTGAGTGGGAAGCAAGGTAGCTGATGTAATACAATGTGGGACAATGTTTGGTTATTCGCTTTGGTAACAAAGAAAAAGCAAATTTATTTTTTAAATGCATGAAATTTATATATTTTGATGTTCGGTGACTGTTGGTTGCACATATACAATGAACATAGAAATTTAGCTTGCGGGTGCAACAAGCAATTTGTAAGTAAAATGGCTTGATGGCTTTTCTTGAAAAGGGTTTGAAGTACAAGAATAAGGAAGCCTTGCTACAATTACGCAAGGCTTTGGTGAGACCACACTTGAAGTATCGTGCACATCTTTAGTCTCCATATCTAAGGAAGGATATTGCATTGGAGGTGGTTCATTAGATTGGTTGTCCTTTTTATTGAGAAATTGAGCAAAGTGATCCAATAGGGCAGCACGGTGACGCAGTGGGTTAGCCCTGCTGCTTCACGGCGCCAAGGTCCCAGGTTCGATCCCGGCTCTGGTTCACTGTCCGTGTGGAGTTTGCACATTCTCCCCGTGTTTGCTTGGGTTTCACCCCCACAACCAAAATATGTGCAGGGTAGGTGGATTGGCCACGCTAAATTGCCTCTTAATTGAAAAAAAAATGAATTGGGTACTCTATATTTATTTTTAAAAAGTGGTCCAATAATCTCTGGAATTCAGAGGAATGAGATGTGCACTCATTGAAACATACAAGATTCTGAAGGGCGTACATCGACAATTTGTTTCCTCTGCTGGGGAATCCAGAACATGGAGACACCTAAGGTTAAGGGATAGGTCATTTCTGACTGAGATGTGAAGAAATTGGTTTACCCAGGGGGTTATGAATCCTTGGAATTCCATACCTGAAAAGGTTATTGAGACTCCATTGCTGAGTATATTCAAGTGTAGACAGATAGATTTTTGTTCTCTTGGAATCAAGGGGTAAAGGGAGTTGGAAAACATGAAAGAGTTGAGACAGATCAGCTGGATCCTATTGAATGTTGGAGCATATGGTCTACTCCTTCTATTTCATATGTTCTGAACAAGATGAGGAAAGCATTTCAGATGGTATTTGTCGGCAGGATAGTGTGGTAAAGCAGTTAGCATTGTTAGAAAGGTGGGACCAATGGTTGCCAAAGATGATGGCACATGGCTTCATGATGTTGAGCTGATGGAAGTTGGGATTCATTAAGGATTGATGATGTAAAGCCATCTGACAATGTTGAGACAGCGAAGAGGTTGAGAATTGGTGTAAAAGTGACGTTGGGTTTCTTCAGTGTTAACTATACCTGTACATGATGTTACAGCCAGTCATTCCATAAATATATAATTAGATTAATTTAATCAAATCTAATCTAATTGAAATAGCAGTATTCCTGTAGCTATATTGCTTACTTCAACTTTGGCCTTTTTATTTATTTACCTCTAATGGTGCACTTTACCTCTAATGGTAGGATAGGCTCCAGTTCACCTGGAATGAGGTGATGCCCAGCTCAGCTTTAAGGTGCATTTGAGCATACCTGTGATTAACCTACCAAAATCAAAATATTCCATTATTTTACACTAAAGCAAGATGCTACAGACTTTTATTTCGATATTGCACATTGTGGGCCATCCCACAGTCAAATTACCCTGCTTTCCTATCTATCTGCTGCTGTCTCTCAGCTACTTACATCAGCAAGACCTAGAGATTGCAAGATTTAGAACATGCTCTACTACCATGCATCAGAAATATCCTATTGCCACTCTATTAATTTATTTTAAAAGCATAACCACTCCTTGCATTTGTTGTTGTACTTCCTATTAACTGCCAGCAGTGATCATAATGAGGACACTTTTGCTATCATATGTACACAGGAGGACATTTAAACTACTTTATAAAACAGTTCATTCAAATCCTGTGAGGGTTACTCAATTGAAATATTCCAATAATCATGTTGAATAGCATTAATATCATTCTGTTACCAGTTGTCCATGAGTCACAGATGGAGGGTACGATTTAATGCCCAAAAAACAGAGTCCTTTTTGGGCTGCAGTGCCAAGAACAACCCCGCTATCAAATGGGACTCTGCTTTTTCTTGCCTTGGCACCTAGGTTCATTGGTACTGCCAGTCTGACACCCTGGCAGTGTGCCAGCCAGCCTGGTAATGTCACCCAGGCACTCAAGCAGTGCCAGGGTCACATGTCCTGGATGGCAGTGCCAAGATGCCTGGGTGGCAGTGGGAGTGCCATGGTACCATCCTGCCCAGAGCCTGACCACGTTTGCATAGACCAGTGCTAAAACAGCGGCATGGCGAAGTCTCCCAGGCATTCGTTTCCGGATCTCGGTGGACTCGGGCGCCAATATATTTAAATGAGCCTAATGGCTCACTTAAATATGTCAATCTGGATCTCGCCTCACCGGGTGAGGTCCAGATCACGATTTCTCACGAGATCCTGCTCGGTCTCATGAAGCAATCCGAGCATTGCAAATCAAGAGAGGCCTCTCGCGAGATTTAACAACCTTGTCACGTCACCTAGCCGGGTGCGACAAGACCGTTTAATTGCACCCAGAATCTTCCATAGGTACCTTCCTTATCACTCTCCTTAAAGTGAACAAGCACTTTAAGCAAAAATGTTCTCATGTCTCCTGTATCAAACCCCCTTGTAAGTTCAAAGACCTCCATTTGTTCATCCCTCAGCCTCCTAAAGGAAGGAGTCCCACCCTGCTCAGACTTTTCAATAGTTGGACGAGCTAAATTGAGGTGGCAACCTATTATCGGGCAGTGTTTGATTAGTTTCATATAAATGATTGCTCATAATAACATCTATTTTTTAAACATCATTATGTGAATTACAGACGACCAAAATGGTGTGTACAGTCAAAGCTGAGAGTGCACCTGCTCGTCCATTTTAATTGCATGTGTAATTTGACTGAAACTCGTCTTCAATTCCTACTTATCATTACAGGATATTGTACATGTGGATAAGATTATATAATGTCTGTGATTCATATCTTATATTTGAGTATATCTGGAAACTATATCTGTGAACAATTGTGATCCCTGGTTATTAAAGCTTTATTATTTTTAAATTTAATATTTTAAAAAATGTTGCTTCTTCTTTCTTGCCTCAAGAAACGAGGCAGAATTTTCAATGTTAAGATGCGGCAAGTGACACAGATGCCTACCTGTTCTTGGAGATGGTATCGAAACATCACTTTTGAATAATTACGCATTGAAAGAAATTGTGTGGTATTTTGGTTTGCTTTAATAGGCAGCTTAATTTTTTTGAGAAAAGCTCAACCATCCTTGCAACCTTTAGAAAAATGTCATGTGAATAATTATAAATATTGCTACTGAGATGGCCACCGAACAGCAGAAGGGGAATAATTGAAGCAATAAAATTACAACTGCTGGATTGTCAGTAGTTGCCATGTCAGTGGAGGCATGAATGGAAATCAGTGGTTCAACGCAGAATCGCAGAAATTCTAACCTTCTCATTACTTGGCACAGTTCGAAATGACTAATAATTGAGAGAACCCACACAATTCAGTGCCCTTTTGAACAGTCCCTTTTTAATGTTGCTTCAAACGGTGTCGGCTCGGTTTAGATTTATGCATTGTTTTCTTTGTATTTGTCCTTCGTCCAGTACTTTCAAACCTCCACATTGAATTTAATTCACAGCTGGTGAAATTCTGCATTTGGGTCATTAATAAAGCGATTGTTACAAATCTGGGTTGCTGGGAGAAAGTCATAAGCTTCTATAGTGCAGATTCACTTTTGTTTCTGTGCGGGAAAAACAGTTGGGCAAACTGGTTGGGAGAGATAAAAAGAAAAATCAAACATAACCCCGAAGGAAATATATGAAGTACAGTGGTGGTATTTTATTCAGAGAAGTTGAATTTTAGCTTTGAACTTCATATTCCAGTAAAAAGAGAAATTTGTTCAAATGGGAGATAAAAGTGCTGAATAACAAAGCAGATTATGAATGCAAAGACTGCTGTATATCTGAAGAGCAACTTAACATTGAAGAATCCAAAACTTTCAAGAGATTCTTTCAACAATGGTTCAGATGTTGTGCGCATAAACACAAGTACAGTTTGATATATCCAAACTATAACTTAGAACTTGATGTTTAACTTTCATACCTGATATCCAAATTAATATTTCTTTATGCTTCATCTACTGTGGTTAAATAATACATAATGCATGATTACTTAATGATCTGTTGAGCTGCTCGCAGAAAAATACCTTTCACTGTACCTTGGTACACGTGACAGTAAATAAATCCAATCCAATCCAATCATGACATTGTGTCCTTTTAACCAATTTCACACAGGAATAAATACCCTTACCCAACTACATCAGTAGTCTTCTCCCTCCCTACCTCACAATGTTTATATATATTTTTTGGATTTCCAGTGTCAGTGCCACCATTGAGAAAATTAGATTAGGTTCTTACTGATTATTGTTTTGGGCCATTGAAACAATGGTAGTATCCCTCAAAAGTTCAATTTATGAGGGCAGCACGGTGGCCTAGTGGTTAGCACAACCGCGTCACGGCGCTGAGGTCCCAGGTTCGATCCCGGCTCTGGGTCACTGTCCGTGTGGAGTTTGCACATTCTCCCCGTGTCTGCGTGGGTTTCGCCCCCACAACCCAAAAATGTGCAGAGTAGGTGGATTGGCCACGCTAAATTGCCCCTTAATTGGAAGAAATAATTGGGTAATCTAAATTTATAAAAAAAAAAAGTTCAATTTATGGAGCAACGTATATCTCCTGGCTCTCTGTCCATCTTGGTAGACAATGGACTGGGCCTGACGTGTATGTAGTTTCTGGGCATCGTGAGGCTGGAGAGGCTGATTTGCAAGTGGCTATCCCTTGTGCAGCTGGCACACATGAATTACTTTGGCCCATGGTCGCGCAGCGTAGAGGGTTAGCAGATGGGATATGCTAATATATGATGCAGAAGATGATGTGCTACTTACATATATTAGTCACATGAGAGAGGGGTTGGAATTATGCATTGGAGACATATATTAGTCACATGAGAGAGGAGTTGGAATTATGCATTGGAGAAACATGTCTTCTCTGTAACCTGTTCAAAAGAAGTACTAATAAACAAACAATGGAGACACTTATGGAAGAAAACACATTGGTGTTATTTAAGGAACAACAGAGTGAAGAAACCTTTGAAAGCAGCTTGTGAAAAGATTTGGTGGACAAAGCACGGAAGAGTGCTAAAGGTGACTATACCCGGTGAGAATCCCTGCCAGTTTGACTGCCTTTAAGGCCTGCAGAGAGGCCAGCGGTGGGAGTAATGTCATTTTCTCCGAGAAGCTGCAAATGCTTCAAGTCAGTTCTTCCCTTTATGTAATAGGTCCAGCAGCAGATTATCGCCTAAGGCAAGGGAGGCAGGAGTCCACTGCAGAATTTTGAGTTTATTCTCAAAGACTTTTACACTTATTTTAGCCCAAAGCAAAACGTAGGGCGCAATTCAGTGGACTTAAAACTAAGTCCGCTGTCTGTTGTATTTAGCGCTGAGAAACACCCTGCTATTCAGTGGCACTTTTCTGGGTTTGTTGACCTCGGGGAGTTTCTCTCTGCCGAGGCCGCACTTAACAGTGATTTCCTGCTGGTGAGCTGTCTCACAAGCAGGAATGGTCGTTTGCTGATCGTCATCCGCCCCCCACCCCCGCCACCCACTTCCAACCCTGCCCTAGCAACTCCGCCCCCCCCCCCCCCCCTCTAATTGGCGAGGTATTCTGCTGGGCCCAGGATACCAGGCTGGCAGTGCCAAAGTGCCCACATTCCAGGGGGAGTGCCAAGGTACCACCCTGCTCTGACCACGACCATCTGGGGGTCTCTAATGGATTTCAAGACCCACTTGAGATGTTGTTACTCCTGCTCAAAGTTTGTGTTGACCAGGTGGGCAAGGTCTCACAGGTGTGGCCGTTGACTCTCAGGATCTGGATGAATTCAGTGTCTGGGTATTTAAATGAGCCACGGATCTCGCCCAGCAAAGGCAAAATCCAGATGACACCAGGCAAAGCTAGTCGGGCTATTCTAGATTGGCCGGGCCA